>NC_135351.1:7200317-7817453 GCF_023851605.1 Tamandua tetradactyla | reverse complement strand
TTTGATTTATCTATTAAGGCTATAAATGATGGGTGCCTATGAATTCATAATTTATAAAGCTTCTTGGTTGATGTACTGACCTTTTTTATGGCTGTTTATCATTTTTGCCATAAATTCTATTTTATCAAATATTAATATTGCTGCACTGGCTTCCTTTTGGTAAGTATTTGCTTGACATGTCTTTTCCCTGTCCTTTATTTTCAATTTCTGTTGCGGTTTTGCTTTAGGTTTCTCTAATTGAAAAATGTCCAGTTTGATAACCTGTGTCTTAACTGTGAGCTAAACCATTTAAATTTCTGAATACTGATATATTTTGACTTAGGTCTACACCCTTATTTGGGGTTTTCCATTTCTTTCTTTCTTTTTCCTTACTTCTGTTAAATTGAGAACACTTTCTATTTTCCTTCTTCTTCCCCAATAAAAGTTTGGAAAGTATAAATGGTATTGCAGTCTACTTTTATTCCAAAAAGGTCTAAAGTTACTCAGCATTTCTATCTTTGCCCAAATGTGATAAGCTTAGCAGGCTGTGACTACTTACTAATTGCTTCTCACTATTTCTTATTATTGGATAAAAACTTTGTTTTAATTTTGCCTTTTCTTTTCCTAAAACACAAGCATGGGTTCCCCACACACACAGTGAGCAGTTAAATATATTTGTTGTCATAGTTCATCCATTTCTATGCTTGTCATTGCTTCTCTTATCCCTTACTTCTCTATTCACTTTTCTTCTTGTTGGAATGTATTGTGCACTGATTAAAGTCAGGATTACAAAGGTTATTAAATAGCAGGACAACTTTAAACATACTATGATTTTTTAATATTACACTGCAGCATGATTACAACTATCAAAAAAGTCCTATTCATAAGAGGAAAAACTGCCAGAGGAAGAAGGATTTTCACGAAAGTAAGATTAAGTCAGGTTGGTACCAGCCCTTTAGTGAAGACCGGGAATTCAGACAGCACCACTCCCTTCACCCCTTACATCGTTCTGGGAACTAAAGTTTATTCTGTTCACAAGCAGGTCCCGCTCACGAAAGCAGTTTCAGCATAACAGTAAAAGGAGCAATGAACTCAGAAGACCCAAGTTCAAGTTTTAGCTCTGCCAAACTGGGGTAGCCTGGGGCAGGTCACTGGGCCTTTCGGAACCTCAGACTTTTCAGGGGTGAAGTGGAAATAATCTACCTGGCAAGGCTTCGTTCTTAAGAGGAGTCACTGAAGCCTTGAACACAAAAGCATGTTACAAAACTACAAGGGGGATTTTTTATATAGGCACACTCATATATGTTTATGTGCATGCACAATTTTTTAACTGTACGGCAGGATAGACAGTCACATCATCACACTGGAGTAGCCCAGGAAGACGAGAGTGAACCCAAAACCAACTATGACACAAGGCCAGGGCTAATGCTCTGCCCCACCTCCTATTGTCCATCTTCTCTGAGAACCTGGATTTTTCCTCCGTTAAAATTCAAGTTTTGTCATGCAGCATTCATTACCACTTTCAGGGCAAGCAGGCTTACACTTAGGGGACATTTTCCCATTTTATTTCTTTAATGAGCCAAGCTGAGCCGAGCATCTGCAGTTACTGGGACCAGGACTTGGTCCTGCTGGCGTCACAGCTCCTCTTGGCCAATAACCGCAAGTGGCATTCTATCACTCAGTCATGTTTTCCAGACTTTCACCTGTCTTTGCTCATTTCCTTTCAGTTGCTTAATAAATAAATCCATATCTTCATTAATGGTAACTATTCCTACCTTAGACAATAGTCAGCCACTCCAAGTAAGTTACAATCCTCACCCTGCTCGGTGGAGGTCAGGTGTGGATGGCGCTGTCGTGTAAGGCGAGCTCACTACTGTATCACAACATGCTCACAGGACAAGAGCAGGTCCTGAAGCACCAGGAAGGAAACAGAAAGCACGGGGCGCAGTCTGTTTCAGCTGTCTCTTTCTACACGACTTCCTTACTCGTTTAATAAAACCAAGCAATGGTTATTATTAGCCTAAGCATCCTCAACTAAATATTTTCAAATTAAGAACTCATTTAGCTTGTGTTTCCAGGAGTGAGCCGGTGATGATAATTATGCTTCCTATTCCAACGAACAAATCATGCCTGAATGCACAGGAAGGACAAATGCTAGGGGAGGAAAGTAAGAATCCCTGTGTACCTTAGTTTGCTAACGATGTATGACAAGCACACACGCTAGGTGAGCTTCAAGAACAGGAATTTATTGTCTCATGGTTTTGGAGGCGAGGAGTCCAAATTCAAGCTCTCAAATAGCCACACTTTCTCCCAGAGTTTATACTGTTCTAGTGTTAGCTTGCCACAATCCTTGGGATTCCTTGGCTTGCATCTCGGCCTCCACTCCATGCTTCTCCTTCTGGCTTCTACTTTGCCTGCAGAGTCTTCTGTGCCCCTTTATAAATTTTGCCCCTAATAAGGCTTCACCCATATGGGTTAAAGTCCTCTCTGGTTCAATCCTCATCTAAATAGAATCATCACGGATCCGATCCACACTGAGTCCACACCTTAATAACACCATCTTCAAAGATTCTATTTATAAATGGGACCACACCCACAGAAATGCACATTGAAACTTGAACCTGAAATAAAACTGATAAAGATAGAAAACCCAAAAAAAATTAAAAACTTGGCCCTTGTCTTTTGTCCCCAACAGGGTACTTAGCTTATTTCTGTGTTTTCCTTACCTAAAAATGGAGGTGGTTTAAAAGTATATGAATGGGGGGTGGGCCGCGGTGGCTCAGCGGGCAAAGTGCTTGCCTGCTATGCCGGAGGACCTCGGTTCGATTCCCGGCCCCAGCCCATGTAACAAAAACGGAGAAACAGAATACAATAAAACAAGAAAATGTTTAAAAATGTTTCCCTTTCTTCCTTCCTTCCTTCCTTCTATCCTTCCTTCCTTCTCTCTGTCTTTCCTTAAAAAAAAAAAAAAAAAAAAAAAAGTATATGAATGGAATTTCTGGGAAGAAGGCCAAGTAGAGTGCCTCGAGATTAGCCCTGGCTCCAAGTAAAGGTTGGAGAGGGGACAGGAGTATGACTGAGGCACTCATTCGGAAGTGTGGCTGACCTAGGAGAGCCTTTTGGACCACACGCAGCAGCCCTGGTTGCAGAGGCCAAGGAGCTGTGAGGCAGAACGCTGGAGCCTGGTGTGGAGGCACGGAGCCCACAGGAGTGCCCTGACTGAACGCAGGACTAGGAAGTAAGCCAGACCCTGTTCTTTGGGTGCACCACCCTCACCAGCACAGCCCTATGACCAGCGACTCACCCCACACCCCCCTTAACCCATCACCCTCTCCCATTCCCCGCGTTCCAGACACCCCCACCCCACCAGCTCCCAGTGCACATACCTGCCCCAAACCCCTACCCCAAGAGCAGCCCACCCCACCTCTTCTGCACCCATCCCAAGTACTACCATCCCCTCCCTGCTCCATGCAGGTTGTTGCCACCATATAAAGGTTGTGGGCACTAACCTCCATACCTAGGCTACCCCCACCCGCTGCCCATGGTGTCACACAGCCTAACCCCACCCTCCTTGACCTCAGTACATCCCTTTAAAGCACTCCCAGGCACACGCATGCTCACAGGTCCCCTATCACTCACATCATTCAACTCTGGGAACTGCAATTTACAACAGTCCTAGAACCGCACATGCACATAGCTCTCAGCCTCACTTCCCAGCTCTGAGAAAGTACCAACCCGCGCAACCGGTCATATCTGTCCCAATCCATGAAGGCATAAGGTCAACCTGCTGCCACAGCTCTACATATACACAGAAAGGGCCCTGTGCCTTAGACCAGCGCATACCAGGGCTACACTCCCAGACCGATGCACCCGCACAGGTGCATCCTTCCTGACCGCTGCACATCCACATTCACAAGCGTCAGCATAACATCCCCAGCCTGCACCCATACCTGTCCTGAAACAAACGCCATACAAAATGCTCCACCCCGTGCCCTGCTCCCTGCTGTACAACCATCCTGCCAAAACAAGGCCTTATGCTACCAAAAGAAATCAACTCCCAAAGTAAATGAATCAGGATATTTACATGCCATGAAGACAGCAGATCACTAAGCATATCACAATGCAGACAGATACAGCCTTGCCTAAAGATCAAATTAAAACACCAGAGAAGATATAGACAATGGAACAACTAATCAAAGATGTTCATACTACTCTACTTAATAAAATAAGTGGGACAGCAAATGACATAAAGGAGATCAAAGAGACAGTAGAAGAGCACAAAGAGGAATTTAAAAGAATAAATAGAAAAATAGTAGAAATCACAGAGATTAAAGACTCTGTTGACCAAATAAAAAACATACTAGAGGCACCCAACACCAGATTTGAAGAGGCAGAAGAAAGAATAGGTAATATAGAAGATAGGATAATTGACTTTGAAGACTCAAAACAGCAAGTGACTAAAGAAAGATGGAAAAAACTAAATGGGAATTCAGGGAAATGATAGACAAAACAAAGTGCACAAATATAAGAATCACTGGTGTCCCAGAAGAAGAGAAGAGTAAAGGGCTAGGAAGAGTAGTTGAGGATATAATGGGGGAAAACTTTCCAACCCTCAGAAAGGACATAAATATACAGGTCAAAGAAGCCCAAAAAACTCCACACAGAATAAATCCAAATAGGCCTTCCCCAAGAAACATACTAACGAGTCTGGCAAATGTTGAAGAGAAGCAGAAAACCATGAAAGCGGCAAGAGAAAAACAATCTACTACATACAAGGGAAATCAAATAAGACTGAGTTCAGACTACTCAACTAGCACCCTGAAGGCGAGAAGGCAGAGGTATGATATATTCAAGATCCTGAAAGAGTAAGACTTCCAGCCAAGAATTCTGTACCCAGCCAAATTGTCCTTCAAAATTGAGGGAGAGATTAAAGTTTTCACAGACAAAGAAGTCCTGAAAGAATCTGTCAACAAGAGACCAGCCCTACAAGAAATACTAAAAGAAGTTCTGCTGGCTGAAAAAAAACAGACAGGAGAGGGAGGTCTGGAGGATGGCACAGAAATGAAGGATGCCACTAAGGGTAATTTAAAGACTACAAAGAGAAAGAGGGAAAAAAATATATAGATCTGACAAATAAAATAAAAAAGATAGGATCATGGAATCAAGAAACACCTTTTCAGTAATAACTTTGAATGTTAACAGACTAAACTTACCAATTAAAAGATACTGTATGAGTTCACTTTTATGACCAGCACAAAGGTATAACCAGAGGCTTATAATAGAGAAGATACGGGATTTAGAGATATATATAGAAGCTAGAGATGGGTGAACCACTAGTTAATGAGTTTGAACTCCAATGTAAGGGAATAGATAGGAGTGAAGGTGATTCTCTAGTGGATCTAGAAGCAATATTACCATATTGAAGATGAACAAGATAGAAAGGGGTTGTATAGACCTATGTGTTCCACTGACTCACACTAGCAATATGAATGAGTTCTTATAAGAATTACTTCAAAGATATGATTCTTGTATAAAGAGTGTTTAAATCCAGAGTACAGGGGAAAACTGCTATTGCATGCTATGAGTAATGTTCAAAAGGAAACCATCAGCACTACGACAGCAGCAGCAGAGGTAAACAATGGGTGGGTGGGGGGCGGAACAAAAGGTAAGAGGAGATTAAGATTTCCTATTTAGAGAGGATGTATTTATTGGTTTTCTTTCTTGGGAACAATGAAATTATCCAAAACTGAGAATGTTGATGGACTGTGGACTTTGGGCCCTCTACATGATGTCTGATGAATGCAGGTGACTGAAGGATGCACTGACAGAGAAGCAGATTGGTGAACAATGGTGTATACTTATGAATGAAGATTGTGCTACTACAAAAAGGAACAATGTCATGAGGCATGCAATGATGTGAATGAACATGTGGAACACTTGGTGAGACAAAATAAGCCAGAAAAAAAAAACAGCAATGGTATGGTCACCTTTAGAAAATGCTTATAAGAAAACAGGGATCTAGATTGTATGCTTTTAGAGCAGACACATTAAGTCTGGAGTGGTGATTATTATTTCTGGATTTTGAGCAGCTGTTTTAAATATATAACCTGATATTAGATGTAAGAATGAAGCTAATAGGTTGGGGTTACAGTAATTCAGAACACAGGGGTAAGAAAGACAGTGTCTGTTTAGAACCACACATACTCTTTGAGACCAATGGAAGAAAGGTTTATTTGATCTGGAACTGAAATTTTCTGTAGTGCATAATCTAATTCAACCTATTTGTATAGCTCATTTGAACTGAAAACAGGAAGCACAGAATAGAAAAGAGGTTCTTTAATCCTGTATAGATTATTGTAATGCCTGGTAACATCTTAGAGTATATTAAGCAAATAATTAAAAAGTATTAGCAAAGTCCCCTGAGGGAGGGGAGAAAAAACATAAAACTATTAAACCTTACCATCACGGAATCCCCTCATACTGTGTCAAACTTTAGGGACACCCAAATCAATAGGCCATGCCCTCAACCATGAGGCTTACTCTTGTGAAGCTTATGTAGGTAGCAGAGAAGCTTAGACTAAACTATAGGCATACCTAAGAGTTACTTCTGGAGGACCTCTGTTGTTGTTCAGATGTGGCCTGAGTCTCTCTATGCCCAACTGTGCAAGTGAAATCATTGCCCTCCTCCCTACGTGGGACATGACATCCACAGGTGAAAGTCTCCCTGGCGACATGGGAGAGGATTCCCAGGGATGAATTCAGACCTGTATCGTGGGATCAACAATTCCATCCTGACCAAAAGGGGGGAAGAGAAGTGTAATTAATAAAGTATCAATGGCAGAGAGAGTTCAAATAGAGTCGAGAGGCTACTCTGCAGGTGGCTTTTATGCAAGCTTCAGGTTTGCAAGCTCCAGGTAGACCTTGCTACCTATCATCATAACCTGTCAACCCCCAACCAGGAACATTCCAGCCAATCCTCAAGAATGCCAAGGACAATATATAAGATTCCACAAGGGTTCCAGGCACTAAAGTAACTCTCCAGAAACCTATAACCTCCAGATGGGTCCCTGGTTCAGAGAACTCCTGAAACCTAACCCAGCCTCTCCAGATAGTTCCATCTTCCTACATCATATAGCGACACACCCTTCCAATATCAAAAATTTAGAATTGCCATAGTCCCAACAACCCCAAAGAGAGGTATGGAAAGATCAAAGATGATGGCGGAATTATAAATAGAAGATAGGACTTAACAAATGAATACGAATGCTGAATTTTTAGTCTCCAGTATTTCAGAGCAGCTAGAAGTAAAAACCTAAAATTGTGAAATTGTAACCCATGTCAAAGTTTGAAATATGTTCTACAATTAATTGTGGTGCTGTGCTTTGAAATTTATAGCTTTTCTCTATATATGTTATTGTTCACAAAAAAAGAAGGAAAAAAAAGTCGATTGTGATGATAAAAAAGTATTTAAGCCCTCTAGCCTCCTTTATTCTAGAGCAGTTAGAAGGAAAAATATGAGAGGATTGTAAAAAAAAAAAAAGTTATATGGTCATATTTGAAAAATACACAAAAGTAAGTAGAAAAACTGATTAATTATGCCCCACGTTGGTGTACATTTTCTTAAAGACTTCTACACACATTCAAACATAATTGTGACTATACTATACACGCAATTTTGCATGCAACTATTTATTTTACATAATACCATTTTAATCATGAGCAAACATCTTTTGATGGCAGTAATAACAATGAGAAATATAGATATATTGTTTACAAAAATAATGGCTCCAAAGTTAGAGATCATATCAAAGAGAACTTACTTTTATCTATTTTGTATTAAAATTTTATTTTTCCTTGTTCTATCTTAGAGGAATGTGCTTTTTTTAAAAAGTGAGTCAGAAACCATGAAAAAGTATTTTCTTCCAGACACAGTTCTCCATGGAGTCATAACTCACTGTAAACCTGATACAATATTTGTGAAAAACATCCTATATAACAGGGAATATATGAAAACTCTCCCCAAACCTCTATGTTCCTCTTCTGCTATCCCTGAGGTTTACAGAAAACTGATGACAAATGACATGTTGAGTCAATGCCATAGAGAGGAAAAAAAGACTGTAATCTGTAGCCAATATTTTTTAAAACAAATTCTTCTCAAATATTTTTTTGCTCCTTACGTTTTCTTCTTATCTCTTTAATCCTTCTTCAATGCATATTTCCTTTTAAAACTCCTGTTACCACTAAGAAAATTAACAGACTAGCTTGGCAACATTAAAAAAAAAAAGAAAAGATGGTATATGAATGGGCAGCACATCTTGACTCCCAGACGCTTCATTTTTTCAAAAGAAGAGCTGACAAAAGAAGATTTCCTCAGCTGCAAATCTCAAAGCCATGTCTCAGGGGTCAGGGTCCTTTGAAAATGTGACTGTGTCACCCAGGAGGACTACAAGCCACTGAACCCTGTTCGGAAGGCTCTCTGCAGGGATGTGATACTGGACAAGTATGGCCACCACTCTCTGCAGGGTTCCACATGACTAAGCCTGATATGATCCGCAGGTTGGAACACGGAGAAGAGCTTTGGACAGTCTTGAGAGGTTTTTTCTAAGTCAGAGCTACCTAGAAGAAGATGGGGAAGCTGAAGATGTTTTAGTGACATTTAAAGAATGCAAAGAATATAAAGCACTCTAAATCAGTTGTATTCATCAACCACAAAAAACTACCTAAGGAGAGAAGAAATATTTACGGGAAAATAATTATTCTAGGCAAGAATGGTATTATTTCAGAAAGAATACTAAGTGTACATAAATCCAAAGGAAAGCTTTTGAAAAATATTTCAGAGTTGGTCATTAGAAATGTAAGCCCTGTAAGAGAGAAGTTGAGTGAGAATGATGGATGGGAGAAATCAATTTATTCAATACGGCACATGAGAAAAGTCATCCTGCAGTGAATCTCCATAAACAAACAGATCAGGGTCTCAGGCGTATAAACAGGAGCTCATTCAACATCTGGAGCTCCTACGTCCGGAGCAACCATTTAAGCATAATGAATGCGAACAATCCTTTCTTATGAAAGGAATGTTATCTATATAGACCAGAGCTCACAGAGGATACAGAACCTTAGAATATAATAAAGATGGAACAGCCTTCATCTAAAAGAAATCTCGGTGTCCATCCACATACTCTAAAGAAGCCCTATGCATACAGTAAACATGGGGAATTCTTCTGCAAGAAGTCCATTTTTATTATGCATCAGAGATTTCAAACAGAAAAGAAACCTTTTCAATGTCTTCACTGTGGAAATGGCTTTAGAAGAAAATCATACTTCATTGCACGTCAGCAAATTCACACAGGTGAGAAACCTTGTTTGCAATCAATGCAGAAAGGCCTTCTGTCAGAAGACAGCCCTCACGCTTCATGAGAAAACACACAGAGGAGAAACCCTGCGTTTGTACTGACTGTGGGAAGTCCTTCCACCAGAAGGCAACTGTCATGGTCATATTCGATGCGTCAGCTTGGCCAAGCTGTGGTACCTGTTTGTCTGGTTCGGCAAGTGCTGGCCTGTCTGTTGCAATGAGGACATTTCATAGAATTAGATCATGATCACGTCAGCTGCATCCACAGCTGATTTCATTTGTAATCAGCCAAAGGAGAGTGTCTTCTGCAATGAGTGATGCTTAGTCTAATCATGGGAGGCCTTTTAAGGAGGATTCAGAAGAGACAGACTCTATTCCTGCTTCAGCTGGTGAGCCTGTCCTGTGGAGTTTGTCCAGACCCTCCATCGGAGTCGTCGGCTTCACAGCCTGCCCTGCGGATTTTGGACTCTGCATTCCCGCAGTCACGTGAGACACTTTTATAAATCTTATATTTACGAGTGTTCCCTGTTGATTCTGTTTCTCTAGAGAACCCTAACTAATATAGCAACCCTCACTAGACATCACAAAGTACATACAGGGGAGAAAGCATATGAATGTACCTAATGTGGGAGTACCTTTAGAAAGAAGTCATACCTCACTGATCATCAGAGAACTCACGCAGGAGAGAAACCACATCAATGTAACAAAAGTGGGAAGGCATTTATCCAGAAGACAAGTCTCAATGAACATCAGAGAACTCACAAGGAGAGAAACCACAGGAATGTAAAGAATTGGGAAGTTCTTCAGCTGTAAGTCAAATTTCATTGTCCATCAGGAAACTCACAAGGAGAAATCGTGTTAATTCAGTAAGTGACCATGACTTTGTCATAAAAACTTTTTGTCACAGTAAACCCTGTATATGACATGGTTTGCAAGTGTATTAATATTCAGGAGTTTATGGTACTATACCACATATTTACCTACCATTTTCTAGGTTATAATACATTTATATAACATGCAAAAAATGGCAAAAGCTATTGAAAACAAAGGCCCCAATTTTTTATTAGATTCAGGAGACATATACTTCCTCTGCCAAATCACTATGAAAGTTTAAAATTGTATATTTTCAACTTTATTCCATATATTGTGAAACAGTTGTTAACTGTTGGGCAATCGGTACAGGTCAATGAACCCACTGAACAGCCGTGTTTGAAAAGCAAGGAGGTCTGAACTGGACTTCTCATTGGAGTACTGTATAAAAATTACTGGTTACTTCTCAAAGTTAACCATAGATCTGACTTAAAAAATTATAAAATAGTTACTGCATATTATAAAACATTATATGAATTGGATTTTGTATCTTGTATTCTTTCATAAATGGCTTCTTTCATCAAGTCTCAAGACAACTTGATTGCATGAAACAGAACTTCATTTATTTCTTTTCTGTATAGAATTCCATTATATAATTAGATCACAATTTATCCATTCTGCTGTTGATGGACTTTTTCATTGTTTACAGCTTAGGGCCACAATAATTATGTTCCTGTGAACATATTTGTCTTTCGGTACTCATCTATATGCATTTCTCTTGTGGGTACACTTAGCAGTGGAATTGTGGCTGGAATGAGGGACACAGGTATGTTCAGTTGGCTTTGGAAGGTACCGCCAAATAACTCAGAACTTTCACAGCATGAGTAATTCATTCTGAAGGGAAACAACTGTGAATATTATCAATATGGTGATGATTCAAACTAGGTAAATCATGGTAGATGGAAACACCGTGAATGTTGCTGTGGGAAGGCCTTTAGCCTTAGCCCACAAATTACTGGGAATATGTATATAACGCTTGTAGAAAGCTTTTAGCCACAGCCCAAACCTTATATAAAATCAGACAGGGTGGGCCACGGTGTCTCAGCAAACAGAGTTCTCGCCTGCCATGCCAGAGACCTGGGTTTAATTCCGGGTGCCTGCCCATGCCAAAAAAAAAAAAAATCAGACAAATGTAATATATGTGGGATTGCCATTAGCCACAGTTAAACGCCTTATTTGAAATTTAAAAAATCATGCTAGAGAAAGGGAGGTAAACAGCATTTCCCTTGCTCAATATCAGAGAATTCTAATTGGTGAAGAACCCTATGAGTATAAAGAAGGGGAGAAAACCTTTTACTGTGGTCTACATCTTACTGGTCAGATGAAAATAATTACTATGGAAAGCAGTGACCATAGCTCAAATCTTATATAACACTAAGAAATACACATTGCATAGAAACTCTTCAAATGAAATGATTATAAGAATGACTTTAGCCTTAGCTCATTTCCCACACAACATCAAAGAATGCATACTAAAGAAAGATTAAAAAGGGAACAGATGAGACTTGGGACTCTGACTATGGGGAAAGACAGCTGCCCTGAAGTCCAACCACACTCCAGTCTTATTATTAGAGAGTCCACATGTGAGTAAACTTGTCAAGAGCCCCAGCCAAGCTCCCAATCATCTGTCAGCATCAGTTGCCAGCCAGCGAGTGAGCCCCTGTTGGCATGACAGACCCCAAGCAAGAACTGCCCAGTGAGGCCTTATCAAACTTCTAACCCACAAAATGATTTTTTTTAATTGAATTTGATTATTTGAAAGAAAAGGAAAAACAATCTATTAGCCTTTATTTATGAAACAACATTGGGCTATATTCCAGAATCCTATATAAATAAACCATGCCTTATATAATTCAACCTCTCAGCACTGACTTGCTTTCTGCTAATTACTTTATTATGATCTTCATCACCATCATTTTTCTCTTTTGAATTTGTGTGCATAAAAATTTGTTTTGAAGAGGTTGGGAACTTTATTTAAAAGCAAAAGATATTGTGCAGCAAGAGAAAAAGCGGGCAGACAAGCATTGGGGGATCTAAGAATCATTCAGATGCAATCTCTTTAATGTCCTTAATTGCACACAGACTGCACTCTGTTTCCCAATGGAACCACCAAGATCTGTGTGAGGGTTTTTATGGGCCCTTCTGGTCACTGGTTATTTAGCCAAGTGAGACAATCTAACTGGTTATTTGAGTTTAAAACCATCAGTAAACAAATTGGCCCTGGGATCACCAGGGGAGTTTTGTACTTTAAACAGCATATCATATATCCCACTGCCCTTAACTCAACCAAGAGTCAAACTAAGACATCTAGGCACTGCAAAGTTAATGCTAGAGCTTTTTCATCCCAACTGTACAACAACTCTGTCCTACAAAGTATGATTCCTACATCTCCAATGTATTTTCTAATACTGTGTGTACGTGAACAAGTATGTCTCCTCACTCCCTCTCTCCCCACTATCAGATTGTGCAATGTATCTTAAACCTGAAGCTTTCTTGCCAGGTAATGCTTGAGTCTCTATACTCAATTTCTGGTCTAGCAATACAGCCAGACTTGCCATATCCTGTCTCACAAGTAATATATAACAGCAAAAAACAAAGAACTCAAAACTGCTCTCCAGCATTCATCTGGCATGCTCTACCATTTGAGATATTCATCAGTGTCTAATTAGGCTTTTCAGAACCCTAGGAGTGTGACAATACCAAGGGCTGATGAGGATGTGGAGCAACTGGAACTCTCATACATTGCTAGCACAAGTGCAAAATGGTACAGCCACTCTGGAAAACAAATGGCAGTAAAACATACATTTAACATAAGACCCAGCAATCCCACTCATAGATAAAGAGAAAGAAAACATGTTTATTATTTGTAGTCACCCCAAACTGGAAACAATCCAACTGTTCTGCAGTGGGTAAATGGAAACATTGTGGTGCAGCCACACAATAGAATACTTTCCAGCAGTAAAATTAATGAACTCTTGATGTAATAACATGGATGAAACTCAAATGCATTATGCTAAAGGGATGAACCCAGTCTCAAAAAGTTGCGTACTGTATGATTCCATTCATATGACATTCTAGAAAAGGCAAAATAAGAACAGAATAGGCAGTGATTGCCAAGGGTAAGGGGTAGGAGCGGGGGATCTGAAAATAAAAGGGATGCTTGAGGATATTCTTTGAGGTGTAGAATTGTTCTGAATACTGTCATGGATACAAAAACCTATGCATGGGTGGTACAACAGTGGCTCAGTGGCAGAATTCTTGCCTGCCATGCCAGAGAACCAGGTTTGATTCCCAGCCTGCCCATGCAAAAAAAAAAACTATGCATGTCAGAACTATACTAAGTCCCCAGAATAGTGAATTTTATTGTTTGTAAATTTTTTAAAAATGAAAAACAAATAAAGGGCGGTACAACGGTGACTCAGCGGCAGAGTTCTCACCTGCCATGCTGGAGACCTGGATTCGATTTCCGGTGTCTGACCATGCAAAAATAATTACCTACTTACTTACTTACTTACTTAATTAAAACTCTATGCTGGTAACTTCCCATGCAAAAATAATAATAATAATAAAACTATGTATATTCTCCAGTCCCATCATCAGAAGGACTTTCTGGTTTATGTGATACATGAATGAATAAATGAATAAATAATAAGTAGTATATGAATGAAGGACAAACTGTATTACTACCTTTTAGGAAATGAACTTACACTCTTAGGGATCTTAATAATTTGGAAAAAAAAAAAAGCACACACTATATTAGGACAGCAGCTAACAGGTACAAGGAGTTGTATGCTTTTGAGAATGGCCTGAAGATTTCCTGGTCAAAAGGGCTCTATTTGCCCCAACATATACTCCAAGGCTAGCAGCAAGTAAGTCAGCCCCATACCATCATGCAAAGCAATGGAGGGTAAGGAAAGAACCTTACTTAACTTACTGGGTAAGGATACAGTTAACAATCTAAGCCGGTCGCCAGTCCCCTTCTGCCATATAAGAAATTCATTAACCTCTACCAGCACAGCAGCATAATAAACTTCTACTACCTAAGAACTGGAAATCACGTTAACCATAGGTATCGGTGTTGTACCTTCAGTTATCTTGCATTAACGGTGAACTAAGCCACTGACTATCAATGGACATAAAACAAAATCCAGGGAAAGGAGGTTGGAACTGAGAGAAAGGATAAGGGTAAAAAGTGACAGCAAAGGCCTACCAATTTCGTCAGACAGCAAAGGCCTACCAATTTCTGTGGTTATCACCCAACAAATTCATCTAAACTGATTGAGATGTGGCCTGTGCACAAGTCTTCATTACGTACAGATGATACCAAAGCAAAATAAGATCAAGGGTGACCATGCTGGCCTCACAAAGATAAATTTGAGCAACCTCAACAACAAATCCCATGACGTCTGCCCTTCAATAATAGGGAATGTCCCAGGACTCACCTCGTGCTTGGAGAAGAGCCGGACAGCCTCCAGCTGGTGGAAGACTGGGTAGTGCTGGGCGTCGATTTGGTCACGTCGGTAGACATCCCCCACCACCAGGAAGGCATCCAGCCCGGAGTGTATCAAGTCCCACTGGTGTGCTGATGTGTGTGCCCTCAGCATGTGGGTTTGGTTCAGGTAGTAATTGTCACCCTTTTTCCTGCTGGGGTGATCGGCGGGGATGAGCAAGCTGTCAAAGTTCTGCCAGGTCGTGACCACTGGAGGTAGATCGTCATAGACAGAGAACAGTGGAGTTCTGGAGCGGCCCACATACTGCCTGTAGAAGTGCTCCTTCACCCGCTCCTTGAGCAGCCACAGTGGGTGGTGCGGCTGGTTGTGCAGGTTCCTGCCCACCTTGGAGAGCACCTTTCTGGTGAGATTGGTGTGGGCATCCTGGGGGTAGGCTTTGCCAAGCAGCAACACCTCACTGCCTGGGGCTCCTTGGGCGAAGGACCCTGAAGCAGCAGGTCCTGAGCTCAAGACCCTGTGCTGGTGACCTCTGCAGACACTACTGATCTTTCTCACCAGGTAAACATTTGCACGGGCAACTCTCCGGAGACCAAGACAAACCATTGTAGAAACTTCTCGCAGATTCTGGAGAGAGGACACAGGCAAAGCACGAGTCAACTTGCACTTTGTGGAACGTGATAAGCGTGTCCTGCAAGCCTCCCACCATCTCTCCACTGTCCCTAACACCACCCTGGGCCGCAAGATCCAACTGAAGAAATCGGCAGAAGAAGGCTTAATATTTACTGCATTACATGGAAAGATTCTCAAAATCACTTGCAGATACATGTTCATCTCTAATAGTCCTTCCCTTGCCATTAAGATCTGTGGCTTTGTAGAAAGTCCACTTTAACAGGTTATCTGTCATGCTCTGAACCCCTCACATAGGATAAGACTTTAGATGTGGCATCTCCCTTTTGTTTTTCACTACATTCTAGAACCAAAAAAAAAAACATTCTACAGGGATCACTTAAGACCGAGTTTTGTAAGACCCTAGCAAGGGTCTCAATTAAAGAAGAACACATAGGCCTCTGAAACACAGCAGAAGAGATGATTTTTTAAATACCCTCCTGCAGGCTTCTGCCTTTCATCCTCATCTACCAAGTTCTACATGACGTCGGGATGATTTTATTGTATCACAAAATGATATTGCCAACATTTTGAATACAATATTTTAATATAGGTGGTTCTTATTTTTACTTAATATTTAAAAAAAATAAAACTGAAAGTATTATGAAAGTGATAGACTACCCCAATGGACCACTGAGACTATTTTTATAATGGAAATCTTTTCTATCCTCACATCTGGTCATGTCATTTAAACTTAATGTCATTATGACATCCCATCAATTATATTTTTATTTGGTAATAGAGCAAATTTCTACACCCAAAAATAAACCAGGTGCCAGACTAAACCTACCAGGGTAGGGGTACAGAGCAGCCAGATGACAGAGTACTGACCCGGATTTTTTTTAAAGATGCCCAAAATTTAACATGAAGACCACCAAGTTTTAGAGATGAAAGTTACTTCCAAAAGCCATCTAGCACAGGTCCTTCCTATCACTGATCATGTGACAAAGGCCCAGAGCATAGGTACAACTTATCAAACCATAAGGCCATAAGAGAGTTAAGAAAACAAAGAAGGACTCAGGACCACTAATATAGTGGACTTTCCCTATATTGAAAAGAAGCCATGTTTAATTACTCAGGAATCTCAGTAATGGAACTCGTTAGACAGCAAGTCACTATGTTCATAAATACTTTACTATGAACTCAAATTACTCAAATCCATCCTTAAAAATTTGGGATTTTTATCTACAGGACTCTTATGAAGACTACAAATATGTGGTTGCTGTATTTCCAGGGCATTGCACTTATGCAAAGAAAACCCATAACTGCATGGTATGGAACAAGCAGATTGAGCAGAATGAGGAACTGTCTTGTTTCATGTGACCACCAAAGACATACCTCGTATGTACTTGGGCAGCTCAGTTCACCCAATTTAGAAATGGAACTGAGAATGTCTATCTCCTTGCATGTGGGACTGCTTATTAAAAGTCAGTGCACTGCAACTTAGTCTGAGGCTGTCATCATCTGAGAAGTTTTCAAAAATACCTAGGAACTCTCTGAATTTATTTCTTTATGGGGCTGTTTCGTCAGAGTTATTCTGAAGTTTTTTTGGCTGAACTTCAACTGAAATATGTCCTCCCATCCATACTGTTCACTGGCTTGTCAGTGCAGTAGATAGGAATTTTAAATATGCATACGCAGCCTTATACATCTTAGCACAAAGTCAGACCATCAGGATACTGGTTACCCAGTTTGGCACCCTTGCTGAGACACAAGAAAGCATTTCTTCTTTTCAAAGGCATATACAAAGTACAGAACTGTGCTGGGAAAATTACTTTTTGATACAATTCTGTATGGTGTGCTGACTGCTCTATCCTTCTCAGTTTCCAGTCCCTCAGACCCGCAGCCCACTTCTGGGCTCTGTTCCCACTCCTCTAGTCCAGTCAGTCTTCTCACCCCAACCCCAGCTTGCTTAAGAAAGCTGAATTGTCTTGTCCTTATTTTTAAGTCTTTTATCTATCAGCTCAAACCCTGCTTATGTTCCCCTTCTCGTTTCTCCCCAATCCATACAATTCTTTGTTCTTTCTATCATCCGGCTTACAGAGATTAATAGCTAGGGCAGCTTTCCCATTACCATTTGAGAAATCAATTCCTTCTTTCTGCCTATGACAAGGTGCTCCTTAAGAAATATTTCGTTTGGAGAACACAGGTGATCCAGGAAGATAACACCAACAACAGGTCTATGTCTATTGCTATAGGGCCTTTCTCATCTCATCCTTTCAACAACCCCTACCATTTCATAGATCAGGAAACTAGTGCCCAAAAAGATCATCTAACTTGTGAAAACTCATGCAAATAGCAAATAGAGTTCCTTGAACCTAGAACTCTTTCCACAATTCAAGTACTGCTCAATCAAAACAGACCCAAGACTACTAAGTTCAAATTACAACTCTTCAATCACCTCCCTAAAGTTCTGTTTCATCTGAGTAACTTAGATTAGACATCTATGCATTTTTAAGTACATGAATGAATAAGTACATAAATCCAATAAAACACATTCGCACAGATGGTGGAAATGAACTACCTATTTAACTTAGGGCCCGAGGAAGAGTTTCTATCCATGGCTGGTTTCTGCTAAATAAAGTTTTAAAGATAGTAAAATCTTTTGAGGCAGAAGACAGGGAAATGTGGAGAATTTTTAACAGATGGCCCTGATTTCCTTAAGAAAGCTTTAAAATTTGTATACGTAAATAATTTTTAAACAATAAATTTTAAGAAGATCATTCTGTTTCATACAGTTTTTAAACAATAAATTTTAAAAAGGTCATTCTTTATCACTCACCAAGTAAATCGTTTTTTTTTTTCCAAAAAAGGACGCTATAGTTCAGAATGAAAATTTATGAATATTAGGTAGTAGGGTTGGGGAGGGCCCTACATATAAAATTAAGAGGAATCCATTTAAGAATTATTTGTGGAAAATAAAAAATTAGGAAAAAGTGTCAGAATTTAAAAGGAAAAAGGAAGCAGATTCAGAGGAATGTAAATTCAAAATGCATAAGAAAACACTAGAGGAACAGGGATGATTGAATGCAATCTCTGGAACTTTAAGGGTCAGCCACAAAAGGAGTCCAGGCACAACTCCCAGATACTGTGGGCTTGGTTTCCAAACCATCGCAATAATGCAAATCACATGAATTTTTTGATCTCCCAGTGCATGTAAATGTTATGTTTACACTATATTGTAGTTTATTATGTGTGCAGTAGCACTATGTCTAAAAAACCAATGGGCATACCTTCATTAAAATATGACACTGTATAACAAATAATGAAGTTTAATAATACAAATATAAGAATATGTTTCCATGAATTAAAACAAATGTATAACACTATTAAAGGTGTTAATAATAGGGCAGTAAATGGGAACAAACACACCTAGTGCAAACTACGGACTATAGTTAATAGTAATGTTTTAATATTCTTTCATCAATTGTAACAAAGGTCCTATATCGATGCTAAGTGTCAATAAAAGGGAGGTACAAGGGGTATGGGGTGCTTCTTTTTGGAGCACTGAAAATGTTCTAAAATTTATTTTTGTGATTAAAAACACAACTCTCATTAAGTATTGATTGTACATGTTTGGACAGATCATGCAGTGTGTGAATAAAACTGCCTTGAAAAAAAGTTTTAAAAAATATGACACAGAGATGCTAAGTGAGCACATGCTGCTGGAAAAATGGCCCCTGTGGACTTGCTCAACACAGGGTCGCCACAAACCTTCAATTTCTAAAAACAACCTAGTATCTGTGAACACAATAAAGTAAAAGGCAATAACATGAGGTATGCTTGTCTAGTAAGGTGGTGGCCTATCATACAGAAAAGCCTGATATCAGAGAGCAGTCACTAGAATTAAAAAAAAAAAAACTATTCAAAATACACATTCTGGGACAAGTCCAAGGAAAATGACCAACCAATGCTTCTGGCGTCTGTGAGCTAAGTACACTGATCTGAACGCTCCTTGGCACCAGAAGATGTGTCCATCATGGCCTACCCTTATTTCAGTCTATTCAAACCAGAACTACTACACTGAGGTCTCTTGGGCCCTTAGAGCCTTCTTAATTGGGTGTTAGGCCGTCTTTAAACTCACAAATCAGATTTCCTAGGGGAACAAATAGGACAGCTGGTGATTGTATTCCTGAGTAACAAGTATTCCTGAGTAAGCGTTATCTTTGACAAGGAATAATAATAACAAGAGTGCTTTAATTTTACAAAAACTTCACATCTATTTTATTGCTGATTTCTGTCTCTTCCGAAGAACATACAATTGTTATTCTCAACTCACAGATAAAGAAATACTGGTCCATAAATGATATAACAGTTCCCAGAGATAAAAATTAGCAAACTTGGGTCTCAAATCGTTGCCTCCTAACTTTAAAATCACAAGTTCTTTCCATTCTGACCTCAGGCCTCTAATAAAAAAAATAACACCTGGTCAAAAAGGGCACAAAAATAGAAGTGCAAAAAGAGTCTCTATAATTACTGGAAGTATGTCTTAGTCCTATAAAAGAAGTATGAAAATATAATGCATTAATTCTATAAGGAACTCTAGGCACTTCACATTATAACTTAATAAATATAACTCTACTACATCATGACTTAAAACTAAAAAGCAAATTATAATCAAAATTACTAAAACATAATCATAACATTTTTTCCTTAGAACGTACAATGGGCCAAGATTCTCTTTAAAAGGCTATTCACGTAAGCCTGTGTTGACTATTTTTCCTTGACAAGTCTTCCCACAAAAGTAAGAAAGCCAGTTAAAATTATTCTCCTGGGCTTATAGGGAATGCCTCAGAGTCCCACACAAAAAAGCTGTGCTGGTTTGAAACTGTTACGTACCACAGAAAAGCCATGTTCTAATCAAATCTTGTGGGGCAAATCTGTTGTTGGATGGGACCTTCTGATTAGGTTGTTTCCATGGAGATGTGACTCTGCCCATTCAAGGTGGGTCTTAATCCCCTTACCAGAGTCCTTTAAGAGAAAGACATTTTGAAGACAGCTAGGGAAATCAGATCGTAGTCGGTTAGAGACAGCAAAGGCCCGAAGAGATGCTAAGCTAAAACATGGAATCCAGAGTTTGCTCTGGAGGTACCAAGAAAATTACTGCAGGACAGAGAGAAACCCACTGGAATCAGAAGCTAAAGGCAACAAAGCAGGGGCAAGGACCAGCAGATGCCAGCCATGTGCCTTCCCAGCTGGCACAGGTGGTCCAGAAGCCACTTTGACCAATTAAATAAAGGTCACACCACATTAAAAACAAAAATACATATATACAGGGTGGGCCGCGGTGGCTCAGCGGGCAAAGTGCTTGCCTGCTATGCCGGAGGACCTCGGTTCGATTCCCGGCCCCAGCCCATGTAACAAAAACGGAGAAACAGAATACAATAAAACAAGAAAATGTTTAAAGATGTTTCCCTTTCTTCCTTCCTTCCTTCCTTCTCTCTGTCTTTCCTTAAAAAAAAAAAAAATAAAAATAAAAAAAAAAAAAATACATATATACATATATCTATACATATATATATATATACAACAGCATTCTAAATGACATTTTACTTATAGCCATTATATACCTTCACATTTATAAGAAATGATAAAGAGTTACAAATAATTAATCCAAACTGGACACATCCATCAATGCAGGAATACAATAAGGGCTACCCACCCCTCCACTAAGAACAATGCTGACTGGCTGAGACCTGTTGGGACTTCATCACAGCTCGGCTTCTCCCTCTGCCCAATCATACTTCTTCCCTTTCCCCACAGGTTTTCATGCCAAGATCAACACTCCCTAATAAACACCTTCCATGCTAATCTTCATCTGGGAGTGGGCTTCCCCACCTGAGGCTGGGGGGACAAAAGCGGACCCTCCGCTCTCCTTCCTGAAATAGTACATCACTCTCTTTATTTTGACATCACCCTGACACGACTTTTCCTATTAATCAGACTATGTAGTTCTAAAGCAAAATGACATATTGAACTTCGCCCTATAACACTGTGAATCTTTAAGTAAAGCTTAAGTCTATTTTCTTCAAGTCTCAAAAATAGTATACTTAGTTCTATATTCCAACTAGATTACAGAAAAGTCCTCCAGAAAAGCTGCCATTGGAATTAAATGTGGGGAAAAAAGAAATCCTAGAGTATCCAAAGCAGCACACTTCACTTTTTCCATGCCTTTCCTTATTTAATAAAGTACAGCTTATTCTGACCAAAAAATAATGGTCCACGCCATCGAAGTACTGTACTTTCTGCATTGATGGAAATGTTCTATAGCTGCACTGCCAAGTACGCTAACCACCAGCCACCACACTGAAACACATATCAGTATTTGAAAGGAGGCCAGTGTGACTGAGAAAACTAACTTTTAATTTTCTCTAATTTTACATAACTTTGATTAAATTACCACAGATGAGCTGTGGCTACTATACTGGACAGGGCAGATCTATACTCTCATAAGAAAAGTGGGAATTCTACAGCCAAAACAATCAAAATTGACCCTGGAGACTGTGTCTTAATATGCAAACTAGCTTTCCAAAGAGTATGTGCATTTCAGCTTTCATATATTAGATGGGCAACCCAGTCTTCGTGAGAATTAAAAAAAATTAGAGAACTAGAAAATTAAAGAATGTATAAAACATAAGCTTACATTTTATAGATAAGGGAACCAAGTCAGGGTTACGTGTTATTCCCAAGATTATGCAGCCAATTACAGTCAGAGGTGATTAAAAAAAACATAGCCTGATTCCCAGGTAAATGTTCTTCCCACCCGAAGTTAAGTTACTACCACTCAGTCCTACCTACTGCATCACTAACAGTATAGTCTGTTATCTTAATCTCCAAATCAATTCAGGAGCCCATCAGTTTGTTGTTAGGATTAATTGATTAAACTATAAAATTTTTACTTCTATCATTACTATTGTAACTCAGCTGCCTGAAACCTCCAGTATTTGCCTCCCCTTTCAGTTCCTAGTAACCAAAAGTGGACATGGTAGTCAAAACACTTCTCTACAAAGAATGCTTTAAGAATCTACATTTAAAAAGCCATCTGAGGCACCTTGTTATATGGTCACATATTACACTTGGATTCTTTTCATTGATTAAAAGTTTGAATTAAATTAAATTAAATTAAAACTTTTATGTATCAAAGGACTTCATCATGTCAGTAAAAAGAAAACCTACAGAATGGGAGAAAAAATTTGGAAATATTACACTATATATCCAGAACATATAAAGAAATCCTATAACTCAACAACAAAAAGACAAGAAATCCAATTTAAAAATGCACAAAAGACTTGTATAGGCATTTCCCCAAAGAAGATAAAGGGCCAATAAGTGCATGAAAAGAAGCTCAACATCATTAGCCAATAAGGAAATGCAAATCAAAACCACAAGATATTATTTCACAACCACTAAAAAGGCTAATATTTAAAATATGGAAAGTGCTGGAGAGAATATAGACAAATAGGAATACGCATTCATTATTGGTAGGAATGTGAAATGGTGTAGCCCCTGTGAAAAGCAGTTTAGCAGTTCCTCAGAAATTTAAGTATAGAATTACCATATGACCTAGGAAACCCACTTCTAGGAATATATCCAAAAGAATTTAAAGCAGGGACTCAAACAAACATTGTATACCAATGTTCATAATGGTGTCACAATTGCCAAAAGGTGGAAGCAACTCAAATGTCCATCAACAAATGAACGTATAAACAAAATGTGGCATATAAATAGAATGGA
Source organism: Tamandua tetradactyla (assembly GCF_023851605.1). NCBI lineage: Eukaryota > Metazoa > Chordata > Mammalia > Pilosa > Myrmecophagidae > Tamandua > Tamandua tetradactyla. Next base: position 7,794,401 of record NC_135351.1, on the reverse strand, counting down.
ATAATTTGCAGCCATAAAAAGGAATGAAGTTTTGATACATGAGAAAACATGGATGAACTCTGAAGACATCATGTTGAATCAAATAAGACAAAGGCAGAAAGAAAAGTACTGTATGTTCTTACTGATATGAAATAACTAGAACAAGCAAAACTGTAGAGTAGAAACTAGAATACTGATTACCAGCAACAGGAATGGGAGTGGGGAATGAGGAGGTAAAGCTTAATTGGTACAGAGCTTCTCTTTGGGATGACAGAAAAATTTTGGTACTGAATGGTAGTAATGAGTAGAACAACACTGTAAATATAAACAACAGCACCAAATTACATATTTGAATATGGTTAAAAGGAGAAATTTTAGGTTGTATATACATTAAAAGAGTTTTACAAACCATGTACAACACAGTGAATCCTAATGTAAACTATGGACTATAATTAATAATTATAATAACATTGTTTTAATATAATTATATATTATTTAAATATGATTATATTATTATACATGGTAATATAAACAAAGTTACCACACTAATGCAAAGTATTAATCATAGGGAAAGCTGTGTGCACAAGGAGGGTTATGGGAACTGTATTTTCTGTATGATTTTTCTGAAAACCTACTTCTTTAATAAAAAATAAAGAAATAAAAAGGTCACACTGAGAGGACAGTAAACTTTGTTCTAGAACAATGACTAGGAGTCATTGTCTTTTATTTAAAATGAATGGATTTTATAATGGTTGTGACAGTTTTGCCTTTCAACCCTCCTCATTCTCGTGTGTACAGGAGGAGCTAAGCAGTGCAGGAACTCTACTTGATTGATAATTTCTCTAAAGCACAACTACTGGAAAGGCCACAGTAAGCAAATATGGACCACATATGGCCACAAGCATACAAAACAGATCAAGCCCCTTCCATTAACCTCCAGCTGCAGCACTTAAACAGTTTCTAATGGGAAAAAATGAAGCTTGGCTCAGTCAACATGCAGTTTACCGTAGGCATTTTAATCTACTAAATAATGGTGGGAAAGTGGTAAACTCCCATTAACTTTTACTCCTTAAAGGGCAAGATGGGAATATGTTTATGTTCCTGAAGACTAGCACGAATACAAAAAAACAACACAATTGTCCCCCACAAGGGAATGATTAAGCAAATTACAGTACAAATATACAATAAAATATTACTCAGTCATTAAATATAATGTATGCAGAGACTATTAATGATATGCTATATACTTATAAAATGATAAATAAGATTGACAAGTGTATGTATGATTTGATCTTAATGATGTAAATAATGCATATATCGACACATGCACACTGAATTTAGAAACCCTGGGAAGAACTATGCAAAAGACTTAATACTGATTATCCCTGGTGGTTATTTTCCATTTTATACTTTTATATATGTAAATTTTCTAAATTAATTTTATATACAATTTTAAATATACATCTATTACAGTATGATTCAAACCTTTTATCTTTAAAGAACTGAAAATAGTTATTGCTTTTACAAGATGAAAAAATTATTTAAAATTGTCAAGTTGAGCTCCAGCCATTTTAAAAGCCTATATTAAAGTTACTTTTATGTCAAGAATAAAAGTTACTATAACTACAGCATTGCCAAAGGTAGCTTACTTAATAAATTGTTCTTAATGGCCAGCAAACAATTTTTAAAACATTACAGGTGGAATAGCCTACAGAAGAGTTCTTTACTTTTCCAATTTTCTTTCCTTAGCTATAAACCAAATGTCAATAGCAAAACACCAAATGTTCAGTGCTATTTTCCCAAGACATTTAGATTTTCTAGGAAACTGACAATACCAGATTCTATATCAAATAGATGTTTCTAAATTACACTCCTTAAATAATTCTTGAATTTGTATTTTAAAGCTAAAATGTTACATTATGTTTTAGTCAGGAGAAAACATTTATTTCTAAGGAAAGTATATATCTATTAAAATGTAGTTCTGAAATTAGACAAGAAAAAGAATTAAAAGACATCCAAATATGAAGGAAAGAAGTAAAATCATCCCTATTTACAGATAAGATCCAATACGAGAAAATCCAAAAGAAACTACAAGAAAGTTACTAGAGCTAGTGAATTTAGCGAAGTGGTGGGGTACAGGATCAACAGGCAAAGTCAGTGGTGTGTCTATATGCTAGTAAGGAACTATTGGAAGAGAAAAATCAAGAAAAAATTCTGTTTAGAAAAGTGACTGAAAGAATCAATGATCTAGGAATAAATCTACAAAGACTATAAAGGACTTGTATACGGAAAACTTCAAAACATTGATGGAAAAAAGACCTAAAAAAATGGAAGGGCAATCCAGGCTCATGGATTAGAGACTTAATATTGTTAAGATGTGAATACTACCCTAAGCAATTTACAGATTTAACACAATCCCAATCAAAATTCCAATGGCCTTTTTCACTGTAATGGGAAAGCTAATCATCAAATATGTATGGAAAGGCGAGGAACCCCAGATAGCCAAAACAAGCTTTAAAAAGAGGAAGAAAGTTAGAGTACTCATACTTTCTGATTTTAAATTTTCTTACAAAGCTACAGTAGTAAAAACAGTATGGTACTGGTACAAGGACAGATATATAGACCAAATGAATAGAAATGAGAGCGCATAAATAAGCCCACACAGCTATAGCCAACTGTTTTTTAACAAAGGAGCCAAGTCCACTCAACAATGAAAGAACAGTCTCTTCAACAAATGCCGTTGGGGAAACTGGAAGTCCCCAAGCAAAAAAAATAAAGTGGATCCCTCTCTCAAGTACAAAAAGTGACTCATAATGGATCAGTTACCTAAATAAAAAACCTAATATTATAAAACACTTAGAAGAAGGCCTAGGGAATATCTTTGGGATCTTGTATTAGTCAATGGATTCTTAGATTTTATAAATCTAAGCATAAGCCACAAAAGAAAATATAGGTAAACTGGACTTCCTAAAAGTCAAAAACTTGTGTGCATCAGAAGACATTATCATGGAAGTGACATTATCAGGGGAGCCAAAAGAAGGGGAGTAAATATTTGGAAAAGATATATTTGATAAGGGTTTAATATCTAGAATACGTAAAGAACTTTGACAACTTAATAACAAAAACAATCAAACAAATTTAAAAATGGGCAAAGGACATGAAAAGATAATTGTCAAAAGAAGATATTCAAATGGCTAATAAGCTATGAATAGATGTTCAACATCATTAGCCATTAGGGAAATGCAAATCAAAACCAAACTGAGAAACCCTGACCTTACACTACCAGAATGGCTATTTAAAAAAAAGGAAATTAAGTGCTGGTGAGGATGCACAGAAACAGAAGCCCTCATGCACTGTTGGTGGGAATGTAAATGGTGAAGCTGCTGTAGAAAACAGTTTGGCAGTTCTTCAACAAGTTAAACACAGAATTACCATATGACCCAGCAATCCCACTTCTAGGTACATACTCAAGGAATTTGAAAACAGGGACTCTGTGGACCAATGTTCAGATCGGCATTATTCACAATAGCTAAAGAGTGGAAGCAACCCAAATATCCATTAATGGGCAGTATACATATAATGGAATATTACTCAGCCTTGAAAAATAATGAAGATCTGATATATGTCACAGCATGAACAAACCTTAAAGATATCACATTTGGTAAAAAAGGGACAGATGTTATATGAGTTCGCTTTTACGAAATAATTAGAATACGCAAGTACATAGAACCAGAAAGTTGATTATAGGTTACTAGGGGCAGGAAGTGAGGAGGAGGAATAGGAAGTTACTATATAATGGGTATAGTATTTCTGTTCGGGGTGATGGGGGAGCTCTGTTAATGGACTATGTTTACGAGATCACAATATTATGAATGTGACTAATCCTACTGAATAGTATGACTGGAAGTGGTTGAGATGTTAAAGTTATGTCATGTATATATATGTTTCCACAATTTTTCAAAAACACAGCAACTAAACAGCCAATGACAAGTAAATGCAAAATACAATCTTAGACTGGATCTAATAATAAAGGAAAAAAGACGCAAAAGGACATTATTGGGACATATGAAAAAATTGGAGAAAAGACTGAAGGCTTTACATTAATGTTAAGCTCTTGGACTTGATAACTCTATGTAAGGTCATTACATAAGTGAATATCCTTGTTCTTAGAAAATGTGCATGGAAGTAGTATGTGCTCAAGAAACACGATATACACCTTGTTAGTCAAGACGTAATGGAGAGACTGGAGGGAACTGCCAGAAAATGTAGAGCTGTGTTCCAGTAGCCACATTTCTTGATGATAATTGGATAACGATACAGCTTTCACAATGTGATTGTGTGATTGTGAAAACCTTGTGTCTGTTGCTCCTTTTATCTACCTTATCAACAGACGAGTAAAACATATGGAATAAAAGTAAATAATAGGGGGAACAAATGTTAAAATAAATTTAGATTGAAATGCTAGTGATCAATGAAAGGGAGGGATAAGGAGTATGGTATGTATGAATTTTTTTCTGTTGTCTTTTTGTTTCTTTTTCTGAATTGATGCAAATGTTCTAAGATATGATCATGATGATGAATATGCAACTATGTGATATTGTGAATTACTGATTATATATGCAGAACGGAATGATCATAAGTTAAGAATGTTTGCGTTTGTTGTTATATATTTTTTTTAATTAATTAAAAAATGTATCACGGAAACAAAACCAAAAAAAAAAGGAAACATGATATATACAACCTCCTTTAAAACTAGATAGAAAGATAGATGGATAAACAGACAGGGATGGATGGATGGATGGATGGATGGATGGACGGACGGACGGACGGACGGACATATAAATGGATAGATATAATAATATAGTAAATATGGCAAAATGTTAAAATTGGTGGATCTGAGCACAGGGATGTGAGAGTATATCAAAGTTCTTTCTCTATGTGGGTTTTGTATTATTTTTATAACTGTCCTGTAAGTTTGAAACTATTACAAAATAAATAGCTTAAGGGGGAAAAAAGCAGTTCAGATTAATACAGCAATACCTTTGATATACAGGCAGTTCACTCGATTTGGTTGCCTGAGGATCTCTGAGAAGTGGCCAGCATCAATGTAATCATCAGCTTCAATCTAGCCATCTATTACCGGGCCTGGAACATCATTCTCAAGTGACAGGCATGAGCAATGGCACATGTTCTTAAAAAGGTTTATTTCAGTGTCTCCCATCTCTCTAACAAAGGTTTCTGTCCAAGCCATCTTTTCTTAATTGAATAATCTCTTGGTCACTGTTATCACTGCACATTATTCAAAGCCAATAATTAACTGATTACACACTTTTCACCATACAGCTTATCAGGTTTTTTTTTTTACCTCTATTCATGTCATCATCATCATCATTACTCTCCTCATATTCCCGCAATTTCCTCATCACTTAAGGAGTGAGCAATAGGTACAACGTATGACATTCAGCATTTAGTCAACTTATTTACAGTTCTCCTGGCGTGAGAAGTGTGATACAATCTCACCACTAGTGACATGAAATCCTTCAATGTCTTCTTTGCAGGTTCACTGTCAAGCATCACTGTAGTCCAAAGTCAGTGACAAGTGTTTGTTAATGGCGATTTATCAGTCTCATTTCGAGCATTAGCAATGGCATAAATAGCATTTCTAAGACTGGATTGTTTCAGAAGCTCCTAAAACCCTAGGAATCAATAACTGAAGCAAGTATAAAGCTTTGCTTTCTTTTTAATGTGCATATACTTTTTCTTTAAAGAACACAGAATCTCTTTGTGGCAAGTCTCTGTTACAGATGTCACATTGTGGGAAAGCAAATGCCAAAAGCATTAATTTTCACAAAAAGGTGAAAAGGAAGCTGTGTGGAGAAGTCCTCTAGAAACCATGAAAGTTTGGTTTTTCTTCACGCCAGCTTTTCTCTGGTGAGCTTGCATTGTTGGTACAAAGCAGAATTGAACTGGTGAGAAAATATTTCCTCTAGCTACCCATTCTTTCATAAACACATATACATCTTTATATATCTGTTATAATGCATTAGCAAATTTCATACACCTTCCAATCATCTTGAAGTGGCTTTTTTTTTCCCAACCCCACCCACTTTATCTTGAGTTTGCAGCACTAACACACCCAAACAGAGTCACCTATGGTCAGCATCCCTACAACCAGCTGTTGCTTTTTCATCAGGCAGCCTTAATGCTTTTCTAAAAGCTTAACACAAGTACAATGATATTTCATCAACCCTGTAAATATGTTCAGGACTAAAGTTTTCATTAACTATTATCTTAACAAATTCATCAGTGGGATTTTCAGCTAGCTTCTGATTAGCAAAAGCTTTATCATCACGGGCTTCCAGATATTTTACACCGTAAAAGTTTCCTACATCTCTGCAGCTCATCACCGAATAGTTACACTCACCTTTCATGTTGAATGTGTTTATGGTCTATTTGAAGTTACTCCATAACCAATAAACCAGGTGCAATGTCAATTCTCCCTTATCACAATCCACTCTATTAACAGTCAACATCTGCACTGTCTGTTTTAGGTCTCTTGGCTGCTCAGGTAAATACCATGCAATGGGTCAGCTTACATAATGGGAAATTTATTAGTTCATGGTTTTGAGGCTAAGAGAAAGTTCAAGTCAAGGCATCATCAAGGCGATGCTTTCTTCCTGAAGACTGGCATTCTGGGGTTGCTTGCCTGCGACCCATGGTCCTGGGCTTCTCTGTCACATGGTATTGTACATGACCGCCTCTCCTAGCCTCACCATGCTCTTCTGGGTTCGGATCAATTTCAGCTTCCTGCTTCCCATGGCTTTCTCTCGCTCTCTGTCTGTCCGACTTTCATTACACTTATAAAGGACTCCAGTAATAGGATTATGAACCATCCTGACATGGGCCACAGCTAAACTGAAATAACCTCATAAAAAAGTTCTATTTACAATGGGCTTACACCTACAGAACAGATTATGGTTAAGGACATGTTTTTCTGGACTACATGCAGATCCAAACCACCACATCGTCCATTTCAGCCTTTCCTATTTTCATTCACTCTTGGTCATTGCTGTCACTGTAAAACTCCCACAACTCGTTTTTCTGTTTCTTCAGGTTTTACTGGGCAGGTTTCCACATAGATTATTTAGTAAGACACTTCACAGGCACATCACAGTCAGGTTTATAACAACTCGAATTTTCTGTGTTCCAGTTCAATTCACTATTACCTCCAGGGCCATCACTAACTTTTTTCATATTTTCACAGGTAAAATTTTCAACCTCTAGAGCTTTTTTCCAAATTTTGGACTTGCAAATAAGAGATCATGGGCCTGTAGTTACTGGCTTTCCCTGGGTTGCAATTCCACTATTTCATGGCTACCCACTGATCTGGTCCCTTTCCTCGGTTCTTCCTCCTTCAAATCCATCCCACGTTGTGTGTCCGGAGATAAAACCTTCTAAAATACAGATCTGATAATGTCACTTCTCTGCTGAAAAACCCTCAATGTGAATTCTATAATTCTTTATATCCCAATTCCAAACTACCTTTCCTGCCTCCTCTTGGGCTCCTTCCCACTACACATGCCAGGTTTCAGTTACCTAGGTGTTGGGAAACGATCCCAGGATTGTGGGTCCTTCCATAAACAGCATTTTCTTTAGTGTTAATATGGTAATTTAGGTATGCTAACAGCTGTATTCAAATTTTGATTAAGTGGCAAAATGGTCATTAGGCTCAATAAAGTGCTTTCACCTTACATAAATGATAGATGACATTGATCAGAAGAGAAATGTGCCTTCATACATTAGAGAAATAAAATACATCAGGTTATGTTAGTAGAAGGAGTATGTGTTAACTCAGTATTCTGAATTCAGGAAAATCCATACCAGTACGCAAGACATTTTAGAGAAACTAACAACATAAGACTATCCTATGCTTACATGACCCAAACCACAAGAGTAGAGTAGCCCACAGCACAGGTGAAAACTTCAACAAATAGGACCAAGATCTTGAAGATTAAACCTGCTCTTGGTCCTGGTTAACCTGGCCAGATGCCCTTCCTCTTGAGAGTGAAGTGTAATAAAATATGCCCCATGCAAATGAAGTCAGTAATCAGAGAGAAGGCCAGGCTTCATCTAGACAGTTTACTCTGGAGAATAATTTAAGAGGTATTCTGGGGTGGTCTGAAGCTGCATGTTTCCCAGAAAAGATCATGTTCTTAAAGTCAATCCATTCCTGAGGGTGTGGACTCATTGTAAGTAGGATCTTTTGATGAGTAGGCTCCTAAATTGAAATGTGACCCATCTCATTCATAGTGAGTCCCAGTCCTCTTACTGGAGTCCTTCATAACAGGATAAAAGAGAGAAGATGCAAAAAAGAGCCCCAGAAAGCTCAGAAAGAAAAGCCAGAGAAGTCGAGAGAGGACACAGAAAACAGAGGAAGCCACTGAAGCCAGAAGCTGGATACAACAAAACCCAAGAAAGAAGGGAGAGAGCTGCAGATGTCACCATGTGCCTTTCCACATGACTAAGAAGCCCCAGGTCACCAGCAGCCTGTCTTCAGGAAGAAGGTATCATCCTGGTGATGCCTTGATTTGGACATTTTCACAGCCTCAGAACTGTAAACTTGTATGCTAATAAAGTTCACTGTTAAAAAACAAAACAAAACAAAAAACAGTCCCTTTCTGGTATATTGCATTCCATCAATTTTGGCACACTAAAACACGTTTTGTGTCATATACAAAGAATAAACTCACCAAGTGGCCAGTTTGAATGTGCATAAAAAACAGAATAGAGTAAGTCTACAAATTCTGGAACTAATGGCACCAAGGAAACCTATCTCCCTCGAGCTTGGTTAGGATCAACATACATAATGTGGATGTTTAAAATAGAAATATTCACACTTTTCATGCCATATGATCTTAGTAGAAATTATCTTTGGACATGCATGTCTCTCCCACTGGAAAATAACCCTTGGAGGACAGGAGCCACTCATTTATTTGCATCGATAATCAGGCCATGCACATAAAGAACCCGTTCAAAGAAAGTGCTTGTTCAGAAAATGAAATGCATGAACAAATAAGTGAATGGCTTTCCATTGCATTGCACATGCAATTGTTTCCATTAATTCAAGATGATGACACAACCTGCATAGTATGTGTACAACCAATAGGGTCCAACGGACAGTGTGTTTTCAAATAATGAATCTGCAGTAACATTATATTTCTGGGAGAATCTTCCAACACAGTTGCCAAGAGCCTCGCCATCCTCTCCCTGAGTTGTGCCCACCCAGACTCAATTATTATATTCACAGAATCCGAGGTAGCTAATTCCTAGAAATGATTACAGGCACTGATAAACAATAACTTTGCTTCCACCATAGACACTTCAATTGCCTTGAAGAACACGAGATCAATTAACTCATTTATCTAAGGATGTAATCATGATGTGTTTCTCTGATTGATTCTGGAGAACATAAGGAACAAAAGGGGAAACCCTGAGGAAGGAAGCTCCTGTCCTAGCACTCAAGGAGGCCCAGAAACACATGCAGCTTCTCACCTTTCTCAAATGCTCTTGGCTTTCCTGGGTAAAGGCCAGTTATTTACTGCTGAGATGACTATCCTTTTATCCATCATTGGTCTCAACAAAGTACTTAAGGCATGGTTTACTACCACCTAGCAAGAAACTGGCACTATACTTTCCTGCCTGGGGCACATGGCTTCCACAGCTAACCAAAAGCATGCCAAAAGCATGCCAAAAGCATGCTGAAATATTAATGAGTATGCCATTTGTCAAGACAATTATGGAAGAACTTACAAGCATTCGCACAAAGAACGTAGCTCCTATAAGAGACAGAACCAGGGTATCCTCATTAAAGAGTGCCAGAAATAACCTGAATCTCTGTCTGCTTTTCTAAGTTACCTTTTGTGGAGATAATGTCTTTAAAGAAAAAAAAGTCTAAAGCAAAAAAGGGGTTAGGGGTGCAATTCTAAACACAGTCACTATCTAAATACACAATGCCATTCTCCTATTCAGAAGAGCTGTCCTTTTATCATCATAATTCAGCTGGAAAAGGATGACAAATATATATATATTTTTTTTTTTTTGCTAATAAAATACCATATTTTAAAAAATGAGGGATTTGAGTTCAGCAGAAGTTAGAAACAGGGTAAGACAATGGGTAATTGAAGCTGAAGGGATACAGACTGTGCAACAGGACTAGATACAAAAACTCAAAAATGGACAGCACAATAATACCTAATTGTAAGGTAATCATGTTAAAACACTGAATGAAGCTGCATCTGAGCTATAGGGTTTTTTTTTGTTTTTGTTTGCTTGTTTGTTTGTTTGTTGTTGTTGTTTTTTACTATTATTACTACTTTTATTTCTTTTCTTTATATTAACATTTTATATCTTTTTCTGTTGTGTTGCTAGTTCCTCTAAACCGATGTAAATGTACTAAGAAACGATGATCATGCATCTATGTGATGATGTTAAGAATTACTAAGTGCATATGTAGAACGGTATGATTTCTAAATGTTGTGTTAATTTCTTCTTTTTTTTTTCTTTCCGTTAATAAAAAAAATAAAAAACAAAATGAGGGATTTGAAGATATTCCAACACATAGGAAGTTGTTTCATTATTCAAGAATAGTAAAACACCCCATAGCTAAGTATCTTGATGGACACAAAAACAAATGGAAAAATACAATTTTTAAAGATTTTTACACAAATCACGGTACTTAGGTCCAAGAGAAATCAGTTTTGTTCTCATAAGTCAAAAGCTCAAATACTGTAATTAAATGAATGCACGAGGGAACTTCAGACCAACAATCCTACAAAAGTAATGTGTCTTTACATACCACCGTTTTTGGAATTGCAGGTACACTACCAATGACGTTTTTGCTATTTTTCATTTAAGGAAGGTATCATCAGTTAACTTAAGTTCATATTACAAATTCATACAATTATGAATACCTTCCTAGGTATGCCAGGGAAAAAAATTCCTTTCAGAACATGTAAAAAGCAAAGCAAGGGCAGGCCACAGTGGCTCAGCAGGCAGAGTTTTTGTCTGCCATCCAATGCCTACCCATGCAAATAAATAAATAAACAAATAAATAAATAAAAACAAAGCAAAACATGGAAGTACACACACACACAAGCCCATACTATAAAAGAAAAATACCACAATTATCCTTCATGCTCTTTATTATCTCTTCAAAGACAGATGAATAATACCAGAACTTCTAGTTAATCTCATTTTAGCTCAACTTACTATTTACCATTTATTTCAATTTTAACAAAAGATATTTAACAAACTCTAATCCTACATATCCCATATTCAGAAGATTATAGCATAATTATCCCCCTAAAATCAGTATTTTAAAGACTTTTATACTAATCTTACTAATATACACATATAGAATAATTTTAAGAGAAATGTTCACCTAATGAAAAAGAATTAAGCAAACAACTGAATAAAGTTTTCACCCAGAAATAATTAAGCAAGGAGCATGGCTCTGATGTATAAAATTGATGCTTGTTTGAAATCAGCTCACCAAAATGGAAACAAAAATTTATTTTAAGCAATTAGAAATATTATTGTGATACCGAAGAATAGCCTGCAGGTTAAAATTTTGTTTTTACCAAATATTCCAGCTAAAATGATTTTATCTGAGATTCTCCAACAAAATTCATTGCATATAAAATCCTGCGGCCTTGACTTCAGTGGAGGAACCAGTAAATTATAACACACAAAGGCTACAAGTGGTATTTAGGCCCACAATTATTATTAAATAAACACTAGTATCCTGAAATGTTTCTCCATCTACAAATGGTGACTTATAATCACTTTCTCTATAATGTCTTCTTTTTTTTCTTTTTAAATATTTGTTTCATTTAATCCTCACAACAACCCTGGAAGCCTGGTATTACTTTAAATAGCTTACAATCAAAGAAACTGACACACAGAGACACAGACACAGTTTGCCTGGTGTTATCCCCATAAATTTCAGTCTTACCCCCATTCTCCTCCTTAGGTAGCACAGGAAATCTTCCCAATGATTTCGTATGGACAGTTCATTTGTGGCATACAGAACATGCACTGAACTTAGCAGTTAGGGTGCTAGCTCATCTAATACATCTCACGCTACTTGAGTGCAGGGACAGTGTCATTGTCCTCGTAGTCTCTCACATTTGATGGGTGAAGAAAGAATAAAAGAGCAAAAAATGTTTATTTGGTACAAACTTTTATATTTTGACTAGGGCATTTGCTAATAACACTTATGTAGATAGTTTCATTGAACACCGTAAGTACTTGGAATCTCAGGTAGGACATGAGATTTTGTTGGTTTGCCCAGAGTGATGCCCCGATGAATCCCAGAGTGATTCGATCAGTGAGTGGAAAAGTATTTGCAAAGCCCCCTTTGGGGAATGGTGAGAATGGGGAGAAATTCAACTTCCCCAAGTTGAATTCTTGATATTCTCACAAGCAGTGTGGACAACCAAAGCTATAGGCTGAGCCCCCAGGCTTGGGGTTTGTTCAGATGAAACTTAACCCCACAAAGGATAGGTCAAGTCTACTTAAAATTTAGGCCTAAGAGTCACCCCCAAGAGAGCCTCTTTTGTTGCTCAGATGTGGCCTCTCTCTCCAGCCAACACAACAAGTAATCTCACCACCCTCCCCCTGTCTACGTGGGACATGACTCCCAGGGGTGTGAACCTTCCTGACAACATGGGAAAGAAATCCTAGAATGAGCTGAGACTCAGCATCAAGGGATTGAGAAAAACCCTACAATGAGCTGAAATTCAGCATCAAGGGATTGAGAAAACCTTCTCAACCAAAAGGGGGAAGAGTGAAATGAGACAAAGTATCAATGGCTGAGAAATTCCAAACAGAGTGGAGAGGTTATCCTGGAGGTTATTCTTACGCATTGAGTAGATATTACCTTGTTACTCAAGATGTAATGGAGAGGATGGAGGGAACTGCCTGAAAATGTAGAGCTGTGTTCCAGTAGCCATGTTTCTTGATGATGATTGAACAATGATATAGCTTTCACAATGCGACTCTGTGAATGTGAAAACCTTATGTCTGATGCTCCTTTTAGCTACTATATCAACAGAAGAGTAGAACATATGGAATAAAATAAATAATAGGGGGAACAAATGTAAAATAAATTTAGTCTGAAATACTAGTGATCAGTGAAAGCGAGGAGTAAGGGGTATGGTAGGTATAATCTTTTTTTTTCTGTTTTCATTTTATTTCTTTTTCTATTGTCTTTTTATTTCTTTTTCTGAATGGATGCAAATGTTCTAAGAAATGATGAATATGCAAGTAAGTGATGATATTGTGAATTACTGATTATTTATGTTAATGTTATATTTCATTTGTTAAATTTTTTAATTAATAAATAAATTTTAAAAAAGAAAAGAAAGAATAAAAGAAATGTTTTCCCAAGTCAAAAGGACTTAACACATTATGAGCACTGATGCTGTATATTTCCAAATCATTTGTTAAGAAAAGCTGCATTTGTTAACTAATAGTGACAGCTCCCCTGTTCCATCCTCTCCCCTTAGCAGATCTGCCTATAAGTTAGGTAAAAGCCCAAAGTATAGCACTGAAGTCCACTCAGCAAGACACTTACAAAGGTGGAAATCAAACTACACTTTTCAACTCCTAATTCAGAAAATGTTGTTTTTTTTGTGCATGTTAAATCATATCCTGAAAAGATGTTGGAAGAGAGGACTTAAGACCCATGTACCAGGATTCCCTCTTCAGCTCCAGTCATAAGTTATATTTTCTCTCCTAAAGTTCTCCTTTAAAAACAAATATATTCCTGCATTTCTTTAAGAAAATTTTTAAGTCTGTTCTAAGAATAAGTTAGCAATTGAAAGCATTTAATTGAAATTACTACGTATATAGGAAATACTGAAATTAATGCATATATACTAAAAAAAAAAAAAAAAAAAAAAAAAATTGGTAATAGTAAGTACTTCCAAGGGAAGGTAGCTGGGAGATAGCAGTGGAAGAAAAATTTGCTTTTTACCAAATAACTTTTTAAACTTCTGCACTGTGTGCTGGGAATTTGTAAAAGTATGTTTGTGTATTATCTATTCACAGTATTAATTGTTTTAAAATCACATATATAATATTATGAGATTCTACCAAAGCAGGACTCAGATAAAAAATCTTTAAACAAATTACTTATCTAAAACAGGTAAAATCAATTAAACATTGGGTTCAAGGAGTTAATAAAGGACAAAAAAATAAAAGAAAAGAAGGGAGAAAAATAGCAAGAGTAGTAAGAAATAAACTATAAATTTTTTAAAAATGCGAATATTTGGGGTTTGTGTTAAGGAAAATAAGAGCTTGTTTATTATATAAGGCAATGGCACCAAGAATTATTTAAAGGCAATGAACTCCATTAGCTCAACCCTCAACTCCCACCTAAGGGAGACAGTAAGGATGAAACAACATGAAGATATTTTAAAAATAACTCTGTAGTGAGGAAAATCACACATAAGTGATTTCTCTAGAGAAGTTTTAACCTTACTATTTTAAACACCATAAAATAATTTTGCATAGCACACTGGTTCCATAGGAAATGGTCCCTGGACCAGCAAAATCAGCATCCATATCATCTGAGAAGCTATTTAAGAAACAGGATCTAAGCCCCACCTTAGACCAAGAAATTAGAAACTCTGCAGGGAGGTCCAGCATTCGATGCTTTAACAAACCCTCAGGGTATAGTCATCCCTTAGGCCACAGTGAATGGCAGTTCTGCCAGGCACCAAGCACTGCAATCAGCTGCTCCAGCAGGTGCTGTGCAGCTTCCCTGTCCAGCCCCTATATGCCAGGAGCCACCCCATGCCACCATGCCACCTTCTCAGCCGGCCACTGCAGTCAGGGAGCGGAGGAACTGAGGGGAAGTGGCCCCTCAGGAGCACCAACTACTAGGAAGAAACAGTTAAATGCTGTCTGGCAAACTCCCTATCTGCCTAGGTTTCCTATGTTTTTTACTATTAGCATTATTATTATTTATTTTTAAATGCTTTTATTTTTATATATTTATATTATAACTTTATTTATTTTACTATTATTTTTTATCTTTTTTTTTTCTGTTATGTGGGCACCCAACTAAGTTCATTCCCAATAAATCATGGGGTGGCTTCTTGTGACTTCAGGGCTGACTATTGCTGAGGTGCCTTTTTATCTTTTTATTTTTTGAGGTGCACGGGTCAGGAATAGAGTAGGTCTTCTGCATGGTGGGTAGGGATTCTGCACCTTCATTACCCATGCACTCTTACCTAGCTTTTAACAGACCTTCAAGTAGAATTGCACACCCTCTATGAGATACAGGCTTTGGTTTGGCAGGGAATTACAAACCAAGTGCAAAAGTAAACCTTCAGCACAAAACCAAGTAAATACAAAACTTAAGACAAGTGAAGGCAGCAAACTTGCAATTATCTTAAAAAAGATAATCAAGAGCCTCAAACACATCAAAAAATCAAAAAGCACATGAAGATCCTGGCAGAAACAGGCCAGCTAAGTGACCAAATCAAAACATCAGAGAGGACACAGAATATGGAACAACTACTCAAAGATATGTATAAAGAAATAAAGGCTGTGAGAGAGACAAT
Organism: Tamandua tetradactyla; assembly: GCF_023851605.1. Classification (NCBI taxonomy): domain Eukaryota; kingdom Metazoa; phylum Chordata; class Mammalia; order Pilosa; family Myrmecophagidae; genus Tamandua; species Tamandua tetradactyla. Next base: position 7,778,790 of record NC_135351.1, on the reverse strand, counting down.
AGAATGGTATGGAATTTGAAGGATTAAATGGAAAAATACAAGATATCACAGAGATGAGAGATATAGTAGACCAAAACAAAAATATACTGCAGATACACAACACCAGATTTAAAGAAGCACAGCGAAAAATAAATGAGCAAGAAGACAGAACAATTGAAGTAGAGTGTGCAAAAGAGCAGCAAATGGCAAGAAAGATGGAAAAACTGTAACTATATCTTAGGGAAATGATGGACAACAAAAGGCACAAAAATACAGGAATCACTGAGGTCCCAAAAGGAGAAGAGAAGAGTAAATGGCTGGGAAGGTTCGTTGAAGATATAGTCAGGTAACTCTTAAGAGTTAACAGGATTGATGCTGGTTGGGATTTAGCAAACCATGAAATTAGCACTATCTAACTGAAGCTTGCATAAGAGTAGCCTCCAGAGTAGCCTCTTGACTCTATTTGATCTCTCTTAGCCACTGATGCCTTATCTTAATACTGTTCTTTTCCCCTTTTTTGGTCAGGAAGCCATTGTCAATCCCATGATGCCAGGGCCGGACTCATCCTTGGGAGTCATGTACCACATTGTCAGGGAGACTTTCACCCCTGACTGTCATGTCTTATGTAGGGGGAAGGGTAATGATTTTCCTTGCAGAGCTGGGCTGAGTCAGTCAACTGACTGCAAGGAACTCCCCCACCCGACCCCACAAGTGGCAGGACTGGAGGCTACAGGCATTTCTGCCACTTTGTCACGTAAATTATTTGTGCCCTCAGGATCTGTTTGAGTCCTATCTCTTATATACCATTTCCATTTTATGACAGAATGCTGCTATGACACCAACTTCTGGCTTGGTGGGTCAAACAACACTCAGCTCATGACAGGCAATTCAGGTCTCATGGTTACTTGGTGGCTCATGGTTAAGCATTTAGTCTCTACTAAGGCTCAGAAACAGGCAAAAAGCACTTTCTCAAAAGGAGAGTAGTTATTTACAGAAGATGGCAAGGCTTTACTCCAAAATTCAAATGGTCTGCATTGTAATTTCCCTACAGGGGCATGCCAGCTCCAAAGAACATCTCTATTTGCCACTGACAGTTCCAGAACCATTGGATCTATGGATCATAAGGCCCAAGTGGCTAAGCAGCTTGTACAGCAGCCTGGACATTTACAAAGCCTCCTCTTGTTCAGGTCCCCACTCAAAACTACCAGCTTTCCTGGTCACCCAGTAAATGGGCCAAAGTAGGACATCCAAATGAGGAATATGTTGCCTCTCAAATCCACAGATTTGGTCACAGGAAGGGCCAGATGTGACACCTTATCCTCATCTTAGAGGGGATATCTTGACATGCCCCGACCAATGGACATTTACAAATTTCACTGAGGTGGAAGGTCCCAGTATTTCTGTATTTTTGTTGTATTTATCTCCCATCCCTGACATACAAATGTCTTACCAATTAGTCTAGAGTAGTTGCTACATCTTGCTCACTAAGTCCAAGTAGCATAATATCATTAATATAGTGGACCAGTGTCATATTTTATGGGAAAGAGAAATGATCAAGGTCCTTGTGGAAAAGACAATGACATAGGACTGGAGAATTGATATACCCCTGAGGCAGGACAGTGAAGGTATACTGCAGCCCTTACCAGCAGAAAGTAAATCCTTCTGGTGGTCCCTACTAACAACGACTGACAAAAAGCATTTGCCAGATCAATAGCTGCATACCAGCTACCAGAGGATATGTTAAATTGTTCAAGCAATGATACCACATATCGAACAGTACCTACAATTGGTGTCACCACCTGGTTAAGTTTACGATAATCTACTGTCATCCTCCAAGACCCATTTGTTTTCTGCACAGGCCATATAGGAGAGTTGAATGGGGATGTGGTGGGAGTCACCACCCCTGCATCCTTCAAGTCCTTAAGAGTGGCACTACAATCCCTCCAGGAACCTGGTACTGCCTCTGATTTACTATTTTGCTAGGTAGGGGCAGTACTAGTTGCTTCCACTTGGTCTTTCCTACAATAATGGACCTCATTCCACAAATCAGGGAACCGATGTAGGGATTCTGACAGTTGCTGACTATGTCTTTTCCAATTATGCATTCCAGAAATAGGAAAATAACCACAGAGTGAGTCCGGGGCCCCCACTGGACCCACTGTAAGATGGAGCTAAGCCAAAACTTCATCCACTACCCAAACACCTGATCTCATAAGCACCTACTCACACTGGTGGATCAGAGTGATGTTTTGGGTCTCCTGGAATTAATGTAATTTCTGAGACAGTATCTAGTAAACCATGAAATACCAGATCATTCTCTTTTCCCCAAAGCACAACTACCCTGGTAAAGGCCATAGATCTTCTTGGGAAAACCTGGGAAGGTTAAAAGTGTAAATTTAGGGCAGTGTAACAGGGTTCTTTACTAAGGATACCCAGCCCACCCCTCATTTGAGGAGCTCTGGGTCCGTAAACTGTCTCGAGTCTGGGTATTGATTAAGGGGCTGTGACTCTCCATTTTCATAATTCGTTAGACTTCTGCTTACACAGCTCAAACAAGAATTTAGAAGACTGGCCATATATTCTGTTTCTAGGTACCCCATGATCTACCAACCAACACCATAAGTCTCTGTAAGTCAGATTATTTTGATTGCTGCTTTTAAATCTGCTGTTCATTATGGTGGCCACACCCACCTTGTCTATGGCGATTAACTGTTACTACATGGCTTCTGCCAACTCAGGATCCAATCATCCCCACTGTGTTTAAGGACTCCAGGCTCAGTGACAACAGTTCCCTCAGTAATATCTGACCTACAGAGAAGGGCAACTACAAAACGCTTCAGGGATGATGAAGCTAGTCTTACAAATTTATTCCTCAAAGTCTCAATAAGAGGTGTGTCCTCTGGACATTCCTGGGGTGTGTGAACAAGTCTTCCTTGATAGATACACTCTTAACTTTCCAATCTCTCTAAGCCTTTGGATCCCCTCATCTATGTTATAACACGGCAGTTCTGGCATTTCAAACTCAGGTAATGTTGGCCACCTTTTGACCCATGTTTCAGCCAACCACCCCAACAAACTGTTAACACCCTTTCTAATCCCTTGAGCTACAACACTGAAAGCAGAATCTCTGCTTAGTGGGACCATATCAATAAATTCAGCTTGATCCAACTTCATATTCCTTCCAACATTATCCCACACCCTTAATATTCATTTTCACACATACTCCCCTGATTTCTGTCTATTTAAATTGCAAAACTCATGCAGTTCTTTTGTAGTATAACATACCTCCTCATGACTCATACTTTGTACCTTACCTTTCAGGGTCTGCTGGGACTTTATTCTAATTACAGGTCTTGAAGGAAAGAGGAGTGGTAGCGGTGAGTCATGAAAAGAATGAGAAATATCTTTCAAGCTAATGACCTCATGGCATCCCACTGCAGTTTCATCTTGGAAATAGGATTAGTAGTCCAGACAGAGGAGTAAGGGCTGTTTCCCCAGGGAAGGTGTTTATAGGTGTAGCAGGCACTGAAGTGTTAATCTCTCTAGGTAGTGGGTAGATGGCAGACTCCTCAGGGAAGACTAGAATGGGGAACCTCTTTCTTCCTGTCAGGCTGGAGGTAGAGTGTAGTAGCTCTTTACTCACAAGAGCTGGAGGTCGGGTAGTTGTCTCCAGAGGGCAGGCTGGAGATTGGGTGGCTGTTTCCTCAGGGCAGGATGGAGGTGGGACAACTATTTCCTGGGATGGACCATTACAGGTCTATCTAGCAAAGACTCTGGGTTTCCATGTCCCCACTGCCATCATTATCAACACATATGTCCCCATCTCAAGTTTCAGGATCCCATTATTTTCCAATCAAAGCCCTTACTTTAATAGCAGACACGCTGAAAGGTTGAGATTTTACTTTTTGCTGTAAATCTGCTACTCACACAATGAGACTCTGGGTCTGGTTTTCAGAAATCTCAAGTCTGTAATCACAGGAAATAAGGTTTTCTTTCAGGGCACACACAGAAAATTTTACATCTTTCAAATGGTACTTAAAAGTTGCAAATTTGAAGCTTTCAGCTTATCCCTTTCTCTCATAACTGTATCCAGCATATCTAAGAATAACCAGTCAACACTATGATGCCTCTTAATTCCACAAAACTATGTTAAGGTGTCAAAAAACACTGTCACCCAGAGTCTTGCATAACATAAGCATATGATTAGGAGAATTGAATAGTGATATATTGCATATCTATACTGCCAACTCAAGCCACAGACTTATAATATCATCTTGATTACTGGAAATAGAGTCACCAGTGCCTTTGAATCTAATCAGAGTATAAATCCAATTGTAAAAACCCAATTGTAAGGTTCTGTTTATCAAAAACCACTCCTGGTACCAAGATGTAGTAGTCAAGACTCTCTAGAGAAACAGAACAAATGGCAAACATCTGTAAATATGAGTTATAAAAATGTCCAGCAATACTATGGGGATGCACACGCGCAAATTCCTTTGGGCAGGCCACCAGCTGGCAACACCAATGAAGGTCATCTACGAACTCTCCAGGAGAGCCAGGCTGGCTGAACAAAGTGAAAGTTCTTTTTTCTCCCTTCAAAATCGCCAACTGACTGTATTAAATCCAACTCACTGGATTCTCTCATTGCAGAAGACACTCCCTTAATTGATCACAGATGTAATCATTCACAGATGCAATCAACTGACTGAAGATTTAATAAACCAGACTTCTGGTTTATTAACCAGCCATGAAATATCCTGGCAATAATGGTTAGACCAGTGCTGGTTTGACAAGACAACTGGCACCATCATCTGGCCAAGGAGACACATGTATCTAACCATCACAGAGATCATAAAGAGCAATTTTGTCACCTGAAGAAAAAGAAACTAAAAGACCCAGAAAAGATGCAACTTAACAAATATCCCATCGCTAGTGATTGATGGACATTCCACAACATTACAGTATTCAAGATTTGTTTCAAACATTGAAACGAATGTCTTCAACATGTAGCAGCAGTTCCACTTTACCTGACAGTGTTTATCTTTGCAATTATTTGAATATTTTGTTGCACTTACTTAAATTAGTTTCTAAGAGTAAGTGGAAATGGAGAAATGTAAATGCTAATACTAACAATAATACAAATGAGACATGATGAGGTGTATGAAAGTGGTGATGCATGTCAACGGGACAGTTCTAGGACTTCAACTGAATTGGTGTGAAAAAAAATGAAGAAAAAAATTAAAGACGTTCTAAATACCAAAATTACAATGTCTAATAATTTTCTAAGTGATGAAGGAAAATGATAGAAAATTTAGAAAAGATCATTAAGATATGAAATGAAACTGGCATTGAAAGAACATTCCATTAATCCGAATACAGAGAGGGAGTTCACAAGTCTATTGACTAGGAATGTACCTTGCTACGGACTCATTTATCAAGAGATGATAGCTAGTTCCTTTCACAAAGCAATCTTTCCTCAAAATCTATTTCATTAGCTCCTGCTCAACCTCCTACAAAACCATCAATGAAAATTCCTTAGTCCTAAGATTATTAAGTATTTATTTTACTGATTGTAAACAGTACCATGACAGACAGAAGCACAATGGGTGCTACGAAATTAGAAAATTTAGTTACTGTGTATATTTCAGCACAATACATGTTCAATGTTTTTAAAAATACATGTACAGAGCAAAAGACATAAAAATATACCTTTTATAAAATAATAAGAAATTTTGCATGCTTTTTAGATCTCTGGGAATGTATAAACCAAGTAGTTAACTTCTGTACACCAAATAGTTAAATTCATTCTCAGGAATGTGTTGTGAGCAAAAGTAGAGGACAGCCTGTGGTGGCAGAGAAAGGACTAGAAACCAGGTCTCCTGGGCTGTACGTATTTCACATTTCCTTGACTTGCCTTCTCTCCTATGAGAAAATTGCATGGGCTTTGTGACACCTACTTCTGGCTTCTCAGAAGCTATTTTCAATTGGTCACTGGCACAAATTCTAGGACCTTTAATGATACAATCAATGAAACTCTGGTAGTCAGCTGTTCTTACACTTCATTCCTACTCAGTGAGAAAATGTGGTCAAAGGCAATTCACATTTTACTTTCAGGTGCTTTTTTTTTTAAATAAAGTATATCCAAGAAAATTAGTTTTGAATCATAAACAAAAATTCACGGGCTAGAGAAGAAAATCAATCAAACCACAAATAACCACCACAACTGTCAGCTTGCCTATAAGCTCATAACTGCAAGAAAGAAGGGAAAGGAGAAGAAATAAAATGTGATTGTTCCCCAAGAAAGGGAACACAGTATTACTAATATCTGCACAGTAACCAGTGAGTGACCACTTTGGAGATCCATTTACATATAATGCTTTAGTCAAATAACTAAAAATAATGTCACAAAGTCACAATGAGGATAAGGATTAAAAGATAAAGATAGACATTTCCAGTGTCCTTTTCTTCCTTTCTTGAAGGCCTGGCAAGCTGGACTCAGACTTTTCCTGTTATTTTTCCTAATGACCTACTTAAGCCTTATCGCTGGTCACTCACATAGTCATACAAATACATTTTCTTTCTTAAAAAAAAAAAAAAATCCCAAGGCAAGCCACAGTGGCTCAGCAGGCAGAGTTCTCACCTGCCATGCCGGAGACCCAGGTTCAATTGCTGGTGTCTGCCCATGCAAATAAATAAATAAATAAATAAATAAATAAATAAATAAATAAATAAATAAAGTTCCTTCTTGATCCACCTCCTCCAACTGCGAGCCCATTAATCTCCAAAGTGTTTATGGTCTCCTCAGTTTTCTCTAAAACTCATTCTACCAAGGCATTTATTACCATCACAACAACAGAACAGCCAAACGGTCGATTCTCGGGGTTCATTTTTCTTGAACAATCCACAGCATTTGACAAAGCAGATCCCTTCTTTTTCTTGAAATACTTTCTTCTCCTAGCTCTCAGCTCAACACCTGGTCTTCTCATACCTCACTAACTGTTCCTTATCAGTCCCCTTTGTTCCTGCTCATGACAGAGCTTCTAAATACTGAAGTGCCCCGGGGCTCAGTCTCAAACCACTACCTCCACTCATTCCCTAAATGACTTTATCCATCTCCCGATTTTAAATACCATCTACATGCTGAAATTTTTCCTCTAATTACATCTCTAGTTAAAATCCCTTCCATTTAAGTTCCAAACCTGTATAACTGTGATGGGGGCATAAAAACAGCCTGTGCTCAGGACCAGGTATGCCAACGTGGCAGAATAAAAAAAAGCCCACAGTAGATAAGTGAACTGCCAGTACATTCCTTCCCCTATTCTCCTGAGCACATGTAAATAGACACTGCAGACCGTATGACTCTCATGGGCATGTTTTACAACATCCTGCCTCTTGGTTTATCTGTCCCTGACAAAAAGGAGGTGAGGCTCCTTTCCTACAGCATCCACACACAAGAGAGGGGTACTGCGTGTAGAACATTTCCCTGCATCAGCCACGGATTGAGATCTGCTGGCTCTGGGGAACCAACGCCCACTAGGGAGGCTAACCTTGTTCTGTCTCTTCTTTATGAGAGGAAAATGTTCCTCCATCTAGTGCTGTGTGAATCATGCTTCTACGGGAGTTTCCAGCACTTGCAATGGAGTGGATTGACATTTCTTTAGGTGTCTCTCCTTCTGCCATACAATAGCCTACTGGGTACTCAGCATTTTAACATATGTCTTAGTTTGCCAGGGCTGCTGTGACAAAGACCACACACTGATTGGCTTAAAAAATAGGATTTTACTGTTTCACAGTTTTGGAGGCTAGGAAGCCCAACACTAAGGCCATGTCTTCTCTGAAGTTTAAAGGGCTTTGGTACTGGCTTGCCAATAACCCATTACTCGACCTCTGCCTCCATCACATCACAATCAGTCTCTGTCACCTCTTGTGGCTTCTAATTCCATGCCCAAATTTCCACCTGTATTCCTTTCATATAGGATTAGGGCCCACACTTATTCAATTTGGCCTCAACCAAATAGGTTCTTAGAAGATCCTATTCATAAACGTGTCCACACCTTAATAAATAATAACATTTACAAAGTACCCACTTACAAATGGGATCACACCCACAGGACCTAAGGTACGACTGGAATTTAGATGTCTAATAGTCATTTCAAACCTACCACATTCATCCCTAAGCTCTTGATCTCTCACGGCCCCCTCCAATTTCCTCTTCCTCATCTCATGCTTCTAGTGCAAACCAGAAACTGTTATACTTGGTCATACGTGGCTTCTCTTTTATCACACACTCCTTACTGAATTCATCCACATATTTTCTTAGATCTACCTTCAGCATGTATCTTGACTCCAACTTCTTCACCTTGCTCCATCACCACTACCCTGTGACTGAAGCCACCAATGTCTCTCACTTGAGTTTTTGCAACTGCCTCCTAACTGATTGTGCTGGTTTGAAAGGAAGTATGCCCCCTAAGAAAAGCCATGTTTTAATATAAATCCCATTTCTTAAAGGTAGAATAATCCCTATTCAATACTGTATATTTGAAACTGTAATGAGATCATCTCCCTGGCTGATGTGATTCAGTTAAGAATGGTTGTTAAACTGGATTAGGGGATGACATGTCTCCACCCATTTGAGTGGGTCTTGATTAGTTTCTGAAGTCCTATAAAAGAGGAAACATTTTGGAGAATGAGAGATTCAGAGAGATTCAGAGAGAGCAACACTACAAAGCAGAGAGTCCACCAGCCAGCGACCTTTGGAGATGAAGAAGGAAGACGCCTCCCGGGGAGCTTCATGAAACAGGAAGCCAGGAGAGAAAGCTAGCAGATGATGCCGTGTTCGCCATGTGCCCTTCCAGCTGAGAGAGAAGCCCTGACTATGTTCGCCATGTGCCTTCTCACTTGAGAGAGAAACCCTGAACTTCATCAGCCTTCTTGAACCAAGGTATCTCTCCCTGGATCTGTCTTCGATTGGACATTTCTATAGACTTGCTTTAATTGGGACATTTTCTCAGCCTTAGAACTGTAAACTAGCAACTCATTAAATTCCCCTTGTTAAAAGCCATCCCGTTTCTGGTATACTGCATTACAGCATCTAGCAAACTAGAACACTGATCTTCTTGCTTCCACACTGACTCCTCTACAGCCTACTTTCCATTCACCTTTAAAAATCTAAGTCAGATGCTACAATGATGTCCCACCTAAGAGGAATAAAAGACAAAGTCCTTACCATGGCCAACAACTGTCTAAATCGCAATCACTACCACTTTAGTGATCTCATCTCCTACCCTCCCCTCTATATAACTCATTCCCCCTCCAAACCAGTCTCCAGGTGTTCTTCTCACATGCCAGGTACATTCTTGTCCCAAGGAATCTACTTTCTCTCGGCATCCACTCATAGGTCACTCAATCATTGCGACCCTCCCGTATCACTCCCAACCCCATCACTCTGCTCTATTTTCCCCCTTAACACTTTCTACCATTTGACATGCTATATAGTTACGTGTTGTCTTTCTCCATCCACTAGGCAATAAGCTCCTTGGAAAGATGAGCTTTGTACTGGTCACTATTATATCCTCAGCTCCTAAACCTGTGCCCAACACACTATGATAAGCAGAGTCCTAAGATGACTCTAATGACTCATATTCTTGTATAGGCCCTTCTCCTGTGAGTGGGACTTGTGAATACGACGGATAGCCCTGTCATGACTACGTTACAGTATATGGCAAAGGTAAGAAGATGTGGCAGATGTAAGTAAGGCCCATAATCAGATGATTCTGAGTTCTTTAGAAAGGAGGCAGTCCTGGTTGAGCCTGAGTTAATCAGACATGCTTTCAAGGGCTTAGGTCTTCCCTAAACTCAGAGCTGGAGGTGTCAGAGAGTCTCCTACTGGTGTTCAAAAAGCAGAGCTCTAGGATAAACTGCCTAAGGAGAGGGGACTGCATGCAGGCAGCCTCTAGGAGCCAAGAACCTTTGTCCTACAGCTGCAAGGAACTGAATTTTGCCAATAACCACGTTTGGATGAGAACCCCAAGTTCTAGATGATTATGCAGAACATCTAGCACCTTGATCTCCATCTGGAGAGATCCTGAACTGTGCCCAAACTTCTCCCCTCCAAAAACCGGGAGATAATAAATGAGTATCATATTAAGTCAACTAAGATTGTGTTCACTGTTGAGGTGCAATAGAAAAGTATTACACTCAGGGTATGTATTTAATAAATACTATTGAGTGAATGGCTTCTCATTCATTTAGGTGCTTTGAATAATGAAAGCTACATAATCAACCTTCCTCAATTTATAAAATTGGGGCATGAAGTTTATATTAACATTTCAATCAAATAATACATAATAATGAAAATCAAATTCCAAAAGAAGAGAAAATGAAAGTTAGGGGACTCTTAAAATATTGTCTTTTTCTATTATATTCCCAGCACCTTCTAAATGGGGAAACAAATGCATAAAGAACGCTGCCAGCATCAACTTAAAAAAAAGGAAAAATATCAGCATAGAGAATTTTGATATTTTGATGATATGATGTGATTGAAGGTAAATAAAGGAAGTCTTCTTGGTGCATTTTTAGAATTTTTTTAAATATTTATTTTGCCTTTGTTCAAAGTAACTCACTTTGGAGCATGTTAGGGAAATCAACAGACAGTTGTTAAGCAGTCATTGGCCCAGACCTCATCTACTCCCACCTCCTTCTCTGAGGGAAGTCAGGAACACATGCAAAGCAGCTATCCTCCAGCCTTCCACTCCCCCCACCCCATACCTCCTTTTCTATTGTGTGCTATTTCGCAATCTGGGGGCGATGAGAAGTCTAATGAAAAAGCCCAGCCAAACCATGAAAATGGGCACAAGAAACCCCAGATGATTATCAGAACAGGAATTCTCAGGAGCAGGCAGCCCTCTGCCCCCGAGGTGAATAAAAATCACACTCAAACAGTCTAGAACTTTCTCTCTTCACTGGCAATAAGTAGGACATGTGGAGCTGCCATCTACGGACAGTTTCCGACCACTTTCAGGAGAAGAGCCATGTTGGGATGTCTTCCCCCTTTCTTTTGGACTCTCTGTGCTGTGTGAATGACGCAGAGACTATCTGTCCTTTTTAGACTCTTTATTCTGTGCGAGGAATAAAGGGATCATTTGCTGAAAGTTTCTGTTGTGCCCTGGACCTGGGTTCCCACGAGGCACCACTGTAGTGACTCACTCCATAGAGCACATAAAATGCTGGGTCAAGTTTACACATTTGAAGACAATGAAAGCAAGCTCTAAGACTGTACTAAAATTTGAATGCCTAATAATGAATTTCTGGATGGCAGCATGGGAGATAACAAAGGCAGGAATGTGAAAGTAAGAAGTGACCACACCGTGGTCCTTGGGGGCTATGAGAACACCATGCCAGCAAACAACCAAACTCTACTCACTGTCTCCCTGGAGAAGTTTCTCACGTTTTCCCTCAGAACGACTTCTCTCACAGGACATAAAATCTCTCCACAGAGCAGGCAAATGAAAATGAAACATGGGAAAATGTACAAAACACTTTATCCATTTTCTGTCCTCAATCCATATAGATAGTTCCTCTTTCCCAACTTCCAACCAATTAATGGTTATAGTGATACCCAAGCAGGAAGCCCAGAGGTTGACCATGGCTCAACTCCTGACTTGATTATCAGGCAGTTCCATAGGAATAACCCCAGTACCCATGACCACACCCAATAGCTGCTGCTACTGAAGGAAAGGAAATGCTTGATGCAGCTACTCCCCAAGACCACTTCCATCTCTCCTGTAGGGCTATGGGACGTTTAGATTCATCATCTCTAATGGAAAATGTTTGCTGAAAATGGCTAACAAAAGCAGAAAATTCCTGACTTTCATTTTTAAGGATAATAGTTTCAAACTAAAGGGTTTCATTTCTTTACATAGAAATCATGGGGATCAAAGGAAAAAGTGAGAACACTGGTAAAGTATTTTGAGCCATTAGGAATAAAAACACGAAATGGCAGGAAGATTACTCTCTTACCTGGGCAGACAGTAGTTAGGATTTTCTACTTGACCTAATAAAAAATAATAAATGGGTGGGGACTATGTCTCAGGCACACATAATCATCCTCCTGCAATATACACCACTGCCTGTACAGTCACCTAATAAAGCCTGCTTTCTGAACGTTTGAGGCATTTGACAGAGGCAAGGTCATGTAAAGAAACATCTCAGACAATACGATTAATGTAAACTAAAGGCTATAGTTAACAGTGACACTGTGTTATACTTTCATCAATTGTATAAAGGCACTATAACAAAGCTAAGTTCAATAATAATAAGTTCAATAATAGGGGGGTGTAAAGGGTATGGGATTATTTATTTCCCCAGAGAAATGAGAATGTTTTCATATTCACTATGGTGGTGAATGCATAACTATGTGATTATACCAAGAGCCATTGATTCTACACTTCGGATGGACTGTATGGTATGTGAATTAAACTACTTATCAAAAAAAGTGAAAGAATGAGGTGGAAAAGTCAAAAGGAGATCTGATGAAGGAAACTGAGGATGGAGTGAGGCAACTGCTGGTTTTGAAGACAGAAGAAGCAACTGCTCAGCTAAGGAATGCAGGCAGCCTCTACAGATCGGAGAAGTCCTCTAGAGGACACACAGCCCCATGGACACCTTGATTTTATCTCATTGAGATCCATTTCAGACTTGACCTCAGAACCTTAAGGGAATTATATGTGCTATTTTAAGACAAAAAATATGCAAAAAATGTATAAATGTTATACCAATGGTGACAGTAAAAGAATTTCTAAACATGAGTTTAGAGAGTAAAAATTTAATATTATCTATCAAAAACAAAGGAAGAGAGAAATACATCATAGGTGATGCTACCAGAGCAAATGACCTTATCAGAAAGCAAGGTACCACCATGAAACAGTAAAGCAGATTCAAACATCAACCCCACAGAACTGAAATTTTCTGTAGTGCATAATCTAACTCAACCTATCTGTATAACTCGTTTGAACAACTAAAACACAGGAAGCACAGAATAAAAAAGAGGTCCTTTAATCCCATATAGATTAATGTAATGCCTGGATACATCCTAGAGTATATTAAGCAGATAATCAAAAAGTATTGGCAAAGTCCCTTGAGGAATAGGAGAAAAAATATGGAACTATTAAACCTTACCATCAGGGAATCCTCTGATATTGTGTCAAACATTAGGGACACCCAAATCAATAGGCCATGACCTTGATCCTAAGGCTTAGTCTTGTAAAGCTTATGTAGGTAGTGGAGAAACTTAGGCTACCTATAGGTATGCCTAAGAGTTACTTCCCTCAGAGGACCTCTTTTGTTCAGATGTGGCCTCACTCTCTCTAAGCCCAACTCTGAAAGTAAAATCATTGCCCTCCATGCTTCGTGGGACATGACATCCAGGGGTGAAAGTTTCCCTGGCAACATGGGAGATGACTCCCAGGGAAGAATCTGGCCCTGACACAATGGGATCAACAATTCCATCCACATCAAAAGGGGGGAAAGAAGTGTAACTAATTAAGTATCATGGCAGAGAAAGTTCAAGTAATGTCAAGAAGCCACTCTGGAGGTTGCTCTTATGTAAACTTCAGTTAGACCTTGCTACCTATCATAACTTGCCAAACCCCAACCAGGACCATTCCAGCCAATCCTAAAGAACACCTACAGCAATATATAAGATTCCACAAGGGTGCACTAGAGCAATTTTCACCTACAACTTCCAGATAGGTCACTGGACTGGATAAGTACTGAAACCTAGAGGACCCAGCCTCTCCAGAACATCAGATAGTTCCATCTCCCTACCCCATATTAGTGACAGACCCTCCCAACATGAAAACGTTGGAATGGCCACAGCCCAAAAATCCCTAAAAAGAGGGATTGAAAGATCAAAGTTGATGATAGAGTGATACAGAGAAGATAGGATTAATAAATGAATATGAATGCTGAATCATTAAATTGATATCTCTTTTAGTCTCCAGTATCTTAGAGGAGCTAGAAGTAAAAACCTAAAATTGTGGAATTGTAACCCACGTCAAACTCTGAAATATGTTCTACAACTAACTGTGGTGCTGTGCTTTGAAATTTATTGCTTTTTTGTATATATGTTAATTTTCACAAACAAAAAAACATCAATTGTGATGATAAAAAAATTTAAGCCTTATAGCCTCCTATATTCTTGAACAGCTAGAAAAATGTGAGAGGATCATATGGTAGCCCAAGACAAACTCTGGGGTCTGTTCTGTAACTACTTGTTGAAGAATGCTTTGAAAACTATTGCTCTTTTATTTCTTTGCTTTGTATATATGTTATACTACCCAAAAAAGTTAAAAAAAAAAAAAAATCAACCCTGGGCTATTCATATGATTAAATGTCAATGGCACACAATAAGAGGTCATTAAATATTTAGTTGTTATAATTACTCATATTAATCAGAATAAAAATATTATAGCTCTCTTTGCTCGAGCTGGTTAAAATATTTGCTAAGCACAACTAAGTGATTTGTTACGAAGATGAAAATCTGCCAGTTAAGTTCCTAAGACGTTCCCAACCCACACAAGGGTAAAGCTTTTAGGATTTTAGCCAATATAAGACCATAAAACAGAAAGTAAAGGAACATGACTACTAGAAGCAAGAATTGGTCGCAAGATAACTGTGTAACTAGAAAGTTCAAATGAATCGACTGGTAAACTATTAGAACAGACAATAGTTTGGTAAAAGATGTGAAAAGATATTTATACCTTTTTTTATTAAACTGCTTTCTTAAATCCCAGCAACAGCCAACAGGAACTAAAGTTGTACTGAAAAAGAATCTCTTACAATGGCAGACATGCAAAGGGGCCAGTTTGAAGTAAATTACAAAAAAACACAAAAGAAAATCTGAATAAACAGAGAAATATCTTGCATGGCAAGACAGAATGCTGTAAAATGCCAGCTCTTTCCAAATTATTTTAATATAATTCTCAATGGCAATTTCTATGGGAGGCAGGCGAAGAGGGAAGGACTTATAAAAATCATCCACAGATTCATCTGAAAGCTTAAACAAGTGACAAGAGCTAATAATTTTTTGTAAAAGTCATGGGGTAATATAATAATAACAGTAAAAGAATGAAATAATGAAAACTGGCATAAGAACTAAAAGAGGAAACAAACTTTGGTTATATACTTTTTTTTTAACAAGTTTTACTACATGAGCTTATAAGCCAAAAGAGAAGAAAGAGATTATATAAGAAATAGTACGGAAAAATTGACTAAGTATATGGGTGAGAAATGAAGTGGTCTTTACTTCATGCCATGTGCCAAAATATGTAGAGAATTCTATTATACATTAACAGGGAAAGGAAAAAAACAAAAACTAGAATACATAGATAATTATATTTTACTGATTTAGGGTTAGAAATTATGGTAAAAGAAATACAAAAGAAGTAAATACAATCGAAACAAAGATATAGAAAGTTGACCAAGGGAAAATTTAAAACTTGCAAACATCAAAAAATCTGAAAGAGTGAAAAACAAATTGAGGAAAAAATATCTGCAGTGAAGGACAAAGGACTGACGACTTGTACTCTAGAATGGAATATCAGCTGTTTGAAACACCAATGGCCTTTTCAAAATCCTACCTATATAAATAGTTCTTTACATGATTTCCATTACAGATCTGGGAAATACACATATACATTTTATTTCATAAACAAATCTAGGTTTTGGAAAATAGTTCATTTGCCCGCAGATTTATGAGAATCCACATGTGTAAAAAAAAAAAAAATGCTCGGTTTTAGTAATACTTTGAAAAGACCCACAGCTTCCAGTTATAGGGATATGAAATAAAGTCCCTGAGACTTTTAAAAACCATCAAACCGTCATGTCTTTGTTCTTAGGGGGGAAAAAAAACAGACTGTTTTGTTTTATAACTCTAGAATGATATAAATAGAACTAAGTTTTTTGCCTCAACTCTGAGTTTCCTGACCAAAAAACACAATATTACTTTTTAGTTTGTTTTAATCCTAAAAGAGATAATATCTGATAAATTAAAAACACACACACACAAGAGGGAAAAACTGAGAATTAATGGTTTAACTTCATTTATGTGAAAAACTCTTCAGTTTTTCATTTCCTCAGCACAGAACTCTTTTAAGACTTAATGTGAAAAACTCTTCAGTTTTTCTGAAACTGAAAACTCTTCAGTTTTTCACATTAAGTCTTAAAAGAGTTCTGTGCTGAGGAAATGGTTCCCAATGGTTCGCAGAGCCACGAAGTGAAAGACAAGCAAGTGGGGCAGCCCCTCTGATGTTCACACATTCCAAACAAGCATATGGATTCCTGTTCTCCTCTCCTCCATAAAAGGCAAAACATTTGTCTGGAGGTGGAGAGATATCACTATCTACTGAACTCATTGTACCTATAAGCACCACCATTTAAGTAGTTCTTGGCATCGTTTTCATTACAGATCTGAGAAACCCGCACATACATTTTATTTGATGATAGTACTAAATAAAATAAATTTTTCACTACCTACCTTAATTGGTACACATTATATTCTTTAATTACTGGTCGTACAATTTTTCCAAAAACTTAAGTCTCCAGAAACAATAGTGAAAGAAACCATGGCACTTACATACTGCATCACTGAATATTATTTCATTAGGGGCAGCGTTAGGATAGTATAGAAAAATAATTTGCATCACTAGTTGCTAACTGCCCCATAACATGTTCTCACCCAAGAATATTTCATTCAGAAGAAACAGAGCTTGAAATGGTTTCCATCTAAATGACATCTGTGCATCTAATTAAATCAATTCTAGATTTGAATATTGGCCAAAAAATAATGTCAATATGTAAGTGAGAGACACCATGACCAAAAGCACATCTATTAATAGCTTTGGGGATACAGACCATCCAAAGAGAAAGTTCCAACACTGTGAAGAGGCGCCAGCAACATACAGCACCTGTGAGTGCTCCCCCTGCTGGCCAATCATGGATCTTTCATTTTATTCTCATTGCCCCTCTCTCTAGTTCTCCAGGAGGGCACTTGTTTCTCTTCGGCTGAGGCAGTCCAACGGTTCACAAAGGGTCAGAAATGGACAAGGTCTTTGCAAATCTGGTGTGAGGACACTGACTGTCAAGTGCGCCCTCCGGCCATCCACGTCAGGGACCGATGACTTCACAAGTCAAGTGTCAAGAAATGTTCACTGAGGATCCAAGTCTGGTGTTATCAACTTGACGGAAATCATCGAATCGTCACAGAAATCATTAAAAGGCAATATCAGACCCTAACCTTATTTACAATTACAAACCTTGTTTCTCAAAACACGCATTGCCTACTTCTGGAGCCAGGTGGACAAGGGTTCAGCAAAGCCACGAGATAAACATGGTTCATCTCCAAGGGTGCAGAGTTTGATCGAAGAATTTTTATTTCCTTTGTGGGGAGGTACTGTTTTTTTAATCGTTTCCCTGAGGTTAAATGCTTTACAATATTTTATGTTAAAAACTGTGGTTTGAAGCGGTCATGTACCCCAGAAAAGGCCATGCTCCTTTAATCCATGCTTGGGACCTTTAAAATAGGTTATTTCAATTGAGACATGAGCCACTCCATTCAAAGTAGGTCTTAATCCTCTTACTGGAGTCCCTTATGAGAAGATAAAAGATAGAAAAAGCCAAGAGAGCTTGGAGAAGCCCCAGAGAAGCTCAGAGACAAGGATACACCCACAGAAACAGAGAGGAAACCACTGAAGCCAGAAGCTCAAAGCTACACAACCCTGGAGAGAAAGACCAGCAGACGCCAATCATGTGCCTTCTCATGTATCATGTTGCCCGCGGCCTGTCTCCAGAGAAGGTATTGTCCTGTTGATGCCTTAATTTGGACATCTTCATGGCCTAAGAATTGTAAATTGTAAGTTAATAAGCCCTCATTGTGAAAGCCAACCCAGTTCTCATTTTTTATATTCCAGCAGCATTAGCATACCGAAACAAAAACAAATTTGGGGGCGGGCCGCGGTGGCTCAGCGGGCAAGAGTGCTTGCCTGCCATGCCGGAGGACCCCGGTTCGATTCCCGGCCCCAGCCCATGTAAAAAACAAACAAACAAACAAAATATAATAAAATAAGAAGATGTTTCCCTTTCTTCCTCCTTTCCTTCCTTCTATCCTTCCTTCCTTCTCTGTCTTTCTTTAAAAAAAAAAAAAAAAAAAAAAAAAAACAAATTTGGGAGACGAACACAAAAGAAAAAAAAAATCACAAATTTTAAACCAAAGCCTCAAAACTAAAAGACATTTTAGACTTGAGACCCTCTGTTTAAGTCTGCTCAGATCCCCAGGGTGGAGTGGGATGGGGGACAGGACATTCACTGCTCTTGCCATTAGGATTCCTCAAAGTCAAGTTCTGAGATGTGTGTCCTCAGGTGACCTGAATCATCAACTTCAGCTGACCTGAATCCATCACCATCACCACCATCACCATGAGGGGTATCATTTACTGTCCACCGTTATGGATGGAACCCTGTCCCTCACAAAGACACGCTCAAGCCCTAACCCCGGTCCTGTGGATGTGACCCCATTCGGAAAGAGGACATTTGAAGGTGCTATTAGCCAAAACGAGGCCAATCTGAAACAAGGTAAGCCTTAATATGATGTGATTGGAGTCATGTTTAGCAGAGGAAATCTGGACAGTCAGGAAGCAGATAGGGGAAGAGAGAGAGAGATGGCCATGGGGCAGGGGCAGAGACTGAGTCACAGCCTGCCCCCGGGCCACCAGCAAAACACTACAGACTCCGGAGAAAGCAGGGCCTGCCAATTGCCTGATTTCGGGACTTTCAGCCTCTGAAACTGTGAGGCAAAGTGCTACTGTTTAACCCAACTGGTCTGTAGTCCTTTGTTACAGCAGCACTGGCATACTAAAGCAAATGCTCGTTATAGAGCTGGCCCTATGCTAAGCTCTTTACACGCTTATCTCATCTACTAGCTGCTAAGTTTATACACTTGGGAATTCGAAGTCTGTGCTACCAGACTTTTAGAACATTAATATTTTTGTAGATAAATCATGAGTATGGCAATAAAATTCAAATGCTATGGAAGGGTAAGCTGTGAAAAGTAAATTTCCACTGTCTCCTGTACCTCTCTAAAGATAAATTGCTGTGCTATACAATTTATATATGTATTTACATACACACATGCATACACACGCGCAAGTAGCTCTATGGACCTCCCATAGATTTGCCTTTCACATAAATGTTAGCATTCTGTTCTGCACCCAGTTCTCCTCAGTTAATAATTTACACTGGTGATGCTCCGTAGTAGCACAGTAGTAAGTATAGGCTATCTCATTCTTGCTAACAGCCCAGAGTATTCCATCATACGAAAGCCCCATAATGCATTCAGCCATTTGTTTGATGAGCATTTAGTGTTCACTATAGTTCGCTAAAAAGAATAACTGCAAAAAAAAAAAATAAAAAAATAGGCTTGCACATATTCTGTGGGTATACATACAAGCATTTCCAGGAAAAACTCCTAAAAGTCCAACTGCCAGGTTGAATGGTTTATGCATTTTTAATTTTAACATATGTAGTCAAATGGATTTCCAGAGAAGTAGGGCACCATTTAGGACTCCCAACAACGCATGTGTGTCCCATTCCCCACACCCTTCTCACACCCTGCAGGATCAAAATATTCTACCTCTACACTGACAGCCAGTTTTACAAAAATTAAATTATACTAAATGGTCTGCCATGGATTTTTTTTTTTAAGTTTTAATTTGCGCATAATACTGCTGTTTAGATCACCGTCCCCGACATCAAAGAGTTTAAAATGTATGTATGAAGCTGGAGCACCAGGACATTCTAAGTGAAACATAAATGTATTTATAAAGGAGCATATGGTGGGCCACAGTAGCTCAGCAGGCAGAGTTCTTGCCTGCCATGCCTGACACCGGGTGCCTGCCCATGCAAAAAAAAAAAAAAACACACAGAGTAAAAGACTTTGAAGGTGGGCCACAGTGGCTCAGCAAGCAGAGTTCTCACCTGCCATGCCAGAGACCCGGGTTTGATTCCCAGTGCCTGCCCATGCAAAAAAGAAAAGAAAAAAGAAAAGAGCATATGATTAGCAAGAGGACAGCCACAAACTCACTGAAGGGCTCAGAAGGAGGAGCCACAAATATAGAGAACAGCTGGGGTGCACTCATGGAAGAGGGAAGCTTCAAACTGGATATTCAGTGAGGAACCAAGGCTGGAGAGCCAGAAAGGAGTAAGGCAGGTATGGAGATGGTATATAAACAATAGCAGCAAGGGCAGAGTTTGAAGTCAATACAGACAATTATGCAAGGTAATTGCCTAGTGAGGCAATACTTTTGTTACATAGTTTCTAGACTCTCTATAAGACTCACTTAAGGATTTCTACTTAATATCATCATGTTGCTCAAAATAAGGAAATTTAACACAAAACTATCACTTTACCACTTTCTGGTTTATAATCTTGCTGATAACTGCACTTCAGTCAATTCAAGCCAGACAGAGCACACCCCCCAGCAAACACAGGGATTTTGAAAGAAAATGCTCTAGGTTCAAACTCTGAACCCAGTCCTAACTAGCAAACATTTACCCTTTGGAAACGACTGTCTTCAGCTGCAAAATGGTTATAAATGCTATGCAGGTGGAAGGAGACACTACATTAAAAGCCTCTATACACAAGTCCCTTTCTCTCACATCCTACATATTTTGAGTAAAACCAACATATTTAATGACATTAAATGTTGACTGCTCAAGCATATCTAGTTTTCTCTCCGATTTCACTGACATGTTCATCAAATTGTTAAAAAAAAAAAAAAAAGTGCTCAATGATAAAAAAATCCCTAGGCAATTTAGAAAGCAAAATGGTACATATTGGAAATAACCAATGTCAAGAAACAAATAATTTAGATTAAGTTCAATATTAATAAAACATTTTGATTTATTTAGCCTATAAACCTAAGCTTAAACCTGAGTCAACTAGGAATTATTCATTTTGCTCAATAAAAACAAATTTCTAATATCTGCCCTTATCTATTCCTTAATATGAGCCATTAAATTTTTAATATATTTCATCCCTTTTCTTTATTCTAATCATCTTTCTATGTAAGGCTTCACTCTATTTGCCCTTCACACATTTATATCGGCTTCTCTAGCACAAATCATGTGCCAGACAAATGATATTGAAAGGTACTGACAAATAGTATTGAAACAGCTCGATAATGTCCTTGCTTTATTCATTTCCTCTCTGACTCTATAGCACCTTTTTATCTAACATCTCACAGGTGTATACTTTCAGGTACATAAGAGTAAGGTTCTCCGAGTGACTATGGCTTTAAATAAAGTAATTCATATTAATCTGAGTAACTCAGCTACTTTAGGAAATTTATCAATCATTAAAATCAGCCCGAAACTGCTAGAGGAGCATCTTCTAAACTTCACATAAATAAATCTGCTAGTTTCTTAACATTCCATGCTTTCCATTAGCCTTTCTATGGCTCTGCTCATTTCTTTTTTATAAACATATACTTCTTCCTATTGATTCTTAGCACTTCATATATTGGCAGGAAACCACTGCCAACCTAATATAATGTCATGCATTTATGCAGTGCTTTTAATTAAGTCATTTTGGGATCTCCTTAGCATTCCAATGAGGAAAATGTGCTATTCTCCTTGAGAGTGGGGGCGGTTTAATCCTTCTTTGCATTCCCAGCACCCAGCCCAGTGCTTGCCATAAAGCAGGCCCACCACGCCAGTCCCTGGAATAAGACAACAGCGTGGCCACCAAAGTCACATGGTCCTAGACTTAAATCCCAGCTCTGGGACGCCCAACTCTAACCTGGGACCTGAACAAATCATCTTACCTCCTGGAGCTTTAGTTTCTCGGCTGAAAAATGCAGATGCTAGGTATCTATTTCACAGGGTTCCTGTGAAAATCAACCAAGATACTGCACTTCAAGTACTTAGCATAGTGGCTGGCATATAAGGGCTAAAGAAATGAGAGCAAATTTTCACTAAGCCATGCACACATCCTCACACAAAGTTTTCACTGAGATTACAAATTACATAAGTAATGGCAGATGGTGGGTTTGGAGTAATGGCCTCTTTCAGACTAGTGACTATTGAGGGGTGGCCACAGACCCCAAGATGCAACAGATACCCTGGAATTCACCTTCCCACACCCTCTTTCTCTGTCTGATTCTGCCAGTGTTGACCCCTTGTCTTCCTTTTAGAATCGACCCTACTTTGATCCAGTAACAATTCCAGGTGATGTGAAGCCTAAGCCAGGAGTTCCGGGTTTGGCTCTTCCATCACATACATCCTTCCTCCTGTGACCTTTGCTCTTCCACTATCAGCACTAACACACCTAAGGGACCTAAAGAGGGATGTGAACAAGAAGTGTGTAAATGAATTGACACAGTCAAAAAAGAGGAATTCAATCCAAGCCACTTGGAGACAAGTGCTAAAGAAGTTCTTCCCCATTGCCAGGGGACTCTAAGAGGAGTATTTGTGGGGCCCGACACAGGGTGCAGGCTTCATCAGAATACTCCCCGGAGATGTCCACCAAGGCTCTCAAACTCGGTACTGATCAAAAGTGGTCTGTCTGATGCACTCAAATGACCAATTCCTGAGACACCAGGGTTTCCAAGAGAAAGTTTATTGCTAGAAGCGAAGCGCATCAGATGGCCTACTGGCCCAAAGGTCTGTCTCTCCAAACTCCAGAAACTCTGATAGTTTTATAGTGTCAAAAGACAGGAAGGCTGGGTGGTGCAAAGGTGGCTCAGTGGCAGAATTCTTGCCTACCATGCCAAAGACCCAAGTTCAATTCCTGATGCCTGCCCCATGTAAAAAAAAAAAGACGGGGAGGTTTAGGATAATGAGCACAATGGCTCTAGATGGTGTATGATCTAATTATTGGGCATGTGCAGATTGATTACATGTCTAGTCACAGAAGGTATATAAGAAGATGGTGGCCTTAATATGATGATGGGACTGATTTTTAGAATTATAAGGTGATTTTTAGAATTCTGAGGTATAGGTCACTTACAGTTAAAAGTTGAAGTTACTACTAATGTCAGGGAGGCTGATTTTCGTTAGATCCAGCTGAATCTAGCGAGACAATTTTGGCATTGGGGAGGGTTAATTCTGGGCTGACTCGAGGCCCTGCATTAATGTACATTAGGGGCTGTCTTTAATGATCATAAGACTCTCTGAAGTTGAAAAAACCAGAAAAAGGGGTACAAGTGATGGTCAGTCACAAAGTTTTTACAATCACAAGGTAAAGGCTAGATAGTTAAACAATCATTATCAGAGATCAGGGCAGCTGGATTACAGTTTGAAGATTTCAGGTATTTCCCTCTGTCTATTCTAATATACTAGAAAGTAAAAAGAAATATCTGTATGATGATTCAGTAATCATAATCACCCTCTAAATTCCAACTAGTTTACAAACCCTCAAAGCAAGTATGTTCACAGCACTTTAAAACCACAGCTCTTTAGTCTAGTAACCACACTTTGACAGCAGCCACATTAAAAGTGACATCAGCAATGTAAAATAAAAGAGAAAACTGCATCTAAGGAGAAAGCTGGAAATTTCAGAAGTCCATGCAAAATGACAGATATGAGGAATGAGATTATGTATCACAAGTATTGACTTAACGTCTACTCTAACAAGGCTAATATTTGTACAGTCCTTTCAAATTTACAAAGTACACTCAAATACTTACCACACTCTTACTCCTAAAACCTAAAACTCCCATCAGGGGAGAACAAACAAAGCCTGGAGGCATAATCCAAAGGGGCTTGTTAATGAACATGAAATTGTTTTGATGTTGTCTGTTCTATCTCAAAAAGTCCATGTGAACTTTGTTTTCTACTCCATAAATCCCTGTTTGTTTTAACCACCCCCAGCACTTTGGGTGAAAGTGACATTCCCTGAATACAGTTATCATACCATCCCGAATTGTCCCATAAGTGGGTATTCTAAGCTTTACACGCTATTCCAAATGCACCTGGAGGTACCTGTGATCCAGCCTGAGAAAATACAGCTCCTTATCTGGACACACAACACTGAAGCAAGTGCAACTGCTAATACAAAAGCAGTCTAAGATATATTTGCTGCCCTCATGGGATTCAGACCTATTTTGAGGATATAAAACTGAAGAAAAAAAATTAACAGGGTAAGGCAGTGCCACACAAGGAGGTCCTAGAGATGTTCAAAGAGGGAGGAAACCCAGGGACAGGAAAGTGAGATCTTAACGGATGCCCTTGGTAGGACAGAGGACAGAATGGCATTTCTACCATGCCCTAGAGCAGTCATGGAGACAAGAGCTGTCTGCCACAGAACTAGGTTCCTCTGTAGTCATTAAAGGGATGTCCCCATTAAAGGAGCCACGTTCATAGCTCAAGTTGCTAAACCCTGGGGATACACTGGAAAACAACATGCACACAGGATAATGTGTTTAGAAACAGTTCTCACTATAATGGTATTCCTAACTCAATATATGCCCTAATACCTCTGAAAGCCAAAAGGAATAAAATAGGAGGTATGGAGACATCAGAAATGCACTGCCATCGGAATTATGGTTTAAAACTACAAGTTAACACAAAGTATACTTCAGAGGTCTGCTTGGGAAACTGAGGCTCAGATCGTCCATTTTCATACAGGAGCTCTTGGGAACAGAGCTCAATCTGAACCTGAGTCCCCTGGATTTCCAACTGTTCATTTTTCATGGCTTAACACTGCCCGTGAGGGGGCAGATTCAAGGACCTTGATGTGTTTTCTTTTGTTTTGTTTTTTAAAAAAGTACCTCCTTCCTTTTTATGCCCATCAACTACTGGCGAGAGGACTGCTCCGCGAGATTAGACCCCCATTCTCAAATTCCTGTGCCTACATAGATAGGGGTAAGGGAAAGAAGGGAGAAGACAGCGGTTCCCTCCTAAAATGAAATACTTTCCATAGATCCTTTAAAAACAAATAAAGCTAATAGGAAGACTTCTCAATTTATTTTCTCATAATTCGTGGGGGTAAGGGGAGCCCATACTAAATATACTGGACTTCAGCATAAACGGCTATTTGATTTAACAGCAGCAGAAATAAAAGGTATACATCTAGTTGCTGTAAGATCTATTCGAGTCAATACGTTAAGGTGACCTGCAAAGGGTGGCATGAATTCCAAGGGCTCTTTCTACCTGTGGGAGAAGAGACACCCCTCCCATCCCTGTCCTGATCTCGAAACAGGGTAAAATTTCCCTCATGCTACTAAAAGCCAACTTGTACAACACATTACCAGGTATGCTATGTCAAAAATACCCAGGATAAAGCCAATGCCCAGCGGAGCCCAGAAAATGGGGCCAGGACAGGTGAGCTGGCCTAGCCTCGGTCTTCTCAAGTAAGGCAGGCAGGACAAACCCTAAGAAAGATGCTGCTGCAATCACACAGATCAGACCACGCAAACCTGAAGGGGCCACCTTTTCTGCTTTTCTTCTCTTCCTCAACCAACTACCTCGCACTACGTAGAATTCTTATTAAAGAACACAGAAAATGTGAAATGATTGCAGCATTAGCATGGGGCCTATTAAAGGAAAGAGTAAAAACTATAGTTCCTTCCTTGCCTTTTCCAGGGGTGGTGGTTAACTCACCCAACAGTAACAAAGGCACAAGGGTTCCTTAGAATTTGTTAATTGAGATATCACTCCTGCATAAGGAATCCGGGCTAAGGAGCAACTACTGCCAGCTGCCTTTGTGAGCCACCTAATCTGATTTACAATTATCATGATTATATTTTTATAAATCAATTCAGCATTTCATGTCTGTAATGCCCTTATTACTAGGTCTGGCTACAACTGCAGTTAGTTGTGCTAATTAGTTGAATTCATAGAAGGGTATTTGGAGTTAGTTATCAGATGTTGATATGTAAATTAATGCAAAGTGGATGTAAATAGATTTCTAATTCCAAATGCTGCCTCACAGGAAAAAAAGAAATCCACAACACAACACAGCTACTGTGTGATCCCCACACTTAAGATTCTGACCATCTGGTGATATTTCCATGTGGGGGCACAGCTAATTATTACAGGACAAAAATCTCGGGCCTGTGGCTGTGAGGTCAAATTTAGGGTCTCTGGTAAGGCCATTGGGGTCCAGACCCATAAGAGAGGGGATGTGGCCAGCGCATTCCACAGAATCCTTTACTTAAGTGAAGGTGGTAGAAGAGGGAGGAGTCTGGGTATGTGCTTAGCAGCCCCAGCCCTGCCAATCTCTGGTCCTTTCCGGCTCTGGTGAGGATGGGGGAAACCCAACCTGTCCTAGATAAGGACCTACAGGTAGATCCCAAAGCAGCCACTTCAAGCCCCCAGGAGAGGCGCCACTGTGGCCAGACTGCCAGGCTGCAAGAAATTACCGATTTGCTGGAGGGAAAGGAAGAGTGTGGTTCCTCCTTACAAAGCACTGGTGGCCTCACTCTACCTCCACATGATCATTCCATCCAGACTACAGAACATCCTTGCGGTCAGCAGTGCAGTGAGGGGCTTGTTGTGCAGCTATAGGAGCTTCCCTGAGTCCAGGGGGTTGCAAATCAGAGAGGATGTGAGGCAGAGAAAGCTCTCTACTGACGGTTACATACAAATAATGTGTACCCAGTGATGGCACACAAATAACTTCTGGAGTTATTTTAGGATGAGTTACGTGGTGTGAAATTGCCATGTCAAAAAATGTGCATGCACACTTTAAATTGCTTTGTCAGCCTTGGGTGCAAATGGGTTGAACTGCAGTGCTGCACACACACACACACACACACACACACACACACAAAGATACACTGACGTCCTAACCCTCAAAACCTCAGAATATGACCTTATTTGGAAATATTTTTTGCCAGACATAATCAATTAAAAGGACGTCATACTGGAGTAAGGTGAGCCCTCTACTCCCTCCAATCTGGCTGGTGTCCTTGTGAGAAGAGAAAAAGAGATACAGACAGAGGGAAGACGACCAGGTGAAAACAGAAACAGAACCTAGAGCTATATGGCTACAAGCCAAGGATTACCAGCCACCAGTAGAACCTAGAAAGAGGCAAAGGATTCTTTCCTAGAGCCACTGGAGAGTGTGGCCCTGATGAGGTCTTCAGTTTGGACTTCTGGCCTCCAGAACTGTGGGAGAATAAATTTCAGTGGTTGTAAGCCCACCCCCTACCCACTCCCAGCTTCTGGTACTCTGTGACAGCAGCCCTAGGAAACTAAGACACTTATAAAAATGTCTTACCTATGAATGCTCCAAGCCCAGTCTATTAGAAGGTGCATTTCCCAGTTCCTCAGTGACATTGGATCCTGCAAGCTTTCTCATCTTTAACATTCTGATTTTTTTTAAGTATACACTCTTATATTCATTTATTTTCTTATTGGCAATGTTTAAAACCTTTTACTATTTTTATTTGACTGCCACTTTTCTCAAACTATTTATTCTTGACATTTTACTAGTACCGTGTTGACTGTTTTCTTATTAATCTGTCCTCCACATATATTGCAAATATTTGGTAATTTGTCTTTCATCCTTGTTTAGGGTGCCTAATAATTAAGATAAATAATTGTTAGAAAAATCTCATGACAAACTACAAATCATGTCACCTTCCGAAACAAGTAGACAATGATTTTTCACACTAGCCTGAAAATACATGAAAAACAGTTTCGCCTGATACTTAGTTTTAGAAACCTGTTGCTTGAGTTGTAGGAAGATTATTGCACCCTGTAATCAACCTTCATTAGAAATGCTCATGGCTGCTTCCCTTGGGCAGTTGGGGGATATTTTTTATAACCCTGAAATTGCAAGGCTGGACGCAGCTCCCTGGCTCCTGCAAAAGTAGGCCAGCAGAAGCACTTGGGGTCAGGTTGACCCTGCCCGCCATTGGACAAATAGAACAGTCGCTGCAGTACTTGGCTTATCCATTAGGTGCACTTAGCATCAGGGCTGCAAAAAATTAATAATGCATCCCTCTGGTAATCTCCTTAGCTGCAACATTCAAGCTGGAAATAGACATGCTTCAAGTGCTCAGTCATCCAATATATCAGCAATTCCTTTCCCTTTTGACCAAGGAAAAGAAAACACATTTAAAAAGCATCCACCAGAGCTGCCAGGTTACAAAGGAATGAGGTATCCCAATAAACAAGATAGACTGCAGTAGCTAAGCAACATACAAACATTTTCCTTTAACCTAAAAAGACTAACCAGAATAAAAAAGGGACATGTTTAAACCGTGAAAGCCATTTTTGATATATGTTCAAATTTCCAGAGACCTGCAACTGTGAGGCACATGGAAAGGACAAGAAACCAGATGCTAGCCCATGCTTGCTAACACACTCCCTCCTGTGGCATGATGGCATACCTCTCTACACGACAACCCGAGGAGGCAGCGATGCGACAAAGGAACATGCGGGTGGTGAGCCAGCCTGACTCTCCTTCATATCCAGTCCCTGAGTGCACAGCTTCCCCGAGGAGGGGAGAAGGGAGAGCAGCATCTCCAGGACAGAAAGCTATGCCCAAAAGTCAAAGGGAAGGCCAGATTCGATATTCAATTCATCAAAGTGCTTGAGTAGACATCCTCAAACACAGTTTTTACACAGTTTGTCATATGGCTATTTTGGGGTCCCTGGATGTATACTCATTATTAATAAATTGGCACATGGAAATTCAATTCACCAAAATGGCTCAACTACTTCTTTTTGGAAATATTCAAAAGACTTGCAAGAAGCAGAACCAGAACTGAGAAAGGGAAGGGCTAATGGCTGAGAGGTGGGAGGCTCCACTTTTTGGTATACAGGAGCATGGAATCTTAACAAATTGGAAGAAAATCACATCTATCCAGGCTTCAAAATTTCTTCCCACGCCCTCAGTGGGCCACGGTGACTCAGCAGGCAGAGTTCTCACCTGCCATGCTAGAGACTCGGGTTCAATTCCTGTAACTGCCAATGCCAAAAAAAAAAAAAAAACTCTTCCCCACAATAATCCCTAAAAACAGTGATTGGCAGAAAAGGGAAGAGAAAGGTGGAATAGACTGTAAATCACTTGATAAAGAAAAAGTAAGTCAATCCCAGAAGTAAATTGTCAACCAATTTCAAGCAGGAAAAATGTATTATTCCTGATATTTTCTGAATAATTTTATGGCCCTGTATAACAGGAACTGCTATCATTGCAGAACCAGGGTCAGCTGTGGGATACCCTGGAGAAGTTGGCTTCCTTCCAGTTCTTCCCTTTGGCCCAACTGTAATGAGCTCTTTCCCTTGGGGTCAATCTAGTCCATCCTTGAGGATGGCCAGCAATATATCCTGGTGATTCTGGATAACAGCCACATTCTATCCTAGATATTTGTTATTTTATCAGAAATTCATAATGAAAAGTCTCAACACTTAAAAGTACATATATCTAATTGTGTCATTGGGGGTATAAGGAAAACAGTCTGAGGTCTTTCCAGCACTTCAAATCATACTGCAAAAACAGCTCCATCTTCATAAAGCCAATCCTTGGTGTATTTACAATCCTAGGGTAAATCCAAGATGGTTGTGTGCCATATTATTTTCTGCTCAACAAAACTAACTTTAAATGACCAAGCAGTTCTTTAAAATAAATAAGCTGTAGAACACAAAGACAGAAAAACTCACTCAAGAGGGAAATTTTTACAGCTCAGAGGAAAAGCGTTTAGAATTTTCACATCTTAAAACAAATAAATTATATGCCCTACTCTATTCTCATGGGTATATTGCCAGCACTCCCATAATAAATACTTTTAATTATCAGCTCCCAAACCACCAGCTGCTTAAAACAAAACAACCCAGAAACATGGAATTACTGTTTTTTAGCTTATACAAGTAATAACACCCCAGTGGATTCCAAGGGAAAAGCTTCCCAACAAAACAATCATTATTGGTAACAACAGCCCCATTTTCTTCAGCTCCCTGTTCCACCAGCTGTAATCAGGTTTTCAAGCTCCTCACTGTACAGAAACTTCTTCCAAAGCAGATGAAGACCTTCTACTTGGCAAACACAACTGCATTTCTCAGTCATCTCACTCTCCTCAATCTCACTGCAATCATTTGAGATTACTCAATTGTCTCAAATCCCTCTCCTAATTTAACTATTTTAGATCCTCACTACCTCACACTTGGACTACAGCAATACCTTCTAAGTGGCTCCTGGCCCCAGGAGCCACCACCACCTCCAACTACCCTCTAAACAATGCCACAGCGCCAGGCATCAAGTACCTAATGTCATTCTGATGATTAAAAGCCTTCATTCACTTGCTAATACCAAGAGAATCGAGTCTTAACGCCTGTTTTGATTTGCTAAAGCTGCCAGGATCCAAAATACCAGAAAGGGGTTGGCTTTTTCAATGTGGTTTTATTAGGTTACAAATTTACAGTTCTAAGGCCATGAAAATATACAAATTAAGGCATCAAGAAGAAGATACCATCTCTGAGGAAGGGCTGCTGGCATCAGGGATTCTACTGTCACATGGGAAGGCTCATAGCAATACCTGTTGGTCCCTTACTCCTGGTACTTATTTTGATGGCTGTCTCCAAATATCTTTAGGTGTTTCTCCCACTCTTAGCTTCTCTGGGACCTTAATATCTTTTATCCTCTTCACAAAGGACTCCAGTAAAGAATTAAGACCCATCTTGAATGAACTGGGCCACATCTCCATGGAAACAACCTAATCAAAAGTTTCCACCCAACAACAGGTCTGCCCCCAAGGGGATGGATTAAGAGAATGTAGCCTTTTATGGGGTACATAACAGCTTCAAACCAGCACAACTCCATGGTCAGGAATTCAAGGTTCTGAATAATCCAGTTCCAAAATATATTTCACAACATTCCTTTAACAAATCATAGGAATTCAATTCAACTGCTTTGACAGCACATCCCCTTGGATTCCCTATTTTTTTTGCTTATGTTGCCCTCATTTATTGAATTCCTTTTCCTTCCCAATGTCACAAGACCAAAATTTGCCCATCTAGTGGCCCTAAGTGAAACTTGCCTTCCTAGGAGTTGACAGTACTGGAAATTTGCATCTATTGTGTGCGAATTTATTTATTTGCATCTATCTGATGAATGTGTGTCTATGTCACCAGATTGTAAACTCTTGCTTGCTGACACTCACTATTATATTTTCAGAGTAGCAGAGTGCCTGAATTATAGATAGGCTCCAGCTTATGTTGAATGAATAAAGGAACCTGCCCTTCCTTTCTTGGCTCACATCAACCTCATCCACAAAGAATTTCCTGACCCTCATTCAGCTGTTCATAGCAGTCTCTTCCTCCCCTAAAAAATTTCTCGCTGCTTTTGCGTTGTTGTCTTTATAACTCTTTTGCAAAGAAAGGAGGAGAAATACTATTCATTGAACAGCGTTATGAGCCAGACACTGTGCTAGACACATTCTTGAAGAAAGTCTGTGCCAAAAGGATTGCACCCAGCCTAAAATGCACGCCAGAAAAGCCTGCACCAAAATTTTAACTCAAGGGCACTTCCAGAACTCAGCAGTAACCTCACCAAACATCCTGACTCCAGGAAAAGTCCAGGAGTCCTGCCCTAAATGAGACCTCTGTCCCTATGTGTAAGCACTGTCTGGAGGCCAGAAGCCTGGAGCACACTGCAGCTCAGGGGACCTGCTTTAGCAAACCTATTCTGGGCAGAGACATGTGCCCAGCACCTTAGAAACGGGTGCACTAAACCAAGTTCTAAACAGCTGTGATCATCAAAGAGGAAGTTACCGGAATTTTGTGACATCATCTGCAAAGAGGGGAGTGGGGAATGTAAATAAGAAACCCCTGAATCATAAATCAGCCCATTTTGGAGAAAGGGAGAAGTTCATAGTATTCTGCAATTTTCATGCCTTATTAACATATCGTACTGAGTCTCAGAGGTGCATGCCCAAACTATAGACATCATTCTTCCACCCCCTCAAATCGCAAGCCAGAAATTTGATGTGTGAATTATCACTCACTCAAGTGAACAGAGGTTGCTATTTTCTTCCCCCTTAAATGACACTTAAAAAATTTAATGACTGTCTCAGATTGTTTACCTCACATATGGGAGACACACAAACCACAATGCTTCAACACCAAGAGTTTAATTGAAAATAATGTAAGACATTTATTTTCCTTCACACCGTAAATTTTGAGGAGCTCTATTTTTTTAATGTCATAATGCACACGTTTAAGCAGCTGAGCAGGTATTTAATTCATCATTACTAATGATGCCAGGAAAATGCTTCTTCACTTCCTACAGATAAACCGTTGAAGGGGAGGGGTCTGGGGGGCGGAGGCGAGGGAGAAGATAATAGCTGGAGGTTCCAACATTCAACTGGTTTTCTTTTAGAGACAACATAACCTTTCATAAGTTAAACAATTTACATGATAGATTCCTACATGGATGAAAAATGATTCTAGAAGACATCTAACTGAACTGGGGTAAAGCTAATACAAGGAAACTGAGAACAAAATTCTATTCTCTATACATTTCCCTATCAAAACACCCTCATGACCATTACACTGCACTGCCTTAACCTCATCCCCTACAAGGCACAGAGGCCATGGTCAATTATTATAAAAGGGAAGATAAATAAACACAAGAACTATTCTTCTCAACACCCCCCCCCACATGCCAACTTCCATCCCCCTGCTCACCATTTCCTCCCTCTTCTCTGTACAAGCCCTAACCATCCTTCTAGACAGATCTTAAAGGCTACTTCTACAAGCAGCAGTAATATTAAAAACACAAGCAAGCCGCACTAGCCAACATGCTCTGCAAAGACATAAGAGTGTTTAAAAAGTCAAGAATTATCATGAAAAATATAAACCAAAGAACTTATTGAGATTAACACTTGGGAGATACATACTGCTATCAGGAGACTAACTAGACAGGGATCACTTTGTCCAGCCGACCCAAAAACAGAAGCTCTGTGGAATCAGGAGAAATCTATGCCTTTTTTTATTTTTAAGCTTTCGATGTCCAAAAGGTCAGATCCTTTTTGAAGGACAAAACCTCATCAATAACCCTGACATTTTCAACATGTGAGAGATTACTCTTATGGAGCTTTCAATGAGCAAATTTAGTTACTTCCTTTGACAAAAACCAGAATTCTTGGAAAGCACAATTTTCTCAAGTGTCAATGGACCAGAAAAGATTAAATTACTTCTCAAGTAACCTCTTCGATCCCTATCAAGAAATACTTTCTCCCAACCAATATTTCAGCTACAAAAATAAAAGAATAGCTGCTTACTTTAATATGCATGCAAAGCTGTTAATGTTACAAGAGAAGAAAGGTAAACAGAGAAGAAAGGAGTAAATGTGTTTCAGCCATAATGTAAAGCTGGTACTTTCAAGAGCCAAAGGGCTTCCAATACCCAAGCAAAGGACAGACCACCAGTGGTTGAACTGAAGACAACTTCTTTCACTCTACATTTCTGCAACTTCCCAATATCAATTCTCCTGCAGCTGCCTATCTCTAGGATGCTTTAGTTTGCATCCTTCTCTCTTCAGAGGAAGACAGCTTATCTTCAGGGAGAATCAGACCTGTGAGACAAGCCAGGTAGCACCCCTACCACACGAGTGCTCAGACTGCATTTTCCACAGGGTATCTGAGCACTAATTTCTCAAGATGGTCAGGTGAAAAGCTGCCCTAACTTAAGGAAAACAGCATACTTTACCCCATAAAATACACGATGCACATTTGCATTTTCCAAACCAATTTGCCCTTAAGACCTATTTATCAAGAGGTACTTACTAACAACCCAAGCATCCTCTGCTCTAAAGAACGTATTATGGAAAACATCGAGTGAGTGCATTTAAAATCTCCTTAATTGGGTTCCAAGCAACCCAGAAAACTAAGCACTAAAACTAAAGTAGCAAACTGTTTGCTTCTGCTCCTGCAGTCCAGAATTCATTTTCTCTGCCCATCCTTCCTGAAGAATTAAGTGGGCTTTCCCTGCACACACTACCCCATACTTACTATCATAATACTTCTAAACTACATATTCTGCTGTCTTTCTCAGGGCCAGCCTGAAGGTCCTACTCCCCCTCATTCCCTAACCAGCTAATTTCCCACATAAAGGCTCAGGAAGCCTCACCCCTCTCCATTCCCCAAATTGGAACTCACTCCTCCCCACATTGGATTATATATACCTCCTCAATAAATATTTCCAAAATTCAACAAATCAAAGTAATAAGACATACAGCACTAACTGTATAACCACATGCATCATGGGTGTCCCAGAAAGAGAAGAGAAAAGGGGCAGAAAGAACATTTGAGGAAATGATGGACAAAAACTTCCAAACACCTATGAAAGACATAAATATACATGTCTAAGAAGCACAACATACTCCAAACAGAATAAATCCTAATACACCTACTCCGAGACAAATACTAATCAGAACGTCAACTGTCAAAGATAAAGAGAGAGAAAAGTGATTGATCACATGAAAGGGAACTGCATTAAAACTAAGGGTTAATTTCTCAACAGAAACCAGGGAAGCAAGAAGGCAGTGACATGATGTAGTTAAGGTACTAAAAAACTATCCTTCAAAAACGAGGGAGCCCGATAAATCCCCGAGTGATCTGAACAGTGAATAAAAAAGTATTTGCAAAGTCCCCTTTAGAGAATGGTGAGAAAGAGGGAAAATTCAAATTCCCCAAGTTGAATTCTTGATATTCTCACAAGTAGTGGGGAAAACCAAAGCAATAGGCTGAACCCCCAGTCTTGGGGTTTGTTCATATGAAACTTAACCCGACAAAGGATAGGTCAAGTCTACTTAAAATTAGGCCTAAGAGTCACCCCCAAGAGAACCTCTTTTGTTGCTCAGATGTGGCCTCTCTCTCCAGCCAACACAACAAGCAAACTCACCACACTCCCCCTGTCTACGTGGGACATGACTCCCAGGGGTGTGGACCTTCCTGGCAATGTGGGACAGAAATCCTAGAATGAGCTGGAACTCAGCATCAAGGGATTGAGAAAAACCTTCTCAACCAAAAGGGGGAAGAGTGAAATGAGACGAAATAAAATGTCAATGGCTGAGAGATTCCAAACAGAGTCGAGAGGTTATCCTGGAGGTTATTCTTCTGCATTAAATAGATATCACCTTGTTAGTCAAGATGTAATGGAGAGGCTGGAGGGAACTGCCTGAATTGTAGAGCTGTGTTCCAGTAGCCATGTGTCTTGAAGATGATTGTATAATGATGTAGCTTTCACAGCGTGACTGTGTGATTGTGAAAACCTTGTGTCTGATGCTCTTTTTATCTACCTTATGGACAGATAAGTAAAACATATGGAATAAAAATAAATAATACAGGGAACAAATGTTAAAATAAATTTAGATTGACATATAAGGGGAATGGTATGTACGAATTTTTTTCTGTTGTCTTTTTATTTCTTTTTCTGAATTGATGCAAATGTTCTAAGAAATGATCATGATGATGAATATGCAACTGCATGATGATATTGTGAATTACTGATTATATATATAGAACGGAATGATTATAAGTTAAGAATATTTGTGTTTGTTGTTATATTTTTTAAAAAACTTAAAAATTATTTAAAAAAAGAAAAAAAAATGAAGGAGAGTTCACTTCCCAGACCACGCACTATAAAAAAAAAAAAGAAAAAAAAAGAGGGAGCGATCCCTACCCGCATCTGTTATTTGAAAACTGACTTGTTGAAAATGGGACTAATAGCCTGCATCGCAGTCTAGAGGTCATCTCTTCTCCAAGCTGACAGTCGAAGCAACCCCAGCCCCAATCCAAAGGCAGAGGAACAACAGTCCAGAAAACAGTATGTGGAATCTCCAGGGAGAGGACAGGAAATAAGAGGAAAGGTACAGCTCTGGTGATATGATTTCTCATCTTAACAAATCTACACTGGGGAAGATGGTGGAATAATATTGGTTGAATTCACCGCTGTACCATGGAAAAAACAGACATAAGACAGAAAATGACCCGGACAGCAGTTCCAGGGTATGAGCTACCAGAGGAGAACTTCTATATTATATAGGAAGGAGCTGGATGAAAAAGAGGAGAAATTATGATTGAGAAGATGGCGCGAGTTTATTCAATTATGACTATACCCGGGGCAGGCTGTCCATGCAGGCCGGAATGGGTGTTCCTGCACTCCTACCTCCACAGCCAGCATGCTCCTGCACTCCCACCTCCATAGCCAGCAGGCTCCTACACTTCCTCTGCAGTCAGCAGGCTCCTGTACTCCCACCTCCACAGCCAGCAGGCTCCTGCACTCCCACCTCCACAGCCAGCATGCTTCTGCACTCCCACCTCTGCAGTCAGCAGCCTCCTGCACTCCCACCTCCACAGCCAGCATGCTCCTACACTCCCACCTCCATAGCCAGCATGCTCCTGTACTCCCACCTCCACAGCCAGCATGCTTCTGCACTCCCACCTCTGCAGTCAGCAGCCTCCTGCACTCCCACCTCCACAGCCAGCATGCTCCTACACTCCAACCTCCACAGCCAGCATGCTCCTGCACTCCCACCTCCACAGCCAGCATGCTCCTGTACTCCCACCTCCACAGCCAGCATGCTCCTGCACTCCAACCTCCACAGCCAGTATGCTCCTGCACTCCCACCTCCACAGCCAGCATGCTCCTGCACTCCCACCTCCGCAGCCAGCATGCTCCTACACTCCCACCTCTGCAGTCAGCATGCTCTTGCACTCCCTCCTCCACAACCAGCATGCTCCTGTACTCCCACCTCCACAGCCAGCATGCTCCTGCACTCCCACCTCCGCAGCCAGCAGGCTCCTACACTCCCACCTCCGCAGTCAGCATGCTCCTGCACTCCCACCTCCACAGCCAGCATGCTCCTGCACTCCCACCTCCACAGCCAGCATGCTCCTGCACTCCCACCTCCGCAGTCAGCAGGCTCCTGTATTCCCACCTCCACAGCCAGCATGGTCCTGCACTCCCACCTCCACAGTCAGCATGCTCCTATACTCCCACCTCTGCAGTCAGCAGGCTCCTGCACTCCCACCTCCACAGCCAGTGCTGCAGATCTTCCCTCACAGCCCCTCAGCTGGTGCTTCCCTGTGGGAACTAGGAAGCAGGAACTCTTGGTTTAATTATGCACAGAG
Organism: Tamandua tetradactyla; assembly: GCF_023851605.1. Lineage (NCBI taxonomy): Eukaryota > Metazoa > Chordata > Mammalia > Pilosa > Myrmecophagidae > Tamandua > Tamandua tetradactyla. The sequence continues at coordinate 7,741,678 of NC_135351.1, read as the reverse complement.
ACCTTGCTGCCCTACACACTTCCTACCCCACAAATCACCAAAATTTACTTTGCAGAAATAGAAAAACCGATACCCAAATGTATCTGGAAGGGCTGGGTGCCCCAAATTGCTAAATGTATCTTGAGGAAAAAAAACGAAGCTGGAGGTCTCACGCTGCCTGACTTTAAGGCATATTATGAAGCCACAGTGGTCAAAACAGCATGGTATTGGCATAAAGATAGATATATCGACCAATGGAATCGAATAGAGTGCTCAGATATAGACCCTCTCATCTACGGACATTTGATCTTTGATAAGGCAGTCAAGCCAACTCACCTGGAACAGAACAGTCTCTTCAATAAATGGCGCCTACAGAACTAGATATCCACTTGCAAAAGAATGAAACAGGATTCATATCTCACACCCTATACAAAAAGTAACTCAAAATGGATCAAAGGCCTAAACATTAGATCTAAGACCATAAAAGTGTTAAAAGAAAATGTAGGGAAATATCTTATAAATCTTATAACAGGAGGCAGTTTCCCAGACCTTGAACCCAAAGGACGAGCAATTGAAGAAATAAATAAATAAATGGGAACTCTCAAAAAAAAAAAAAAAAGATATACACACACACACACTAGAGACACACAACAGCAGATATGAAGAGGCAGAAGAAAGAATAAGTGAACTAGAGGACAGGAAAACTGATTTTGAACACATGAGAGCAAATGGCAAAAATGATGGAAAAATTTGAATCAGATCTCAGGGAATGATGGACAAAACAAAGTGCACAAATGTAAGAATAACTGATGTCCCAGAAGGAGAAGAGAAGAAAAAAGGACTAGGAAGATTAGTAGAGGATATAATGGGGGAAAACTTCTCAACCCTTATAAGAGATATAAATATGCAAATCAAAGAAGCCCAACAGATTCCAAACAGAATAAATCAAAATAGGTCGACCGCAAGACACATACAAATAAGTCTGTCAAATGTTGAAGAGAAGCAAAAAATCCTGAAACTGGCAAGAGAAAAATAATCTACTACATACAATGGAAACAACACACTACTGAGTTCAGACTATTCAAATGGCACAATAGAGGCAAGAAGGCAGTCATATATTTAAGATTCTGAAAGAAAAAAGATTTCCAGCCAAAAATTCTGTATCCAGCCAAACTGTCCTTCGAAACTGAGGGAGAGATTAAAATTTTCACAGATGAACAAATGTTGAGAGAATATGTCAAAAAGAGACCAGCCCTACAAGAAATACTAAAGGAAGTTCTGCCAGCTGGAAAAGAAAAAAAAAAGGACAGGAGAGGGAGGTTTGGAGGAGGACAGAATTGAAGAGTACCAGTAAAGATAACTTAAAGGATAAAAATAGAAAGAGGGTAAAGAACATATAGATCTGACAAAATCCAAAGGATAAGATGGTGGATTCAAGAAACGCCTTTACAGTAATAGCTTTGAATGTTAACAGACTAAACTTGCAATTAAAAGATACTGATTGGCAGAATGGATTAAGAAATATAATCGAGCTATATGCTGCTAACAAGAGACTCATCTTAGACACAATGATACAAATAGACTGAAAGTGAAAGGATGGAAAAAGATGTTCCACAGAAGCTGTAACCAAAAGAAAGCAGGAGTAGCTATACTAATATCAGACAAAATAGACTTTAAATGTAAAGATCATAAGTGACAAAGGAGGATACTACATATTAATAAAAGGGACAATTCACCAAGAAGAAATACGAATCATAAATGTTTGTGCTCCCAATCAAAGAGCTCAAAAGCACGACACAAACACTGACAAAACTGAATAGAGCAACAGATGTTTCAACAATAATAGTAGAAGATTTCAATACACCATGCTCCTCTATAGGTAGAACATCCAGACAGAGGATCAACAAGGAAATAGAGAACTTAAACAATTTGATAAATGAATTAGACCTAAGAGACAAATATAGGTTGTTACACCCCAAAACACCAGGATATACATTCTTCTCTAGTGCTCATGGAACATTCTCCAGGATAGAGCATATGCTGAGGCACAAAACAGTCTCTATAAATTTAAAACCATTGAAATTATTCTTCTCTAGTGCTCCTGGAACGTTCTCCAGGATGGATCATATGCTGGGGCACAAAGCAGGTCTTTATAAATTTTAAAGGATTGAAATTATTCAAAGCACCTTCTCTGACCACAATGGAATGAAGATGGATTTCACTAATATGAACCCCCAATATAACATAAGTTTCCAGGTAAACTCAGAGTTATTAAAATATAATATATAGTGCCAAAGCCCGTGCGCGGACTCACCCCTCTCCATCTTGGGTTCGGTGAGCTCTACCCGGATGTGCAGAAATAAACTCGCCCACTTTAAATTTCTTGGTCTACCTTTCTTCTTTCTCACTCTTTCTTCTCCTAAACCTTTCATCTTGGTGCTGAAACCCAGGAGAGGAGTGCGGGTGCCACCCACCTGACCAGGGGCACCCCAGCTTCCTCTCTCCTCCTTCCTCCACATAGCCAGTGACAAGGGATGCTTTGGCCCACCACTACATCCACTACAGATTGGCTCTGAGGCCCACTTCAATGGAGAAGAAGTCGGCTATGACTAATCCACCACCAGGAAAGTGCTTCAAATGTGGCCTCAACAGACACTGGTCCTGCCAGTGCCCCAAGAGTCGATTGCCCAAGGGAACATGCCCTCTCTGTGGTACAAAAGGACACTGGAAAAGTGACTGCCCCTTGGCACCTGGCCGTGGAGGGGCCGTCCATCCAACCCTTAACCCACCGCTAGCAGTCCTGGTCCTGGCCACTGACAACTGATGATGCTCGGCCTCAGTGACTCCAATCACCCTCGTTGAGCCCAGGGTAACAATCAAGGTAACGGCTCCCTGCCTCCTCAACTTCCTTCAGGGATGCATGAAGGAACTATCCTGGGTAGCAGTCAACCAAATGCTCCTGCATCATTATCATCACCTGCCTTCCTCACCAGATTCCTACAGCCAGCCTCCCCACTCCCCTGGCCAAGACGGTTCCAGCCTATAACCCCACACCGCCCCATTACAGCAGGAAGTAGTCAGAAGAATCTCGACACCCTATTATCACAAAAAGTCTGGAATGTTAGGTCGGAGGAACAGGGAAGGGCACTGCAACTGGAGCTGTGGAGGCTGTGTCGCCCCTCCCAACCTGACTTCCGGAACCAATGAACTGCCCCTTCTGGACGTCACCTGACCTCCATCATTAAAAGCTGCCGCGCCAAAGCCCGCGTGCAGACTCACCTCTCTCCATCTTGGGTTCAGTGAGCTCTACCCAGGAGTATAGAAATAAACTCACCCACTTTAAATTTCCTGGTCTACCTTTCTTCTTTCTCACCCTTTCACCTCCTAAACCTTTCAATGATGATTGAACAACTATGTGATGATATTGTGAGATACTGATTCCATACTTTGGATGGAATATATAAGTGAACATATGTAATTAAAATCTTCAAAAAAATCAACTGATAAAAAATAAAATATATATATATATATAATATATAGGGGACCTAGAGACAGAAGGTAGAGAAGGGGGAATGGCTACCTAAAATGTAAAGACTAGTTAACAAGGTTGAACTTTGAAATATGGGAATACATAGAGGTGATGGTAGCTCATTCGCGGGTTTATAGGTAATAGTAGCATAGCATGATTGAAACGGGTTGTTTAGAGCCATGAATCTCACCGATTAGCACTACAAATACACATAACTTCTTGTATGAACTACTTCAAAGGTCTGACACTTGTATGAAGAGTGAATAATAGAAGGGTATATGGGAAACATTACTTATTCGAGTTCTACTTATTGAATTCTATGTTCTATATTTAACAAGAACACATCACTAGTACCACAACAATACTAGAAGTAAATGATGGCAGGGCAGCGGGAGTTAAGGGGAATCTTGGATTTTCTCTATGGTATGGATGTGTCCATCTGTTATTTTTCTCTCTGGAGAATGAAAATTGTCTAAACTCAAGAGTGATGATGATTGTACAACTAGGTGAGGATACTACGAAACTTTGTTTATTTTGGATAGAATATATGCTATATGAATATATCACAACAAAATCTGCAGTTTCAAAATAAATGAAAAAACAGAAATATTCAAGTGCTAAAGAAAGTATGGAGAGAGGTATACTTATTCAAGGTTGGCAGGGTGGCAGAATGGGGCAGCTTCTCCATAGGGCACTGTAGTAGATTCACAAGAGCATAAATACAGGGTTGCCATATGATTAGGCAATCCCATTACCAGGAACATACTTGAAAGAACTGAGAGCAGGGACTTGAATGGACATTTTGACACCGACATTTATGGTGACATTATTCATGATACCCAATGGATGGAGGTGGTATAGTAGAAGAGAAGCAGTAAGGCAAATTGGTGAATGTATAGATGGAATATGTGTGGCTACAGAAATGAAAGAAATCAGGAGGCATGTTAATAAGGTGCATGAACCACAAGGATATTCTGCTGAAGAAAATAAGCCCAAAGCAAAAGACGAATATTTTATGGTCTCTTTCAGAAAACACTTACAAGGAAATTGGGGCCTAGATTGCAAGATTTTACAGCAGTCACATTTATTCCTGAACTTTAAGTGTTCTCTCTAAATTCTGAGATGCTGTGCTATAGGTATTTAACCTGGCATTTTCCTGGAACTCTGACCAGTGTGACACCTAAGACTCAGAGCTGGAGTTCTGTAGCTCGGAAAGTCAGCTTTGCTACATACAACAACTTTTAAGGAAATTTAAAAAAGGATCAGGCTTCAATTAGAGATAAGAACAAAGCTGATCTGGTTCAAACTAAGGTAAATCAGAATACAGGGCAAAGGATGATATTGTCTGTATTTTAGAAATTCACCTACTATACAAGACCAAAGGAAGAAAGGTTTATTTTGTCTAAATTTTCTGTAGCACGTAATCTAACTTAACCTGTTTGGCCAATTCAGTTAAACAACCTACACACATGGAGCCTAGAATTAGGAATGAGGTCTTGCAAGTCTGTATATATGCATTAATGTAATATGTGGATACATTCCAGAGTATGTTAGGCAGATAATTAAAAAGTACTGGCAAAGTCTCTTGAGGGACTGGACAATACAGAACTATTAAACTTCCCCACCTGGGAAATCCCTGTTATTCTCTCAAACATTAGGGACTTCTAAGTTAACAGGCAAGCCCTTGATCTTGAGGGTTGCTCTTAGAAAATGTATTTCTGTAATGGAGTTAAGCCTACCTATAATTATACCAAAGAGTTACTTCCAGAGAACCACTGTTGTTGCTCAGGTACGGTCTCTCTCTCTCTAAGCCTAACTCTGTAAGTAAAATCATTACCCTCCCAACTATGTCCAAGGGTGAAAGTCTCCCTGGCAGCATGGGACATGACTCCCAGGGATGAGCCTGACCCTAGCACCGTGGGATTGACAACGCCTACCTGACTAAAAGTAGGAAAAGAAATGTAACAAAATAAGGTATCAGTGGCTAAGAGAGTTTAAATAGAGTCAGAGGCCATTGTGGAATTTACCTTATGCAAGCTTCAGCAAGATATTGCTAATTGCCATGGTATGCCAAGCCCCAACCAACAATATTCCTATAAAACCTAAAGAATACGCCAGGTTCTATCTGAGACTCTATAAGTTTCACTCACTAAGTTTATTCTTCAGAAACCTAAAACCTCCAGATGACTGCTAGGCCAGATAAGCCCTGAAACCCAGAGATACCAATCTCTCTACGAAAATCAACCAGAGGCATTCCGCTACCCCATAATGTCAACAGCAAGAAGAAACAACAGTCATAGATATTTAGGTTCTTAACCATGGTGCCCTAAAATAGACGAGGCCAACAGTGACAAAACTGAAGGGAAAAACAGACGACTCTACGATAATAGTTGAAGATGTCAATATACCTCTCTCAGCAACAGACAGAAGATCTAGACAGTAGACCAATAAAGAAACAGAGAACTTGAATATTATGATAAGTGACTAGACTTAAAAGACAATTATAGAACACTGTACCCCAAAATAGCAGGTATACAACCTTCTCAAGTAAAGATCATTCTCCAGGACAGACCATATGTTGGGTCACAAAACGACATCGGCAATCAATAAATTTAAGACAACTGAAATTACAGAAAGCTCTTTCTCTAATTATAATGGAATGAAGTTGAGAACCAGTAACAGGTGGACAACTGGAAAATTCACAAATATTTGGAAGTTAAACAACATACTCTTGAACAATCAATGGGTCAAAGAAGAAATTGTGAGAAAATTCAGTAAATATCTCAAGACAACTGAAAAAAAGAACACAACATATCAACCTAATGAAATGGAAAGAAGGCCATGCTGAGAGTGAAATTAAATACCTCTATTAAAAAAGAAGAAAAAGGTAAAATCAGACCTACCTGTGCACTAGAAGAACAACAAACTAATTCAAGAGCAAGCAAATGGAAAGAAATATCAAAGATTAGAACAGAAATTAATAATAAAGAGATAAAAAATAAGAAATAATCAAAAGTTGTTTATTTGAAAGTATCAATAAAATTAACAAACCACTGGTTAGGTTGCTTAAGAAAAAAGAGAGAAAATGCAAATAAATAAAATCAGAAATGGGAGGGGGGACATTACTGCTGACCCCACAAAAATAAAAAAAGACATAAACGGATTCTATGAACAACTATATACCAACAAATTATACAACTTAGACGTAATGGAAAAATCCCTAGAAACATGTGAATGACCTGCACTGACTCTAGAAGAAATAGACAAAATAAGAAATAAAGAGACTGAATCAGTCATCAAATACCTCCCAACAAAGAAAAGCCCTGGACCACATGGTGTCACAGGTGAATTCAACCAATCATTACAAGAAGAATTCATGCCAATCCTGCTCAAATGCTTTAAAAAATTGGAAGCTGAGGGAACACTACCTAACCCATTCTATGAGGCCAACATCACTCAAATACCAAAGCCAAGGAAAGACACTACAAGGAAAGAAAATTACAGACCAATTTCTCTAATGAATATAAAGGCAAAAATCCTCAACAAAGTACTGGCAAATTGAATCCAGCAGCACACTGGAAAAACCACCATGGCCAAGTTTCATCACAGGAACATGAAGATGGTTTAACACAGTAAAATCAATTGTTATATACTATAATAACAAATTCAAGGGGGGAAAACCACATGATCACCTCAATTAATAAAAAAAAAAAAAAGGCATTTGACAAAATCCCACAACCCTTCTTAATAAAAACACTCAGAAAGGAATAAAAGAAACTTCCTCAACATAATAAAGGGTGTACATAAAAAACTTCGCAGCTAAAACCATACTCAGTGGTGAAAGACTGAAAGCTTTCCCTCTAAGATCTAAAACAAGACAACGATGCCCACTGTTACCACTGCTATTCACCATTGTGCTAGAAGCTCTATCCAGAGTAGTTGGGCAAGAAAAAGAAATGTAAAGCATCCAAATTGATAAGAAAAATTAAAACATTCACTATTTGCAGACAATATGATCCCACATATAGAACGGCCAAAAATCAACAACAAAGCTACTAGAGCTAATAAATGAGTTCAACAAAGTGCCAGGATACAACTTCAACATACAAAAATCGATAGTATTTCCATACACTAGTAATGAGTAATCTGAGGACAAAATTTTTAAATAATTCCATCTACAATAGCAACTAAAAAAATCAAATATCTAGGAATACATTTAAAGAAAAATATAAATGATTGTCCATAGAAAATGACAAAACACTGCTAAAAGAAATCAAAGACAACCTAAATAAATGGAAAGACATTCATGTTCATGTACTGGAGGATTAAATAGTGTTAAGATATAAATTCTACCCAAATTGATTTACAGATTGTTCTAGTTTGCTAGCTGCTGGAATGCAACACACCAGAGTCGGATTGGCTTTTAATAAAAGGGGATTTATTTTGTTGGTTCTTCAGAGGAAAGGCAGCTAACTTTCCACTGAGGTTCTTTCTTACGTGGAAGGCACAAGATGGTCTCTGCTGGTCTTTTCTCTAGGCCCCTGGGTTCCAACAACTTTCCCCGGGGTGACTTCTTTCTGCATCTCCAAAGGCCTGGACTGAGCTGCTAGTGCTGAGATGAGGAATGCCGAGCTACTTAGGCTGTGCTACATTGTGCTCTCTCATTTAAGCACCAGCCAATTAAGTCAAATGTCGCTCATTGCAGCAGACAGGCCTCCTAGCTGACCACAGATGTAATTAGCAACAGATGAGGTTCACATACCATTGGCTTATATCTGCAGCAACAAAACTAGGTATGCTCACCTGGCCAAGTTGACAACTGAATCTAACTAACACACAGATTTAATGCAATCCCAATAAAAATACCAACAGCCCACTTTGCAGAAATGCAAAGGTCAATTATCAAATTTATTTGGAGAGGTAAGAAGCCTCAAATAGCCAAAAACATCTTGAAAAAGAAGAACGAAGGTGGAAGACTCACAGTTCCTAACTTTAAAGCATATTACAAAGCTACAGTGGTCAAAACAGCATGGTACTGGCTTAAAATAGATAAAATGACCAAAAGAGGGTGTGCAAGGGTAGTTCAGTGGGAGAATTCTTGCCTGCCGTGTGAGAGACCCAGGTTTGATTCCTGGTCCATGCCCTCCCCAAAGAACAAACACACCAGCAAAATAAAAACAAACAAAAATTCAACAAATGGTATTGCAATAACAGGATACTCACAAGGAAAAATAACTAAATGCAACCTCACCATACAACATACAAAAAAAAAAAAAAATCACCAATGGACTCAAATTGAGAGTTCAGAAACAGACCCTCCCATCTATGGCAAATTGATATTTGACAAGGCTGGCAGGCCCACTCAACTGGGACAGAACAGTCTCATCAACAAATGGTCCTGGGAGAACTGGATATACATATGTAAAAGAATGGAAGAGGACCCCTATCTCACACCTTATACAGATATTAACTCAAAAATGGATCAAAGGCCTAAATATAAGAACCACAGCCATAAAACTCCTAGAAGAAAATATATGGAAGCATCTTTAACAACTTGTGGTAGGAAGTGTTTTCTTAGACCTTATACCCAAAGCAGAAGCAATGAAAGAAAAAATACATGAATGGGACATCCTCAAAACCGAATGCTTTTGTGTTTCAAAGGACTTTGTCAAGAGGGTGTAAAGGCAATCTAATCAATGGGAGAAGATATTTGGAAACCATATATCCGATAAGGGTTTAACATCCAGAATATAAGAAGAAATCCTAGAATTCAACAATAAAAAGAAAAACAACCCAATTTTAAAAATGGCCAAAGACAAACTGACATTTTCCAAAGAAGCAATACAAATGACTAAAAAGCACATAAACAGATGCTAAATATCACTAGCCTTCAGGGAAATGCCACTCAAACCCATGAAAAATCATTTCACACCTACTAGAATGGCAAAAAAAAAAAAAAAGAGAAAAAACTACATTTGTCCGAGAGGATGTGGAGCAATAGAAACATTTATTCACTGCTAGTGGGAATGTAGAATGGTGCAGCCACTTTGGAAGGTAGTTTGACGGTTCCTCAGGAAGCTAAGTACAGAACTGTCAAATGATCCGGCAATTCCACCACAAGATATATATCCAAGAGAACTGAAAGCAGGGACTCAAACAGACATTTGCACACAATGTTCGCAGAGGCATTATTCATAATTGTCAAAAGATCTAAGCAACCCAAGTATTTATCAATTGATGAATGGATAAATAAAATGTGGTATATATATATACAACGGAATATTATTCAGCTGTAAGCAGGAAGGAAATCCTGATGCGTATGACAACATGGAATGAACCTTAAGGATGCTATAATGAGTTAAATGAGCCACAATAAGCCACACACAAAAGGACAAATATTGTATGATCTCACTAATATGAACTTATTATAGTAAGCAAACTCAAATAGTTAGAATCTAAAATATAGGTTACCAGGGGATAGAGTGGATAGAAAATGGGGAGGTGATGCTTCATTTGTGCAAGGTTTCTATTTATTGTAAAGGTCTGGAAATGGATAAAGGTGGTGGTAGCACATTATTGTAGGAGTAATTAACAGCACTGAATTGTTTGTGAATGTGGTGGAAAGGGAGAATTTCAGGTCACATATGTTACCAGAAGGAAAGTTAGAAGACAAAACATGGGACCGTACAACACAGTGAACCCTGTTGTAGCCAATGGAGTGTGGTTAACAGTATAAGTATAAAAAACATTTTTCATGAATTGTAACAAATGTATGACACTATTACAATGTGTGAGTAACAGGGTCATATATGGGAGACATATACCTAACATAAACTATGGACTAGTTAGTAATATTTTAATATTCTTTCATCATTTGCAACACCAATGCCAAACATCAATAATGGGAAGTATATGGGAGCACTGTCGTTTTTATATAACTTTTCTATAAATGTACAACTTCTCTAATTAAAAAAAAAGGAATGAAGTAAATACTTCTTTAGTACCTGTGTAATGCCTAGTAAATATCTGTGCATACATTTCCAACGAGTAGCTTTGCTCAAGTGAGGTCAAGGATTGCATCTTGCTCATCTCTCTAGCTCTATCATCATACAAACACATAGTAGCTACCCAATGAATACATTCGTTTGACAGACATATGTTACACATATTATATGCATATCCAGTATCTAACATCTCCTCAACTACCTACTTCGATAAATGAATTTGTACATTAATAGAAAAGTACCGTAATAGGGAGACAGACTCTTTTAGTTTAATAAGAAATTTTTAAATATACAAGAGATGTTCATTCGGAAGATTACTCCACATTTGTTGTCAAGCTTACAAGGATTTTGATATGATGTAGGAGAGGAAGCCAGGCAGGGGCCACTTTGCTAAACTGTGGTTTAGATCTGAACTCATTGCCTAGTAAAGCCAGAATTCCAGGAGACCTATGTTGCCTTCAGATGGACTTTGACTGCCAAAGGGCTGATAAGGCATGATCCCTCAGACTGACTCAAGTTGAACCCACTGGCAGCATTTCCAGCACTCTGGACAGCTTCCTTTTTTGTTGTTTTTTTTTTTTTTTTTGCACATTTCCAAGATAGAATTCTGGAATTCTGGACCACGTCCATCTTATACAGCGAAAGACTTAGGAGACTGCAGACAAATTAATTCAAAAGGAACACTGAAAAGTGCTGCACAACAAAGCTGGTTGTCTCATCTCTAGTGTGAAATCTGCATTATCCACTTTGGAGGCACAGTATTGTAGCGAGCAGGCCCCTTGCAGCAGGCAGGCTCCTCACCCCTCCTTGCACATTTAAACTACCTCCTCTTTAAAAAATTCCCCAAACTCCTCTGAGCAGTCAGAGCTACATATAAACAGGATGCCTGCCCTGAGAATGGGTAAAACTGAATGTAGGCAAGATAAGACAAATTCCTGCAAAAAACCCCTCCCCTAACCGCTCATTCGCTTCTGTAAACCCAGTTTGACGCCCTTCCTGATTTAAACCAGTCAATCGTTTCCTTCCAACACCACGAGTTACGATATTAAGCATACTTTGTCTTTCATATGTCATCCAGTCTACAAAAACTGATATTAACCCTTTGTTCGGGGCTCAGACTTTCAGAAGCTACTTGGCTGAGTCCTACGGTCATGGATGAATAAAAACATGGAGCCTGGGCCCCGGTTTGTTCTGTTTCCGCGTAATGTTCCTGGCGGCATGCAGCCTTGTCCCTGGTTTCGCCCAACATTTCCACCAGACTCAAACAGATCCCAAGACCTGAACCAAGGGAGGCAAAATAGCAACGGCTTCCAGTATAAACTCTGACATGCTGAGCTCTGCCATTTTCAACAAACTATTGAACCTCAGTAAGTATTCAGACCCAATCTGGTCAATGGGCATTTGTTGCTAAAATTAATTGGAATGGCAAAGAAAGTCTTTAGGCAACAGTAAATTTTACTATCATTTGTTGGTGCTATATTAGTATTGTTATAAAACTTGGTCAAGGAAGTGGCAACCCTGTGTTCTCTAAGACACTCATGCAAATCAATAATTACCTCTCATAATCCATCATCAAAAGCAATACAAAAGGGCGGGCCATGGTGGCTCAGCAGGCAAGAATGCTTCCCTGACACGCCAGAGGACCTGGGTTCGATTCCCGGTGCCTGCCCATGTGAAAAAAAAAAAGCAATACAAAAAAAGAAGACATCAAATGCTTCCTCAGGGTGGGCAATAGTGGCTCAGTGGCCTCGCCTGCCATACCAGAGACCCAGGTTTGGTTCCCGGTGCCTGTCCATGTTTAAAGAACAAAAAAAAGCTTCCTCATTCCTTCTTTAGGGTTTATTAATGTGTTGTTTTGGTACTTTTAGAGCCTTCCACCTGTACCATGTCCATGACTTCGAAAATGTGAGTTTATCTCAAGTGTTTCACTTATATGTTATTTGACAGTTCAATATTTACACCCAGGAAAGGTAAACTCAGCGTAGATGAGTGTTGTGTTTAGAGAGGGCGCTAATCCCTCCCACAGCGCTGCTCACCCTAGGCAAATCTTTCCCAGTGCATCTGACATTTAAAATCACACTGGTTGTTTTGATTACAACGACCCTCTCTGTATAAATAACTTCTAAAACCAGATGTCAGCCAACGTGGAAATGGCTCCATTCACCAGGCAAGGCTGCCAGTTGTGCATCTGGAGAGTCTCCAGCATCCTGCTCCGCAATGACGCCTTCGCAAGATGCCGCAGTGAGTAGTACATACTGCTCTACTCCCTATGTACGACTCATTTATGGATACCCTGTAAGGGAGCAGGAGGGAAGTTACTTCATTTAAATAAAGCATCTTCCTAAATGGTTGTTTATCACAGTCATTTACTGTTGGACATGTATTTATAACTGGCCATCACAAATGTCCTAGGGATTCGGGTGCCTTCTGTTCTCCAAAAAATCTATCCTCTGGAAATGAAACAAACAACCCAAAAAAGTTCTTTTCAGAATAGTATGTTGCAAACACTAGATCTTGTCACTTTGGAAAATATATATATATGTTTTATTTGAGTATGCCATCATTCTTTCTTTGAAAGGTAAGGGAGGGATATTTCCTCATTGCAAATATTTAAGGTTAAGGTCTTCCAGTTGTCCAGATTTCAGTGTTTTGTTTTGTTTAGCTTTTTTGCTTTTGCAGATTGTGTGTGGTAATTTCTCTTGGCTGCTTTTTCTTACCATCAAATGTACTTTCCATTTACCTTTAAGGTTTTAGGCTTCAAAAAGTCCTCATTTTTTTTTACCTAGATAAATTTATAGCAAATTTTATAACATAGAATTTATGACTATAGAATCATATTCATGGCAATAGGCCAAGATGTCACTATCAGGGTTTTGATTTCACTGTGGGGTTCTGTAGGCACTACATACAAAGAAAGAGATGGGAAAACATCACACAACATCTACAGTAATGGGGCAGATTTAGAAAGCACAGACATAAAAGCATCCTCTCTTTCTCTGATTTATCTTATCTAGCACTGGGCAGGGACAGGGGTGATGAGGGGAAGGTATACCTTGAAAGTCTTAATCCTTGCTAATACTCGTCAAAGATTCTCGTAACAATATTAGCAGGACATGTAATACCCAAGTAGACAGTTCTTATGCCAAAGACTATTCCTGAAATCCAAATCATTTAAACAAAAACAGTAATTTTCATTTATAAAAAGCTTCCTGTGGCAAGTCTATTCACAGAGCCAGGAATCCATTAGCAAATAAACCATAATCCACCAATTATCTCTACCCAGAATTTGCCTGCTTTGTAATTCCAGATTTTTTTGTATATTAGACTTTCATCAAAGAGAATGCAACTGAATTTTTGTTATATAGATGGTGTTTCTTTTGTTGCTATATAAAATCTGCCTCGCAAGTTTTCCAAACTTTCAAATAAAAGTGATGCAAATCTTACTGGAATTATATGAAAGAATAGCAAAATCTGTACTATCTCCATACCACCCAACCACTTCTCATTGTTGGCAAAAAGGAACCAAAGCTCTTTAGATACCGCTGAGCCACTGGTGACCTCTCCATTGATCACAGTGTAGGGAGGACCCCTTTAGACAGGGTCATAGATAACTCTTGCAAATGAGATATATAAGATAATAAATCAGCAGAGAGAAAAATACCTCCTCAAACTAAGGAGGAACAAGACACAAGTCCCTCTGCCTGAGTAGAAATCTGGGTGCTGGCATTGCATCTAATAAGTCTGTGCTTAGCAAGGACCTGATGGACACCCCCCCAACTATTTCTTGGAAGGAAAAACCCAGCAAGCAGGGCAGGTGACCATGAACTCAGAGAGGCTTCAGGTGAGCAGGGCTGGTAGAGTGGTCTCTGCTGAAACATGGAAACTACGTACATGGAAACTCTGTGAATGTGGCTCTGTGAATAGACTTGCCACAGGAAGCTTTTTATAAAGGAAAATTTCTGTTTTTGTTTAAATGATTTAGATTTCAGGAATAATCTTTGGCATAAGAACTGTCTATTTGGGTATTACATGTCCTTCCACCACACCATTCCGTCTCTCCAACCCACCTAGGCTCAAGTTCCTCTCCTTACCCTACACATCCATCCAATCCATCACAAGTTCTGCTGAACCCATTTTTCAATGGCCCAGGGATCCTGCTACCTCTTTCCATCTCTACTGCTGCTCCCTTGTTCAGACTGCCATGGTCTACAGAGGCCTCCTAATGGGTCTCTTGCTTCTAGTCTTAGCCTCTTTAACCTATTTTCCCCAAAGCAACTGAATGATCCTCTAAAATATTTCAGTGGCTCTCAATACCCTCAGGATAAAACCCAAATGCTTTACCATGGTCTCCAAGGTCCTTCATAAGCTAGCTTGGTGTTTCCCAAACTTTGCTACACACTGAAAGCTGGGAAGCTTTTACAATTCCCAGCGCCCCCTCACACCCCATACCCATTAAACCACAATGTCTGGGGATGGGAAATAAGTCTCAGTGCTTTTTTTCTAACCCCTAGGTGATTCCAAAGCATAGCAAATTCCAAAGCATTTTCCTACAAGCAAAATGTAGGAACTACTGAACTTTATCCACTGCTTGCCTCTCGCAACTCCTCTCTTATCATTCCCTAACTCCAAGCCATAACCTAGCTTGCCTGAACTCTCACCCATTTTTTCAGCACTTTCTCAGGCTTGCTTACATCCAAGACTCAGTCTAGGTCGTTCCCTCTGAAAATTCCTCCCTTATTAGGGTTTGTGCAAATCTATATCTTAGAAACACATCCTGGTACTTACGGGGGAGTGTTTAAAGTAATCTCTAACAGAAATCACCTCGTGGGAGACACCCACTTAAGTTACCAACAAGGAAACCACGTGTTAAATGGCTATTCATGCAGAGCTGTGTAGTAAAAGTTATAAGGTGTAAGTCATGAATATGAAATTCACTAAAATGATCAAAGTTGCCATTGCACTAATTGGCCATTGTCCAATACATTTGTTCATCGATGAGCTGAAGTGCAAAGTATAAAGGCAGAAATGCCTGGGTAAGCAGAAGTAGCTGATGGCAGTTCCTCTGCACAGCTCTCCACAGGTGAAGGACCACGGCACATTCCAGCCTAAGGAGCAGATTCAGATGCTGCTTGAAAAAACCATTATCTGTGTAAATAATATTGAGTTTGCTTTGGAGGGGATTTTGATTAGTTTGCTTTGCACCCCCACCACCTTGCGAATACACACCATGCAAACACTCCCCCATCGCAGAATCCTCAAATCTGGGTTACACGTTGCTGGCTTGAAAGTATTACATACCCCAGAAAAATCATGTTTTAATCCTGATCCAATTTTGTGGTGGGAGCAGCTGTTTCTCCTAATCCTAATTCAATACTGTAGGTTGGAAACTTTTGATTAGATTATCTACACAGGAGGTGATGAGGCAATTGTGGGTGTGACCTTTTGATTACATGGAGATGTGACTCCACCCATTCCAGGTGGATCTTGATTAGTTTACCGGAATCCTTTAAAAGAGGAAACATTTTAGAGAGAGTCAGACATGACAGAAGCCTCAGAGCCAACAGAAACTTCACAGCAGAGCTGACACAGTTGCAGACAAGTGGAGAACTGAGACAGGGATGTTTAGAGATGCCTGGAGTCCAGCAGAGGTTGTCATGAGATGTTACCTGGAGAGAACCAAGGGAAGCCAAGAGATGACAGCCAGCTCTGGAGAAGCAAAGTGAGGAACCTCCCACAGGAACAGAGGCTGAAAGCAACAGAGTCCAGGAGCAGAGGATCAGTAGAAGCCAGCCACATGACTCCCCAGCCAACAGAGCTGCTCCTGACCCATCGACCTTCCTTGAATTAAGGTATCTCTCCCTGGATGCCTTAGCTTGGACATTTTTATAGGTTTAGAATTATAAACTTATAACTTATTAAATTCCCCTTTTTCAAAGCTGTTTCAGTTCAGGAATATCACATTCCAGCACCTTGCAAACTAACACAGATGCCACGCCTATGAACTCACTGAAGCTTGTACTTCCCCTGCAATACCATTTAATAGAAGGAGCTGAGATTCTCTGTTTACCCAACAGTATCCCAATAGACACAAGGTTATCTCAGTTGGAGCAGAGACCATGTGCATCTTGGTGACCAAGCACCCGTAAAGGAAGTGTGCTGGTTTGAAATGATGTATGCATCCTAGAAAAGCCATGTTTCCCATTTTGTAAAGGCAGCTGTTTCTTTTAATCCCTACTCAGCATTGTATGTTTCAAACTGTAATTAGATCATCTCCCCGGAGATGTGATTTAATCAAGAGTGGTTGTTAAGCTGGATTAGATGACATGTCCCACCCATTTGGGTGGGTCTTGATTAGTTTCTGAAGTCCTATAAAAGAGGAAACATTTTGGAGAATGAGAGCGATTTTGAGAGAGCAGAGCAGAATGACATAGCCACAAGAAGCAGAGCCCCCCAGCCAGTGACCTTTGGAGATGAAGAAGGAAAACGCCTCCCAGGGAGCTTCATGAAACAGGAAGCCAGGAAAGAAAGCTAGCAGATGATGTTGTGCTCGCCATGTGCCCTTCAAAGCCAAGAGAGAAACCCTGACTGTGTTCGCCATGTGCCTTCTCTCTTGAGAGAGAAACTCTGAACTTTATGAGCCTTCTTGAATCAAGGTATCTTTCCCTGGATGCCTTTGATTGGAGATTTCTATAGACTTGTTGTAATTGGGACATTTTTCTCAGCCTTGGAGCTGTAAACTAGCAGCTTATTAAATTCCCCTTTTTAAAAGCCATTCTGTTTCTGGTGTATTGCATTCTGGCAGCTAGTAAACTAGAACAGGAAGCACTAGACAAACTCCTAAGGAAGGGAAAGGCACTGTGAATTGGTCGCTCAACACTGGGTCTTCTTCAGCCCTCCTACCCTACCTGCACACAGTAGGAAATCAAATCAACCCTCTAGGTTGGAACCCTTGAAACTGATAAATCAGTATCTTAGCCTGTGGTCATGAAAATCTGAGAGAGTCCCACATTATCAAACACCTCCTAGGAACAATCTTACTTTTCAAAACCCTCCTCAATGAGCATATTTGGGAAGGCAACAGAGATGAGCTAAATCTTTGAAGCTCTGATATTCCCTTGGTTTTCCCCACAGCCTGACTCTAATATTCTGTGTCACTGTCAACGTCTTTTCTAGGTTGGCAATACTGTTCTCATATATCAAACACTAAGTCCCCAGATAATAACCACAACTCCCAGTTTACTTCCCAGGGTTGTCATGAAGCATAAATGAGAATAATGAGAGGGAAAAAAAAAAAGCCATCTGAAATGCACCAAAAATACTACACAAATATAAATTATGAGACCTTTTTATAGATTAACAGTAAGCAAGGCCCAGAAGAGATTCTTATTGAAATTTTTAGACTTTAATTTCTGGAAATAAATGAATACCATGAATGAAACAGCCATACTTTTGAGTTAAAGGCACATTCAGAGGATTGCAGTTTCATTCATAATCTGAACTGCTTCCAGAAGATGGTCCCAAGTTATCTGCTGGTTTCTAAGTTATCCACAAGTTTCTGGTATTGCACACATCTAACAAGTTCATTAGAAGTCAAGGAGTGTTACATACCTAAATTTGGTCTCTGGATGATAGGTGTATATTACATAACACTCATAAACATTCAGAAGATTCTACAATAACATGGAAAGTTATTTAAACTAACTTTTACTCCCAAACGTATCCACAATGAGAAAAATTCACATGAGGCCACAGTGTATACATGATATCAATATGAATCAGACATACATTCCAGACGGAGAACAAAGCAGTCTGTGGGTTGTTTACTGTCTTTTTTATTTATTTTTATTCTAATAATGTATCTACAACCTAAAATGTCCCCTTTTAATCACCTACAAATATATAATTTAATATATAATTCAAAAATATATTCAGATATATAATGCAGTGCTGTTAAATTACATTTACAATGTTGGGCTACTATAACCACTACCCATTATCAAAAATTTTCATCACCCCAAACAGAAATTCTGTATCTATTAAGCGTTAACTCCCATTCCTTTACCCTACCCGACCCCCGGTAACCCGCATCCTAGTTTGACTCAATGAATTTGCTTTTTCTAACTGTCTATCATTTTGGACATGTAGATTCAAACATTGGCCTCCTGTTCACATCTCTTACATATATTTATCTCCTCACCCCACCCTCCATGCCTTAAGCTTAAAAGAGGTACCTGGTCCTATTCATAGCTAATAAACCACTAAGGTCAAAAACCAAAAAGGTCTCAGTGGTTAAATAGTTTTATGTATTTAAGAGGATAGGAAAAATAAAGTCGATCTGACTTGAATATCACAATCTGCAAATAAAACTTGAGAGAAAATTTTTCTATCAACATTTATTAGGGGAGTTTGGTATGTTTTAATACAGAGAAGTGAAAGGAAAGAAAAAGTCCTGTAAACTGATATGCAGGTAAATTCTGTTGAGTTAAAATATATATATATATATACACACACATGATTCAAATAGGACCCCTCCTCAGTCATCACCTCAGTCACATTATTGCTCTTCCTAAAATAGCGTTTCCTATGATTATTGCGTGTGTGTGTGTCTTGGGGGGAAAAGGGGGAAGTCCGGAAGCATTTAGATAACCTACCTATAAAAATATATTCTTTCTGATTATTACACAAACAGGGTCATATCCCACATGATGCTTTTCATTTAATCCTAGCATGCACTGGAATCTGTTCTGCCAGCACACGCAGATCCTCCTCACTCCTTTCAAGAGCTATAGATTACACCCTGATCTGGGGAGGACTTGATTTACTTCACTGGTCCCTCACTGATGGGCTCTGGCTGTTTTCCCTACTACAAATGATGCTGACATAAATATCCGGGCCCATTTATCTTCACTGGACGTACAGACAATTCATTGGAAGTACAGACAAAAGCTAACTCTAATGGTGGGATTTCTTCAATGAAGGGCAAGGGTACTCTACTTTGATATTGCCAAATTGCACTCAAGAAAGACTGCTCAGGGGGCACGGGTGGTTCGGCGACAGAATGCTCACTTTCGCTTTCTATGCGGGAGAGCTGGGTTTGATTCCCGGACCATGAACCACCACCACCACCCCCAAAAAAGAAAGAAAGAAAGAGTGCTCAGCTTGCTAATTGCAATCTTCCCACCTATTCATTCAACATGTTAATCACGCCATTTGCCAGTTCTATACTCTGGGATACAGCAGTGGATTAGATAAAAAAGGGCCCCTCTCTACGTGGAACTTATAGTTTACTGGTGAGAGTTTTTGTTTCCCAGAGGCTCAGGAGCATTTGCACGTTTTTGCCAAGCTGGCAAAAAAAATGGCATCTCCTTATTTTGACAACTTCCTATTTATTATACTACCATGTCACAAAAAAAGCTATTGGACTGATAGCTTTTTTATTACTTATTTCTATAGGGTTCTTTAACTGAAGACAGCTACTGGAAGATCTTTCTTGGTCTTCTGCAGATCTCTTTAAACAAACCTAAATTTTATACAATGAAACATTCATCATTCCTTTATGAATTTTGAAATTCATGTTCTAAGGCTCAAAAGGTCTTCCCCACTCCAAGATTATGGAAATTCACCCTGGTTTCCTTCTACAGGTTTTATTTTTTCATTTGTGTAAGCTTAAATCTGTGATCTCCCTAGAATTTATCTGGGTAAAAAGGGTGGGATAAGGATAACAAATTTTGTTTGTGTTTCCCTAAGTACTGAAATTATTGGATAATCTATTTTCCCCAGTGATTTGAAAACCATCATTATCATAACCTAATTTCAGGTCCATTTCAAGTTTATTTCTGGACATTATTTTATTCCATTGATCTGTCTGCCTATTTCTTCCTCTGGAACAAGAAGCTTAAATTATTCAGTTCCAATGTTTAAATAATTATAGCTTAATAATGTACTTTAAGTTCCAGAGAATCTAGTTGTCTCTCATTACTTACATTTGCAGAATTTTTCTGGTTATTCTCACATTTTTAATTTTTCAGATGAATTATGTATCATTTTGCAAAGACCCCCTCCCAAACAAGAAGATCATCTTGATATTAAATTTGAACTGCACTGATTTTATAGATTTTTTGAGAACTGACATCTTTTAATATCAAGCCTTCCTTTCTAACTCTTTATTGTTTTATTTCTTTTACTCTTCCATGATGTCCCTTAGAGTTTTTAAGTTTTCATTATACATGTCTTTCACATTTCTCAAGTTAATGCAGAGGTATTTTGACATTTGGGCAGCTGAAGAAAACCAAATTTTGACATATTTTATTGGATAGGTAATACATAGACCCAGTGCAAAATGTAAGATAACAAAAGGCTATAAAGTGAAAAACAAGGCATGCTCCCATCCCTGTCCTCCCGCCACCAGATCCGTTCTCCACAGGAAATATCTGCTAGCAGGGAAATCAATTTCAAATCTGCATCAGAAGGTTAGCTATTTTGCTTTCAAGAAATGAATATATCTGGCGGGCCGCGGTGGCTCAGCGGGCAAGAGTGCTTGCCTGCCGTGCCGGAGGACCCCGGTTCGATTCCCGGCCCCAGCCCATGTAAAAAACAAACAAACAAACAAAATATAATAAAAAACAAGAAAATGTTTAAAAATGTTTCCCTTTCTTCCTCCCTTTCTTCCTTCCATCCTTCCTTCCTTCTCTGTCTTTCCTTCCTTTCCTCCCTAAAAAAAAAAAAATAAAAAAAATAAAAATAAAAATAAAAAAAATAAAAAAAAAAAAAAAGAAATGAATATATCATCTCTCTAAACCCTCAAAGTTCAAAGCCAAAAAAAGTGTCCACCGCACTCTGCCCAAGTCTAAGGGACAAGACTCTCTCACTTGGCATGTCACCCCTACACCCCTGCTAAGCAGTCTGAGTCCTCCTCCTCCTCAAATCTTCCACATCTGACCCCTCTATACAGTCTATCTGCAAAATATATCTCAAATCCACCCACTTCTCTCCTAATGCAACCAGACTAAGATCTAAGAAGGCAGGAACTGCACTTACATCACATCCCACTGTTCAACTCACACATAGCACAGCACCTGCCACAGATTATTAACAAATGCTCCACTGCTTGGTCCACAGGACGCACCCAATACAGTGTCAGAGATGACAGCTGCACTCTCAGTCGGGGCTACTCAAAGTGTGGTCCACGGACCAGGGCCAGAGAGCATGGACTACCTGAGTCCAGTCCATGACAAGATGAGTCCAGCCTGTGATGAGATGGGTCCAGTCCATGACAAGATGCTTTCAAACATGGACACTAGGCACAGAGACACCTTTATAGCAATTTGATATTGTGGTAACATTCACAGGACAGTCATCTTTCTGGTAATTCCTGTTTCTTGTATTTTAGAAATTCATCAGTCAACAACAGATTAGAAATTAAAAAAAAAGAACAGTCTTAGACCAGGGGCAGTTTAGGAAGCGCTGGGCTGGAGGCCTCTATCCTCTCTTCCTGGATTACCCCATTAGACTCCAACTGGAGTCACTGCTTCCTCTCTGGCCCCTTCCAATCCATTTCCGCAGAGACTCCGACTGATTCTTCTCAAAAATGATATATAATACAATCCCTTGGGTTTTCAACCCTTCTGGGCTTTCCCACTGGATTTTCCATGACCCACACGTGTCTGCATCATCTGGCCCCTTTCTGCTTCTGAGACTTCATCCCGAGCCGTCCGTGTCACCCCAGCACGTGTTTCACTTCCCAGGAGATTCCCACAGTGCTCTGATATGGGTTGAATTCTGTCCCTGAAAAAGATTCGGTGACGTTCTAGCCTCAGGTACCTGTGAGTGTGACCTTAGCAGGCAATGGGGTGGTTGTAGATGTAATTAGCTAACTGCAGTAAAGCAGGCCCTTGATCCAGTATGGCTGATGTCCCTAAAGAAAGGGGAGAAGAAACACAGACACCATGTGCAGGGCAGAAGGTCATGTGACTAGAGTGATGCAGCCACAAGCTGTAGGAGACAAGAAAGATCCTCGCTCTGGAACCAGCAGAGAGGACTATGGACACCTTGATTTCAGACTTTCAGCCTGCAGAACTTGTGAGACCATATGCTGCTGCTGTTTTAAGCCACCCAGTTTGTGGGACTTTATTACAGCGGCCCCAGGGAACTAAGACACCCTCTTTTAGCCTGGAAGCCTTTGCATGGGGTACTCTCTCTGTCTGGAACAGCTGGCCCAGGGTAAATGCTCAATAAATGGCTGAAAGAACAAAAAAAAAGAACAATTTCTTCTATTTCTGTAGTAGCTTTTTTCAACAAATGTGAAAACATTCTCATATCCATTTCCCATGTTTTACATAAACACAAAACCTCACGCCACTCCCCTAAAGTCATTAGAAATTTCCACATAAACTGCAGTTACCAATCCATATTGAGGCAAGAGGAACTGCAGAAATAAACAATCAAAGAAACATTTGCTCCAGTCTTAAAAGATTCTAATCTCATGAAGGGTTGTGCCATTAAGATAAAGTGGGTTTATGTTAACACCCAATGCCCGATGTGGCTTTGTTTCCTAAATTCACAGGCCGCACACCCCACCAGAGTCCCCCTACATCCCACCCTTCCGGCCCACACCTTCAGTGCAAGAGACCAGGCCATCCATGAGACAGGAGACCAAGTACCTAACAAACCTATGACCAAATGCTCAAACTTCCCCAGGGCAGACAAGGCAGAGAAGCTGAAAAATGAGGTTTGTCCCTATCAAATTAACAAAACTTGAGCAACAATAATACCCAATGTTAGAGTAATGTCTGGTTAGTTGCATATATTTGACTTTGGTTGTGTCACCTTGTGGAAGACAATATATCAAAGTGTATACATATAAATATCAAAATGTTTACCCTTTTGGGCCAGCAATTCTACTCTGGGAAAATATCCTAAAGAACTAATCCTAAATACATACAAAGCTTCATGCACAAAAGGCTGCCTAGAGGATAATTTACAATAGGGAAACGAGAGGAGCAGAGCAGATCAATGGCCCTCAAAGGAAAGAGGGGGCACAGCCACTCCTGGCTGAAAGCTGCAACCCAAACCCCCCCTCACTCTGCCCCCTCACAATTACCACTTGTCAGCGCAAAATCCCAGAGATACTACACTGATGAAAAGAGGATTGAGACAGCTGTCGAAAGAACTATATATGTTAATAAATGGCTCTCAATGAAAAATCAAGCTCTGCAAGATAAATCACACAATAATGAGGAAAACCACGTTTGTGTTAAGTTAAAAAAAAATGTGGGTAAGATTGTAAATAGTCAGATTACAATCACATAAAAATTATGCACAGAAAAAGAACTGAAAGAAAATTAAAATGTTATTAAGTGGTTTGCATTCAGATAGAGGGGGCTGGGGTAAATCTCTCTTCTCTAATTTTCCAAATTCCCTTGAGAATTAGCTTCTCTTTCTTGTACCATGAAAATAAACAAATTAACTCCTTTTGGGATCTGAGCAAAGGAGATGTGTCTCCACCCATTTAAGGTGGGGTTCCTTATTGGAGCCCTTTAAGAGGGAACCATTTTGGGAGAGCTAACAGAGCCAGGAGAGCCTGCAGAGCCAGAGATCTTTGGAGAAGAAAGAAAATGCCCCACCCCCAGGGAAGCCACTGAAGGAGCTAGGAGAGAAAGCTAGATGTTGCCAAGTGCCTTTCCAGCTGACAGAGGTGTTCTGGACCCATCAGCCTTTCCTGAGTCAAGATAACTTTCCATGGATGCCTTAGTTTGGACATTATCATGGCCTCAGAACTACTTGCAACTTAATAAATTCCCCTTTTTACAAGCCATTCCATTTCTGGTATATTGCATTCTGGCAGCTTTTACAAACTAAACACAACAATTCCGAGGGACCTCAAGCCACAGCAACTGGGAGGTTCCAGTCACCTACAAATCATTCAAATCCCAGGGCAGACATCATACAGCTGTTAAAAGAACCAGTGGACTGCCCATTGCCGGTCCTCCTTTGTCCCCTCTGCAGTTTCATTTGACATTCACCATGAGTGCCTCCCTCACTCTTCACGCATTTAACTATAGCATTTCAACTGTGCAGCCAAATGGGCTTATCTTCCTGGAGCTGAAGGGTTACGGAGAGAAAGCAGGAAAACCCAGAGCTGCTGCTTTAGATGGAGGTTTAGATTTCAGTCACACAGGAGAAATCAAGAAACCCAAAGTTAAGGCTCCCTTGACAACCTTAAATCTCTACTCTGGCCATATGGATCATAATGAGAGTTTTATGAGGATGGCAGTTGTGGCAAATATGTACTCAAATCATGTACCACATCTAACACTGTGCCTTCATTCGCCCCTTAAAACTAAAAAATAAAAAGCTGATATTCAAGCACAGAGATCTCTGTGCTTGAATATACCTCCCAGTTGCTGTGGCTTGAGGTCCCTCGGAATTGTTGTGTTTAGTTTGTAAAAGCTGCCAGAATGCAATATACCAGAAATGGAATGGCTTGTAAAAAGGGGAATCTATTAAGTTGCAAGTAGTTCTGAGGCCATGATAATGTCCAAACTAAGGCATCCATGGCAAGTTGTTTGATATGGAATTGAATTGTGACTCCACACTGTCTCTGGGCCCTTAGTACAAATCTCCAGGCCTTTCTCTCTCTGCCCCCCCTACCCCATCCCAGCCCCCCCCCCATTTGACTATCTGTATCAAGGTCACAACAGTATAAAAACACGTTTCTATTCAGTGACAAGAGAAGAGAGACTTGGGCACATAGCAATGAAAACAATAAATATATATCTGTAGAGGATATGGCTTGTGGGGCAGTGGAACAAGCACCCCAAAGTTCTCCCAACATGGTACCACAGAAAGGACATTAGACCAGGAATCAAGATACCCAGCTTTGAGTTCCCAGTAGTGCACTGTCCATATGACCTTAGAGAAAACACTTCTCCTCAATGGGCTCAATTCCTCCGTCAGCTAGAGAAGACCTTTGTATCATCTGTGTCATCTATCCCAAATCATCTAATGGGACCTCTGTGCTCTGCTGATGAAGGAATGAATACCTTTCCTAAAGTTCTCAGCTGAGATTTCCTCTTCTTTATCTCCATGGCATCTGCTGGAGGTATTACCTATGGGACCCTCAGCAAGAACTGTGGGATCTATTACTTAACCTCAGGACTGTGGCGGTACACTTGGGACCATGAGGGTCTGGTTTCCCTCATTCAGTCAGTCAGTCAGTCGTCCCTTCAGAACAGATAAAACCACCATGGGGTCCAGTTGTTTGGTCCAGCAAGCACTGGCCTGATTGATACTGAGAGCGTATTTCATGCATTGAAACCATTAGTCATTTGATTCCATCTGTGGCTGATTGCATCTACAATCAACACAGAAGACTGCCTTCAGCAGTGAAAGAAGTCTTATTCCATCAGGTGAAGGGAGATCTGATGATTTCAACCCATAGAGGAGGAATTTCCATCTCTACTTCAGCCAGCCAACTTCTCCTGAGGAATTCACAGAAACCTTCACTGGTGTTTCCCACTTGCAGCCTGCCTTACAGAATTCAGGCCTCCCCATCCCTGTGGTCACATGAGGCAATCCCTGGAATAAATCTCACTGGATATATAAATATAGCCTGTCTGTTATATTTCCCTGGAGAACCCTAACTACACGGCTGCAACACGAGGTGAAGGTCATTTGTGCTTCCTGGGCCAGCCACTCTCCTGAGCACATGCCCAGCACAGCACCCTCCTCTTGCCTGTTCTACCAACCTCCTCCAACTACCACCTTCATCTCCAAGTCATTAGGTATTCCCTAAGAGTAGGGGGCCACGAAGATACTAGTCATGAAAGCTGAATGGTCTTGTCAATTCACCTTCACTAATTATTTTTAAGATTGCAAATTCCAGGCAAATAAGATATGCATATAACTTGCTTTATTCCATATTCAGGAAACTGCTATGCTAAACACTGAATTCGATGACTTCTACATTGACTGTAGACATCAAGTATATCCCTATGAACAAAGATTAGTCAGCTGGCATTGAGACTTAAATCAATGCACATATGAACCAACCAGTTTTGCACACGCTCGTGCCCCTCTCCTCTCCCACCTGGAGAGGGTACATCCCTAACCTTGCCCAGCCATCTGAGACATGAATGCCTTTGTGATGGCATTGTAAATCAGTCCCATTCTTCTAGAAAGCCATCTGACAATATGATTTAGAAGCCATAAAATTGTTCAGATTCTCTGATCCAGTAATGCCACGTCTGGGACCTAATGAATACAAAATATGGAAATAGCTACCTGCATAAAGATGTAGCTCACAGTGTTCTTAATAAGCATGAATATTCAGAAGCAACGTACATGTCAACAATAGAATTAAATATTTAATGGCATAGTATTCCAATAGTACATTACGCAGCCATTAAAACAGTAATTCTGGAGACTGTTTAACAATAAGGAAAAATGCAGGTATGAAACAACTGATACAACTAGGTAAAAATCATTGGACAAAAGATTAAGAATTGAGGATCATTGCTTTAGGGTGGCTTTTAATGCGGGTGTTTTTCCCCTTCCTATTTGCTAAGTGTTTTATAATACTGTTATGATACCACAATAGTTAAAGGATAATCAAAACAAGAAAACAGAATGCATGCCTTGGAACTCAAGGACAAAGAGGAAAGGGTCCCAACGAGTTCATGCAGCCTGCTAATTCCAATGACCCCACTCAAATGCAGGTCCTTGTCATGTGGACACAGCATCCTTCCCCTTGCATTACATGTGTGCAAGGGGTGGGAGCTGGCCTGCAATCCCACAGCTCCGTGGAGAGCTGCCTGGAGCTGGTGCAGACTTGGCAGTAATGGCCCCCAAATGAGCAGTGCCCATCTGCTAACCCCAGGAAATCCCCTTCATTATGAGCGTCTGGAGGCAGCGAGCTCCCCAGGTGCTTAGATGTCTGTTTAAGCAATGTATATGGGGTCACCCAGGGCCCTGCAATGATTTGTTGAAAGTAAATAAGCCCAGATTTTCATGTCTGGAGTAATGAACAATGCCTGTGGCGATAAATGCAATCACTGCCAAGGTCGGGGAAGAAAGCAGAAGCAGCCTTCCATTTCTGGTGAAGCAATGAGGTTGCCGCACAACCAGGTGTTGTGGGAAAGGGAGGTGTCCAAGAAATGAGAGTCTGAGTGTGGGCAGGACAGGCCCTGCTGGGCAGACACAGGGATGGAAGGCATGGAAACAGAAAAGAGTTCGATTCTTATAAATGTCAATCATCAGTGGGTGCTGACTCTTAAACCGGTGGGGTTGGAGGGGGCGGGGCGGGGGGTGGGCAGCACACTTTAACCCCACACAGTCCTAGCCTGAGCCTACTCTGGGGGTCCACCCTACCCAGGGGGATTTTAAGGAACTCCAGACCAGAAGCCAAGCAAATCATGCCTCTGCTGCTGCTCCTGGGTACTCACTTCAATCCTTATGATCAAACACCTTTTCCATGCCCAGTTTCAATAACCAAGTTTCCATCTGTCCCCTGTATCTCAACTTTTGCTCCAATTTCCTGCCCAGGGAGGTACCAGAGCAAACAAGATCCAGACATGGGCTTTGAAAATAGACAGAACTTAAAGTCAAATTACATTACCCTCCTCCTCCTGTATGGCCTTGGAAAAGTTACTTAATCTCCCTGAACTTCAGCTTCCTCATCTGTAAAATGGCAGGGGGGAGGAAGGGGGTGAACTTGTATGCATGCCATAGGATCATTATAAAGGTTTAAATGAAATACCATGTATAAGCTACAGTACCTGACAGTACCTGGCACCGAGAAACACTTAGTAGCAAGTTGATAACTGAACATCCTTGGTCTTATGCTACCCATGGCTGGGGCCCACCACGTCTCTTCTTCCACTAGTCTTACCTGTTGGGGACATGGACAACATGCCCACAAACTCTAGTGCTAAACTCTCCCTAATATTAACCATATGTTCAAAATTTGCCTTCCGGAGGATTCCAGTAGCCAAACCCAGACACTTCATTTTTAAACCAGGGTCTGGCAGCACTGCCCTACAAATGCAATATCACATGCACTGAAGGGGCACATGGTGATCATTTCAAAGCCAGTACTGAGACCATACAGCCTGAGCTCAAGTCCATGCTCCTACTTAACTTCTCTGTGCCTCAATTTCCCCATTTGTAAAACAGGGACAGTAATAGATTACCTCAGAAGGCTACTGGAGGACTAACTGTATCAATAAAGCTCCAGAGCCATGCCGAACAAATAGTAAGGAGTCACTTTTTCTTTTAAGTCCCCTAGGGAGTATTTAGGCCAGAGGCACTTGTTTGGATGCCTATGTTATCCCAAACCATCAGGTGACGCAAACACCTCTGCAGTTCACTGACACTAGGGGAGATGAAGCAGACTCCGTAGAGCAAAGCCATGCTGTTTCCACGAAGTCCTCAGGCCAGTGTGATCAACCAGGCCATCAGGAGATGGTCAAACAGGCAGACTCTTAGGTCCCACTCCTAAGATTCAAATCTGCTGAATCAGAAGTTGCATTTTAGCACACTTTGTTTACTATGAATCACCTGGGCTTCTTGCTAATCTGAATGTCAATTCTGGACAAGGACCTCCTGTGGATCTGCAGGGCTGAGGAGCAGGTGTCTGGAGGATGCTGAACTCCAGGAGGAAATAGATAAAACAGGAGAAAAGGGCTGCCTGGAAGTTGATGACCTGAGGACCTGGGTAGATGACTCAGGCATGAGTCATAAGCAGAAGGAACGTATGGTTAAGAAGATGAATGGCCGACAACCTAAGGAACTTCTTGGCAAATTCTTGGAGGCCAGGAGCCACATTCTTAGTCATCTTTGTTTTCTCAGCAGAAAAAACACTGTCTCTCACGTTTGTGCAGTCCATCAGTTTATTCCCATCTTCAATAAAGCAGAATCGTGTCTGCTGGTTTAAAACACACACAATTGTTCCATAGCTACACTAGTTGTACCCCCAACCCCCATGGTATAATACTTGATTCCGTGCTTCCTATATGAAGATGCTGCAAACTATCATTGACATGGGTGTGATTTCTGAATGGTTTCTCTTAAAATGATGCTGGCTTTGAAGGACGCAGGAAGTAGGGGTGGAGATTGGAAGAGGAGATGACAGTACATCACCTGCAAAAGTGCAGGCTTAGTTTTCAAAGAGGACATGCTGGACACTCTTTAAGAAAAAGCATCTGCTTTCTTGTTGCCTTTTTCACTTTAAACTCCCAGCATGTTAAGAACTAAGTTAAGGCAAAAGAAAATGAAGTATTCCATTTCTACATGCCTTTTCTTAGTGCCAGATAGAGCTAACCAACCCCTGGAGGTCAAAAACAAGGGAATAATTAAGGAGAGGGAGTAGGGAAAATAAATGAGAGTCAAGAAGAGAAAAACCATACCAAATGATCCAAGAGCCCCTTACAACCCTCCCTGGGGAACACAATATTCATTTTATAAGACAGACCCCCTCTCTTTTATCCAAGCAGTCTGCCTCATCTAAGAGCACCTCTCCACCACCACCACCACCCCCTTTCACCTCTGCAATTAACTCGGGGGTGACAAATGCTAGGAGACAGACAGCTTTGCTGGTCCCCACACTATTAGGAAATCTAAATGTGAATATAATAGCAAACTCAAGTGGGCTTCTTTATGAAAAACAAATGAGAATCAGTGGCAAACATCCTTTCTAGAAGTCAAAGGACAAAGAGAATTTCCTCTACGTCACTCTGAATTAGCAGGTATACAGAAATATAAATATACATAACATGTATACATGCCTATTCTATATATGCCTATACATATGTACACACACACAAACAAAAAATTTTTTGCCTCTTCTGCCTACATCAAAAAAGGTCTTGCTGTGTTTTAACAAGTGCTCCAGGTGATTCTGTTGCACACTAAGGTTTGAAAACCTCCTTATAATGAAAAGAGCTTGGGCTTTGGGGCTAGACAGACATGGGCTTGAATCTGGTCTCCACGGTAGCTATGCAGACTTGAATAATGATAAAATTTTCCAAGGTCACAAAACTGCTTCAAGTATTATCTGCTAAATAGTACAGTGATCAATAAATATTAGCTACTGTCATTATATGTGTGTATACGTAATACCTATGGAGTTAGATAAATTTTATTCTCACTTTAGAGATGAAGAACCTGATTCTATGTAAACTTGTGCATTACCTGAGATCTCATGGAATTGGAGCTCATTTCAGGCGGTCTAGCTAAAGAATCTGAGCTTTTCAACTTTTACTTGAGTCTTAGTTTCCTCATCTTTAACATGGAGCTAGACCAGAAACAAAAAAACAAATATTATAATGCCTCAATAATATGCATTAACTATAATGTGCAAGCTCTGAGAATTGAACTTGAGAACATAAGTTATCACGTTGGGGCCTACTGTAAAGGGCCCTAGATTGTAAGCTCTTACAGCAGTCACAACTATTCCAGAGTGGTAGCTGTTACTTCTAAATTCTGATTTGCTGAGCTCTTTATGTATAATAGAACTGTGGGCATTTGTGTGACACCTGAGACAATTCTGCAGCTATGAAAGTCAGCATAAGCCATACAGCAGCTGTTAAAAACCTGATCTGGGTAGGACTAAGGTAAATCAGACTAAGAAGTGAAGGATGATATTCACTGTATTTTAAAACTTCAACTTCTCTGTGAGACCAATGGAAGGGATGTTTATTTGGTGTAAATTCTAAATTTTCCATAGCATACCATCTAATTTAACTTGCATGGTCAGCTTAGTCGAACACCATAACTACATGGACATTTGAATAGGGAGTGAGATCTTGTTGGTTTGTACAGGTTAGTGTGATGCCTGGATACATAAAAAAAAAAAAAAAAAGGAAAAAGGGTTTTAGTGTGGAAGGAAGTCCCCATTCTCAATCTTTGGAGTAACCCCAATCATTTTCTGCCCTAACCTGAGGTTCCTAAGTGCTAACACAGCCGGTAAGTCACCTTCAATCAAGCCTCTTTCCTGCTCTGAGGAATGAGAGAGCAGAGATCAATAGAAAACAAAAATTATGGTGCATTTTTATTTTTTATTTTTGAACACTCTTTTTTTAAAAAATAAATCAAGGGAAAGAGAACAAACTTTTTTCTCCACACCCCAAACCTCATCTCCAAACTTTAATGAACTTTCCAGTTCAAAAATGGTAAAGCCGGGCGGGCCACGGTGGCTCAGCAGGCAAGAATGCTTGCCTGCCATGCCAGAGGACCCGGGTTTGATTCCTGGTGCCAGCCCATGTAAAAAAAAAAGTTAAAGCTGTAACCCAACAGTCTCTGTGCCTGGAGAAGAAAACCAGACATGTGTGTCCCTGCCTTTTTAAAAACTCTAGGCCTAGGAGGGACTTAGACAAAGCACTCCACTCAGAGTGACTTTAAGATTTACTTGAAGATACAGTTAAGATTTTCCAATTTAATGGCCTGGCTCGGTGTTTAAATGCGCAGGAGGCAATGCTGTAATTATTAGTTCGCCAGAAGGGGAGAGGGTCTAAATGAGGAGCCTTCAGGAATTACAGAAATGCGGGCACAAACATCAATATACAGCTTAATTTTCTACAACAAAACTGTTGCCAGAACCCAAAAAGCAGCCTGGAGCTTATGCAATAAATCCAGGCAAGCAAATATCTGGGTGCCCTTCCAGAAATTTCTAATCTCGAGGCTCTGCAGAGGAAACTGGGTCTGTTTTCTATGGCAACTAGCGCTAAACTGCATGACTATGAAGAAGTATTCCCGGGAATCGGAAAATCATGTTTCACCACAGAGAAACAAAATAGAAGAGAGAGCCTCCCATGTGAAGATACATTATAGCAATCCCTGCCAAGAAGGACACCCTGAGAAAATACATTTCTGTGTATTTTGTGAGGATGAAAGCTTTCAAGGGAGCCCAAAGAACAAGGTGGTAAAGAAAAGCTAGCGTAAGAAGTTAGTGCATCATCCCAATGGTCAGGGCACACCCCAGATCAGTCCCGAAGGGAACTATAGCATTAGGTTTTAAAGCTCCCAGGTGGGTTCGAGCATGCAGGTATGATTGGCAACCAATGAATTAGAGGTTGTACTGAAGGTATCTTCCAAACCAGGGGTCAGATAGTCAACATACTCGAACTGTGCTTAACCCACTGTTGCATCCATCACACTCCCCTGGAGGACCCCTTAAAGTACAGATGGCTGCAACCCACCCCCAGAGGTTCTGTTTCAACAGGTAGAGCGCCAGAATTAGCATTTCTAATAAATCCCCAGATGATGCTGATGTTGCTGGTCCAGAGACCACACTTTGAAAACCACTGAATTAAAACAGGAGGTCAGTGCTTAGGAAACACCCAGTCTAAGCCTCAGCACTATGTGGTAATTCTGAAATTCCTAGTCAATGCTCAGTAGCCCTATTTCCTCCCTACGTCCTCTTTCACTTTTCATTAGATCACTCCAGAGCCTACTTCACAGGGAAAACAGACGTCACCCTAGGAGGATGCCCTCAACTTTCTGCCATTATGTTTACCATGTCCCTCCACCAGCACCCATCCTTCCCTCCTGTGCAAGGTGACCCCCTCACCTGTGCTCTGGATTGCACATCCACCCCTCAACCTAAAGCCCATCACAGGAGAATCTCTGGGCAATTCCTTCAAGGGCCTCTGATACCCACAGGGAATGAGACTTTCTTCTCAGGGTAAGTGAGTATCGTCTAATGTCCTTGTTAGGCAAGGTCAAAGGGGTCTGTGTTTGCCTTCCCAGAAGACAGACGATACAGATGCCCAAGGAAGTGCTGCAAACATCTGCAAATTCCCAGCTGAAAGTACCAGCATACAATGGAATACTTAACTATTCAACAACAACAAAGGAACTACTGATATTATGTAACATGGATGAATCTCACAGATATTATGTTGAGGGCAAGAAGCCACACATTAAAGTGCTTACTGCATAAATTGCATTGAAATGAAGTTCTAGAACAAAAGTCAGAATCACAGTTACCTCTGGGAAGGGGTTTAGCATGGGAAGGTATGAGAGAAATGTTCTATAATTTGAGCCAGCGGTGATTATACCTATAGGTAAAAAATAATAATAATTCTTGTACCCTTAGGTTTAACACATTTTATGCACTTTATGTACATTACCCCTCAATCCAAAAAAAATATATATGACCATATTTTCTTTAAAAAAAACATATATGTTACCATAAAAGAAGAGAGAAATCCACCCTATGTGTTTCCCAAATTAGATGAAGAGAACTTGTGACTGGATATAAATTTAGGCCCAGAAATTTACCATCATGGAAGCTAATAAAGGGGTCAGGACACCACACTTCCCAAAAAAGAACAAGTCACATCAGTACCAGAATCTAGGATTATTTATGCTTTTCAAGAATCCTACCTTCCAAAGAAGGCTGAAAGGAGGATGGGATAAAGTGGATACTGACGAATATTGTATTTGATGAGAAAAAAGGGAGAGAGTCCAGAAATTGTCCCATAGTGATGAATAAGTGTTGTTTAAGTCCACAGACAGTTGTCACCCCAAAATTGGGCAAAACAAAACATAAGAACCCTTCTTGCTGATATGGAGGTGCCCTCTCTCCACTGGCTCCTTCCAGCAACCACAAAATATGATTAAGTCTCTTCCACCTCAAAAGCAAACAAAACCCTCTCTATGAATGTATAACCTCCAAGAATGACATCTCTCTCCTCTCCTTTACAGACATATTTCTTAGAAGAGCTGAATTTCAGGCAGCACCAGGGTATCCCAGCTATCTCTGAGTCACTAGATGTTACATCTGATGCAAAATTACACCCACCTCCAGGTCCCAAAGTGTCTACAGCCCTTCCACCGCCCAATGCTGGCCAGTGACAGAGCACCTAAGCAAACAAGCTAAGGAAAACCTGTCTACAACATGGGCAAACAGGGTTCAAGAGATACCAATGAAACCAGAGAAATTAGTATAAATGAGGATCTTGGGGCCCAGTTAACAAACCAGGTATAGGAAACATAGGGCTTTAGAATGTACCCCAACTGGAAAGCCTTTTTTCATTTGTGCATCTACTCAATGACTTGGAAATTGGTCAAAGATGCATATGACTCTGATATTTTATCAGTCTATAGAAACTTATAGACTTTTTTTTTATGTGAACTATCTGGAGCAAGCAGATCATTCAGTGTGTCAGACTGAGGACAGTGTTTCCGTAGATTGAGGCAGATGGAATCTCAGTATGATTATGTGTCCTTGATGTGCCCAAAGTAGGACCCAGCTTTGACGGCATCTAGTACTAGCTCGTTCTTTCCCACCACCCACCATCCAACCCCAAGAGAAGGGCCAAGGACCAGACACACCTGAGTTCCCTGCCTATCATGCATTACAAGACCCTAAGGAGGTAGGATCTTGGGAACCTCTCAGCCTTTATTTTCAGGGGTCTCTTCCTTGGAGGCAACATGAGAGGTGCTGGAGACAGGACCCGCCAGGCCCAATCAAGGGGCCACAGTGCTCTTTCCCAAACACCAGGCCCGAATGGCCTCATCTGGAGACAGATCCCAGCGGCCCTTACTCTGACCACTGTGAGGGAGAGCGTGTTTCATTACCTTCCTAATGAAACACAGGGATAGTAAACAAATGGATGCATCCTAACTGCTCCACTGTGACAAAGATGGAAAATTCACCTTTTCTGAGTTAAAAAAAAAAAAAAAATCCCTCAATGTTGACCATCAATAACTTCCAGGTTTTCAGTAATTTAAATCTGGCTCTAGAGGTAGTTTTCTTGGTTTTATTTGAAAGCAAACTGCCAGCAGGGGTGGGTAGAGCAGAAATGTTTTTAAAAACACATACACACACAAAAAAAAGTCCCACTGGAATTTTTATTTCTTCTTTTCTACTCAAAAAATTTAGAATCAAAGTTTCATCCAACAAACTTAAAAATGAAATCAAATCTACTGCAGACAATTTTTAATACAGTGTTTTAAATAACCGCAAATCTGCAAAGGCAGGAAAAAAGCCATATGGAGATATTTAAAGGTTAATATCGTCCTACAAAAAAAAATTGAGCTTTTTAAAAAAAGATCTTTAATTTAAAAAAAATTAAGCTAAAGCTAAGAGTGCTTAAGAGCATGAGGTCTGCAGGCAGGCAGCCTGGGTTTGAGCCCAGGCTCCAATGCTATGAGGCAGAGTGTCCTTCATTTTAGCCTTTCATGATCACCATCTTTTTACCTGTGTATCCTACAAGGGAAGATGCTGGAATTAGACTGTCAAGTTCAAATTCAGAAAGGCACTTGGTAGCTACACTAGTTTCCTTTCCCTCTCTATCACACTGAGATAAGAGTACCTTCCTCCTAGAGGATTAAATGTACGCAAAGCATTTAAGACACAGTCAGCCCAGTGTCCTGGATTCCAAGAAACTCAGTTACTATATTACTTCCCTGCCTTTGGAGCTCACTACAATTCCCGCTACAGTGTCCTAGACCCTGATCCTCCTCCTTGGAACTCCATCTCTACTGGCAAGAGACAGTTCCAGTCTGGGTTTATTTCTAGTATGCGTGCTTCTTCATTGCAATGAAACTTCTTCTGCAACTGGAAGACGAAGAAGCCACCTAATTTTGGAGTTGAGTCTTCACACTATATACAGCTGAGATGAACACACAGAGAAATAAAACTGATTTCACTGTCTTTACTTCCTAAATCATTTGTTAATAAATTTGACTGCAAGTTAGGTTTATAGCCTAAGGCTATCATACAGGCCACTGATAGCGGAGAAGAGTAGAAAAAGTCTCCCTACTGTGCACAAATATTCTTTCACTTACCACAACCAAGATGATCTGCTTTCTTTACTTGATTATTAAACATTAGTTTAAATGTTTTACAATGAAAATTTCCAATCTTTTGAAAGTAGAATTCAACGACCCCCATGAACCCAGCTTCACAACCAACTTAACACTATAAATCCTCAAAAAAATGTTAATTAAAACATTCACAACCTACATTGAAGAAATTTTCATCTCTAACAGTAATCATCATAACTATTTTTTACTTTACTTTTAGAAGCTTCTTTTCTGATATCTTCTTTCATTTTTTTTCTTTTAAACTACAAATAATTTCTAGATCCTTCTTGCCAAGGCTAATGTGATGATACAAGACACATGAAAGTTCATAGCCTACTGTCTGCCATATAGCAGGTTTCTGATAAATTTCAGCTCTCCAAAAACTACTGCCTCATTACTCTCCAAGAACGGCAGATACACACATACACATACACACACACACAAACACACACACCTATTTATTCCTCCGTTTTCTTCTAAACACTAGTCCTTACTTCTTCTTTTTCCCTGTTCCCCTTCAAAGACAGGTATCCTAAATTCAAATACCTATTCACAGATTTGTTCATCTAGAAGACCCCAAATATAAAGGCAAATATACTAAGCAGCTAAACTGAACTGATATGTACCATTTAAGGTACCAATTCCTAAATTTAAAATAACGAGCATACCCAGCTTTACTGCCTATACATTATTTATACCGATATCCAAAAGTCAAGCCTCACACTATAAAGTTGTAAAATGTCACCAACAATAATTCTTATCCAGGTCATTCCTTGATGTGTGCCTATGTGTGTGTGTGCGTGCGCATGTAATATACACTTTAAACTTTAAACTTCTTTTTTGATGATCTCACAAGTTTTATAAGCTGATGAGATTCATTTCCTTGCAGTACTTCTTGCCTCTGGCAAATGTGCCACCTCTAATTTGTTTTAAAAGGAATTCTAATCACCCAATCAATCACATTCTTGACCTTCAGCCTTCACAGTCACTTCACTGTGGTCAAAATTGGCTCTAAAAATTCATGTTGTAATAGTTCTGTTGTCCTCGAGCTCCAAAATGTCAATGACAGAAATATAATTCGAGCTAACCCTGATAGATGAAAAATGTACATAGAGTTTCTAATTCATCTTCTACCATGAGTCTTTAAGGAAAAGTACCTATGATATTATTAAGTAACACCTTTCCCCCCACTGGTGTTTAAAGACTTATAAATCACCCGAGTTTCTATGTAGTGAATCTACTTAGTGTACTCACCAGCAAATCAAATGGTCCGCTTTTGGTTTTAAACAACTTGTCTTCTTTATGCAGAGATACAGATTGATGAAGCAATAATCCCCCAATTCTCATCTCCTACTCCGAGAACATACCGAATCTTACGTTCCCAGGCATCCAGCTTACCTGGTTGCACCTTATTCAACGGAAGAGGAAGCTTTCTTCATGCCTAGAACAAAGCCTTACGGCTCCTCCACTCTGGCATACAACCATGGTCAAGTTCCTCCCACTTAAACAAAAAGCATCCCTCTTTTTTGACAACTTCATCTAATTACTGTACCCTCTGACATTGCCTTAGTGCTTTCTTTCCTAAGACATTGAGACTTAAACACTACATACTTCTTCCATATTTTCTTATGACCCCCCTCATGTCTCATATGAGTGGATTTCAACTTGTGCTCCACCTCTCCAATGAAGCTCCTTTTGATGGTATCACCAATGGTCTCTAGCTCCTCCATCCAAGGCCACTTTTCAGTGTTCAATTTACTGGAACCAGGCACAAGTGACTCTTTGAAACAATCTTCCCTCAGTGGGGGGAGCAATGTCACTTCTGTGCTTCCCCCCACCCCTCTGAACACTCCTATTCAGACTCCTTCAAGGATTTCCACCTTCAATTATCCCTCGCCAGTCTCTGGCCCCAGTGTTCCATCTTTAGCTCTGTTCTCTCCTCCCTCTCCTACATGCCCTTTCTCAGACTGGTCAACCTGTAAACATAACTGCCTTCCATTACCAATCATATGTCAAGGTCTCTTGATCTATAACTCCAACTCCAGTCTCCCTCAAGAGCCCCTGTCCACCCATGCAACTGTCCATGCAAGACTCCTCCACTTAAGCACCTTCACTCAATACACCCAAAATCAAATCTACTTCACTGATTTACTAACTTGATGAATGCAAACACCACCACTGGATTACCCTCTCCAGAAAACAGGGCACATCCACTACTCCACCTTCACCTTGATTCCTCATTTTCAGTCAGTTACCAGGTGCTGTTGCTTCTAAATCCCAAGCCTCTCTGGAATTTGTTCCTCCTCCATCGGCTCCACTGCTGCGAGAGCAGTACCTGTCATTTCTCTCCTAGATTACCAAACTACATTGTGAATATGGTTCCCTGTCCCTAATCAATGCAAGTCTTTAAAGGTCACTATTCTGCTTTAAAAATCCCTACAGAAAAAGCTAATATCTTTAATGGTCATAATTTATTTCCCATCTGCCTGATTACCTTTGCATCTTGTTATCAACTAATTTTAAAACATAAGTTATACTAAAGCACTTGCTGTATTCAAGTAGCATACTCTCCCTCTCTCTAGCACCCATACCCATGCATATACAGCTCCCAGCCAAGGGTAGTCCTCCCACTCTCATTATCTGGTTCACTTCTGCTCAGCCCGACAACCCTCCTGAGGATGTTCTCCTTCAGAACCATCTCTGGCCTGGCCTGCCTGGGTTAGGGAAGCCTCCCTTCTGTCCCCACAGCACCTGCATTTACCACTGCCGTTGCACCAGTTATCCTATATTCCAGGGGTATGTTGCTGTTTGCTTGTTAGTCTCTCCCATTAGACTCTAAACTCTTTGAGGAAGGAAGTAGGTCTCATCAGACTTTATATCACAATCACCACATCTTTGTAAAATTAACAAACGACTATTCATAAGGAAAGCTTATTTTTATCATATATATTCAATATTTAATATGACAGCTAAAAAAGACAAAGTTCACACTGAATAGCAGTTCAGAAACAAGAGATGGTTATTTTTCATCAGAGAGACCTCAGATTTCATTTTCTCACAGATTATAAATGGCAAAGGGGATTTTTTGTTTTTTTTCCAAATTTAATAGTCTAGGCAGGTGGAATCACCACAGGGCTCATCAGCCTCCTCACCCACCCCCTGCCCATCTCTCCAGCACCATGGCTTTAGAGAAGAGCTTCAAGCAGCGCAGGATTGTGTAACAAAGATTAGAAGACATTCAACTTATTCAAGAGCACCATCCCACTAAAATCCCAATGAAAAATGAAAACATCGAGGTTAGGAAGCAGCTTCCTATGCTGGATCAGATCATATCAATAAGAATGAACTAATCAAAATAACTGGATTCCTAGCAGGTAAATACTAATCCAGTCTTTTCCCTAATGGCGAACAGACCCTGCACCATGGGGTTTCTACATCCATTTCTGAAGTGCATGGAAATGAGAAGGATGAAGTTGGATTCCTATATATGGTATATATATATAGCATACATGGAATGAAATTTTCTATCAAAGTCAAGCACAATGCTTCCATTCTAGCATTTTTTTAAACCAATTCCGGGGGGGGGGGGGTGTGGGGGAAGGGGCTGCTATCATCTAAGTTTGCCCTAATAATCATCACAGGTCACCAAAACAGAAATACATCCACCTAGGCAGCAGAAAAACTGAGCTCTATAAAAGCACATTTTGCTTGAAAAACTCTTACATTTTCTAATGTAGGCTGTCTTGTTTTCAAAAATTTAGAAGTTTAGAAATAAACATACTTGGCATTGTAAGTTGCCAATAAAGTAGACATTCAAATGACTTTGATGATCTTTTTGCCCAAAGAACCTGAGAACCTGGAAGAAACTTAAAGGAAGTAAGTGAGATATCATGACTTGTCTTATGTCCAGAACCTTCCAGCAGCTTTGTACAGGAAATGGTCTACTTAATCAGAAAAAACCTCTGTAAAAGGAAACATAAATTGTCAACTATTACATCACCCCCACACCCATACACACACACACATACAAAGTCACCTGCCATTATATTTGCTACAAAGCAAATGGGGTTAAAAAATATCTCTGACCTTGAGCCTTTTGTTGAATGTCCCAGATTC
Organism: Tamandua tetradactyla; assembly: GCF_023851605.1. Classification (NCBI taxonomy): domain Eukaryota; kingdom Metazoa; phylum Chordata; class Mammalia; order Pilosa; family Myrmecophagidae; genus Tamandua; species Tamandua tetradactyla. Next base: position 7,701,241 of record NC_135351.1, on the reverse strand, counting down.
CTAAGTATAATAAGCTATTATGATACACACCCTAAGTCAACTTTGCTGCAGTTTTAGGAAAGGTAATATACAAGTTATTTCTCTTTTTTTTGTTTTTTTTTTTTTGTTTTTTTTTCAAGACAGCATTATTTAAGAGCAAATCTGAAATTTTAATAACTTTTGACTAGCTTCTCAAAAGGCCCCAAGAACAAAGAAGTGGCATTCCTTCTGGAGTTTTTCTGATTTAAGAATTCAAACAGACTGATTTGGTAAATACATGAGAAGTTTTATCAGTTCCATTCTTTGGCATAGTGGAAGAAACTACAGAATGCTGCAACTTTAGGACATAAAACTTAAGACCTATTTCTTTCTATGTTCAGCTTAAATCTGGAGTTTATGCTAAATGTCAAGCCAAAATAGTCTATTAAATTTGTCTTGCATTTTTAAGAATACTTCCATTATCATTGTTAAAATAAACAAGCTTCAAATTACAATGGCCCATCAATTGTGACAAAAATGCAGCAAATGGGAGAAATATACTCTTTACAATATTAATATCAAGTGTTATTATTGTAGAAGCTTCACCTAGAATAAATGACTTGATGTTCTTGCTATTTCCAAAGAGTTTAAAATGACTATGTGTGTCAGCTGTTTGTCACTAATGGCCCTAAAACTGGCATCATTTTGATGGTGAAGGAAAAGCCTTGAAAACTATGCTGCTTAAAATCAAAGCCAGCGAAGTAATAGCAGAGAATGACCAGTAGCTCTTCTCTCCCTCCCTCCCTCCCTCCCTCCCTCCCTCCTTCCTTCTCCCTCCCTCCCTCCTTCTCCCTCCCTCCCTCCCTCCCTCCCTCCCTCTCTCTCTCTCTCTCTCTCTCTCTCTCTCTCCATGAAAGCAGATTTTTGTCTGTTCGCCATTCTGGTTATATTATCAGTATCTACAACAGTGCATGGCATGTATTTATTTGTTGAGTGAACAGTTGAATCAGGCTAAATATATTCAAAACCACAGGTCATGGCTGCTTCCTTGGATGGTTTTCATCAAACTCCGTAGTGTCGGAAAACATCATTAGTGAGAAGGGAACATAGTACATGAGGGGAGGTCAATTTTTGCCCTCAATGTCAGGCATCTCAGAAGTTCATAAGAAGTTGCTCCAAGCTATTGAATGCAAACACTAAAGAAGAGAAATAGCAAAAACTAAGGACAGATGGATAGACAAGGTACAACACAAAATCACTGAACACGGCAGAGGTAGAAAAGAAAGAACCAGAGGAGAAAGTCTTTGTCATCAGTTATAACTATGACTGCCATTGAGCAATGGCAAAGAATATCTTGGATTTGGTGAAACTGCCTCACAAACATAAGGAGGGGTACGGGAGCAAGGCAGAGTAGAGGGAGAAAGAAGGCAGGAAGAGAGAAAATGCAATTGAACCTGAAAGATACCTAAAATTGGTAGGCTGGATAGTCTAATAAGCAGAGGGCTCTGTGGGCTTCCTTTACACTCACCTTATCCCCCGACTTCGGGAATGAAAGCTTTCAGTGTTGCAGAAGCAAGGCCACAAAGATGGATCACCTATTGAAAAGGAAGCCTGAAGCCACAAGAGCAAATCTTAAAAGGAAAAAGGAAAAAAAATCTTCAACTAATGGTATCTTTCCTGGAAAAGGATGACATCCAATCATTCATATAAACAGACCCACTCGTGAGAGAATTTCTGGCATACTACAATGCCTTCTAAGGAAGGAAAAAGTAGGCAAACCTAAAAGATTCTTTGTCTGGAGGAGCACAGAAACTGAAAGAGATGTCTTAGTTCCCTAGAGTTGCCATGACTAGGTGGCTTAAATGTAGGAATTTTTTGTCTCATAGTTCTGGAAACCAGATGTACAAACTCAAGGTGTCAGCAGAGCCATGCTTTGTCTTAGGTCCGTAGGGGAGAGTCTGCTCCAGGCCTCTCTGAGTCATCACCTCATGTTCTCCCCTCTGTCATCTGTGTCCAATTCTCCTCTTACAAGGTCACCAGTCATGATGGATTAAGGGCCCACCCTCTTCCAGTATGGCATCCAATCATTCATTTTTAACCTGCCTAATTCCATCTGCAACGACCCTACTTCCAAACAAGACCACTCTCTGAGGCCCCGGGGACAAGGACTTCAATACATCTTTCCAGGAGACCCAATTCACTTTATAACCATGAGTGGGGGAGAGCATGCAGGGACAGAAAAGCTGCATCCCCTTCAACCCATCTGCACCAGGCCAATGCAGGGGGAGAGTTACAGGAAGTAGAAGAGAAGAAATGGCCACTCTTGGGTGCTGGAAAGGGAGTCAGGGAAGTAAGAGGAAATACTGCAGCTAAGAAGGAACAGGCTTGGGGCGGAATTTGGGAGACCTGGGTAAGTAATTCTGAGCACCAGAACAGGATGGCAGCTAGTAGGAGGCCCTGCTTTCTCTTCCTTGATCTTTCCACACCAGTTTCTTTTCTCCCTCCTTCCCCTTAGAAATTTATGCCATGGCTGCCTCAAACAAAAATTCCATAGCAAATGGTTACAGTCCAATGCTGCACAAACAAAGCTGTCTGAAAGGCAGATTAAGCCAAGGAAGTGCCTCGGGCTCAATACTAAAAATCAAATATGAACATACACCAAAAGGAATTTTCCAAACTCAGGAAATTTTCTTCTTTGCATTGTAAAGAACAGCATCAAAACCTAATTTTGCTAGAACTAAATGGGCAGCTCTCCACAGAGACAAGCTTCTGGGTGATGGTCAGATGTTCCGTTCTCTGCAGACAGGGTCTGATCAAGAGGCCACAGGCACAGCCTTTCTTCTGAGTTGAGTCTGACAAGAGCAGCCTTTCCATGTTCAGGGTTCAGAGGGAAAGAGACCTTAGGCAAGAGCCTCCAACTTGGGGAAAGATTCTCAAGTAATACCAAAGCTAATATGGAAATTATTGAAAGTGTGAATACTGAACACACACATATTTATGTTATATATCTTTTACAGGATATATATTTTATAGAATATATAATTATATATATATAATCATGCACACACAATACATATATTAATTCTATCAGAGATATAATCATGCACACACAATACATATATAATCATGCACACACAATACATATATTAATTCTATCAGAGAGGTTAAGGTTAAGGGTCCCTCTGGCAGGGACATGGGTAACAAAAGGGACTTTATATTCTGAATAGAAATATTAACTTAATGCCTTTAAGAGAAGCACTGACAGTAAATCAGGTTATAATCCTATAGGGAAAAGGCATGACATGCTCTCCTCGAAAATAATTAATCCAATTTTCCTCTTCAAATGTCCTAAGCAAGCCTACAGAATTTAGGTACATCCAGGAAAGAGTTAAGGGTCTGCACATCAATTATTTAGAGGAAGAAGAGCAAAAATGAGTCAGGTTTAGCCCAGAGAAAAAGAGAGAAAAGGGCACAGCTATCATAACATCTGAAATGCCATCATGCAAAAGGAGGGACAGATGTGTGGAAGGCAGCTGGATGAGACCAAGGGTGAGGAGAAAGAGAAAAACATAAGAACCATACTCCCCACATATGAATGTTCTCAACAATTAGGGCAGATACTGTAGTGAAGATCCCTGTGCCAAAGAGCAGCCTGAGACTGTGAGGATTTCAACAGACCTTCACTGGAGTGCATTCTCTGCTGCCAACACAATGAGGCCACTGCTACAGAAGATATTCGAACATGGCCTCAATAGTTTGATTGACATGTAGGGAGGTACCGACCCCATGTCCACCGGCTCGAGAGCTACCAATGCCAAACTGCCATGCCAGGAGAGAGAGAACAACAAAGCAGTCTTCCCTGCATAGAAAAATGCAGTTGCTTGTGGCAGCCTTCAACTCAAGGAGTACACATGAGCAGCTACCGTGCACCCAGATTAGCTCAATGAGCCTCCAGGCCCAGCCAGAGATTTTAACAGGTGTCTATCACTAGGAGTTGACAGCAGGATTGTGCTGACACAGACATAGTGCAGCTGGAGGTTTCTTCTGAGTCTCTCTAGATCTTCCCTCTCTTCTCTTCTCTCCTGCCTTTCCTCCGGGGGAGGCCACACACATCCTAGGCACGGCTACCCTTAACCTCTCTGATCCTGGCACAGGACATTTCTCACCCTGCCTCCCCCCTAAAACCATGCTTCTTTCAACCCTGACCTCCTTTCCTCATCAAAGGGTGGTTTTCCTTTACCATGCAGATGGCCATGTTCAGCAATGTAGGAGAGAGAGGTCCACCCTATTGCATCTCACATAAGAGATAATGTTAAGACCAGGAATAGGGAAATTACAAGGGAGGTCTGGTGGGTCAAACAGAGGCTCTTTCCATGAGGAGACAGAGAACAAACGGAGGAGCAGAAAGCTCGGCTGTAAGCGTCACAGATGCTGAAGAAGGAGAGCATTTCAAGGTGGGCAGCCTGTGAAACGCCACAGTTAAAATGAAGAGGGTGAAAGACTGTAAATGGGGAGGGGAATGGGGTATAATTTACTCACCAAGAGTTACTGATGATCTTTGCAAAAGCTGTTTCAGTGATGCATAAAATATAAATCATAGCATTTATGACCCAACATGCAATTTAAAAATTCAAAATAAAACATTAACAAACAAAACCCCAAAGCCACTAAGGAAACACGACACCATGGTCAGCAGGGTGGTGGATGGCAGTCATACATGAAACACAACATAATTCATGAGAGGAAAACTATTCCTCTAATTCGCCCTATGAACAAAAGACAAAAATAATATGACAAGCACCCCAGGTACTCAAAAGGCAGCTGACAAAATTAAACATTCACTCTTGAAAAGCAAACTAAACTCTTAATAAAACAGGAACAGACAACAGTTGCCTTAAAGTGATCCCAATATATCAGCCAAAAATCCAGAATCAAGGTTTATGAAAAATTACTGTAAGCATTCCATTGCGAGTCAAAAATCATACTGAATTTCCTTTATCACCAGTACTACTCAACTTTATTCTGAAAGTACTGACCAGTGCAGTTAGAGAAAGTTTTTTTTTAAAGACATCAATTTAGAAAGGGAAGAGAAACAGAATGATCATATTTGACAAGTAACATGACTGTACACAGAAACATCCTCCCCTCCTCCAAAAAAAAAAAACAACTTTAAGAAAGGATTACAAACCCAACAAGAAAATTCAGGATGATAGCTGGGTTCAAAATTAATATGCAAAAATTAATAACTTTCCTAAATGCAATTTAGAAAATAATAGGATTAGAAAATAATGGAATTAGAGATTCAATTCACAAACTTCTATTAAAGGAGGACTGGCTAAGGAAATTAAGAATGAAGTACCTCTACGTGTATTGCTATAGAATAACTCCAAGATATCGTTCTAAGATAAAAACAAGATATTATTTAGTATGCATGGGAGGTAACTTTTTTTCAAGAGGAACACAAACATAGTTTATATATATATATGTACATATGTAAGAAAGTATCTAAGAAACCCCTAAGAATAGTGTGGAGAGGGTAGCAGACTGCTGAGAAACAGATACAGGAGAGAGTCTTACTTTTCATCATTCGCACTTAAATTTCTATTCAACTTAACTGATTTTACTTTCTTGACCTTTCCTCATCCACTAAAATTCAATCAATGGGGAAGACCCATGAATGCCAATTTCACAACAGCTTTGCCATTTTCCCCTTCCTTTCCATTCTTAATACCGCCAACATAATTTAGAGACCTTCAGCATCTTCTTTCTAGATAATTACAACAGCCCTCATCTACTTTCCACATCTAAACACTGCTTTCCCTGATTGACTTTAGGCACGCTTCCAGGACTGAGCTTTCCTGCTAAAGCATAGCTTTATGACGTTTCAGAAGGCCTGGGTTTCACCTGGCCAACAAAGTGCAGGCCTGGCCCACCTTTCTCCCCAGGGGAGTACAACCCACACTGCAGCTGAATGAAACTGTTCACAAGCCACAGCTCTGGAGGTCACCTCCATCTGGGATGGCCCATTTCATTCACTTCTCCCTTCCCCATGTCCCCGGGCTAAAAGGCAGTGTGGCTTCAGCATGCCTTCAGGATGTGACCGCTCTTCCTCTGCAGCCCGTGGACTTGTGTTTCTTGTAAGGCCCTTCCAGTAGACTGCATTCCATGACCATCTGCAGCTTTCTCCCCAGCACCCATGTCGAAGGGTCAGCCTATTAAGGTGGGGCTGCACGTCCTTGTCCTCAGTCTGCAGGATCCAGTGATATAACCATAGCAACTGAGAGCAAGGCGTTAGTTAAAGATCACACTTTCTTCATATTGTAAGACTCCAAATTCCCCTTACTTCTTAAATGATAAAAAAGCCATTTGGAATCCACAAATTTAAATGTGCTTATTTTTCATGATTACCCAATGCTCACAATGATATTACACTGGTAGGAGGTATTTAAAAATACATGAAATAACTGTTACTGCCTCTTATCATCTGTCTCAATGGAGACTGGTAAAAAATTTGGACTGCCAAGCCAAAGTACATGACAACACATATGGGCGAGGAAAGCCCATTTTACCACCTGTCGGTTAAAAGCAATTTCCTAGAATTAGTGTTTTCTTAAATAAGAGAAATGATCTAACTCAGGGTGAGCTTGTAATGTTACTGATGGCTACGAGCAGTACCTAAACTGGAGAGTTTCAGGTCCCTTACAAAAAAACTTCTACTATTTCCCACTATAAGGCGAGTATGAATTTAGTTAAGTTGAGGTCATTTTAAGAGGAGCTCTCTAGGGGGTGACCTCTAGGGATTCACAGATCATGGCACTATGCACTGGGCTGGGTACAGGCAATGGACAAGAATTTAAAAATCCATCATCAAACATTCCTTTTAAACATGGTCTTTATTTTTAGTATAGTAAAATATGGAACCATAGGTTCTTTTTATTTCTAATTTCAAGACTTGAAAAGTTTTCAGAATTTCTGTTTTAAGAAAAAGCTCTAATAGCTTTAAATAGAATATTAGCAGTTTACTTGGCGTCTGATGGCTCTAATATAATACATTATTAAAATTTAATGTTAATTTTTTTAATCCTACCTTCATTGGAAAGTGGTAATACATTATTAAACTTCAATCTGCTTATTTATTTAATTTTTTTAACCCCAGTCCTCACTTGAAAAACTTCTAGCCCCCCAGGACGAATCCATGCTAAATACAAGGTAACTGGAGCATAAATACCTACTTGTTAGCCTTGTAAAGCAAGGTTCAGAAGGCAAGAATACAAAGCAAAGGCAACTTTATTCCCTGAAGAATCCTCGCTGATAGTAAAGCCCACGATGGCTCAGACGTTGATAAAATACAATTAAAATAACAAAAACTAAAATAAATAAAAAGATTCACTTACACTCAACTAAATAATTTGGTGTTGCTCAACTAAAATGTGCTACATCCCAATTCAGGTCAAATAATTTCTGACTGATTTCCTTATATAAGGAAGAGTTGTACAGCCATTACTTTTCACATGAATTTTACCATTCTGTTTCTGAAGCAGGCATCCCATTAAGCACTCATTAGGCAAAATGTCAAACTTTTAAAGTTAAATTAAGTAAAGTGCTGGAGGGACTATGGGAAGATGGCAGAGCAGGAGGCTCTAGGATTTAGTCCCTTCACCAAAACAATTCAACACAGCATATCAAAACATCAAGAAATAGCAAAGACAGTGTTCAGAGGGGAATTTATAGTCATAAACACTCGTATTAAAAAAGAGTAAAGTTTTCAAATCACAGACCTAACTCCAAAATTGGAGGATCTAGAAAAAAAGGCAAACTAAACCAAAGCAAGCAAAAGGAAAGAAATAACAAAGATTTCATCAGCAATAAATGAGATAGAGAATTTTTTAAAAAACAGAACTAGAGCTGGAAGATGGCGGCTTAGTAAGACGCGCGGATCTTAGTTTCTTCTCCAGGACACCTACTAGGGGAGTAGAAACGATACAGAAAGCGCCCAAAGCCACAACAGAGATAAAAAAGACAGCGTACCCCATCCTGGAACGGCTGGCTGGCTGAGAGAAGCAGCTCGGGTGAGATCGCCGAGGCGCGCGGGCCTCACCGGGCGGGGTGGCAAGCAGCCGGAGTTACTCCCTTCCCCCTTTCCGGGCCGGCTGGGAGAATTGGAGAGGCGGTCCCCTGAAACAAAGACGGCTGGCGCCCACACCACGCGCAGCCCCCGGACCAACTGAGAGAATTGGATCGGAAACCCCCAGGCCGCGGAGAACGGTGACGGGTGGGGGAGGCCCCTTCCAAACCCGTGACTCCCGGGGAACGTGCACTCTCTCGGGCGGGCCGCTGCCGCTGGCGCCCTCCCGCCACGCTTGTTGCCCAGGGCCGACTAGGAAATTCGGACGGGCTCTTTCCCTGGCTGCGGCGACCAGCAACCCTCCCTGCGTTCGGACCCCGGGCCGGCTCAAGCCGTTTCGGCTAGCGAACCCCCAGGACGGCGAGAGTTTTCCAAAGTTTAAGGTCCCACAGCACCTTTTACTGGTGGGACCCGCAGACAAACGGGTGCCACGAGTGCCACCTACTGGGCAGGATAAGAAAAACAGAACCCAGAGATTTCACAGAAAAATATTACAACCTTGCTGGGTCCAACACCAAGAGAAATCTGAATAAATGCCCAGACGCCAGCAGCAGAAGATAACTGTCCACGCTCAAAAGATTGAGAATATGGCTCAGTCAAAGGAGCAAACCAATAGCTCAAATGAGACACAAGAGCTGAGACAACTAATCCTGAATATACGAACAGAAATGGAAAACCTCTTCAAAAATGAAATCGATAAATTGAGGGAGGACATGAAGAGGACATGGGCTGAACATAAAGAAGAAATAGAAAAACTGAAAAAACAAATCGCAGAACTTATGGAAGTGAAGGATAAAGTAGCAAACATAGAAAAAATAATGGATAGCTACAATGATAGATTTAAAGAGAGAAGATAGAATTAGTGATTTGGAGGATGGAACATCTGAATTCCAAAAAGAAACAGAAACTATCGGGAAAAGAATGGAAAAATTTGAACAGGGTATCAGGGAACTCAAGGACAATATGAACCGCACAAATATACGTGTTGTGGGTGTCCCAGAAGGAGAAGAGAAGGGAAAAGGAGGAAAAAAACTAATGGAAGAAATTTTCACTGAAAATTTCCCAACTCTTATGAAAGACCTAAAATTACAGATCCAAGAAGTGCAGCGCACCCCAAAGAGATTAGACCCAAATAGGCGTTCTCCAAGACACTTACTAGTTAGAATGTCAGAGGTCAAAGAGAAAGAGAAGATCTTGAAAGCAGCAAGAGAAAAACAATCCATTACATACAAGGGAAACCCAATAAGACTTTGTGTAGATTTCTCAGCAGAAACCATGGAAGCTAGAAGACAGTGGGATGATATATTTAAATTACTAAAAGAGAAAAACTGCCAACCAAGACTCCTATATCCAGCAAAATTATCCTTCAAAAATGAGGGAGAAATTAAAACATTCTCAGACAAAAAGTCACTGAAAGAATTTGTGACCAAGAGACCAGCTCTGCAAGAAATACTAAAGGGAGCACTAGAGTCAGATACAAAAAGACAGAAGAGAGAGATATGGAAAAGAGTGTAGAAAGAAGGAAAATCAGATATGATATATATAATACAAAAGGCAAAATGTTAGAGGAAAATATTATCCAAACAGTAATAACACTAAATGTCAATGGACTGAATTCCCCAATCAAAAGACATAGATTGGCAGAATGGATTAAAAAACAGGATCCTTCTATATGCTGTCTACAGGAAACACATCTTAGACCCAAAGATAAACATAGGTTGAAAGTGAAAGGTTGGGAAAAGATATTTCATGCAAATAACAACCAGAAAAGAGCAGGAGTGGCTATACTAATATCCAACAAATTAGACTTCAAATGTAAAACAGTTAAAAGAGACAAAGAAGGACACTATATACTAATAAAAGGAACAATTAAACAAGAAGACATAACAATCATAAATATTTACGCACCGAATCAGAATGCCCCAAAATACGTGAGGAATATACTGCAAACACTGAAAAGGGAAATAGACTCATATACCATAATAGTTGGAGACTTCAACTCACCACTCTCATCAAGGGACAGAACATCTAGACAGAGGATCAACAAAGAAATAGAGAATCTGAATATTACTATAAATGAACTAGACTTAATAGACATTTATAGGACATTACATCCCACAACAGCAGGATACACCTTTTTCTCAAGTGCTCATGGATCATTCTCAAAGATAGAGCATATGCTGGGTCACAAAGCAAGTCTTAACAAATTTAAAAAGATTGAAATCTTACACAACACTTTCTCGGACCATAAAGGAATGATGTTGGAAATCAATAATAGGCAGAGTGCCAGAAAATTCACAAATACGTGGAGGCTCAACAACACACTCCTAAACAACGACTGGGTCAAAGAAGAAATTGCTAGAGAAATTAGCAAATACCTTGAGGCGAATGAAAATGAAAACACAACATATCTAAACTTATGGGACGCAGCAAAGGCAGTGCTAAGAGGGAAATTTATTGCTCTAAATGCCTATATCAGAAAAGAAGAAAAGGCAAAAATTCAGGAATTAACTATCCATTTGGAAGAACTGGAGAAAGAACAGCAAGCTAACCCCAAAGCAAGCAAAAGGAAAGAAATAACAAAGATTAGAGCACAAATAAATGAAATTGAAAACATGAAAACAATAGAGAAAATCAATAAGGCCAGAAGTTGGTTCTATGAGAAAATCAATAAGATTGATGGGCCCTTAGCAAGATTGACAAAAAGAAGAAGAGAGAGGATGCAAATAAATAAGATCAGAAATGGAAGAGGAGACATAACTACTGACCTCACAGAAATAAAGGAGGTAATAACAGGATACTATGAACAACTTTACGCTAATAAACACAACAATTTAGAGGAAATGGACGGGTTCCTGGAAAGACATGAACAACCAACTTTGACTCAAGAAGACATAGATGACCTCAACAAACCAATCACAAGTAAAGAAATTGAATTAGTCATTCAAAAGCTTCCTAAAAAGAAAAGTCCAGGACCAGATGGCTTCACATGTGAATTCTACCAAACGTTCCAGAAAGAATTAGTACCAATTCTCTTCAAACTCTTCAAAAAAAATCGAAGTGGAGGGAAAACTACCTAATTCATTCTATGAAGCCAACATCACCCTCATACCAAAACCAGGCAAAGATATTACAAAAAAAGAAAACTACAGACCAATCTCTCTAATGAATACACATGCAAAAATCCTCAATAAAATTCTAGCAAATCGTATCCAACAGCACATTAAAAGAATTATACATCATGACCAAGTAGGATTCATCCCAGGTATGCAAGGATGGTTCAACATAAGAAAATCAATTAATGTAATACACCATATCAACAAATCAAAGCAGAAAAATCACATGATCATCTCAATTGATGCAGAGAAGGCATTCGACAAGATTCAACATCCTTTCCTGTTGAAAACACTTCAAAAGATAGGAATACAAGGGAACTTCCTTAAAATGATAGAGGGAATATATGAAAAACCCACAGCTAATATCATCCTCAATGGGGAAAAATTGAAAACTTTCCCCCTAAGATCAGGAACAAGACAAGGATGTCCACTATCACCACTATTATTCAACATTGTATTGGAGGTTCTAGCCAGAGCAATTAGACGAGAAAAAGAAATACAAGGCATCAAAATTGGAAAGGAAGAAGTAAAACTATCACTGTTTGCAGACGATATGATACTATACGTCGAAAACCCGGAAAAATCCACAACAAAACTACTAGAGCTAATAAATGAGTACAGCAAAGTAGCAGGTTACAAGATCAACATTCAAAAATCTGTAGCGTTTCTATACACTAGTAATGAACAAGCTGAGGGGGAAATCAAGAAACGAATCCCATTTACAATTGCAACTAAAAGAATAAAATACCTAGGAATAAATTTAACTAAAGAGACAAAAAACCTATACAAAGAAAACTACAAAAAACTGCTAAAAGAAATCACAGAAGACCTAAATAGATGGAAGGGCATACCGTGTTCATGGATTGGAAGACTAAATATAGTTAAGATGTCAGTCCTACCTAAATTGATTTACAGATTCAACGCAATACCAATCAAAATCCCAAGAACTTATTTTTCAGAAATAGAAAAACCAATAAGCAAATTTATATGGAAAGGCAGGGTGCCCCGAATTGCTAAAAGTATCTTGAGGGAAAAAAATGAAGCTGGAGGTCTCACGCTGCCGGACTTTAAGGCATATTATGAAGGCACAGTGGTCAAAACAGCATGGTATTGGCATAAAGACAGATACATCGACCAACGGAATCGAATAGAGGGCTCAGATATAGACCCTCTCATCTATGGACATTTGATCTTTGATAAGGCAGTCAAGCCAACTCACCTGGGACAGAGCAGTCTCTTCAATAAATGGTGCCTAGAGAACTGGATATCCATATGCAAAAGAATGAAAGAAGACCCGTATCTCACACTCTATACAAAAGTTAACTCAAAATGGACCAAAGATCTAAACATTAGGTCTAAGACCATAAAACAGTTAGAGGAAAATGTAGGGAGATATCTTATGGATCTTACAACTGGAGGCGGTTTTATGGACCTTAAACCTAAAGCAAGAGTACTGAAGAAGGAAATAAATAAATGGGAACTCCTCAAAATTAAACACTTTTGTGCATCAAAGAACTTCATCAAGAAAGTAGAAAGACAGCCTTCACAATGGGAGACAATATTTGGAAATGATATATCAGATAAAGGTCTAGTATCCAGAATTTATAAAGAGATTGTTCATCTCAACAACAAAAAGACAGCCAACCCAATTACAAAATGGGAAAAAGACTTGAACAGACACCTCTCAGAAGAGGAAATACGGATGGCCAAGAGGCACATGAAGAGATGCTCAATGTCCCTGGCCATTAGAGAAATGCAAATCAAAACCACAATGAGATATCATCTCACACCCACCAGAATGGCCATTATCAACAAAACAGAAAATGACAAGTGCTGGAGAGGATGCGGAGAAAGAGGCACACTTATCCACTGTTGGTGGGAATGTCAAAGGGTGCAACCACTGTGGAAGGCAGTTTGGCGGTTCCTCAAAAAGCTGAATATAGAATTGCCATACGACCCAGCAATACCATTGCTAGGTATCTACTCAAAGGACTTAAGGGCAAAGACACAAACGGACATTTGCACACCAATGTTTATAGCAGCATTATTTACAATTGCAAAGAGATGGAAACAGCCAAAATCTCCATCAACAGAAGAGTGGCTAAACAAACTGTGGTATATACATACGATGGAATATTATGCAGCTTTAAGACAAGATAAACTTATGAACCATGTAATAACATGGATGGACCTAGAGAATATTATGCTGAGTGAGTCTAGCCAAAAACTAAAGGACAAATACTGTATGGTCCCACTGATGTGAACGGACATTCGAGAATAAACTTGAAATATGTCATTGGTAACAGAGTTCAGCAGGAGTTAGAAACAGGGTAAGACAATGGGTAATTGAAGCTGAAGGGATACAGACTGTGCAACAGGACTAGATACAAAAACTCAAAAATGGACAGCACAATAATACCTAATTGTAAAGTAATCATGTTAAAACACTGAATGAAGCTGCATCTGAGCTATAGGTTTTTGTTTTGTTTTGTGTTGTTTTGTTTTGATTTTACTATTATTACTTTTATTTTTTTCTCTATATTAACATTCTATATCTTTTTCGGTTATGTTGCTAGTTCTTCTAAACCAATGCAAATGTACTAAGAAATGATGATCATGCATCTATGTGATGATGTTAAGAATTAATGATTGCATGTGTAGAATGGTATGATCTCTAAATGTTGGGTTAATTTCTTTTTTTCCGTTATTAAAAAAAAAAAAAAAAAGAGAAGGGATAATTGGAGATGAAGGGATACAGACTGTACAACGGGACTGGATATAAAAACTCAGAAATGGACAGCACAATACTACCCAGTTGTAATGCAATTATGTTAAAACACTGAATGAAGCTGCATGTGAGGTATAGGTTTTTTGTTTTTGTTTTTTTTGTTTTTTTTTCTTTCTATTATTGTTTTAATTCTTATTCTGTTGTCTTTTTATTTCTTTTTCTAAATCGATGCAAATGTACTAAGAAATGATGAATATGCAACTATGTGATGTTATTAAGAATTACTGATTGTACATGTAGATTGAAATGATTTCTAATTGTTTTGGTAATTCTTTTTTTAATTAATAAAAAAAAAATTTTCATAATAAAAAGTGGGAAGCAATACACCACAAAAAAAATTTTTTTAAAGAAAAAAAAAAAAAAACAGAACTAGAAAAAAACCAAAAAGTTGGTTCTTTGAAAAGATCAATAAAATCAACAAACCTTTAGCTAGACTGACAAAGGGAAAAAGAGAGCACAACTGATATCAGAAATAAAAGGGGGTGCATTACTATTAACCCCACAGAAATAAAAAAGACTATAACAGAATGCTATGAACAATTGTTCCCCAACAAATTAGATAACCTAGATAAAATGGGCAAATTCAAAAAAAAACACACAAACTACCTACACTGACTCTAAAGGAAACAGAAGATCTCAAAAATCTTACCATTAGTAAAGAGTTTGAATCAGTAATCAAAAACCTCCCAACAAATAAAAACCCAGGAACAAATGGCTTCATAGGGAAATTTTACCAAATATTCCAAGAAAAATTAACAACTATCCTGCTAAAACTCTTCTAAAAACCGGAAGAGGAGGGAACATCCCCTAACTCATTCTATAAGGCCAGCATCACCCTCATACCAAATCCAGAAAAAATGACACAAGAAAATTACAGGCAAAAAATCTCCTATGAATATACATGTAAATACACTCAACAATTTACTAACAAACCAACTCCAACAGTACATCATAAGAATTATAAACCATGATCAAGTGGCATTTATCCCTGGTATGCATGAGTAGTTCAACATGAGAAAAAGTAGTAAGTGCAGCACATGCCATTAACTGACCAGATGATCATCTAAACCCATCCTGAAAAGACAGACAAAAATCAGAACCCCTTCTCACTAAACACCTGGTACACTAGGAATAGAAGGAAATGTCCTCAACATGATAAAGGACATATAAGAAAAACCTGGAGCTAACATCATACACAACAGTGAAACAACGTCATACTCAACATTGTACAGGAAGTTGTACTTAGAGTAATTAGTCAAGAATAAAAAATAAGACATCAAAATTGGAAATGAAGTGAAATTTTTCCTATTTGCAGATGTATTATCCTATAAACAGAATATACCAAAAAATCCACAAAAAGCTACTGGAACTAATGAACAAATTAAGCATTATGATGGAGTACAAGACCAGCAAGCAAAAATTAGCAGTATTTCTATTAGCTGGTAACAATCAGAATAAGAAACAAACAAAAAAATTCATTTACAATAGCAATTAAAAGTATAAAATGTCAAGGAATGAAACTAACCAAGGATGTAAAGGACCTGTACACAGAAAACTAGAACTCAAAAACAATCGTGTTTATGGATTCAAAGACAAAATGATTAGGATGTCTGTTCTAGTTTGCTAGCTGCTGGAATGCAACACACCAGAGACAGATTGGCTTTCAATAAAAGGGGATTTATTTAGTTGACGTATAGTTCTTCAGAGGAAAGGCAGCTAACTTTCAACTGAGGTTCTTTCTTATGTGGGGAGGCACAGGGCGATCTCTGCTGGCCTTCTCTCCAGGCCTCTCATTTCCAACAACTTTCCCCAAGGTAATTTCTTTCTGCATCTCCAAAGGCCTGGGCTGAGCTGCAAGTGCTGAGATGAGGTATGCTGAGCTGCCTGGGCTGTGCTATGTTGAGCTCTCTCATTTAAGCACCAGCCAATTAAATCAAATATCATTCATTGCAGCAGGCACACCTCCTAGCCGACAGCAATCAACAACAGATGAGGTTCACATGCCATTGGCTCATGTCCAAATCAAAAGAACTAAACACATTCACCTAGCCAAGTTGACACCTGTATCTAACTACCACAATGTCAGTTCTCCCCAAGAAGATTTACAGATTCAACACAATTCAACACAATTGTGTTGAATCTGCAAATAGGAAAAATTTCACTTCATTTCCAATTTTGATGTCTTATTTTTTATTCTTGAGCAAAACTCAATTAGCCTTCTCTGTAGAAATGGAAAAGCCAATCATCAAAATGTATACGGAAGAGTAAGAGACCCTGAATAGCTAAAGCCTTCTTGAAAATGAAAAATGAAATTGGAAGTCTCATATTTCTCAATCTTAAAACTTATTAGAAAACCACGTAATCAAAAAAGCTTGGAACTGGCAAGCCAACAAACATATAGACCAATAGAATTGAACTGAGAGGACAGAAAACAACCCTCACATTTATGGGCAACTGATTTTTGACAAGAGAGCCAAGTCCACTAAGTTGAGAAAGAATAGTCTCTTCAACAAATGGTGCCTGGAAAACTGGATGTTCATATGCAAAAGAATGAAAATGGATTCCTACTTTGTACCATATACAAACAACAACTCAAAATGGATCAAAGACCTAAATATAAAGACACAAAACTATAAAACTCTTTGAAGCATCCTCAGGACCTTGTGTTAGGCAATGGTTTTCACAGTTTTTATACCCAGGCACAAGCAACAAAAGAAAAAATAAATGGGGCCTCATAAAAATTAAAAACTTTTGTGCATCAAAGAACATTTCCATGAAAGTAAAAAGACAACCTGCTCAATGGGAAAAAATATCTGGAAACCACATATCCACTAAGGGTTTAATATCCAGAATATATACAGAAATCTTACAACTCAACAATAAAAAGACAAATAACCCAATTTAAAAAAATGGGCAAAAGACTTGAAAAGACATTTCTTCACAGAAGATAAATAAAGGCCAAAAAGCACATGAAAAAATGCTCAACCTCATTAGCTATTAGAGAAATGCAAATCAAAACCATAATGAGATAGCATTTCACACCCACTATTATTAAAAACAAAAAAGAAAATTATAAGTGCTGGAGAGGATATGGAGAAACAAGAATTTATTCATTGTTGGTGGGAATGAAAAATGGGGCAGCTCCTGTGGAAGACTGGTGATTCCTCAGTACATTAAACACAGAATTACTATATGTCTGGCAATCTTACTTCTAGGTACATGCCCAAAAGACAGAAAGCAGGGACTCAAACAGATATTTGCACACTGATGTTCACAGCAGCATTATTCACAACTGCCAAAAGATGAAAGCAACCTAAGTGTCTATCAACTGATGAATGGAAATAAAAGTGGTATTTGTATGTATACACAGATGTGTAAATATAGTGGAATATTATTCAGCCGTAAAAAGGAATGACGTTCTGATACAAGTAACAACGTGGATGAAACTTGAAGACATCATATAGATTGAAATAAGCCAGACAGAAAGGAGAAGTACAGTATGATCAATGTGAAATTATTACAATAAACAAATTCATAAAGTGATAAACTAGAAGATAGGTTACCAGCCAGGGAAGGGTATATGGGATGAGCAAAGTTAATGCTTAAATTGTACATAGCTTCTATTTGGGAGGATGGAAAAGTTTTGATAATGGATGGTGGTGCTGAAAGCACAACATTGTGAATGTAATTAACAGCACTTCTGAAATATATATTTGACTGTGGTCAAAAGCAGAAATTTTAGGTTGGTATGTATGATATTATAATAAAAATTTTTAAAAAGAACATAGGACTGTACAACACAAACAGTAACTCCTACTATAAACAATGGACTACAGTTACTAGTACAACCATAAACATGTTGTTTCATGAATTGCAACAAAGGTACCAGCCAGTGCAAGGTTTTAATACGGTGGGTATACAGGAGCTCTGTACTTTATGCGTGATTTTTCTGTAAACCTACAACTTCCTTAATAAAATAGAAGTAAATAAAAGTAAACAAAGAATGGAAGAAGATGCAACGATAAGATTATATCATAGATTGTCACTAAGGACATAAGATCTTCTTCCCCTACATCTCAAATAAACTATATAGCACACATAGTATGGACTGTAAAACAAGTTATACACATAGTAGTGCTTTTAGAAGGCCATTCAGCTTCAGAAACCACCTATGTCTAATGGGATAGTATTCAATGGTAACAATTTTAGACATCAGAAACTAATAAAACTACATTCTCTAGATCTGTGCTACCTAGCAGAGAAGCCATGAGCCACTTGTGCCTCTAAATTTAAATTCATTAAATAAAAATAAAAATGCAACTCCTCAGTTACATGGTCATATTTCCAGTGCTCCATAGCCACATGTGCCTAATGGCTGCCACACTGAATCACACAAACACAGAACATGCCCATCATCAAGGAAGGTCTAGTGGGCAGCGCTGCTCTAGAAGTGCATTTTCTGAAGCAATCAGCATTTTCATTCATTCATTCAACAAATGCTTACCGAGCTTCTACTATATGACAGATACAGTGCTAGTTGCTGGGCAAATGGAAGTGAGTGAGTTCATGTAGTAGATAAATACAAATGACCAGGAAAGGCCTGTTTGAGGATTCAACATTTAAGCCAAGATTGGAAAGATTAACTACTCAAAAAGACAGAAACAAGGTTTCCAGATAAAGGGACCTGAAGTACCAAGTACTCAGGTGGGAAGGTCTTAGCAAGTTCTAGAAACTGATTTTAAGTGCATTTTGCAGCTCTCTCATTAAACTTGAAACACCAAGCACAGCATTTAACTGACACCCAAATCCATTCTGATGGGGACGTTAGACAACAGTCTATATATTATCCGAGGCAGTTCTCCTTCTCCCTCTAAATCACCTGCTATTTTGTCATTTCATTTCTTGAAGCGCCAACTTCTGAGCAGGCAAGGAGGGAAAGAGCAATTAATTTTGTGACTTCTTAGCAGAGGGAAAATGGGCTTAGGCGAGGTTTCTGATTCACTGTGAATTTTAATGACTGTGCTCTTCCAGGCCACTATTAACCTGGGCCATCCAGGTGTTTTCATCGTAGGTTGAGGAGTTTCCACTGAGGGCTGGTCATCATCATTGAGGCCAACAGCAAACGACTCACACGGGCTTTATGCAGCCACGCACTGCTGACCCTGATAGCCAGCTGGGGGGATGATCCTGGAGAAGGTCTGAAAGGACCCCTCGCTTTCTAAGACTGGACTGAAGTGGAAAACCAAGCAGCAAGGGCATGTACAGAGGACTTGTGCCGAACCACACACACAGATACTTCCACTCTGCTCTCTTTCCATCGTCTCACTGCCTTTTCAAAGCGGCTAGCAGACTCTGTCTCTTTTCCTCCAGTTGCTTTCTAAGATTAGGTCTCTGGCCACACTAAGTACGGCACATCTTCCTCAGCCTGTTTCCTTCCAAAGGACCTACAAAGGTCTGTGGGGTGTACCCAAAGACCTCTGCATACAGCTGAGGCAGGACGCCTGGGTGTGGCCGCCATTTGCTCTCCTGGTCACACAACACACCTGAGGGTGGCTGGAGGCCATCGCCCTCTACCGAACTATCTAGGCCTTTCCCATCAAGGTACATTTCTTTCAGAAAGGAAAAAAAAAAAGAAAACCATTTGGCTAGGGAGGGCTAAAGTATTTGGTGTTAGGGGAGTTAGGGGAGTAAGGAGGATGGGGGTGGGAGGGTCCATACCAAATTAAGAGTCAAATGTGGAATTATGCTCCCCATGTCAAGTTTCAATTTTTTTACCCTCACTGAACAAAACACCAACGTTGGCTGTGCCAGTATAAAAGGATAATGTACCCTAGAAAAGCCATGTTTTAATTCTGATCCATTTTGTGGAGGCAGCCATTTCTTTTAATACCTATTCAGTACTATACGTTGGAAACGTGATTAGATTATCTCCACAGAGATGTGGCATGCTGATTCATGGGTATTAACCTTTGATTAAAGGGAGATGTGATTCCACCCATTTCAGATGGGTCTTGATTAGTTTACTGGAATCCTTTAAAAGAGGAAACATTTTGGAAAAAGTGATAAAGCCACAAGAACCACAAGAGCCCACGCAGCCAGACACCACTGGAAATGAAGAAGGAAAACGCCCTTGGGGAGCTTCATGAAACAAGAAACCTGGAGAGAAAGCTAGCAGATTTCACCATAGTCGCCATGTGCCTTTCCAGTTGAGAGAGAAACCCTGAACTTCATAGTCCTTTCTTTTGTAACCTCCTGTTGGTGCCTTAATTTGGACACTTTTTTATGGACTTGCTTTAATTTGGACATTTTCAGACTTAGAACTGTAAACTTGTACCTTATTAAATTCCCCCTTTTAAAAGCCATTCTGTTTCTAGCATATGGCATTCCAGCAGCTTACAAACTACAACTGTAATGTTAAGGAATGTATTTCAAATCCATGCATGTCATAACTTCCAGAGATGAGACATTTCCACCTAAACATCTTTTTGTAATTAAAATTAAGCTACTTTCAGATAAAATGTCATTTAAACAATCATTTTGAGTAAAGGACCTTGTAATTATACTTCATTTTACTATACTTTAAAGAAAACCTAAAACCTATCTTCCTATCAGACCCTGCCACACAAAGGAATACCAAACCCTCTGGACACATGCTGTCTGTTTGAAAAAAACCAAAGCAGACCAATGAGAATTTGTCCATAATCCTTATGCTGTCCTTAGGGATAAGGACCCAGCAGATTACTTCAGTTCCATTTTAGAAGAAGGAAACAGGAGAGGGTAATTGTTCCAGATCAAGCGAGCTAGGCCAGAGGCCAGGTTGAACCTAGATCTTCTGGTGCTATGATCAGCACTTTTAATAGTAAAATCTGCCAACAGGCGATGACTGTTTCATCTGAGGTTACAATTTAAATTAGAGATATAGCAGAACTTTAAAGAAGAAATATTTTAGTTGGAACAGAGTGGGACCCAAGATGTCAGCTCACAAGTACCAATTCTGTTCAACATCTCTGTTGTTTATTGAATGGGGATATGCAGAATGAACTGGGCAGGATAATAGTCCTTAAAAATGGAGGTTTGAGAGGCATTATACCAAAGCTAAATGTCAATAATAGGGGGATATAAAGGGTATGAGATTTTTTTTTTCCAAAAAATGGGAACGCTCACATACCGATAGTGGTGGTGAATGCATAGCTATGCAATTATACAAGGAACCACTGATTGTACTCTTAGAATGGATTGTATGGTATGTAAATAAAACTATATATAAAAAAAAGAAGAAGAACCAGAAAACTGTAAGAGCAGGAGAGGATGTGGGGAAACAGGAATATTTATTCATTGTTGGTGGGGATGTAAAATGGTACAGCCGTTCTGGAAGGCAGCTTGGCTGTTCCTCAGGAAGCTAAGTATAGAAGTGCCACGTGACCCAGCAATCCCACTACTAGGTATATACTGAGAAGACATTCAAGCAAGGACATAAGCAGACATTTGTGCACTGATGTTTGTGGGCAAAAGAGGGGAACTCTCTATCGTTGCAACTTTTCTGAAAATCTAAAATTATTCATGTTTGCCAATGGATGTGAGGAGACCCAAGTGCCCATCAACTGATGAGAGGATGGGTGAACTGTGGTGATTACATATGATGGAATATTGCATAGCTGCGGAAAGAATGAAGTCGTGATGCATGCAATGACATAGATGAACTCTGAGGACATTATGTTGAGCAAAATAAGCCAGATACAAAAGGACAAATATTGAATGGCCTCGCTAATATGAACTAACTATAATGAGCAAAGTCTGGGGGTTAAATTTGACAGCATAAGTTATCAGGAGATAGAGGACAGAGATTGAGCAATTGATGCTTAAAGAGTACAGAATGTTTAATAAGGTTGATTGCAAAGATTCAGAAATGAATAGCACAATACTGTATGATGGTAGCACAATACTGTGAGTTTAATGAACAAAGTTCAGTGTGAGTGTGCTTGAAAGGGGAAGGCTAGGGTCGTGTATGTCACTAGAAGGAAAGCAGGAGGATAAAAACTGGGGCTGCTCCAGAATAAGCAGCATATAGACAACTTTAGGTGTTTAAGTTCTCTTTTGTTTTGTTTTCATTTTATGAGCTTTAATCTCTGAGTACTTAAAATTGATTTAGAAATAAAGTTCTGTGAGTAAAAGCAAAAAAAGAAAAAAACTGGGACTGTAAAACTAAGCCAAACTTAGAGTGATGGCGGTTAATTGTACAAATATAAGAAAGTTCTTACATAAACTAGAACAAATGTATATCACTATTACAAGATGTTAATAATAGGGGAATACAAAGGAAAGAATATAATTAATACAAACTAAGGTTGACACCTATGAAAAGTGGCAGATTCTTTGTCCAAGGTGCTCAAATGACCAATTCCTGAGACACCAGGGTTTCAAAGAGGGAGTTTATTGCTGGGCATGAAGCAGGTGATCAGGTGGCCTAAGGGCCTAAAAATCTGTCTCCCCAAACTGCAGAATACTGGTAGTTTTATAATAGCAAAAGATGGGCAGGTTTTAGGATAATCAGCACAATGGCTCTAGATGATATAATGAGAAGTTATCTAATTATTGAGCATGTGCAGGTTAACTACATGCTTAGTCACAGAACAAACGTAAGAAAATGGTAGCCTTCAAATGATAAGTGTGATTTTTAGTATTATAATGAGGTATAGATCATTAGATTAAAAGTATAGGTCATTAGATATTTTAGATTAAAGACTAAGCTACTGCACACGTCAGGCAGGCCCACTTTGGTTATATCCAACTCTGTTTACAATCACAAGGGCACAAGATGAAGACTATACAATCGTTATCAGAGATCAAAGCAGCTGGATTACAGCCTAGAGATTTCAGGTATTTCCCTCTGTCTAACTCTAATATACCAAAAAGCAACAAAGGAATAGCTACATAATGATTCAGTAACAATAATCATCCCCTAAATCCTACCTTCTCAGTTACAAAGTCTACAGTCAATAGTAACATTGTAATATTCTTTCACTAATTATAACAAAGGCACCATACCAAAGCTAAATGTCATCAATAGGGGGATAGAAGGTATATGGGATCTTTTTTTTTTTTTTTCCAGAAGAAATGAGAGTGTTCTCACATTGACTGGTGATGAATGCATAACTATGTGATTATACCATAAGTCACAGATCGTACACTTAGGATGGATTGTGTGTATGAATAAAACCTAAACAAAAAAAAAGGTCACTCAAGGTGTTAACATCAGGGGAAATGGGGCAAAATATGGGAACTGTTTATCTTTGCAAATTTTCTGTAAATCTGAAAGTGTTCCAAAACTTTTTTTAAATGTAATGGAGTTTTGGGGCAAGAGATGGAAAATAATTTGGTGTTAGGATTTTACTGAACAAATATTTGAATAAGGCTGAGCAAGGGGGGAAAAAGTCAATATTCTTTCCTATTATGAATAAATTGAGATACACAAAGATTCAATAAAGAAACAAAAGTCTCACAAATACTGTGCAAACATTAAATACATTCATTTCTAAACCTGGTAATTCTGGTAATATTATTAGATAAAAATATATTATAGCTTCAATACTGCCATCATCTTTTTATCCCACATAGATTATCTGAGAAATAATCTAACTTTAAGAAAAGTGCATAAAGCAGTAGAAAGTAAGCATTCCTTAACTTGAACAAATTTTACTGTATTCCCTTCGCCTCTGAACCTGTACCTTCCCAGTAAATAAAGATTTATGTTATTGCAACTGAAAAAGAAAATATATACACAACCATCCATTTAGAATTCACAGCCATTTTCTTTTCCTCAAAAGAACAAAATAGAAAAATCCAGTTATTGCAAAACCTCATAGGCAAGTTTAGTTTACTTTAAAAGCAGATAATTTTGCGATTCTACCTGCCACTTTAATATTCTAACCTGCCACTTTAATATTCTGATTTCTTTTACATCTTCTGAACAGTCATATCTTCATGTGACAAATGAATATTAACAATTCATCAAAAGAAAATACCATGAGCCAGTGCCCACTTACAAATGAGAAAAGCTTTGAGTAGCTTTAAGTTTCATTCATTACTTGTGCAGGTATCCTTCTCTTCAATCACCATCTGATCAATGAATACCAGAAAGGTGAAGATAATTAGAGTAGTTCCTATTTAAATTAGGCTTAAACACTACAAGAGGATAAATTATTCCAACTTAGTCCACATTGTTCAGAGGTTGACTCAGGAATATAGTGAGCCAGCATTTGAGAAACACAGCTGCATTTTATTTCAAGGCATAATAATGGCATATATTTGTTTCTGTGCTGCCTGATTTACAGAGACAAGAATCCATCAACTGATTGACAGCAAGAGATCTTTCCAGCTTCTTCCAGTCCCATGGGAAGCATCTGGTCGGACTGGACAGCTCCCTCCTGATCTGGACTGTTTTCTACCCCACCAGCCAGTCACTCCCTCATTACAATGACCTTCGTACACTGTTAAAGTCTCCTCAAAACAGCCTGGCCAGGGATTTTGTCACTTTCTTTGTCTTAACATTTTTATACATAGGTCTATGCATATTTGGGGGGATAAAACCAATATGATCTACAGAGGCACTTGAATTCTAGAATATTTTAAAGGAAAGGAAACAAATTTATAAATACCGGGCACTTACTAGTGAACAAGAGGTGCTGGGCTGTCTTCTGGAGAAACAGAAGAGTTAAAAAAAAAAAAAATGCCTTTTGTTCTCGACCATGTAACAAATTCAGCCTTGCAAGATTCCAGATTGGTTATGGACAGTTCCTGTGATTTTATCAGGCATATGTCCTGGTAGCAGCTCTGGAAGCCACTGGGTCTCAAATTGTGGGAACATTAGAACTACCTGAGAAGTTGTTTCAAAATATCAAGGTAGTTTCTTGCCTGTCATACCAGAGACCCGGGTTCAATTCCCTGAGCCTGCCCATGCCAAAAAAAAAAAAAAGGAAAATAAGAAAAATATCAAGGTGGCACCTCTAGAGATTTCTATTTAATTGACTATGAGGAGTGGGGAGTGCCCTGGTCTCAGTAGTTTAACAAGCTCCAGATGATTCTCATGTGTAGCCAGGGTCAAGAAGCATTGCTAAAGACTGCCCACAAATTCCCACCACTGCTGAGACCCAAGGGCCACCCTGACTCTCATACTATCAAGATTTGTTCAGTTCCACTTTGGATTTCATGAAACACCTAGCTTTATGTTCCAAAGACAGTTTCTGTAATCAGAAGACAATTTTCTTAATAATGTACAACTGTAACTCAGGAGGCTCTAAGCACCTTTAAATAACTATTTTTTTTAATTTTCCAGATTTCCCAATAATACCACTTTAATTAGAAATAGCTCTTCATATGAATATTCCATTTTGAATAAATCACTGAGATCAGTCAAAATGTTATTTGTTTAAAAAATCCTATTTGGCAAAACAAAAGGAAGCAGCAAAAGAACGCTGGTCCTTTTCAGAGGATTCTTGAAATCATCTTCAAACCCTCTACACGAAGTTCTGCTAAGATTAGTTCAACAAAAGGATGCAAAGATAACACATTCAGGACTCTGTATATGCAAAAATCTTTGCTTTATAGATTTGCTGTTAAAGTTTGAAAGAATAAGGCAGCTATGTTTCAAGAAGACCGGTTAAAAGGGGTAGCAAGAAGTCTTAGTGGAATGTTAACTGTCGCATATGTCAAGATTCTGGACAGAATCAATTCTAAAAGCTGCCTAAGGGGGGGAATGTTCAAATAATGGACATATTTTGTTGTAAGCGTAGGTTCTCCCTCATGTGTGAGAAGCTTCCCCAGGGAAACTGCACAGACCTACTCCACAGACAACCAAGGTATCCCCACAGCACCTGACATGCCAACTGACACCAAAAGACAGTGACCTTCCTCACAGGTCTACATCTTCCTGCAGAATCTACATTTTTCTACAGAAGGGGCTTTACCGTGGCCCAACCATTAAGAAATGGCAACAACACCTCTGCACGGGGCAATAAGTAGGGTTGGGGATCGGCTCCGGTCATTTTGGCCAATTGCCTGACTTGACAGAGGTCTTATATCCTAGCAGCACATTTCAAGTCCTTAGAGTTGTTTTTTTTTGTTTTGTTTCATTTTGTTTTGTTTTTTACCATCGTAACATATATTCATGGCATTTCCCATTTTAACCACTTCCAACTGTGTTAACTCATTCACAATGTTGTGCTACTATCCCGCCATCCATTACCACAACTTTTCCATCACCGCTGTGGTGGTCTGAAGTTATATGTACCTCAGAAAAAAACACGCTCTGAAACATAATCCATTCCTCTGGGTGTTGTAAGTGGGATTTTTTGACGAGGCTACTTCAGTTAAGGTGTGACCCAATTCATTCAGAGTGGGTCTTAATTCTCTTACTGAAGTCCTTTTTAAATAGAATGACTACAGAGAGAAAGCCACGGAAGTCAGAAGCTGAAATCAAGAAAACCCCAAAGAGAAGGGAGAGACCAGCAGTGCCACCCTGTGCCTTGCCATAATGGAAGAGCCGGGACTGTCAGCAGCCAGTCATCAGGAAGAAAGCATCCCTTTGATGATGTCTTGATTTGGACATTTTCCCAGTCTCAAAATTATAAGCTATAAATTTTCATTGATTAAGCTGACCCATTTCAGGGTACTTGCTTTGAGCAGCCTAGGAAACTAAATTCAAAACAGAAATGCCCTGCTCATTAAGCAATTACTTCCCACTCCCCATCCCTGGTAACCTATAACCTTCAGTTTCTATGAATTTGTATATTCTAGGTATATCTTTGTGAAATCATAAAATATTTGTCCTTTGTACCTGGGTTATTTCCACTCAACATGATGACTTCAAGGTTCATCCATGTTCCAGCATATCTCAGAACTTCAATTCTTTCTATACCTGAATGATACTGAAAGAAAAACATTTTGTTTATCTGTTAATCTGCTGACAGACATCCATATCACTTCCACCTTTTAGCTATTGTGAATGATGCTGCTATGAGCATTAGTATACAGATATCTGTCCAAGTCATTGCTTTCAATTCTTTGGAATATATTCCTAGAAATGGAATGAATGGGTCATATGGGAATTTCATACTTAATTTTCTGAGGAACTACCAAACTAGTTTACTAGTTACTGCACCATTTTATATTCCCATCAACAATGCACAAGGATTCCCATTTCTCCACATCCTCATCAACAGTTGCTATTCTCTGCTGGTGGGTGTGAGACAGTGAGATCTCATTGTGGTTTTGATTTGCATTTCCCTAATGGCCAATGATGTTGAGCATCTTTTCATATGCTTATTGGCCATTTGTATAACTTCTCTGGGGGACTGTCTATTCAAGACCTTTGCCCAATTTTTAACTGGGTTGTTTGTCTTTTTGTTGTTGCATTGTAGGAGTTCATTATTTGTTCTGAATATTGAACCCATATCAGCTAAATGATTTGCAATTATTTTCTCCCATTCTGTAAGATGTGTTTTAATTTTCTTGATAATGTCCTTTGATACACAAAAGTTTTAATTTTGATGAGGTTGAATATAGTTATTTTGTTTTCTTCTGCTGCTTGTGCTTTCAGTGTAGTCTAAAATCCATGGCCTAATTCAAGATCCTATGAAATTCCCCTGTGTTTTTGTCTAGGGGTTTTACTGTTTTCCTGAAGTTTGTAAAGACATAGTTGCTGGGCCCCATCTCCAATTACTGATTCATATATCACTGGTTGAACATGATATCAGTATTTTTTCAAAGGTTCCCTGATACCTAACGTGAGGTCAGAGCAAGAAACCACTAGGCTACTGAATCCAGAAGTTTATTTATCTGTGAGCTATTTGTTCTGCAAACAGCTCAGAGACAGAAGTTCAGATGAAGACAACTCCAAAAGATCTGACCTCTGAGCTTGGTTAGTGCTAGGGAAGTAGAAAGGAAGGCAACTTGTAAGAGGTGGAAGAGCCTGAGTTTAGAAACAGGCAGATAAGAGTTTAAATTCTACCTCAATGACCAGCTATTTGTGTTTTCCTTGGCCCAGTCAAAAAAGTACTTTCTGTTTCATTTCTCCACATACAAAGCAGGGCTCATTATATCTCCCACACAGATGATTTACCAAGATTAACAGAATAAAACATGAACCAATTAGTACAGCAGGTCTTTAAAATCGTGACCTGAGCAATGCAAACTTACTGAAAAGAAAAGAAGCATCCCTTAGCATCTCTCTTCATATACGAGACACTCAAAAAATTATATCTCAAATCAAATTTTCACAGCTGCAGGGCAAGCTCCGTATTTTCCTGAAGCCAGGGGCAAAGATCTCTTATGGTCAATTTGTGGAGTAGATCATAGTCTACCTGTTAAACAAAATTGCCAATAACATGTAATTCTGAGAAAAATACATAAGTGATGAATCTAAATCTTGAATCTTCAGAGCAAAAGAGAAAAACTCGAGAGAATTTCTAGTTCCTGAATAGGAGAGAAAAGATCAAGAGAAAACTTTCAGTTCCTCAGCCCACTTCAAGAGGCAAAAAAGGAATCTGAATCCTAGAACAGACCATATCCTTGTGGGTTTCAACCTTATGGCCTTAAGTTCAAATTCCAAGCTTCAGCACGTCAGGAAATCAAGCACCCTTTAACCTGTAATTTATTCACCTGTTAAATGGGATCATGCCCGCTATCTCAAAATTCTCATGAAAAGCAAAAGTACACATGCAGGACAGTACATAGCACAGGGAATATGCTCAGTAAGCCCAGTTTCGTTTCTCTTCCCTTGCCTATATCTTAAACTCTGATAAAGTTTTTAACAAATCATGCATCTAAAATATTTCCTCTTCATAAATCAAGCAACTCACAAACGCAAAGAGCAAAACTTCACAGCCAATCTACTAAAAGAATACTAAAAAGGCATTTTTTTCAGGGGTGATTTCTCTTTGGGGAATGGGAGATAAAAAAGGAAGAAGAAAACAAGACACAAATTGAGATATACATGAATTATGCTGAATACTGACTTCAGGTCCTATATAGCATTCCCAATATCTAAACTTCAAAACCATTAACAAAAAATACGGAGGAAAAGAGTAAAAATTATAACATTATACGTTTATCTTTTGCTCTCGAATGTATAATCCTTCAAAATCTTGGGGTTGGCATCAGCTAGCAAAGTCTCAAAGGAGAACTCAACAGAGGTAACAGAACAATTACTAAGCAAGATACATATCATATTAAATTACAATGAGATCATACAGGGAATCTATATCAAACACTTTTGCAACTAAATGATGTAGAAAGTTGAGCTGTAGGATCAATTCACAAACAACTGTCATTGATCAACAGAAAAGTCTCAGACAGTTTCCTACCTGCATTATATACCTGTTTGGTCTAGCAATTTATACACAGTTTATACCAGTATATAGCTCCCATGATTAAAATGAGCAGTATGAGAAGCGAAGGCAGATAAGAAAATAACATTGGATTATGACGAATTTTTCTTTAGTAGGGATAAAAGGCTACAAAGATCCATATACATGCTCTCATCTAAAGTGTCACTGATACACTGATCCGGCCATGGCAGGACACAATGAGTACCTGGCACTGTAACTGAACACTGGTGGCACCCTTCAAGGCGCTCACAGTCAACCAAGAATGAGCTATAAAGGCCCCCAATTAAAATGCAGGACGACTGGCTACTGGAGGACAGTGGAGGAAGTGACTGTTCTACCTGGGGCAAGAGAATAAGCAACTATGAACAGAAACGAGAAACAACTTCACAAAGTGTCAATCTTCACTGGTATGCTGAGAGTGCACCCCATCTGAGATCGTGCACAACTCTTCCCAACTCTGCGTTCAGACTTCACAAGGATGGCCTGACATTTGGTATGAATACACCTTGTATTTATGATTGTTAACCATTCACCAGCACATCACTGATCTTGATGGCAAGGTTCAAAGCATAAGAAAGTGGGAAGATTCTGAAACAGCAAAACATTCAAGAAGATAGGAATTTAGAGAGCAAACAGAAGGGTGCTAAGAGACAGAGAAGGAACAGGAATTAGGGTTCACATTCTGAGGAGCTAAGGGCCCTGGCTTTTATACTATAAGAAAGGTAAATTCAATACAATTAGAGGAGCAATATAATGGCAAATATGTGTGTGTACAAGCATCAGCATGGAACTCAGGAGGGAGGTGCAGTTGAAAGAGCAGAAATGCAAAGACACTATTTTTAATGTCTAGAACTGACAGTGAGGAAGGATGAAGAGAAGAAAAAAGCAGTTACTACATTACAAAACACAGAGCTTGTGACTTCAGGGTTTTGAATCAGACACACTGGCTTGGACACTGTCAGGCCCCCCAAAGTGTGGGGAAAAAAGACAACAACCCCTAAGTGATACTCCACAGTGGGTCATTTTCAGCAAAGAAAAACTGCCTTGATCCATAGATGGATACCAGAAAGAACCAAATCCAAGACCATCCACAGAAACTGGCAGGGGATAACAATATTTTAAAAATACTATAAAAAAAGAAGAAAAATTTCATCCAAAGAGAGATTACCCTGGAAATAGGAAGTCTACAGACAAATTGTTCTCTACAATCTAAGGAATTAAAGATAAAGTGGTTTGGGGGAAAGGCAAGTCAAAGAAGACATATAAGAAATTAAAAAAAAGAGATTGTAAGACCTCAAAAATTGAAAACTGAGTTGGAGCTGCTTAAGAAATAAAAAAGAAAAATGAAACTAATGCAAAATGAGTGCCGTACCTGCAAGTAACAACGTTTTAAAGAAACATGAATGAAAATCTTGTCAAGTGTACAGAGGACAGGCCTGAGACATCTTATAAAAAGACAGAAGAGAAAACAAATACAAAAGTGATCAGAGAGAAGATGCTAGATACAGGACAAAAGAAATCTAATGTCATACTACTGGTACTCCTGGGAACCGAAATCAAATAAACAGAACAAGGAACATTTTCAAAGACATCACAGAAAAATGGTCTCTTCTAAAATTAAGACTTAATTGAATCTGCAAATCAAGAGTTGACCATGATCCAGGAAAAATTAAAATACGTAACGATCAATACTCATAGTCCAGTCGCTGAACTTCAGAGACAAAGAATTCATCTCATAGGCTCAGAAAAGCTGTAAAGCATTGTGATTAAAAGTATGGAATCTGGCAGTAGGCTGCCTAGGTTCAAACCCCAGCACGGGAGTTTACTAGTTAGGGTCTAAAGTGAGCTACTGCACTTCCCTGTGCCTCAGTTATGCCCTCTAAAAAATGTGGGGATAAGCCTTAAGATAGGGTAGCTGAGAGGGTAAAAATAACAAAAACTGTAAAGTGCTAACAACAGTGCCAGACGCTCAGTTAGCATTCAATAAACAGTTGCTGTTTTTGTTATAAGGCAGAAAAAGCAATTTATTTATGAGAGAGAAAAATTAGGCTGGCCTTAAAACTCAAGTGTATCTCAGTGAAAAGGTAACATTCTCAAACATGGAAGAACTCAAGGACTATAATACTGATAGTATTATATTTCAAGAACTTCTTTAAAAACCTTGATAACAAAATCTAGCCAAAAAGGGAAAAATTGATCAGATTAAATATCAATAAAAGCTGTTATAAAAGAACTGCTGGCAAGCACTGAAACCATTTAAGAGTCTGGCTAAAGAACCACCACAGTTATTGTTTTTGAGGCAGAATGTTCAAGTTAAACATCTTGAAACCAGAAAAATAAAATAAACCAAATCAAGGGGTAAAGCAGAGAGGAAAAGTAGGAGGAAATGCAAACGTGCTCATGTTTATTCACCTTTCAAAGGGATTAACACCAGCTAAACTGAAGCAATCTATTAAATCACGATGGCTCAAACATCAGTGTTCCAGGATTGTTTTGAAGTTCAAAAATCCCTTTTGAGTGTTAAAATGTTGCTTACTTCCATTAAATTTAAATAAAGTTAAATATTTTTTTAATTAAAAATACTTTGTGTATGGGCTGGTTTGAAACTGTTGTGTACTCCAGAAAAGGCATGATCTTTAAGTCTCATTCAATATTACTGGTGGGATGCTTTTGATTTCCATGGAGATGTGACCCACATAATTGTGGGTGGGACCTGCTGATTAGGTGGTTTCCATGGAGATGAGTCTCCACCCATTCAAGGTAGGGTTGCTTACTTGAATCTTTTAAGAGGGAATAATTTTGGAAAAAGTTTTAGAGCCCACACAGCCAGAGACCTTTGGAGATGAAAGAAAACACCCCCAGGGAAGCTGCTGAAGAAGCCAGACAGAAAGCTAGCAGTCGTCTTAGGTGCCTTCCCAGCTGACAGAGGTGTCCTGGAGGACATCAACTTTTCTTGAGTGAAGGTAACCTCTTGCTGGTGCCTTAATGTGGACACTTTTACAGCCTTAGAACTGTAAACTTGCAAGTTAATAAATTCCCCTTTTTAAAAGCTTTTCTGCTTCTGATATGTTGCATTCCAGCAGCTTTAACAAACTAAAACAGTATGGTATGACCCTGTCTTTGAAAAGGACTTTCAAGTCATCTATCTTCCATCCATTTATATAAATGTTCATAGAAAGATTAGAATGATGGTCACCAAATATTAAGCATGGTTACTTCCAGATTATAAGATTGGGGGGGCAGGTGTTAATTCTCTCTCCACTTTACACATTTGTTAAGATTTTTAAGTTGTGCATATGTGTCATTTTTAGAAGAAAAAAATGACAGGAGGTTAAACTGAAGTTTTGAACAAGGCAAAATTGAATAAACAAATGCCACAAACCAAAATGTACAATTTAAAAAGGAAATGAGTGAAGATCATTTCCACAATTATAGGACTACACTCAGTCCAAAAACATAAAAAGGGCCCAGAGTGGAGGAGAATGTTATGAGGATTGGTGACACTTTTGCCCACCTCCTCCAGAAGGAGGATGTCTGCTTCCTTTTGTGGTAACTCCAGCTGAGCCCTCTGGGAAAGGGGCTGATATGCGCCCATGCAGTTTAAGGACTCCATGAATACATACCCAACCAATTACACAGAAAAGCTAGAAACCAGAGGGAGGGAAGGGAGAAACAGAGAACACAGGGTTGCATTTGGAAAGTTACTGTCCCTACCAATGATGGGTGCTTCTCATGGACCAGATGAGGGCAATGTCAGTGAGTACCAGCCCAGAACCCAGAAAGAGCACCCGAACAGGTGTAAAACATTCAAAAATGAACATTTCTTCCACATAAAGGAACTCAGAAAAGTCAAGAGTGAAGTGGGATATAGCAAGCCAAAGAAGAATCGCCTAATTCAAGAAAGCTAGAGTTTAAGGGACCCAGTAAGGGTCCTAAAGAATCCAGAAAATGACCATTAGATAGTCAAACCTAGAGTACTATGTCATCCAGTTAATATAGACCCATTACTTTCCTCAGTTGCATCCTTTTCCTCTCCTCCTGCCCTAGTCTTCAACCCTACAAATGGAAGACAAAAAGCTTAGGGGGAAAGTATAAGTAGAAAAAGAGAAAAAAGTCAGCCGTACACCAGCACCCTGTTCCATCAAGAAGGTGATGAGGGAAAAAATAAGCTTTCATCCAGAAGCTGGGGAACATTACCCCACCAAACGCAATTTGGGGGAAGACAAAAAAAGTTATGTTTTTACTTACATTCCATTGATCATGCTAGCTCAATATACTGGTTATATGTGTAATATCCTTAAATCAGAAATGTTTGATAGACCCTGTGTAAAGACACTCACTTTTCTTCCTTTCACTGGAGGTCAAATCTATTAATAAAAGCACATTAATCAGGCAGAATTGGAAAATAATTAGAACTAAGAACTGTACTCATCTGAAGCAGCACAATTAGGATGATATTAAAAAGCCATGATCATGAATATAAGCTAGATAAGGAGGGAAGGAAGGATACGAGCCATCACACCTGGAACAATGAAAGGGTGGTAAAGTTATGGATTACAAGCCCTGGTAGGGTCAAAGAATTGATGGAGTCGTGGTACTAAATGGAGTAAACTGAAAATGCTGGAAAAACAGCGAGAAATGCTTAAAATTGAGATTATAGAAGAGGGTCAGTCAATAAAAGATGTTTTATTCCAAATCCCAGCTGGGCCAGTTACTATTTATGTTTCTTCATTCCATAGAATCTTCATGCATATTAAACAGGTAACACATAAAGCAGCCAGCCCAACACCTGGCACATAATAAAGCACTCAGAGAGTAGGCACATTAGTTCAGATGGGAGTTGATGAGCCCATGTGCCCAGGAACACCAGAAAAGTGAAGGAGAAAAACAATTTAGCAATCAGAACAAAAACATATATGGTTTAAAAGTCACATGACTTAGCTTAAAATACAAGACTCCTGCAGCATAAAAGAAATCCAATTTCAAAAGGAAAAGAAATAAAGAAACCAAGGGACTTCAGTAAATCATCAAAGTACAGCACTAGTAGGAAATCCCATTGAATTATTAACAAATTAGCAAATATTTTTTACTCCTATACAAATATTTATTGAATGTTATGCAAATAGCTTTTGATCCTATGCAAGGCACAATCAATCTAATAATTTATTTCACCATCTATCTGCTAATGATACACTGTTCAACACATAAAATTAGAGATAGATCAGAGGTAGAATAGATGACTGTATTAATGGCTAGTATTTACAAGGAGGGGAAGGAGCCAAGAATTGGCCTGACCCAAGGAGAATGCCCTAGACATGCTTCTGCAAAATGATGGGGAAAGGACATAAAGCAAAAGGGTTAAAATGGGAGACACATCCTGTCATTTAACCTAACCAGCGGTTCTCAACCTATTTTAGTGTGAGGACATACTATAACCCCAACAAAATCAGCCATATACTTTTAATATCCACCATATAATTGAAAATTACTTGGAAGCATTAATGAACCACAGTAGCTTTTAACCACTGCATATTTTTCCAAGCACTATATTACATGCAGATATATGAGCAATGGAAGGACATCCATATGTTGGAGACTGTTTAATCTGCAGATGATGTTTTCAGAGGGACTCACAGCCATGTCTTCCTCTGGCTCCCATGGTTCCCTAGTACCAGGCTGGAAACAACTGTTGTAACAGAGCCTGCTAACTGCCAGGTCCAGGAAAACTTCACAATTCATATCCCTTAGCCTAAAATTCCAGAACCTGCAGCAAAAGCGGAAAATCCAATAATGAATTCGAAAAAAAGGCCTGAAAGGATTCTAGCAAAATACGAAACTAAAGCACAAGTTTCATCAAATTATGGATCAAATATTTACATAGAAAATATTTATCCAGTACATAATCACAGGCAGAGTAAATGATCATTCACTCTAATCATATTTATTTATCATTCACTCTGATCATATTTATTTACACATCTACATGTTGGTTTTACTTTTTCAAGCACATAACCCAACCCTTAGACAAGTAAGGCTTGCAACAAATGCTTACCCAGAGGTAAAACAGGATGCACATGGGAGGATGCTAATTATAGAAATTTTAGTTTCTCTAGCTTTTAGGTTTCATACCACCAAATCAGAAATTGCATGGTACAGTCTTAAATGACTCTTTCAAATAGGGTGCCCATAGTTCTCAATTTGCTCAAGACATTTCAGGAGTCTACCTGTTTTCCAAGCATAATTATTTAATAGCACCCACGTTCCTTAACCACAGAAGTGTCCCAAATAAAGAAATAATTATGACTATTGCCACTTAGTTAAAATGACATGGGCACCCTACAGTGAAGTGCCACTACACTGACAAAGTCTTAGTCATCGTTTCCCACTTGTTATCACACAGACAAAGCAGTTAGAATCAATGGAAAAATGCGCAGTAAATCTCTCTAGAAAGAATAAAACAAGTGCCAACAGTCTAGGACTACAGCGTGCCAATTTTTTTTTTAAACTACTTAGAAGTATCTCAATTTTAAATCAATAATTTATGTTAATGATTCACATGAATCTCCTGAAACCAGTCTTTTGGAAAGAAAATACAGATTCTAAATGCAATTTTAAGTAACTTGCCTAGTAACTGGGTTCAATAGCCTGCTGATGTATCATTTCCATGCTTCCAACTTTCACTACCAGAGGTTCTCCATTTCAAATTACAAACATAGTGTCCATAAAGCTTCTTTTAAGATAATCCAAAATTCTGGGACAATAAATCATAACAAAAGAGTAAAGAGTGCCCAAAATATGTATCACTCTCATAAAGGAACTGACAAAACGCTTGCTCAGTTAGTTTGGTAAGTGACTACAGTACGCTCATTATACTTTCCACTAAGGCAGAGAAAATTAAAATTTAACAGTATAAAATCTAAACCCAAACCCTGACAAGCATAGAGCAATGCAATCTGAAGATATGAAACAGAAGTTGCTCTATGGCTCATCTTACATAAAATTGTTGATAGTAATGGGGCAGGTTGATGACGGATCATGCAGGAACCAGAGGTGTTCAGTCTTCTTTTCTTTCATTTATTCATTCATTCAACAAATGCTTACAGAGCACCTAAGGAGGCACAAGTTCAGATGCTAAGCCTATAGTGGCAAGCAAAACAGATGTGGTCCCTCACCCTGGAATTCACATGAGGGTGGGGGAAATCAACATTAAACCAGTAATCCACAAAAACGCAGATATAAAATTTTAAATGATAAAATTATAATTTGTATTTATAATTATAAATTATAAAAAGTTACACCATGCCAGACACCCGGGTTCAATTCCCAGTGCCTACCCATGGGGGGGGTTGGGTTATGGTAAAGAATGCAATGCTATAAGAAACAATGATAAGGAGTATGTGATTTTAATTGGGGCCAGGGGACTCTTTTCTAAAGAAGCAACATTTAAGCTGAGTCAACACTAGTCAAGTGAAGAATATTGGGAGAATTATTTCAGGGTCCAGGGAGGGATACTCGTGTACAAAAGTCCTGAAGTATAAAAAAAACTTGGTTTGTGTGTACAAATAATAATTTATGTTAAAAAAAAAAAAGGAAACTATATATATCCCAAAGCTTTACAAGCAGCAAAGAGAAAAGACACTAACAAGTGTAGTAATTTCCAAATAAGACTATTTGTCAAGGCTACAACAACAAAGTTCCATTTTATTTCTGGAGCAATATCAGGATATGTTGAGTTTCAATTAACAGAAAGCCCAATTAATCGTGGCTTAAGACAAGACATTTATTGTTTACAAGAAGTCTAAGGTATTCAGTTCCAAGGTTCACTCAGTAGCTCAGAAAAATCAGGACTGTAGGGTGGAATCTCTTGTATTTTCTTGGCCTTTCTATCATGCTTTTCTCCACATGATTGCAAAATGGTTGCTGAGCTTCAAGCATTAATCCCTCTTACTAATATTCCCAGCAGGAGAGAAGAGATGACATGACCAAGCCCTCCTTGACGAATATTCAACTTTCAACAGAAAGCAAAATCTTTCCCAGAAACTTTCCAGCAGACCTTCCTTTGTCTCACTGTGTAGAACTATGCCTCATGCTATCCCTGGCTTTAAGAAGGGCTGGAAAACCAAGTATCTGGCAAAAAGGTAATGATTCCTTTAGACCATAATGATTCATTCCAGGAACAAGGCACATGGCCACCCAAACAAAATGAGAATTCTGTTGGCCAAAAAGATGTGTGGTTGCTGGGTAACCAATTAACACTATCTGCGAGAACCATTCAATAATTTTACACAGGAATTATTTAGAACTTATGTGACTGGTTCGTTCGTTCATTTGACCATTGATATTTATTGAGCATCTATGTGCAAAACTAGGCATTATGTGTTGGGAACACAATGACAATAAAAAATAGACACAGTCTCTATTTTTAGAGTCTGGTTTCAGAAAAAGTAATCAAATAATTACATGAAGAAATATTAAATGTTTATATAAAAATGCTATGCTGAAACTTATTACCTTTTACAAAAAATTATTCCCCCTTCTCCTGGTAACCACCTCAATTTCATTTTGTGTGCCACCATGCCCAGACACCATCCCCAACTTTCACAGCCTATGTACTTGGGGGCAGCTGCTTCTACCCTTGCCTCCAGGAATTAGACAGGTGGCTCAAGATTCAACTATTGAGTACAGCCCTTCCCCTGGCCACAGTGTTTTTTTCAGAGATGGAGGAGCACATGATCCAACTAGGGCCAATGAGGTGGATGGAGAGCAGAGTTTGATAGTCCTCATCCGGAAGCCCTCTTGCTTTTCCAAGTTTCTGGAAACAAGTACCCCAGAATTGCTGGCAACCTCTGGAGAACATGCCTGCCTGAGGATGAAGGAGACAAAGTGGAAGTCAAAGTGGAGAGAAGGGAAATTCAAGTCCTTCATAACAGCACCAACTATAAAGATCTTCTGGCTTCTGAACTTTCAAGCTACATGAGACAATAAAAAGCCAGTATGTTGGCTTCAGCCAATGAGTTCAGTTTCCTGTTACTTACAACTGAGTCACTCTCAACCGAAAGGTAGTGATCCCTACTATGAGTGAGGGCTTATATAGAAAGACTGGATCAAGTACGAAAAGGTTCCTCTAGGGATGCATGGGTAGTTCAGTGACAGAATTCTTATCTGCCGTGTGGGAGACCTGGTTCAATACCGGTCCATGCACATACACACTCCCACACACCAAAAAAAAAAAAACATTGTGAACAAAATTCCCTATGATATACATATCACATATCTGCTTCTGTGTGTGTATATGTATAGATATAGAAATACACATATGCAGGAAGCACATTTGATAAAGAAAAAAGACAAGGAAACTTGTGCCGGTTTGAAGCTGTCATGTACCCCAGAAAAGCCATGTTTAATCCTGACCCAATCTTGTGGGAGCAGCATTTCTTTTAATCTTGATTCAATCCTTTTGATTAGATTATCTCCACAGAAATGTGGTGTGCCCAGTTGTTGTGGGTGAGACCTTTTGATTAGTTGGAAATGTGACTTCACCCATTCTAGGTGGGTTTGATTCATTCATTGGAGTCCCTTAAAAGGGGAAACAGTTTGAAGAAACCTCAGAGAAGATGCAAACTTTTGGAGAAAAGCTGCATCAGAACTGACAGAGCCAATACCAGTCCCAGACGTCTGGAGATGCAGGCCTAGCACATGTCACCATGTGCCTTGCCATGAGGTGCTAAGCAAGCCAGAACCCAGAGTTGTATTCTGGAGTAGCTAACTGAAGGCCCACGGTGAAGAATCCCCATAGGAAACAAAGGCTGAAAGCAATGGAGACCAGGAGCAAGGGACCAGCAGATGCCAACCATGTGAATAGCTAGCTGACGTAAGTGTTTTGGACAACATCAGCCTTTCCTGAGTGAAGGTAGCCTTTTTTGGTGCCTTAATTTGGACATTTTCTCAGCACTACAATTGTAAACTTCTAAATTCCCTTTTTAAAAGCCATTCCATCTGAGTATTTTGCATTCTGCAAGCTTAACAAGCTAATGCAAACCTCTAGCCATTTCTTAAACTGAGATACTAAGAGGAAATAGGAGGGGAGGGAAGAGCAACCCAGGCAGCTGGATCAGCATTTGCCAAGGCTTCCAGAACAGAAGGAAAAGAGGCAAGTACCAAAGAACTGAAACACTGTCAAGGAAGAAAGTAAGTGAAAAAGAATGAGGTGTGTTATGAGGCTGATGAATGGGCAGGGGTCAGACCCCAAAGGGTCTCGTGAGCTGTGTCAGGAAGTTTAGACCTTATCGTAAAAGCACTGTGAGTTTTGAGGATAGAGAGGAGCCAAGAAATTATAGTCTATAGTCTGGCAGTAAAATCAATTCACATAAAAATAAAAAATAGGGCGGGCCGCGGTGGCTCAGCGGGCAAGAGTGCTTGCCTGCCGTGCCGGAGGACCCCGGTTCGATTCCCGGCCCCAGCCCATGTAAAAAACAAACAAACAAACAAAATATAATAAAACAAGAAAATGTTTAAAAATGTTTCCCTTTCTTCCTCCCTTCCTTCCTTCCATCCTTCCTTCCTTCTCTGTCTTTCCTTCCTTTAAAAAAAAATAAAAAAATAAAAAAATAAAAAAATAAAAAATAAAAAACCATAACTGAGGACCAGATCTATATTCAACATTCTACTCTCATATAGCTTTTAGGACAATAGGAAAGGATTTTCAGAAACCCTGAAACTTGGCATCCACATCATCTCCTCCATGAGGTCCCTAACAAACAGTCACCCAGATCCACCTTGGACAGTTCTGGTGAAAATAAGCTCACATCCTGATATGTATTTATGTGAGACAATTTACTCAGAGGCTTTAAAAACAGGGACTACAAGTGATCATCTGAAGACTGGGCTGGGTTTTACAGATGAGAGTCAAAAGGTATTTCCCATCATACCAACCTCCCAGGGGGCTAGAGGTATTCTTACACCTGTAAGGCAAGGTGTACATGAGATTCTCATCAGGGTTTAAAGTCATAAATGTCCAGGTGTCCAGGCATATGCACCTATTTCAAAGTGTTCGAAGACTTGAAATAGGCAGCAATGTCCCTAGGGTGAAATGTCAAAGAGGAAAGGTGCCTGATAAGCGTTCTCCTCTTTCAGGACATCTCCATTTTCACCTTCCGTCTACACACTTCAGAATTCCAGAAATGGTTATAAAGATAACTCTACCCATAAACTGAAGCTAACTCTGCATTATTGTCTAATGATATTACTGTAATCCATTTTGCACAAACTGGGCTTTTATTTACTTAAAATACTATTGATTGACTCAAGATTACTGATTACACATACAGGTTACAGGTCTGCCCAGCTGAATTGCTTTGATTGTATTCAGCAAGTAAATGTTTTGACTAAAGACTATAAAATATTAAATTATATAAAAGTAAAGTATCTACTATGAATGGCAAAAATAACATGAATTCTCTGTACAGCTTCCAATGAGTCCTCAATATAATAACAAAGGTATATCATCATTCTGAGAAATCAATTAACTTCACAGAACTCAACATTGCATTGACCTAGCATTTCACCAGTGATTAGCAAAACACAGGCTATTTTTCTAAACAAAGAGTCAACAAGGCAAATTTGAAGTACTCTCTGTAAACCAAACAGATATGAACAAACGAGACAGTAGCGATTATTCCCCATTAAAAGAAGCCAATGAGAACTTCAAATTTCCATTTCTAAGAATTACAAAAAGTAGATGTTTATAAAGTGCCCAGCAGAGCTCCTGGAAGAGAAATAAACTTTAAATTTAAAATTTAGCTACCATTCACATTATCTAATTTAACTTGTATGGTCAGTTTATCTGAACACCATAATTACATGGAATCTTGAATAGGGCGTGAGATTCTGACGGTTTGTGTAGGTTAGTGTGATACCCCGATATATCCCAGAGTAATTTGGGCAGAAAATACAAAAGTATTTGCAAAGTTCTCTTGGGGGACTGGGGAGAAAGGAGGAAGCATTCGACTTTCCCATCTGGGGAATTTCTGATATTCTTGCAAGCAGTGGGGACAACTAATTCAATAGGCTGAACCCTCAATCTTGGGGCATGCCCCTATGAAACTTATTCCTGCAAAGGAGACGCTAAGCCTACTGCTAATTATGCCTAAGAGTCACCCCCAGAGAACTTCTTTTGTGGCTCAGGTGCGGCCTCTCTCTCTACAACTTGGCAGGTGAACTCACCGTCCTCCAGTCTACGTGGGACTTGAGTCCCAGGGGTATAAATCTCCCTGGCAATGTCGGACCTGAATCCCAGGGATGAGCTGGGACATGGCATTAAGGGAATGAAAATGTCTTCTTGGCCAAAACGGGGAAAAGAAAACTGAGGCGAAATAAAGTCTCCATGGCAGAGATTTCAAACAGAGTTAAGAGGTTATTCTGGAGGTTATTCTTTTGCATTATATAGATATTTCTTTTTAGTTTATGATGGAGTGGAATGGCTACAGGGAAGTATCTGAAACTGTTGAACTGTGTGGCAGTAGCCCTGATTCTTGAAGAAGACTGTATAACTATATAGCTTTTACAATGTGACTGTATGATTGTGAAAACCTTGTGTCTGATGCTCTTTTATCCAGGGTATGGACAGATAAGTAATAAAAAATAAGGATAAAAATAATAAATAATATGGGGGTATATAGGGTAAAATAAATTGGGTAGATTGAAATACTATGGGTCAATGAGAGGGAGGGGTAAAGGAGTACAGGATGTATGAGTTCTTTCCTTTTCTTTTCCTGAAGTGCTGCAGATATTCTAAAAATGATGATGGTGAAGAACTCACAGCTATGTGATGATATTGTGAGCACTGATTGTCTAATATGGCTGGACTCTATGTGTGTGGATGTTTCTTTAAAGAATGATGTCTATAAAAGAATGAAAAGAGAAAAGATTGATGGATTATCCTACACAAAATTTCAAAACTTCTGGGCAGACCACGGTGACTCAGTAGGCATAGTTCTCACCTGCCATGCCAGAGACCTGGGTTCGATTCCCAGTGCCTGCCCATGAAAAAAAAAAACTTCAAAACTTCTGTATATTAAAACTCACTCTATATATGTGTGTGTATGAAAAATGTCTATATACATATATAATGTGTGTGTGTATATATTTGCATGTTTGAAGATAAAAATACTAGAAGCTAAAAAAAAAAAAATTAGCTACCATTATCATTGCATATAGCTAGCTTGATTCATAAATACTTTTCTAAAACATCCAGACAATATGAAAACATTATTCTGAAAACAGTTGAAACCTCATAACTGGTAAAAAAAGAATGAAAATTATCTATAACAGAACATTGCCATAAATCACATTATAAAAGAATTCCCATGTTGTTGAGTTTGCAGCATGAAAAAATGCTTTCTTTCCTTTAAAAGGCCAAGAAATAATTTGTTAAAAAAAGAAACAACCTCCTAAGACTAAGTGACATTTGATACATTTTACACAAAATCAATTGTCAATTTTAGTGCTGCTGCTCACAAGAGAGGGAACCCTTTGCCTCTAATCAATGAATCTAGACCATTTAGTTGCAATATTCTCATGGCTTTCTAAATCTCTTAAAACAGAAAACAGATTTTCATAAACATTTTTAAAAAGAGCTTCAGCAGAACTATTGAGTCTCAGAAAATCCCCCAAGAGGAAATTTCTCTCTCTCTCTCTCTCTCTCTCTCTCTCTCTCTCTCTCACACACACACACACACACGAATAGACAACCATAAAAAAAAATGGCATGAGCCTTTTCAAAGAGACGTTAACAGAAAAAAAACATGTAAACTTATCTTAAAAGACTGCAAATTACTATAAAAATCAACATTTCTGAGTCTCTAATTATTATTCTATGCATTAATATTCCTATGCAAACCTGTCAGCTTATAAATAAGTGAGAACCCAACTAAATTAAAATTCAAACAGGATGAAAATTTTTTTGCCCATGTTATCCAAGAAAAATCAATAAACTTCAAATTCCTTAAACTGGCACTGGAGATCTTGTGTGAAACAGTGTAGCATCATAGTCAATTGGATTTCTGATCCAATGCCTATCCCTGTGCTTCCTAGCTTTAGAACCCTGCTAATCAACCAAGTGCTCAGCTTCCCTTTCCTTAAATAGAGACACAAGTTATCCCACCACATAGAAGAATTAACTGAGAACTAATAAGTATACAGCTCTTGTCTCACATGTATATGAAAGCTGGATCTCCCAATATTCCCCTTCACACACTCTTCTGCTCTGAACAAAGACCCCTGCTATGTTCTCTAGGTCATATTATTTTTCCATAGACCTCACTCAGCCATTGTCTTCAAGAGTAAGCCCACCTTACAACCACACCATGCATTCAAATACTATAATACCTATCAAGGCCCAGCTCAAGACTAAATCCCCCCAAACCCAATACCAGCACTTCCTTCTCCATGAACTTCCATAGATTAATGTTTCTCGGCCCTGGCTGCACAATTTCCTGGACCTCAGGGGATTTTACGCAGCTAATAAAGTGTGGCCCAGACATCAGTCACTGGAGGAACCCCTCCTTCCTCTAAGACTCCATAGCACTTCATCAGTACTTCCCTTACAGCACTTGTTCCTTCCAGCCCCATATTTTAATTACATACAAACTGTATTTAAACTGTAAACTCCTGAAGAACAATAATTGTGTTTGATTTTTAGCCCCCAAGTCACCACAAGAACAGTGGTGTGCACTAACAGGCTCATCAACTACCCGTTGAACAGAAAGATAAAATAAACAAAATTTCAGTGTTCCTGGAATATAGGACACAAAAATATGGCTTGAAACACAAGCCTATCAACATCTGGAAAACTAATCTCCATGTCAACAGCTCAGAGGTTGCCTTAGGTGAACTACCTAATGCCTTAAAGAAAAGGCATCACACCAAAAGAAGAAGCAGTCTTAAAATAAAGCAGGACACTGCTAAACTCTTCTATGGACTCACAGATGGTCCCTATCCTCACCCCACC
Organism: Tamandua tetradactyla; assembly: GCF_023851605.1. Lineage (NCBI taxonomy): Eukaryota > Metazoa > Chordata > Mammalia > Pilosa > Myrmecophagidae > Tamandua > Tamandua tetradactyla. The sequence goes on along the minus strand of NC_135351.1, from coordinate 7,656,864 downwards.
TCCCCATTCCAAACCACTTAAAAGTTCCCCAAATAAATCTTGCACCCTCATGCCTCCATACTTTGAACATACACTGCAATCTCTAATTTATTACATTCTTCTTCTTTATTACTCATTTTTGGAAATACCTCTACTGAAAAGCCTTCCCTTATATCAAAGCCCTGGTTGAATGCCTCTTTTCTGTATTCCCCTACAATGTTCTATGGGTTGAATTATGTCCCCCAAAAAAGAAACTAACCCCTGGTTTGTGACTATGATATTATTTGGAAATAGGATCTTTGACTACATAGTTAATTAAAATGAGGCCAAAACGGATTAGGGTGAGTCCTAATCAAATAACACTGGTGTCCTCACAAGAGGAAAATATGGACACCAGTATACTGAAAGACAGAGGCAGAAACTGGAGTTCTGTTGCCAAGGATTGCCACTAACAGAAGCCGTAGAGGGGCATGAAACAGATGCTTCCCTATACACTTCAGAGGGAGCACAGCCCTTTCAAAACCTTGAATTGAGACTTTCAGCCTCCAAAACAGTGAGACAATAAATTTGTGCTATTTTAAGCCACCAAGTTTGGGGTAATTTTTTATGGCAGCCCAAGGAAATTAAGATATAACCGTATCAGAACACAGGTCAAAAATAAATTCTTGCTTTTCTTATCCAGTCCTCTACTGCTCTCAAGAAGGATGGACCCTCATAACTTCTTATATCTATCATCTTGTATAACTCTTGTAACTATCATCTTGTATAACACATTGCACTTGGGAAGTATTCAATAAAAGCTGAATGAATGAACGAGAAAAAGGGCTTCGGAATGTTCACCTGAAAGTATGAGAGTTGATGTGCAAGGTCCCTTTCAATTTCATCATTCTATAAGGATGAAATACAAATAAAAGTAATGAGGAAATAAAGATTTAAAGATCCATGCATGGAGTAAAATAACATCTAAATGATAATATCAGAAGTTGCTATTCTATACAAGATTTTCTTTACACATTTTGATATTTCAACTTAAGGACAGTAAACTGCCATTATGCTGTCTATTACATTTGAAGAAATTTCACAAAGCATTAAGTGCTCATTGACAATACTAATTTTAATGCAAGGTAATATATGATTTTACATAGGTGGTTAAAGTATTAACTATGGATAGTAAATATAAGGAAAGTTTTATATTCTGAGGCCTAAGTGACAGTAAAGTAGGGAGTACCCCCTAGTTTAGATTCACTTATCTGTGAAATTTCTTGGCCCAAAATAGAATGGACACATGAACAAGGTCCATTCACAGCTTCTGGCGCAATTCCACTTTCAACCTCAAATAGTGCTATTATTAAAAAGAGTCAGGGTGCATCAGTGGTTCAGTGGTAGAAGGCTCACCTTCCAAGTGGGAGACCCGGGTTCAATTTCTGGACTATGCACCCAAAAAAAAATTCATCTCTGCAATAGCAATGTGCAAAAAACAAGATTTAGCTTTCTTATGTGATTTTTTTTATTAGTCTTTCAAGAAAATGACATCCAACATTCCGGTAAATCATTTCAAACAAAATAATAAAATGTTTTTGGAAAACTTAGCTTAGAATTAGTTGGTAAACTATAGCTTTCTTCACTGATGACTGCTCAACCATTCACTGCACTAACAAATAATTAGACTACTCAAGCAAACTATTTAAATTTTACCCATTTATTTGGAAAGTTTTATTTGATTACAACAAAGCTAAAAGTCATCTAAATAAACTGATTAAACTGCTTGAAAACTACTAGGCATGAATAATTGTAGAAAGTTAACAATTAGGCCAAATTCATCTTCTAGATGAACGCAAAATAGAGTAAAATAATGCAATACTCAGTATTTGTAAAAAAGCAAAATTATTTTCAGTTTTTTTCCTTCTCACTTTGATAAGTTTTCTCTGTCAGTAACTTGCATTAACACTGTATTTTTCCAGGTATTTTTCTTAGCCTTGAATATAGCTTACGAAATATCAAAACGGAAAACACAAAATATTAAAAGCCTCTTCAATAAATCCCAGGCAAGATTTACCCAATAACCTGACCAACCCGCAAGAATGACAAAAGTCCTGCTATTCAGTTTTAAAAAAATCCATTTTAAGATACGTGGATGCATGAGAAAGAAATCAGACAGGAGGATTAAAAGCATTTTACTAAAAGCATTTTCTCTTCAATTCCTTTTTGTTAAGTGTCATTGCAATAAGACGAGTAAGTATACCTGGATGCACCGACAGCCTGTTGCAAGTAGACTAAGGTATTGGTAGAGTCAGAGAAATATTTTCTGCCCTTAAAATTCCTGGAAATAGGAGCTTGCTTTGATACGGAACAAATGTCCACAATTTGGGTGCTGAGTAATAGTTTCAAATCTAGAAGAGATAAGAACATAGCCATAGCTCGGTGGTTGAAAAAAGACGCGTGTCAATGCGCCCTTGTTTGTTTTTACGCATGAAGTTACTCCTCCCAGTGTTTTGGGACAGGAAGCTGTGATTGTTCCTAACGTTGATCATATGCAGGAAGACTCAGAATAAGTGAGGTGTTCTGCAACACCATTTCCAGAACTCGCTCAGGCTTCCCTGCACCCAGTCCCACGCTCAAGAATCAGGAAGAGCAACTTTATCCACCACTTCTAAAGACGTTATTCAGAAAAGCTGAAGTCTTATGACAAAGGCCACTGAAGAAAACTTTTCCACGAAAAGCTTCAGGTAAAACTTGCTCGGCTTCTGGCCTTGGGTCTGAAATGATTCCAGGAATCCCTAAAACCCTAAAGGTCCCCAATCAGTCGCCCAAATTTTGAGTTCAGGCCTCCCGCCGTTTTATGCATTTATTAAATTACAAAACTCTGAGGGATTCAAAAGCAAAAACTTGAGAGCCTAAAATATGAAGCTAAAACGGGAATATCCACGACCAGGTGCTAACTCCCTCCCAAACCAACCGCCAGCGTTGCGTCCCCAAGCTGCAGTGAGGCCGGCACTCACCCACCGCTCGCCCCGGAAAACCCGGATCTGGGGGAGGTCAGAGTCAGAAGCGCAGCAGGCCTATTCGCTCGTAGCGAGAAGGGACTTAACGCACCCAGTTCAGAGCCGCTCCTGCACGCAGGGCGCGGCCATTTTGACAAAATGTGGGCCCTACGCCGGAGGCACCTTAGCCTGTCGCCCTAAGCAGAGCCGGAGCGAAACGGAGCCCCCAGCCCGTGCCCTCCGAGCCCCCCGAGCCCTGTCCCTGCACGCGACGAGTGCCCCACGGCCCAGGCCCGCAGACAGGCCTCGGCGGAAACGCAGATCCCAGAAACAGCCCCGAGCACCGCCATTCAGGCAGCGCCGAGGGCGGCCGTGGCCAACGGGGCGGGGCATCGACGGCCGGGGGCGGCGCTTTCCCAAGAGCGGGCGTTTGGCTGGGGGTAAGACGTCGGAGGCAGGGGGCGGGGCTTCGGAGGCAGGGGGCGGGGCGCCGGGGCGTGCTTGGTAACCCAGGCAACGCACTCCGGGGTTGTCTTAGGTAGCTCCGGGACTCACCGAAGTTCCTCCGCGCGATGCGTCCCCAGAAAAAAACGTCTCCTCCGCGACTCGGGGCGGTCAGCTAAAAGGCATCCTGGTCGATGCTCGCCCTCACGGCCTAGCCTCCACCCGCGGTTATCAAGAAGGCGGCTGGGTGCGGGCGGCCCCCCCAAAGGCCGCCCGTCCCGCCTTCGCAGCCCTAGACCTTTTTCCAACCTGGTTGTCCTGGAGCTCCGTCCGCCGCCCCACCCGGCCGCGCCCCTTAGCTGCCCCGGCCCTGCCTGCGGCCTTCCTCGGGAGGGCACGGGCCTCCTGGGCGCCTTCAGAGATTGGCAAGGCCGTCGCGCTCTGCAGACGCAGCCTGAGGCCCGCCGCCCGCCAGCGAAAACAACGCGCTCTATTTCATTTCCTTCGTGGGTTTGTTTTTTGTTTTGTTTTGTTTTGTTTTGCAAAGGCGGAAATTTGGTGGTTTGCGGTAGACGCGGGACTTCTACGAAGAGGACCCGTTTACTTTTTTTTCCGCCCCCCTGTCCAAAATGGCAGCCTCCAGTCGTGCACAGGTTTTAGATCTTTACCGGGCGATGCTGCGAGAAAGCAAGCATTTCAGCGCCTACAATTACAGGTGACCCGACGGGCGGAGCTGCGGGGACCGGGATGGGGCTGGGAGGGGCCGGGAGGGGCCGGGGGTTCCCAGGAATGTCCGGGGTGCATGGAACCCATGTGCCGGCGTCCTCAGGACAATCGCGGGAAGGGTCCCTCAGCCGAGGAGTGTGCCCCTTAAGACCTCGGGGTGAGTAGCAGTGGGTTTGCCCTTCCTTATCAGCGGGATGATGTCCAAGTCTTGTGACATTGTGCTCTCGGGGCACAGTTAGTGTTCCTTTTCTGCCATGAAAACGATGAACGTGGAAGCTGTAAGCGACAGACTGAAGACCAGGTTTCTTAATGTATAGAACTTTTCATAGAAGTTGAACAGTTGACAGTGGAAGTTACCGGCCGGTGGGACAGATCCATAAAGATGAAGGCTCGCGTTGGCCATCCCTTTTCTTTCCTAGATGTCTTAATTAGCTCTTTCAGCTGCGTGAACGAAATTCGTTTTCGTTAGGATATTGGTGAGGGCAAGGAGTAAAGGTGAGGAAGCTAATATATCAGTATCTGTAAGGGAAACAGAGTTCTCACCAGCTTGTAGAAGCAGAAACATTAGTTTATCCTGACGACAGCAGACCTGAATACAGCTTAGAAAACCTAAGCAGCATGAGAATGTGATTCTTAATCTAGTAACCGATCCTTAATGTTGCACACTCACTCCTTCAAGGTTTACCCTATTCTGTTTGTATGCTCGCAAGTCCCTTTTTCTTACACTTTGTGTATATCTATCTTTTCTCTACCTTAGAGCCTCAGCTTCTCATGTTTTCTGGCTCCTCATAACTTCTAGCCAATCATTAATGCTATATAAATGTAGAGATTCTCTCAGAGTCTGAATCATATTCCCAAGAGGAAGAATCTGATAGGACCAGCTCATCTCTTTAAACCAGGCCTCCTTTTAGGTGACTGCCCAGCCTCTGGATTCCCTGTCATAGGAGCTGATGCTTGCCCCTACCTGTAATTGTTAGATCTAGTACAACATCACTTAGTAGGCAGAAACACTTAAGCCTCTCAAACAGTGACTCTCTCTAAATGTTAGAAACCTGCATAGAAAGGGTACTCCTCCTGTAAACTTGAGAACAACATCTTGGACATGAGGTCATAGTCACCCAGTCAAGTGGTTAAAAGAAACTTTCATATGGCAGGTGTTAGTTTCCTAGCTGCTAGCACTAATAGCATACAATGTGTTGGCTTAACAACAGGAATTTGTTGCCCCATGATGTGGAGGTTAAGAGAGAAATTCAGGAATCAACAGGGCACTTTCTACACAGAGACTGACATTCTAGGGCTGGCTGCCAGTAATCCTTGGTCCTTGCCTTTTCTATGGCAGTGCGTATGGGCAGCATCTTCTTTCTCTTCTGGGTTCCATTCACTTCTGGCTGCTCCCCATGGCTCCCTTTTCCATGTCCAATTTCCTTTACTTAAAAGGAATTCAGCCCTATTAGATTAAGGCTCACCCTCCCTCAATATGAGCACATGTTAACTGATGGTATCTTCAAAGGTCTTCTTTACAAATAGGTTCACACCCACAGGCCACAGACCCAAACATGCCTTTCTGGGGGAACATGAGTCAGTCCCCAACAGAGAACATGGTTTTATTCAACGACTTTGGCTTTGGAAGGTAAAGGCTATGAACACTAGACATACTGATGGAAATTTTAACAAAAATTAAACACAACACCATGACTATCAAGGAAATCACTAAGTATGCATGTGAAAAAGTAGAAACCAGTCATTCTGGCCACAGTCTGGAAGAAGATATTTTGTCATCTAAATAGATTCAGAATAAACAAGGACTGGAAATCAGTTCACGGTTCACACACTGTGATAGAAGCCCTGGAAGAGTGTATAACCTTGACCTTTCTCCCAGCCTCACTGTAGTTCAGGTTTCTTGTTCATAAAATTAGGCTGTTGAACTAAATAATCTCTAATGACCCTTCCATTTCTAAAATTCCATTTGGAAATGATTTATGAGCCCACTGGTGAAATCAACAGATAAGTCTAGGTTTGTCCAAGTGAATTAATGCCAAGTCCACAGTGGGAAGCTGCAAGGTCTTTGAAGGCTATATCTAGTAGGCAGAAAATTGAAAAAAGAATTTTAGTGGGAGCAACTATAAGCTAATAAACATTTAGGAAAAAGTTCAAATTATGCTTCAAGGATATGCCTTTGAGCTAGGTTTATTATTCAGATATAAATGTACTGTCCAAAAGAATCTATTAATCATTTTATACTTTTATACTTTTTATACAAATTTTATACTTTTTCCTGAAATCATGACCCTAAGACCTGAGATTCTTACTAGGATCATGTCCTAAAATAAACCTATTATAAAATACATCCTTCTTTTGTATTAAGGTCATATTTTGCAGATTTCAAGGATATCCCTTTCTCCCCTCTCTAGTATTAGCAGCTATTTGTTACTGATGGCAAATTAATAATAATAACATCCATTGACCACTCGTGTATGTGTTATTTTATATGCTTTATATTTGTATTAGTTTCCTAGATACTAAAACAGATCCCACACAATAGGTTAATTTGAAAACAGGAATTTGTTGGCTTTACTATCAGGGCCTTAGAAGGCTGCTTTCTTCCAGGGTCAGCAGTCCAAGGGCTCCTTGGCTTTTCTGTCACATAGCAATACACATTGGTGGCGTCTTCTTTCTCTCCTGGATTCTGTTTGCTTCCAACTTCTGGCTACTTCCAGTGCCTTTTCTTTCTATAGACTTCTCTATGAGGCGGCCATTAAAAGGACTAAACCTATCCAGATTCATTTGGGCCACACCGTAACTAAAGTAACCTCATCAGAAGGTCCTATTTACAATGTGTTCACACCCACTGGAGTGGATTAAGATTAAAAGCATGTTTTTCTGGGGTACCTAACTCCCCCACTACAGCATCTCTTAATGCAGTTATTTTTGACAGCAGTCCTGTGAGGTGGGTACTATTTTTATGGCCCATTGAGGAAACTGAGGCACAAAGAGGTCAAGTAACCTCTCAGAGGTCACACTACTGGAAAGTGGCAAAGCCTCTTAGAATTATAGTTCCTGGATAAGCAATCAAAAGCAAACTAGTGGGCAGGCAAAGGTGGCACAGAGTTCTCACCTGCCATGCCGGAGACCCAGATTTGATTCCCGGTGCCTGCCCAAGTGAAAAAAAAGCAAATTAGTGCAAATTTTGAAATCACCTTAAAACTGCAATGCTGAAAGTGTAATAACTGCAGTGATGAAATTAAAATTTTGGAATTCTCTTGTAGCGTATATACTACATAGATATATGCATTGAGTTTGAGTTTTAATAACAGAGGCCCTGTTTATCTCCCTAGTCTCCTTCCCAATCAGTCCCACACATGTATCCTGTGCACCTTCATAATTATTTGCAGTTTCTCAGATATTACATGCTCTCTTGGGCCTCCATTCCTCTACAAGTACTGTTCTTGTTATTTGGCATGCCCTTTATCACCCTTGTCTAGAGTTTCTTCTCCTCCATTAAGACTCAACCTAATCATGACGTTCCTCTGGACAAAGCTTTCCTGATTGTCCCTGTAACCAAATAGATTTTGTTCCTCCGTATTCTTTTACTTCACTATTTCCGTATGTTAAGGTTTCTTTGTTAAGTACTTTATCAGGCCCTGGGGTCAAATATAAGAGGTTTGGACTCAGCAGAGCCTCTCCCATCAATGACCTTACAGACCTGTACAGGACATAGGGTATAAAACCAAGGCAACTTCCTATGAGATAGTATCAGGTCAAAAGCGCAAAGCAGCATGGTGTGCTCAGATAACTATAAACAGTTTAATATTGCTGGAGAGTTCAGTGTGACCTGGAGAACGACAAAGGATGGGACTAAGAAGGTAGGAGAGAGCTAGATGTTTGAGAGCCTTCCAGGCCATGCTAAGGAAGTTAAAAAGCGTTAAGTGGCAGCTCTGAAGAGTTTTGAGCCATAAAAGAGCATCGCCAAAAATGTGTTTTAGATAGATCACTGCTGCAGCAATGTAGAAGATAATTTTGAGAGCCTAGAGGCTAGGATACCAAATAGGAGTTGATTACAACAGTGCAAAGAAGAGATTAAGGCCCTACTGAGGGCACAGTGACGGATAAAAAAAAACAAAACATATTTGATAAATAATTAGTAAAATTGCCAGAACTTTGTGAATGTCAACAAAGTGTACATTTCCCCTGAGACACCCAACAGAGGTAGCTAACTACAGGAGTCTAAAGTTCAGGGGCTTCATGCCTAAAAATCATCAGCAGTGGACTAGTCATCGCCACTCACTGACTGTGTGACCCTGGACAAGTATTGACCTCTCAGTTCTGCAGTTTCTGAATCTGTAAAAAAAATGGGGGTAATAAAGGTATCAGTCTCATAGAGTGGTGAGGTATAAATGAATTAATATATGTCAAGTGCTTAGAATAGTGCCTGGCACAGAGTAGGCACTCAATAAATGTTAGGTGTTCTAAGTGGAATTAAAACCTTGGAGATACTAGAAGAAATCTCCAAGAAGAGTACTTAGGTCAGTGGTTGTCACAGCTGGAATGGGGAATTCTGGCATCAAGTGGGTAGAGGATTTTGATGCTGGTAAACATCTACAATGCCCTGCCCCTGCCCAAACAAAAAATTACCTGACCCAAAATGTCAATAGTGCTAAGGTTGAGAAGTTCTGCTTTATCATTAGAAGGGTAGTGGGCTAAGAATGTGATTCTAGAGGGCACCAAAATTGAAAGAGTTGGCCAACGAAGGAGCTCCTAAAGGAGGCTGAGAATGAGAATGTGGTTCTTAAACTTTTTGGGCTCAGGAAGTAAGAAAAATGACAGAGTTTGCCATTTTTTGCAAATCTTTTTAATGTTTGACTTAATAGACAAAGGTGAGAGTCTTAAATTTGTTTCTTCCTACACTGTGTTGCTATATCACACAACATGTAACCTCTGGGAAACTCCACTGTATTCATGAGAGAATGAGAGTGTAAAAGACATGTCATCTTGGTATTATGAAAATATTTTTGCCTCATGACCCTTACTTTAATAACTACTGGTCTGAGAAGTGGGAAAAGAACAAGCAAAGGGACAAATGTCACAAAAGTCAGGAGCGTCCTATGCTTTAGAAAGGTGGATGTCGTCAGCACAGTAACTTGCCTTAGCAGATTTTAGTAAACAAAAAGGGCATGTGGTGCCTGAATTTGGCAATATAAAGATCTGATGACCTTTCTCAGAGCAGTTACAGTGAAATGTTGGAGATTGTAGAGGAATGAGAAGGGACTTGAAAGTGAGTGAGCTAACATCGTGAGTGTAGACCACTATCCTCACTTCAAAAATTCTGGTTAGGAAAATATGGGAGTGGGGATAGCTGTTGGAGCGAGATCCCACAAGAGGTGAAAAGTGGTTGTGTTCAAGAACACAGATGGTGGGATAGCCTTTGGACAGAAGGAGGGACATTGCGTTTTCCATCAGTGGAGTGAAGGAAGTAGAGATAAGTTGGAAAATAAGTAAAGGGGGTGGAAAGTTGAGGTGATTATGCCATGCCTGACAACCAGTTTCTGGATGGAGTGGATACTATGGAAGTACCTCATCGTGAAGGTTTTTCTGACCCTGACATAGGCAGTCGCAATTGATGGTTTACTTGTTTCTCTGCTATTTGCTCCCCGATGGCAGAAATTCTGCCTTATCTCTGTATTCCTAGTGCTTAACACAAAATCTATCTAGTACATACTTGTAAATATTTGTTGTTAAAGGGCAAGAGTGAATTGTATTCAGAGGTCATTTTTATCAATCTATAGATTAAAAAATACATTACTGTAAAACATGAGAAAAGGCAAAAAAAAAAAAATGCCAAATTGCTTACCAAATTGAGTGTCAGATCTCTTCAGTTCTTCATCAAATATTTTTATCTTTATTATACTTAATACACACTAAATGGTGTGCTAGGAACTGCACATGCAAACGAGCCTGCCCTTAAGGGGTAAGTACCATAAGAAATTTATCAGTGAAATATATAGGTGTAAAGGCTGTACAGAGGAGCTAGCTAGCCTCTAAGTGCCACCACTAGGAGTTCTTCTGACTGCAAGCCATAGGAAACTCTTAGGCAGTGACTTAATAGGGGGCTTATTCTTCTCACATAGTAAATGTCTCGAGTCTAGCTGCTAGAGTTGATGTAGATGATGTCAAGGTACCTTATTGAGACTTTATTTTCCTCTCATGCTTATGTCTGATGGTTGCAAATGGCTATTGAAGCTTCAGATTTCCTCTGCTTATTCAAGGCAGGAAGAAGAAAGGGCAACACCAACCAGGAAAGGGTCAAATTACTAGCAGACTTCTGCTTCTGTCTCACTGGCCAGAAGTTTGTTATAGTCTCACCACTAGTTGGAAGAGAGGCAGGAAAATTAGGATAGAGCTCTCTCTCCTAGCATCTCTTGTGGGCAAAGGCAAAGCGAAAAGAATCAGGAATGATTCCTGCGTTAGCCTACAGAGAGTGTCTGCCACAGATAAGAACCTGTGGACATGGGGTGGAGCACCCCAGGCAAAGACATTAAGTAAAGCATTAGGGAAGCGCAGTTCAAGGAGCAGGTCGAAGCAGATGTAGGTAATTGTGCCTGAAGCCTTGGATGCCACCTAGCTCATGGATGACTTTAAGGCTGGGGTAAAACAGATTGTGATAAATAGATCTGAAAGAAAGGTGAGGCGTGCATAGAGAGAATAAGTAGCTAGAAAGCCGCCCAGCTCCCATTGTGGTACTTTTCCCACAACTCTGATCTGCCTCTCTAGTAAAAGACCTCTCTTAAATATAAACTTCCGACAACCCATGCAACTTCTGAATCGGCCTTCAAAAGTGTTAGAAACAGCAACCCAAAGAGAATTATTTTCAGTTTCTCTTATTTCAGCTGAAGTAACTAACCAGGCTCTCTAGTCTCATGAATGGTGAAATTACTGACTATAAAAAAAATCAAGACTCTACTTACTCCCTACCACACAGTTGAAGGAAACATTCTCAAAATCTACAAGTGTTTCAAGTCCTAATGAAGGAAGTTCAGGTTTAGTCTAGTCTCTTTTTAAAGTCAGCTGGAACTCTTTAATAAATGACCAGCTGCCCTCCAGACTGAATGCAAGCCAAGGGCTTAGAACCGTGAGCTCCTTTTCTCTTACAGTTGCAAAGTTCTGCCATGTTTAGTGATAATGATTTTGAAAAATAAACATTGTACGTTAACTTAGAGAAGAAAACATTTAATATATTTGACCTGAGAAAAGTTCAGCAGTCTAAATTGAGGGGGGAAAGCAAGGACAGGGCAGCCCTCTCACGCAGAGGCCTTCCCGTTTCTGTATCCATCATTGCAAACCTTTTTACGTTGACTACATCATTTGCCCCATATGCCTCTGACCAAGAATGCTAACATGAATAGTCACAAACCTAATGTGAATGTCGTTAGCACACAGCATCTTTCACACTCTAAGGCAGGACAGCTACCCTGACGGCCTTCATGCCAAGTATTCTTCTATAGGACAATAAATTGACAAATCAGTTTGTCCATAGTATTTCTTGAAAACCCATGATATTACTGCTGTAAAGTCTGGGAGTAGATGGAATACAAATTCAAAATGGCACTGCTGTTCTTAAGATTGTGGTCTGGTTGAGCGTGTGAAATGTACAAACATGGACACCTCAAGAAACAAAAGAAACATGCAAATTGAAGTGGTACCGCAGCACTGGAGATTTTAGAATAGAGTGGGGTTGAAAAGACAAATTTTCATAATGATGTTTTGGTTGACACATAATAAATTATGTAACTAGCCTTGAGAAGATTATATCAGGACTTTGAGCCTGACCTCTGTTTTTCAGTCTTTCTTATATATGCCTTGTCTCACTTATGTATGCAACAGTGTTACCACCTCAGTGTTACCACCTCAGCATTGCTAGCTCAAGTTAGTTCTTCTGACACTCATGCAGTGTGGCAGAAGCTCTTTTATTTCTTTCTCATGAGAAAGGGCACTCACAGGAACAAGTGGTCAGCGAGTGCAAAGCATGAGTGCATGCAGGCTCCTTTTGTCTCAGTCTCTAACACAAAGGAGTCCCTCTCCTTGTTCGCCATTGACTGGCTACTTAGGAGTTACAATCTAGTCTCGGAAAGGAGTCAATTAAAAAGTGAGTTTTCTACACCTTATTATCATAATTATTCATTTGTGTTTGACCAACCACAGGTGAAGGTATATTGAGTCCTTCGTTTGTGTATTTAGCTGCCCTTAGACAGGACCAATCAAGTAAGCCTCATACCTGGCCAATCATTGTTGAAGGTATGTTGAGTCCTTTGTTATCATACGTTGTTGGGGGAGGTGGGGGGGATGTAGGCCAGGTTAGAACGTACAGGCTTAAATCACTTCTTTATTTGAGTGGAAGAAGTCTACCATCCCTTACACTTAGAAACTTAAAATCTTAAACAGAGCCTTCATTTTAATAAATGTAACTTCAGTCTCCCCACTGGGAAAATTTACTCTCAGAGTAGAGCCCATCTTTGACCAGAAGTAGCTGATATATGGGAAATTCCATCCTGTTGTTATTTTTCACTGTTTATCCTTTGAGTGAATTCGTAGCCACACAGGCATATCACCAGGGACGTTTACCATATTAGTGAGCATCAGATACTGCTTTTTGCCTGCTGGCTTTCTTTACAAAACTATTAATTTTTTCCCTGGTGTAAAAAAAAGATCAGATTTACCTCTTTTTAAAAGTCTTGAGAGAGTGCTTTTAATACTTATGTATCTTATGAAATATTGAAGAAACCATGGAATTCTCTTTTAGGCAGCCAGGTAAAATTTTGGCTCACTATGCAATGGTGAACAAATCAGACCCCTCTGAAAACTGTTTTAACATTTTCATCACAGAATATGCAAGAGCACAGCGAAAGTAGGGAAGAATAAAAGAGAAAAAGACTGCTTTGTTAAATGTTGTAAGTTCTTCTCAAGTTATTTTAACTTGTTCAGAATTTATACTGCTAGGCTCACAGATAGCCTGTGGCACTTTGTCAGAAAAAACTGTTGTCATCTGACCCATTCCACAATGGCCCGTGGGCGACCAGAGGCAGTCATGAATTCATGTGTGCCTAAAAACACTTTCCTAGACTTGTGAAAGATTGATCATTCATTATCACTGAATATGCTTGGTTTCCGAAAGGACTTTTTTTCGCTTTTCTCTTACCGTGGCAAAGTTCTGCCATGTTTAGTGATAATGATTTTGAAAAATAAATATTATAAATTAACTTAGAGAAGAAAACACTTAAGATATTTGACCTGAGAAAAGTTCAGCAGTCTAAATTGGGGGGTGGGGGGTGGGGGTGGGAATTAAGTATTTTTTATTCTAGAAAGTAGAGGGAAATATTTTTTTTTTAATTATTAGATCTAAGAGTCATTGCTGATTTATTTATTTATTTATTTTCACTGAGGTAGTCCTAAATTTTATTGGGACATAGGAACAAGAGAAGATTCCTTCCTGATGGTGGCCAGTTGGGCAATGGAAGTTCATAGTCCCCAAATTGGGCAGGGGGAGTGCAAGGGCTTATAAGGGTTTAGGACAAGGATGTGAAGAACAGAGTTTCAGCATGGTCTCCTGCTGATAACAAACAGGAATTGTTATCAACAGATCAAGGGAGGGGAGTTTCAACATATTCTTTACAATACCATTTGTATATTCTTTCCCCCCTCAGGAGGTTTGATTCCTGTCATGTTGACAGCTACATGCAATGACCTCTCGATAAGGAGGGAAATGCTCTTAATATAGAGGGGAATCCCAGGCCCTGTATCCTCATAGTCCACCCACACACAGCAGACTATGTTGACCATAGGACAGATGTTGCATCCATATTCCACAACAACAGTATAAAAGACAGCAAAACACTAAGAATAGGAGTCCCACACACAGAGATAACAACCCTACAAAGAGATTCCACCATGGCCAAGAAAGGGAATTATACTCCCAGTTACTAGGAGTATACAGTAAAGAGTTATATAAGGTAGCGGGAACATAGGGCTGTCCCCATGTACAATGTTCTGTAAATGAGAAGAATTCTTTATTATATTTTCTGATGCGCTGAATTCTGCCAGGCCAGCAGGGTATTCTGTGCAATCCAATTCTTGGGGGTCACAGTCCAAGGAAGGCTGGTAGTGCCTGAAGATGGCAAGACTCTGCAGACTCAACAATGAATTAGATCAATTGTGGGCATGGGTTATCAATGAAGCCCATTGTAGGGCAGTGTTTGCTAGAGCACTGTGGGTGAAAAGAAAGATTCTTATGGAGAGCAGTAAGGAGTAATGCCTGCTGATGTAACAATATACATGCTAGAGTTCCATTGGTTAATAGTAACCAGGCAGAGGAGCTTTTATGGGGAGGTTTCAATACCAGATATTCTCCCCCTGCAAATTTTTGAGAGGTATTCATCTCGACCTTAATTGTTGGTCTAGGCTTAAGAAACCACATAATTATACATAAGGTTCCCTTGGGAATAGGAGGCCCCAGATTGGTAATAAAACTTTTAACAGGCATTTTTTGTGTCATTTTACGATATTTGGGTGACTCCTATTTCCCATAAGATTAAGACTCCCAACCAGCATGGGCATACACCAGCACTAAAGCTAAAGGACTTCATTTCCGCCTGTTTGTATGGTCTGAGGTATAGGCAACAACACATTATTATCATTCCCCCTTTTAGCCAAAAAGCTGTTGGCCCTTTCATTTATATTCTCAAAGCCTGCATTGGTCCTACCCTTAGTGTTTCAATAGGAGCTGGGGCTGCACCTGCAGCATTGCATTCAAGTGAGTTAAGGTCTGATAGTTTTTTTTTTCAATGGGCAGGCACAGGTCTGATAGTTTTTTAGTCCACTGTTGCAAGGAACTTTTATCATCTTTTAGCCGTTCCTTTAACGAACTGTTCATCCTTTCAATAAGGCCTGCACCTGTGGGATTATGCAGCAGATGGAATGTCCACATGATGTCCTGATCCATGGCCCAGGATTGGGTATCTGCTTAGTGAAAGGGGTCCCGGCATCACTTTGTGGGCACTCTATACAGAGCTTTCACTGTCTCCAAACATCTGATGGTGGCTCATATGTTAGCCTTCACCACCAGGAAGCTAACAGCCATCCTCCAGCCATGTCCACAGCAGTAAAAACATACCTCGCCCCACCAGAATTTGTGACTAGCTGTGTGTTTCATCTGGTGTGTTTACGTGGTCGATGTAGGGGGCACAAAGGATACTCTCTAGTGATGTCCGCTGGCTACTGGCGTGTGATTGGCAGCTAGAGTTCTTGTTGGCAGACATCCCAGATGTCTTTCCACAATTTTTGTCCCCAGAGGGAGCAACTTATGACTGTCCATTGTTCCTGCTTCCATGTTGCCATCCAGCAGCCAGCTATCGGTACAGATAGCATGTCCCCTGACTCATGCACTATTACTATCCATGCTGCTCTTAACTCAGCCCATTGCTTTGCATACTGCCAGTCTCCCACCCTAGAGTGTTTGTGCTGGGTTGTAGTGCCACAGCTGTTCACTAGTGGACCCATCAGTATACCAAGCGGACTTGGAATGGTACCTGTTCCTTATATAGCAAGTATTCAGCAGCTATTTCAGGTGCAGCGACTTTAGCTATAGAATCTTCTAGATAGGACACTCATCCAAGAATCTTGTGCATTTCTGCACTCAAGGGCTGGTATTGAAACTGCTGTGCTGTAGCAGGTAGGCTTTCCATTTGGTCAGCATGCTCAGTTGGGCACTGCCAGAGCATGGCTTAGAATCCTTATCAGTTATCTATCCCTGAATAGGGGTGGCTGTTTTCTTTGCATCAGTCCCTCTACTTGCAATAAGACATTATATGTAGCACACAGTTGTTTTTCCAGAGTGCTTTATCTCAATTCTGCTTTTCATACTTGTGACCAAAAGCCAAGGGACACACTCCTTTAGAATGTTGCCTCTGCCACACACCCCACCCAAAGCCAGTGTCAGTGCTGGGTATGTCCAATTTACAGGATGAGTCTGGCTCTATAACCCACCCCTACCCCCCCAGTGCTTGTGCCTGGGCTGTCACCCTGTTTGTCTTTTCAGAAGCAAACTGCTAAAGGTCTTCCCATTTCCAAGTAAAACCTTTTCTAATTAGTATGTACAAAGGTTTTAACATTTGGTCAAAGTGAAGAACAAAAGGTTTCTAATACCCAACAACCCCAAGTAAGCCATCCGTTATATTGACTTGCGCTGCATGGGAAAGCATTGAATCTTATCAGTTACTGCAGAAGGAATAATTTGGGTCTTATCCAACCATAAAACACCTAAGAATTTGACAGGGCAGCCAAGACATTGCAGTTTGTCCGGATTAATTGCCCTGTGTGAACTCTCAAGGTGAGATAACAGAGCCTGAGGCTTCTAGTTAAACAGGAGAAGTTTCTTTGCAGATGGCAGCCTGTTGGGAAATGGAACTTAATGCTCAACCATTGCTGATTTATTAACTTTAATTTGTGAGAGTTTCCAAATTCCACTTACTATATTTATGCTTCACCTTTGCTCCTAAAGCATTTTAAAAACTTAAAAAAAAATGCATATCATACAAGAAGATAATTGTTATAATTTAAAAATAATAAGGAAATCAGTGCAAAGAAAAAATAAAAGTAGAGACTATAAGGAAATGAGGAGAAAAGTTAGACCTCAAAATGCAATTATAAGTAAGTAGGATTTCCTTAATCTAAAATATCTTTAAATTATTGTATGATGCAGTAGGGTAATACTAATTTTTTTCCCTCACCGGGAATCCAACCTGGGCTTCCAGCACGTCAAGCGAGAACTCTGCTACTGCACCACCATTGCCCACCCAGTGCTATTTTTTTTTAGCAGTTTGAAAACTGCTGTGAAGAGCATAGAAAATCAACTGCCTCTTAATGATTCGCATCAATAGCCACATGCATACTTTATTGTGGATAAAAGGTTTTTATGTCATATTACTTCTCCTCTGTGCCCCGTTCTTATGCTCTGAATCCCACTTCTTCAAGTAGTAGGTTTTTACATATGCTCTAGCAGTTATTTTTCCTAATTAACTGGTACCTAGCCAATTTGGAAGAATTCCTACCATCAGAAACAGAATTAAGCAAAAGTAGATAAATTTCATGAACAAAGCTGTGAGTTTCTGTTCTTAACAAAGTTCAGCTAAGTACTGTCAATCCTCTTGGCTGTTGTCTCCAGTGGTATGAGAAAGAGGTGAATAGCAGCATTCATCTGATCTCTACCTCCCCTATTTGTAGAAGGAAATTTAACATTCCAAGCTCAAGACATACTAATGGCGTTACTGTGACATCTTGATTATCTATGTGACTTCATAGCAACTCTTTATTAGAATTCTACTTGACAATGTAATAGTTCCCTTAACTCAAATACATTCAAGTAAAAAGAAACAACTCTCAGAAATGATCCTTCATGACAAATAAAAGAGAAACAGAAGTCACAGTGACATGATGCTAGAACTTCCCCATCATTTTCTGTCCTGAAATTGTGAACTAGTATGCCTTGTTTATTATTTTCTTTACTATGAATGTGTTTCATAAATGAGGCATTCTTGATTTAGAAGGATTTCTGGCCTTTGAATCAAGAAATCTTGGTTGAAATTTGAGCTGCACAAGCTATTTGCTGTGTGACTAGTGTCAATCACTGATTGTCTTGTACATTATCTATAAATCAAGAAAACTAGAATTTCCTTATAAGACTTTAAGCATTAAATAAAATCTTTTCAAAACTTAAGTGTTTAGCATATCATAGATGCTCCAAAATCATTTCTCTGTATCAACAGACATGATAAAATAACAGTCACAGTAACATCGATACTCTGTAGTTCTCATATACTGGTAGTTCAGCTGCCCAGTTAGCAGTCATTTAACCAACTCATGTAAAATTTTGAACAGTATTCCATGCCAGATATTGATTAGTGGTCCAAAGAACTCTATCACTAATATGTACTTTCAATATGATGAGGTCTGTACTTTCGTTCAGCAGATATCTCGGGCACATGCCATGTGCTAGTCTCATCATTCTTATTTTTTTTTTTTGTTAATTAAAGAAAAAAAAATTAACACAATATTTAGAAATCATTCCATTCTACATATGCAATCAGTAATTCTTATCATCACATAGATGCATGATCATCATTTCTTAATACATTTGCATCGATTTAGGAAAAGAACTAGCAAAACAACAGAAAAAGATATAGAATGTTAATATAGAGAAAAAAAGAAAAATAATAATAGTAAAAAAAAGACACAAACAAACAAACAAACACACAAACAAAAAAAAAACCTATAGCTCAGATGCAGCTTCATTCAGTGTTTTAACATGATTACTTTACAATTAGGTATTATTGTGCTGTCCATTTTTGAGTTTTTGTATCTAGTCCTGTTACACAGTCTGTATCCCTTCAGCTCCAATTACCCATTATCTTACCCTGTTTCTAACTCCTGCTGGTCTCTGTTACCAATGACATATTCCAAGTTTATTCTCGAATGTCAGTTAACATCAGTGGGACCACACAGTATTTGTCCTTTAGTTTTTGGCTAGACTCACTCAGCATAATGTTCTGTAGGTCCATCCATGTTATTACATGCTTCATAAGTTTATTCTGTCTTAAAGCTGCATAATATTCCATCGTATGTATATACCACAGTTTGTTTAGCCACTCTTCTGTTGATGGACATTTTGGCTGTTTCCATCTCTTTGCAATTGTAAATAACACTGCTATAAACATTGGTGTGCAAATGTCCGTTTGTGTCTTTGCCCTTAAGTCCTTTGAGTAGATACCTAGCAATGGTATTGCTGGGTCGTATGGAAATTCTATATTCAGTTTTTTGAGGAACCGCCAAACTGCCTTCCACAGTGGTTGCACCATTTGACATTCCCACTAACAGTGGATAAGTGTGCCTCTTTCTCCGCATCCTCTCCAGCACTTGTCATTTTCTGTTTTGTTGATAATGGCCATTCTGGTGGGTGTGAGATGATATCTCATTGTGGATTTGATTTGCATTTCTCTAATGGCCAGGGACATTGAGCATCTCTTCATGTGCCTTTTGGCCATTTGTATTTCCTCTTCTGAGAGGTGTCTGTTCAAGTCTTTTTCCCATTTTGTAATTGGGTTGGCTGTCTTTTTGTTGTTGAGTTGGACAATCTCTTTATAAATTCTGGATACTAGGCCTTTATCTGATATGTCATTTCCAAATATTGTCTCCCATTGTGTAGGCTGTCTTTCTACTTTCTTGATGAAGTTCTTTGATGTACAAAAGTGTTTAATTTGTACACTTAAAATTTAAGCTCCCATTTATTTATTTCCTTCTTCAGTGCTCTTGCTTTACATTTAAGGTCCATAAAACCGCCTCCAATTGTAAGTTTCATAAGATATCTCCCTACATTTTCCTCTAACTGTTTTATGGTCTTAGACCTAATGTTTAGATCTTTGGTCCATTTTGAGTTAACTTTTGTATAGAGTGTGAGATACGGGTCTTCTTTCATTCTTTTGCATATGGATATCCAGTTCTCTAGGCACCATTTATTGAAGAGACTGCTCTGTCCCAGGTGAGTTGGCTTGACTGCCTTATCAAAGATCAAATGTCCATAGATGAGAGGGTCTATATCTGAGCCCTCTATTCGATTCCGTTGGTCGATGTATCTGTCTTTATGCCAATACCATGCTGTTTTGACCACTGTGCCTTCATAATATGCCTTAAAGTCCGGCAGCGTGAGACCTCCAGCTTCATTTTTTTCCCTCAAGATACTTTTAGCAATTCGGGGCACCCTGCCTTTCCATATAAATTTGCTTATTGGTTTTTCTATTTCTGAAAAATAAGTTCTTGGGATTTTGATTGGTATTGCGTTGAATCTGTAAATCAATTTAGGTAGGACTGACATCTTAACTATATTTAGTCTTCCAATCCATGAACACGGTATGCCCTTCCATCTATTTAGGTCTTCTGTGATTTCTTTTAGCAGTTTTTTGTAGTTTTCTTTGTATAGGTTTTTTGTCTCTTTAGTTAAATTTATTCCTAGGTATTTTATTCTTTTAGTTGCAATTGTAAATGGGATTCGTTTCTTGATTTCCCCCTCAGCTTGTTCATTACTAGTGTATAGAAACGCTACAGATTTTTGAATGTTGATCTTGTAACCTGCTACTTTGCTGTACTCATTTATTAGCTCTAGTAGTTTTGTTGTGGATTTTTCCGGGTTTTCGACGTATAGTATCATATCGTCTGCAAACAGTGATTGTTTTACTTCTTCCTTTCCAATTTTGATGCCTTGTATTTCTTTTTCTTGTCTAATTGCTCTGGCTAGAACCTCCAACACGATGTTGAATAATAGTGGTGATAATGGACATCCTTGTCTTGTTCCTGATCTTAGGGGCAAAGTTTTCAATTTTTCCCCATTGAGGATGATATTAGCTGTGGGTTTCTCATATATTCCCTCTATCATTTTAAGGAAGTTCCCTTGTATTCCTATTTTTTGAAGTGTTTTCAACAGGAAAGGATGTTGAATCTTGTCAAATGCCTTCTCTGCATCAATTGAGATGATCATGTGATTTTTCTGCTTTGATTTGTTGACATAGTGTATTACATTAATTGATTTTCTTATGTTGAACCATCCTTGCATACCTGGGATGAATCCTACTTGGTCATGATGTATAATTCTTTTAATGTGTTGTTGGATACGATTTGCTAGAATTTTGTTGAGGATTTTTGCATCTATATTCATTAGAGAGATTGGTCTGTAGTTTTCTTTTTTTGTAATATCTTTGCCTGGTTTTGGTATGAGGGTGATATTGGCTTCATAGAATGAATTAGGTAGCTTTCCCTCACTTGATTTTTTTGAAGAGTTTGAGGAGAATTGGTACTAATTCTTTCTGGAATGTTTGATAGAATTCACATGTGAAGCCGTCTGGTCCTGGACTTTTCTTTTTAGGAAGCTTTTGAATGACTGATTCAATTACTTTACTTGTGATTGGTTTGTTGAGGTCATCTATTTCTTCTTGAGTCAAAGTTGGTTGTTCATGTCTTTCCAGGAACCCGTCCATTTCATCTAAATTGTTGTATTTATTAGTGTAAAATTGTTCAGAGTATCCTGTTATTACCTCCTTTATTTCTGTGAGGTCAATGGTTATGTCTCCTCTTCCATTTCTGATCTTATTTATTTGAATCCTCTCTCTTCTTCTTTTTGTCAATCTTGCTAAGGGCCCATCAGTCTTATTGATTTTCTCATAGAACCAACTTCTGGTCTTATTGATTTTCTCTATTGTTTTCATGTTTTCAATTTCATTTATTTCTGCTCTAATCTTTGTTATTTCTTTCCTTTTGCTTGCTTTGGGGTTAGTTTGCTGTTCTTTCTCCAGTTCTTCCAAGTGGACAGTTAATTCCTGCATTTTTGCCTTTTCTTCTTTTCTGATATAGGCATTTAGGGCAATAAATTTCCTTCTTAGCACTGCCTTTGCTGCGTCCCATAGGTTTTGATATGTTGTGTTTTCATTTTCATTCGCCTCGAGGTATTTACTAATTTCTCTTGCAATTTCTTCTTTGACCCACTCGTTGTTTAAGAGTGTGTTGTTGAGCCTCCACGTATTTGTGAATTTTCTGGCACTCTGCCTATTATTGATTTCCAACTTCATTCCTTTATGATCCGAGAAAGTGTTGTGTATGATTTCAATCTTTTTAAATTTGTTAAGACTTGCTTTGTGACCCAGGATATGGTCTATCTTTGAGAATGATCCATGAGCACTTGAGAAAAAGGTGTATCCTGCTGTTGTGGGATGTAATGTCCTATAAATGTCTGTTAAGTCTAGCTCATTTATAGTAATATTCAGATTCTCTATTTCTTTATTGATCCTCTGTCTAGATGTTCTGTGCATTGATGAGAGTGGTGAATTGAAGTCTCCAACTATTATGGTATATGTGTCTATTTCCCTTTTCAGTGTTTGCAGTGTATTCCTCACGTATTCTGGGGAATTCTGGTTTGGTGCATAAATATTTATGATTGTTATGTCTTCTTGTTTAATTGTTCCTTTTATTAGTAGATAGTGTCCTTCTTTGTCTCTTTTAACTGTTTTACATTTGAAGTCTAATTTGTTGGATATTAGTATAGCTACTCCTGCTCTTTTCTGGTTGTTATTTGCACGAAATATCTTTTCCCAACCTTTCACTTTCAACCTATGTTTATCTTTGGGTCTAAGATGTGTTTCCTGTAGACAGCATATAGAAGGATCCTGTTTTTTAATCCATTCTGCCAGTCTATGTCTTTTGATTGGGGAATTCAGTCCATTAACATTTAGTGTTATTACTGTTTGGATAATATTTTCCTCTACCATTTTGCCTTTTGTATTATATATATCATATCTGATTTTCCTTCTTTCTACACTCTTCTCCATACCTCTCTCTTCTGTCTTTTTGTATCTGACTCTAGTGCTCCCTTTAGTATTTCTTGCAGAGCTGGTCTCTTGGTCACAAATTCTCTCAGTGACTTTTTGTCTGAGAATGTTTTAATTTCTCCCTCATTTTTGAAGGACAATTTTGCTGGATATAGGAGTCTTGGTTGGCAGTTTTTCTCTTTTAGTAATTTAAATATATCATCCCACTGTCTTCTAGCTTCCATGGTTTCTGCTGAGAAATCTACACATAGTCTTATTGGGTTTCCCTTGTATGTGATGGATTGTTTTTCTCTTGCTGCTTTCAAGATCCTCTCTTTCTCTTTGACCTCTGACATTCTAACTAGTAAGTGTCTTGGAGAACGCCTATTTGGGTCTGTTCTCTTTGGGGTGCGCTGCACTTCTTGGATCTGTAATTTTAGGTCCTTCATAAGAGTTGGGAAATTTTCAGTGATAATTTCTTCCATTAGTTTTTCTCCTCCTTTTCCCTTCTCTTCTCCTTCTGGGACATCCATAACACGTATATTTGTGCGGTTCATATTGTCCTTCAGTTCCCTGATCCCCTGTTCAAATTTTTCCATTCTTTTCCCTATAGTTTCTGTTTCTTTTTGGAATTCAGATGTTCCATCCTCCAAATCACTAATTCTATCTTCTGTCTTCTTAAATCTATCAATGTAGGTATCCATTGTTTTTTCCACCTTTTCTACTTTGTCCTTCACTTCCATAAGTTCTGTGATCTGTTTTTTCAGTTTTTCTATTTCTTCTTTTTGTTCAGCCCATGTCTTCTTCATGTCGTCCCTCAATTTATCGATTTGGTTTTTGAAGAGGTTTTCCATTTCTGTTCGTATATTCAGCATTAGTTGTCTCAGCTCCTGTATCCCATTTGAACTATTGGTTTGTTCCTTTGACTGGGCCATATCTTCAATTTTCTGAGCGTGATCTGTTATCTTATGCTGGCGTCTGGGCATTTAATCAGATTTCCCTGGGTGTGAGACCCAGCAGGTTGAAAGATTTTTCTGTGAAATCTCTGGGCTCTGTTTTTCTTATCCTGTCCAGTAGGTGGTGCTCGTGGTGCTCATCTGTCTGCGGGTCCCACCAGTAAAAGGTGCTGTGGCTCCTTTAACTTTGGGAAACTCTCGCTGTAGTGGGGGGTTGCCAGCCGAAGCGGCTTGAGGGAGTGCCAATCCGAATCTCCCAGCCGGCCCCGGTATCCACGCGCTGGGAGGGTCACTGGCCTCCGTGGCTTGGGGGAGCGCCTGTCCAAATTTCCCAGCCGGCCCGGGGCGCCAAGCGTGGCGGGCTCATCATTCTTTGCTGGGAATACAGAGAAAGACAAAACATGACCTTGGCCCAAAAGGAGCTGTATTCGCTGGCATAGGCTAATATATTCACTGAAAATTTTACAATATGGTGGCAGTGTACAGATAAAGAAATGACCAAGGTGTTATGGGAACAGACAGGTGGGACAACGTAACTGTCCCTAATAAGGGGATTTGGGGGGTGGGGGCGGATAAAAAAGCGTGGCTGATCTAGATTGTAAAGGTTTAGTAGGGATTAGCTGGTGAAAGGAGGTAGGGGCAGAGGGCACAGAAGCAAAGAAACAGTGTAGTTGGTGTTGGATGTAAGGAGCTACCAGCAGTTTGGTGTTGCTGGTGGAGATGTAATGTAAGCAGATAATAATGGAGAGATGGGGGACCATGGACCACAGAGAGCCTTGTGTGTCACACACACTCAGGTCCTGGAACATGGTCCTGGGTCAAGTGTCTTAAGTAGATTTCAGATATACCTTTTAGCTGGGTCACTCCTAATGGATAAGAGACTAACAACTTGAAGGCCAGGTAGGAGGTAACTTCATTCGTTCAGTTTAGTGTTAATGTAATGGGGAAAATGATAGGAGTGATGGAGACATGGAGTGATGAAGAGAGGGAAACTGGTAAAAAGAACTAGCTAGTCTTGGTAATTGAATTGGAGAGAAGAATGAATTGAGGATAATTCTTAGTTTAGGAGAATAGAATTGGGATAAGAAAACTCATTGCCATGAGACATCAGATCTAGGTAGCAGCACCTCCTCGGCATGAGGAAAATGTTTTCTGGGAGTGTCTTTGTGTACCATGATAGAGCTTTACGAGAGGCATCTGATATTTCAGGTGCACATTTGTTTTTCTATTTTGTTTTTTGTTTGTTTTTTTTTTTTTGGCTTGGGCAGGCACCAGGAATTGAACCCGGGTCTTCCAACATGGCAGGTGAGAACTCTGCCACTGAGCCACCATTGCCCACCCATCAGGTGCACATATTTTAAGCATCTGTTTGGATAAGTATAAATTTAATTTGCTTATCTAACTGTTCTTTCTACAGTTATTATAGATATTTTATATACTAATGTTATTAAGCTTCCTATTAATGTTCATCCATGGTTGATTAGTTCATTGTATCTATTCTCAAAGTGATTATTTGTTATATTTAGTGGATGGTGGCTATCGTCATTAGTTTTCATTAATGCATCTTTATAGCCTTCTATTTATCCTCTTGTTCATGGGATAATTTTTTGAGTGGTATTAAATCCCTCTTTGATCTAGTTTATGCAAAGTTACTTATATAACCAATTCATTATAATTATGTTTATTATTCCATAGTATAACTACTCATTTAATTAATGTCTTCATACATTTCTTTCTGCCCATATACATTTTGAGAATAAGTACAAATTTGTTATGTAATTATCCCTCCCCCACATCTGAGCCCTAGGAGTATTGTTGTTTTAACCAGAAATCACTTCTACAGGCAGAAGCATCTCTTAACTAAAGTCCCCCTTGCCTTTGACTAACCAAAAAGCTAAAATTAATAAGAATATAGTTCCTTACAGCCAGATTGGAGGCAGAAAAAGCCTTTGGTCCTCTGTCCTGGTCCAGTTGTCTCTTATTCATGCATTCCACAAACCTTTACTGAGCACTTAACTATGTCCTAGAGTCCTCCTGTCTATCTCTTTTCTTCTTGGACTAAACATGCAGTCAGCACTGCGATAGACTTCTAAATCTTAGGAGATATTGAATTGTAAATGAATTTAGAGTAGCAACTTAGGGCATTAGCCCCAAACTTGAAAGTCTACAGGAAGGAAATCCCTAGCAAGTGTATAACCAAATTAGAGCAGGCCCTGGTCAGGCAGCCTTCTGGAAGTGGCATGGTTCACAGGGTTTGCCCATTCTGGGCCCAGAATCCTGACCTCAGCCAGTCAGTCTGCAGCACCAGTTTCGGCCTCTCTCTGTTTCAATATCTGAAGAATTTCTTTCACTCACAGTATAAGATTCTGAAAGGTATACCAATACTACCCAGGTGTTTCTTGTTGGCTCATTGCTTGATTTCTTACACCTTCCTGTAAACGCATCACAATCCGTGGATTCAGCCGTCTTCTTCTACCAGTCCTCTTCACTCCACCCTCCATGCTGTGAGACTCTGACATGCAGGTAGAACATTTACCGAGTTGTGTGCCAGGTGCTAGGCAGAGCGTGTTAGGTGGATTAGTTCTGGGTGGAGGAAGTACAGTGGTTTACCCATGTACAGAACTAGTAAGTCACAGATCTGTAATTTAAAGCCAGCCCTCCGAGTCCAAACTCTGTGCTCTCTCAACCAGCCCTTCCACTCTTGTTTAAAATGTGCCAGTGGCTCCAGGGTCTTTTGGAATGAAATCCATTCTTCTTAGCCACTCTGCCCTCTCTTCCCATCAGCCATATCAAGCTGCTAGGGTTTTCCTCATGGGATATTGTGGCTTCAGGCCTTCCAGTGCTCACCTACTCTCTCTCCTGTGTTTGGAACACAGTTTCCTCCTCTCATAGAACAAATTTCTACTCATCCTTCAAAATCTATCAAGTAGGCCAATGCTGGGCAAGCTCCCTGAAACTTCCCAATCTCCCAACCCCGCACTGCTCCCTTACTGAAAAAGGAAAGAAAAGTGAAAAAAAACTTCAGTGACTTCTCATTGCTCTTGGGATAAAGTCCAAAATCCTTACATGGCTGACAAGGACCTGCAGAGTGGGTTTCACCCTCTTCTCCAGACTTGGTAGGAAATGTTGTATGTATAGGTAACTGTTTACTAATAAGTAAGAACCAGAATATTTTGATAAACTACCAGGGGTGGCCGTATTCAGGATCCAGACATTCACATGGTCTTGTTTTCCTTTCCTTACTCTTACTCTTCACTTATTTGAATACAGAGAAATTCCATGGAGTTTTTAAGATAAAATCTTCATCCATCTTTTTTTTTTTTTTTTTAGAGGCTCACCTATTAAGATCTTCCTGCAAATGAAATCAGCATGATTTATTTCTCCTTGGGGTCAGTGTAATGTTATATATAGGCAAGAGCAAACACATAATCCCGCGGTAATAGAATGGTGATTTTCCAAGCTACTTCACTGCCCATGAGGAAGACCCCCAGCAGGGTTTTACAGCAGTGGCAGAACCAGGAGTCTGGCTCTCCTCACCTGTCCCACCTACCCCCTTACCCCACCCAGCTCTTCTCAGAATACTGGAGGAGAGAGAGAAGCTCCCATACTCCCTTGGCTGCTCCACCTAGAATTGTTAGAGCTCTGTGCTCAGCCAGAACTGGCTTTCTTCCAGCCCTCCTGCCCATGGTCCCTCCATTGCCATGGCCTGTGGAAGGGAGGGCATGGCCAGAGCAGGGCCCAAGCCACGATCCACGGCTGTGACACAGCTCCTTCACATCTTAGAGAGAAGGTCTTGGGTTTGGGACTATTTCTTCCAGCATTCTGGCTGAAGTTCTGGACGCTCCACGTCCAGGAGTCCCTCTTCTTCTTTCCCAACATTTCTGCTCTTCTAGTCCTCAACCAGATGCTCCCGTCTGCTGTGATCTTCAGATGTGGTCTCTCCCTAAAGGAGTGCAGGGTTGTGGGTAAGGGGAGCGTATCACAGTGATATCATATCAATAGCATTTTTAAGACAGACTAAATTGAGGAAGCAAGATGTATTGGAAATGTAATTTCTTGAAAATCATTCCTTTTTCCCTTTTAAAAATAAAAACACAAGGAAAAATCACCCCCAGATATTGAGACATTTCAGATGATGCGCAAATCTTGGGATGAGAGGACAAAGAAACATCCTTGAAAATGACAATTATAGACATGTTTTATTAAGATGCAGCCATCTGTTTCACTGAAATGAATTTTCAAAGGTCAGAAGAACTAGTGTGTAAGACAACATAGAAAGTTAAGCATCTTTGTTTTAGTTAAAAATAATCAAAATGCAAGAAACTTCTTGTTTCATAACCTCTACTGCAGTTATGTACAGTTCATCTGCTGGCACTAATATTTCCATGGTAATTAACTGTGATCCACAATCAGTTGAAAAACCTCATGTACATCAGGTATATAATTATTATCAAAGGAAATGGTTTCTCTGCATTCTTGTAAGCCTAAAGTAATTAGAGAGAATCCAGTGTTGATTTTTACTATATCCTCCTTTTTTACCTCTTCTCTAAGAAAAAGTTATTACCTTTCAGTGCAGCTTATGGTGCTGTTGTAGACCCCAGAAAGGCCATGTTCTTTTAAGCCAATCTTGTGACTGCAGACCTATTATGAGCGCGGCCTTTTGATTAGATTATTTCCATGGAGATGTGACTCCACCTATTCAAAGTGGGTCTCATTAGTTTACCAGAGTCATTAAAATAGAGCTAACAAAGACAGAGTTTAGAGCCGACAAGAGAGCAGAGAGATGAAACCAAGACACATGTTTGGAGATGCTAGGCTAAGAGATGAAAAGGCCCACAGATACTTTAAGAGAGAAAGCCACTGGAATCAGAAGGTGAAAGCAGCAGAACTGGATTGCAGGGATTAACAGATACTGGCCATGTGCCTTCCCATGTGACAAAGGTGTCCCAGATGCCGGCGGCCCTTCTTCAGAGTCGACGTATAGTTCTCTGGATGCCTTATTTGGATGCCTTAGTTTTCAAGGCCTTAGAACTGTAAATTTGTAGCCTAGTAAATCCCCCTTGTAAAAGCCAGTCTGTTTCTGGTATATTGCAATCTGGCAGCTTTAGCAAACAGAAACACCTGTTGTTGTTTTGCTGTTCCTTTATATTTTTGTTCACCAGCCTGAAGAAAATGTCTTCAGAATCTCAGACCCTAAGAAAACAGAATCTTGGTTGACTTATTTCCTATTCTCAGAGTCTTCAGCATCTGCAAGAGATGAGAAACTGAGGGCAACAGGATTTGAAACCAGTGTTCTTTATACCTGGGCCATGAATATCTCTGGAGTTTTGACTGTCTGACTCACTGATGGAGCAGTGGGATGAGAAGAAACCTGAGGATGGGGAAGGAGAGACCTGAGTCAGCTGTAGGTAGAGCAAACTCAGATCTTGAAGGATCTTTTGGCCTCTACTATATTTTGAGTTCTTAAAAGCGCAGGAATTATGTGATATTGATGTTTTGTGACTCTCCCATTGGCTTTGCCTATACTAGGCCCTGTAATAAAAAGTGTAAGCAAGTCAGCAAATTAATAATCAAGAAAATTTGCATGTGAAGCCTTTGTAATCTGTAAAGCACTTACAAATTAAAGTAATACTTCAGGTATCTGTGTATTTGTGCTTGAGGTTGTCTTATTTAGATTGAAGCAATCTTATTTTATGGCTGTTTTAAAGAAAATGAAAAAGGCATCTCTTAGACCCTCAGTATTTGTGAGTCAGATGAATGTCGTGTCATTGTTTTATAGTGCGTCTATTGTCTATCACCAACATAGGGGCTTCCACTTATACCCTATGTCTCTACCATTTTGCTCTGTCCAATCTTGTAGACAGTAACTTTTTGACAAAGACATTGATATTTAACATCTGCTTGAGAACAATATCCATTCAAATATCCATCAGATATTTGTCGAGCTGGCATTATGTACCAAGTACTTCTAGGCACTGGAAATCCAGCAGAGAACAAAGCTTATCACAAGTCCCTGCTTTTGTGGAACCCACAATCACAAAGGCTTTCTGATACTTTTGATTCTAAAATTCACTTGGATATAATCTAAAAGATACCTTTGTTGGACAAAATTCTGCACTCTACTGAGGCTACCTTTTACTTTTTTTTTTATTGTGAAATATAACATATATACAAAAAAGCGATAAATTTCCAAGTACATTTTAGCAAATAGTTATAGAACAAATTTTAATGTTTGGTATGGATTACAGTTCCACAATTTTTCATTTTTTCTTCTAGCTGCTTCAAGACACTGGAGACCAAAAGAAATATCAATATATTAATTCGGCAGTCATACTCATTTATTAAATCCTATCTTCTCTATTATACTCTTCCTTTTTTTTTCCTTTTTTTTATGAAAAAATATATGTACAGAAAAAGCAATACATTTCAGAGTAAATTGCAACAATTAGTTGTAGAACAGATTTCAGAGTTTGGTATGGATTACAACTCCACAATTTTAGGTTTTTATTTCTAGCTGCCATAAGGTATGGGAGACTAAAATATTATGATTCAGCAGTCATACTCATTTGTCAAACCTGAGTATTTGTATAACTCCACCATCACCTTTGATCTTTCTCCCACTCTTTAGGGGTATTTGGGCTACGCCCATTCTAACTTTTTCATGTTGGAAGGGGCTGTCAATAATATGGGATAGGGGAATGGAACTAGTTGAGGTTCTGGAAAGGCTGGTCCACATTTTAAGACTTATCTGGTCCACAACCCATCTGGAGGTTGTAGGTTTCTGGAAAGTTACCCTAGTGCATGGAACCTTTGTAGAATCTTACATAATGCCCTATGTGTTCTTTAGAATTGGCTGAAATGGTTTTGGTTGGAGTTTGGCAAGTAATGATAGATAGCAGTGTCTAACTGAAGCAAGCATAAGAGTGACCTCCAAAGTTGCCTCTCGACTCTATTTGAATTCTCTAAACCACTGAACCTTAATTGTTACACTTCTTTTCCCCCTTTTTGTCAGGATAGCATTGTTGATCCCACAGGGCCAGGGCTACCTTTTACTTCCAGGGATCAAAAGCATAGGAGAAACTGGTTTCATTCAAATTCTGATTAAATCTATATTGTTAATAAAATCTTCCTTACCCTAGTGATATCTGCTACTCATAGAAATTCCCTAGGGTTCAGGAAGGAAGAAGAAAGGAATGATCCAAAATGAATTAACATCAATTGAACACATCCTTTATGTCAGACACTGTATTTAGAGACTTTAGCATGCATTATCTGATTTAATATGGGATCACTGTGAAATAGGTAAGATTTGTCCATTTTACAATATAATAGTAATAGCTCTTTTTTAATTTAAATGTTTTTTCCTGTTCTAAACATGTGCCAGGCCCTTTCTTGCATTATCTCATTTAAAAACCGAAATAAAAACCCTAGGAAACAGGTACTTTTAATATCCCCTGTTTTGCTAATGAAGATGCTACAATTCTTAGAATCGAAGGAACAAACTTGAAATCCCTCAGCTGGTGTCCAGCCAGGTTTACACCTAAGTCTTCCTGGCTCCAAAGCTTTTTCTGGTGTTACATGTTGACTCAGGGATAGGTGGCCCTCTCCTGCTTCTACCCACCTCTGCAGCAAGATGCCCTTCTTGCTGTCTGGATGGGCTTCTTTGTATCAGAATAAGTTTGCTTATTCTAGTGGCCTGCCAGGTGGGTGCATGTTAGCTCTTTGTGAATTCCACATTTGAGCTGCTGGCATCATGGTGCATTTCTTTCTCTACTCACTGGTCCTTGACTTCAAAGTGGATGTGCAAGTTTGGACCCTTTTATTATAATTCCCTAAATAATTATTTTCATGATCTTGACAGACCTTCAAATCTCTGGCCTTGCTTTCAAAAGACTAAAACCCACACTCATACATCTGCTGAGGGTTTTACAGCCCTCTCTGGGGAGGTAGAAGCCCTCCAGGTACTCTCCCCAGGGATATCTTGTCTTCAAAACTCCTCTCCTTTCCCGTGCTGGTAAAGCTCTTAGTTTGCTCACCTTTTAAGGCAGAGGGTAAAATACTTAAACTAAAAATTGTCACTTCACAATTAACTTTTTTTTGGAGGGGGGCATGTGCATAGGCTGGGAATCTAACCTAGGTCTCCCACGTGACAGGCAAGTATTCTACCACTGAACCACCCATGCACCCCACAGTTGACATTTTAATAGATGTTGCCACCAGCTGCTTCTCTCTCCTGTATTTCTCTTAACTGGGCCTTCTTTGTGTACGCATGGTGATTGCCTGGGCTGGCCCCCATTAGATTTTGTCTGGATTTTGTAACAGCCTCCTCCTGATCGCTCTGCCTCCATTCCTTAGCTCTACCAAGTATCCTTCGTATTACCACCAACATGTTTTCTAAATCCCAAATCTGACTGCCACTCCCTGAAGTTATATGTGTATATGTGTACAGTTTCCAAAGGAAACTGTAAATGTGTCAAGAAAATTTGACATAGGTCAAATTCCAATGAAATGCTGAATGAGAGCCCAATAATATAAGATACAGGCTGGACTATGAATAACATTGCCCAAGGCATTATGATGTTTTTCCATATGAAATACGTTGAATTTGCTTGTAAACTCAGACATTCTAGTAGATTAGTTTTTGTGCTGCTGGAAATATTAAGGATTGACCTTGAGTCAAAATTTGCATTTGCTTTCTATCATGTGGATGCTTTAGCAAAATAAATAAGATGATAAAATTAACGTCTTATTCTTCTTCAGAGATCTGTAGTCACTTCATCACTCTAACTGAATTAAATTACCTTTGGTTACTTGTTTATATAAGAAAAAAAGAGCAAATCACCCTGCTGAATAAAATGTCAAATATTTGCAAGGCCCTTAAACCTTCTCTTATTTAAATGCTTGGAAATTTGTTAGCTGACTTAAACGAATATATCTTTTGCCTATATGAGCTTAGATAATCAGTGAGGTCTCTTTAAACACAAATCCTCTAATAGTGAAAATTTCTTTTTTTAGCATGAGGTATAATTACTCTGCGGAACTCTTGAATCGCAGTGGCGTCTCTTAACACCATCATTAATTTACTGGACTGCCCAGGGAACCTTACCATCTTGTACTATGGTTCCAGTCTTAATTAATACATTAGATTTTTGGAGCCCCATCCTTTCTCATCCAGACTGAAAACAAGCTGCATTTAATTTTATTCTTAATTTATTTTAATATGATTTTTTAAACTCATGTATCAGGATTGTGTATACGTGTGTGTTTTAATGAGAAAATCAGGAAATAACAATAGAAAATCAAAATGAAGCCTGGGGTGAGAATAGCAGGGGAAGTGGATGTCTAGAAGACCAGAACTGTTGGCAGCCAGAAGCAAGGGCCTCAGGTCTGGCTCTGAGCTCCCTAGTAGTAGTAGCTTGTGTAAAGAGAGAATCATGAACACTTTATGCATAGCACGGTGTCCATGATATAAAAATTGGCAAGTTGCTTAGAAGAAGTACAGCTCTTCTGGGTATTAAAACCTAAGAAGCTTCTCTTAAGGCTCTGTGTATAAAGGACAACATTCTCTATGTAATTACAGCCAATTTCAAATGACAGTTTTTTGTGTTTTTTTTGCCCTGTCAATATTGGCTAATGGTGCAAGCATAGTGAGCAAAAGCAGTTCTGCAAGGGGCCCAGATTACTGGTCCCTGCCATAACCCAAGGATACATTTTAAAGAATCTGGAGGAATAGATAGAAGGCTTGCCTTTTAGGCAACTGAGTAGACAGCAAGTGCTTTACTGTGAGGGACTTTGCATGAACAAAGCCAGAAACTTTGGTTCCACTCCAGTTCAAAGCCCTCCAGTTGTACGCTATAAAGATTTTCTTAAGGGATATTATGACAGACCATCTATTTTAAGCCAAATAACTTGTGGGTGAGACCATCAAAATAAATTAGCTGTAAATGGGGCCCCAATGTAACAAAACAAGCTGATTCATTTTGTGGGGTTGATTTGAGCGATGGGCTACCTAATGTGTACCAAAAATGAAGACCTTGTTTTCAGGAACCTTATCTAAAGCTATTTTTTTTTAAATAACATTTTGAGCTCAGAGCCAGTTATCTCTTAAGACCACTCCTTATTTTTAAAACTATGACATCTGCATACAGGAAACTGGCTTTTCCTCTGTGACCAGGGAGAGGAATTTGATATATTTTGTTCTCCTCGAATGGTCATAGTTGTGTTGTCATAGAGTTCCATCCAAGTTAGCCTCAGAAAGGTGGGGTTTAGTGATTACGAGTGTGATGCATTTGTTCTTATTCTAAGCCAGTATGTTATGTATTACTAATATGTGTAATATACTATAAACAAGAATGTGTGATATTTACTATCCCAAAACTAGTGAGGACATTTTTGTATTTTCAAATCTTTTTCCACAAACAGTCAGTAAACTGTTTTTTCTAATGAAGCCACTTTGTAATGTGGTTAAGCTTAGACACAGAAGTAAAGGAACAGGTTAGGACCTGTACTGTTAAGACTAAGAAATAGATTATTTTTCCATTCAAAGAATTACAGCATATCTTATATCCACATACTTAACATTGTTGCAGGAGTGGAATTATAATGTTATATTCAACTACCTTATGCCTGATATAGCTAATATTAAAATAAAATACACTAATAATTGGAGGTACATGTAAATTATTTCCAGAATAATTTAAGATTAACAATTTTCTGTAATGCTTTTTAGGTGAATAATGAAGAAAAGATACACACATATAGTCAGGAGGTGAAACATAAAAATATTGTCCAAAATTGCCTATTAGGTTAAAAAAAATCAATTACTTTCAGTTCAGGCAATTGATGTATATAATTCTCCTGGCTAAATGTAATTGAATTTTTTTATTCCTTTTTGAATAGACATCTTAGATTTAGCATCAGGTCACAGGTTTCCATGGGGATATAATTTGTGTTTTAATTAAATGAAAATTTCAGTTCGGTGCTTATAGAGAACCTGCTATGTACAAAACTTAGTATGTCCTGTGGGGGTTGTAAAAATGAGTGAGGTCAGGTTTCTGTCCTGAAGAAGTGAAGAACCTGGTGGAGAGGGCAAACCTGTATGGAAATACTAGAGTACGAGGCAGTCCAGTGGGAATTATTTTTCTCTTAACTCTTCCATACATTTCCCCAGACATATAAAAATACGGGATTCTGAACTCTGAATTGATCACTAGCCTCTCTTTCACTCTATTTGGTGAAATTCTATTCATACTTTAAAGATGTGAACCTCCCTGGAAATACTTCCTAATCCCTTCTCCCTGTTCTCAGGGCATCCTTCATATCCTCCTGTTATAATATAGAGGAGTCTATAATCAGTACCCAGTGCCAAGGGCTTTGTAAAGCCTTGTCCTGTTTCCATTTGAATCTTTAGTCCCTAACACCATATCTGGTATCAAAATGGATGAGTGTTTGAGTGAACAAGCCAGCGATCCAGTAACTTTGAATAATAAGCCCCCTGGTACCACTAACAAAAGTTTGCTTTTCTCTCCATCTCAAGGATATTAGATGCAAAGAGAATAAATACTTGTAAATAAGGTGAAATTTCCCCCCAAAAATATACTACTTCAAATGTAAAGCAGTGCTAAATTTAGTCTTTTTAAAATAACAGTGAAAATTTTAATTTGGTTTTCCACTCCAACACCACCACCACCACCCCGCCCCCATGACAGAAAATGTGTGGTACTGACTGTATTGAGAATGGTGGCTTGAAATTAGAGTCAGCAGTTTGGCTACCATTCTTAAGCAAAGTAGGATAGCCACAGTGGGAGGAGTAAGGGGTACCAGCAAGGGGAAAGAATTAGTAGCAGGACACCAATGAGATAAAGGATGAGACCAGGTCTCGCGTCTGTGGCTCAGCACCTCCTCCAGGCTGGAACTACCCCTGCGCAACCCTGCAGACTGCCATGACCAGGCACAGCCACTCCTCTATGGAATCAGTACCATAGGGCACCTTTGGGAGGAAGGTGTAGGATAAAATGAAGATCTGGGCTCTCACTAATGGAACTCAAACAGCATCAACCGATGTGCTTCTCACCCATTGTTGCTAGAGGGTTAAATGAGGGGATCCATGTAAAGAACGTCATGCACTGTCTGTGTGCTGGATCAGAGTTAGCTGTTGGTGTTGTGAGGTGGACAGTTTGAGGATAGTTATGATGCTCTGCAGATAGCCTTTCATGAATGAGCAGACCACCCTCCCAGCACCTGGGACTAGCTAACTAGCTTATTAATGCAGACTCAACCTCTAGTGTCTACACATTGAAGGAGTTTGGGGATAGTAGTTTTGTCCAGACCAGCATTTCACAAAATGTCATAAGTGGTGTTGGGCGTTGGGAAGAGGTTCTACAAACCCATACATGTACATTACTTTGTCTTATCATGTGTTTCCAGGCTTCTTTACTGCTTTAATCTGTGAAGGCTCTTTGTGTCTCTTCCTGAGGGATACTTAAGGATGTTTCTTTCTTTCTCAACTCCCAGGACTAGTATTTCAAGTAACACTCTTTGGGAACTTCTGGTCCATCCACATGCCTAATCTGATTTTCACCTGCCTGAGGCTCTTGGTGACAGCATAGCCGGACAATTAGCTGGCCCACCCCCATTTTGCCAAATCAACCAATTATTTTGCTTGCCAATGTTGATCATATAGATGATACTTCTTTACTTCTTGGAAACAGGAGGCAAGATGTATGATGAAGGAATGCAGTGAACAGTATACCAACTGAACTTCAGTTCACTGCACATTGAGCCGCAAGGATGGGACTTCTCTTTCTGTGATAGTACTTTTATGTTCTTTTATCTTCTCTGTGTTATTTTATATGTTTTAAAAATGTGGTTCTTTTAAGCCTTTGCTAACTATAATTGGTCATACCCATGTGGCTTTTAATGCAAAGTAGACAATCTTGAAATTTTAGTAGGCAACCAAGTAAAATGGATCTCATTTAAGTTGGCCTGCCCTGTATTAAAGCTAAATACCCTCTGAATGCATTGCTTTTTTTATTCTGGACAGGGAAATAATAATATGACAGGCCAAGTACCTTCTTGCTCTGAGCATTTATGTGTATTGAAAAGTTGGCCTTGTCTTTAGGCCAAGTAATAAAAATTTCATGCAACTCATTCTGAAAGTTTTACAGATATTTGATCCCCTAAGGCTCATAGAGTTCACAGGAGCAAACCCCTTCATATGCTGCAGTGACACCTGGTATCTGCATAGCTGTGGGTAGCATCCAAGCAGCAGACTTGGAGTCTGGACTTTAGTAGTTCAAAGAGCAAATTTAAAAAGAAAAAACTCCAGGTTTTTTTAGCCATGTAGTGAATTCCTGACTGCAGTTCCTTATACTTCTGTAAAGTGTACTGTCTCCTAAGTGTAATGCACTCAATTGCTTCTTTGCCATGTCTTCTAAACAGGTATGATATGGTCTTAAGTGTCCAGAAAGTCCTTTAAAAACCATCTACATGCTGAGAGAATTTCCAAAGCCAGGCTATCCAGCCGAACAGACGGTTTTGGCAAGAGAATTCTATGTAATTATGGTTCAGTGGAAGTGAAGCTGGACATCCCAGGGAGGTCTCAGAGAAATCAAGACCTCAACTGAAGTCTGGTGCCATGAGGGTTCTTGACTCAGTTGCAGGAAAGAATTCAAGGACTAGTCAGTGTGTACAGCCAAATAGTTTAATAAATTCGATGCCAGAGAACCCCAGTAGTTCTCAGCCGGA
Organism: Tamandua tetradactyla; assembly: GCF_023851605.1. NCBI lineage: Eukaryota > Metazoa > Chordata > Mammalia > Pilosa > Myrmecophagidae > Tamandua > Tamandua tetradactyla. The sequence goes on along the minus strand of NC_135351.1, from coordinate 7,619,640 downwards.
GAGCCCTGAAATTTCTCAGTTGGATACTGGAGTGCTCTGAGAGTTCTAAGCTAGATGCTGCAGAGCTCCAGGAATTCTCTGCTGGATGCCACAGAACTCTGGGAATTCTCGGCTAGATACCAGAGAGCCCTGGAAATTCTCAAAGAAGTGGAGACCTTGACCAGGGGCTGATGCTGTGAAGGTTCCTGACTCAGTTGCAGAAAAGAACTCAAGGACTAGTCATTGTGTACAGCCAAAGAATCCAAGGACTAACCAGTGTGTCTAGTGAAAATACACATTGGAGGAAAGATGAGGGCAGGTGTTCTCTGAAGGAGAAGCAGTCTAAAGTCGGGATCCTTGAATTATAAGGACTAGGAGGAGCACTTCCCCCTATGGCTGTGCTAATAAGGGATTGATGAGATGCATTTCTCATTGGCTCTTTTTAGATGCTGGCCTGAAGGAGGGTTGGGGGGGGGGGGGCCTAGGTGTGTGCATACCAAAAGGAAATTGTTGTTGTGGGTCTTAGGATCACTTCCCCCTCCTCCTCCCTGCCATCTCACCTGCCTCAGAAGGTTCCAGAGACGGAGTGTGCCTTAAAGGGAGAGGTGGGATATTCCCATCGGTGAAGACTCCTTTTCACAAATCCTGTGGCAGAATGAGGAGATTTAGGTTTTACTGATCACCAGAGTTTATTTTGAGATGGCATTTTCTGTTGGATCTCCCAAGTACAATTTTTTTTGACAGATACATGTCGTGTCATTCTAATATTATTTTGTCAGTATTAAAATGAAAAAGTGATGTGCTAATTAGTAGCAGAATTTGTATATGCAAATGTTTGCTCCATTTTTCTTCAGTCTTAAAATCTTCAAGTTCGTTAAAATGAAATTAAATCTTAATACAAAAATACCAGATGATTCACCAGAATGGTTTAGAAATAAGCTATATAATGCATGGAAATATTTTGACCTACTTGGAAGAAAGATGCGATAGCAAGCCATTTGTATTATAAATAGGCAGGCAAACAAACTTGGTTTCAAGACAACACAGCATCCAGTCGACATAACCATATTATATAGGGTTGGTATTGTATTTCATGTCACATAGTGCTTAAGGCATCCCAGGAGGTGTAGAGATTATTCTTAATCATATTTTTAAATTCATAGAATTGTAGACTAAAAGAGACTTCAAGAGATGACTCTTCTCTGTGCATGACAAAATTAAAGCTCTCCAAAGAAGCAAGGATCTGGCCACCAAATTTTGTCAGTAAATCCATGGATGTGAATTGGTGTGTTCATTTGCATAAATATGCATATAGAATTTAGAACCCTTAACTCTAAGTAGAAAAAGTAAAGTTAGTTAATGGGTTCTCTCACCCTGGATTCCATCTAGTATTCAGAATTGAGGGACTGGAGATTGGGTTTGCCCCTTGCCATCTCATTTCAAAGCCAGCACTGAAGGGGAGCACACCAAGATTTTTACCTTATTCTTTACAGTCTCCATGAATTCCAGATCCCTAGGCCTTTTTTATTCATTCTCTGGTCTCTAGCTTTCCTCTAGATGGGTGAGGTTGCTATATACCTGAATTTTGGTTAGGTGAGATATTATTGTGTAGATTTCTTGTTCTTCTCTTAATAGCTCAGAAAATATTCTATTTCACAAATTCTAAGCTGGGGAGGAGAATTGAGGTTCTGTTTGTTTTTTGTTTTTACTGTGTGAGTTGTCCTGGATGATAATGTTGAGCACAAGCTATGTGACTTATCTGTGTCCCCCATTCTCTTTCCTTACTTACTTATTGTTGCTAGTGACTGATAAATGGCAGTAAGAAAGGAAAAAGCTAAGGCATTTTATTTGCTTCCTTTTCTGCAGCACCAATAAGACATTTTAATGAAGAAGTTGGAGTTTTAAGAACCAAGGGGAATTTCCATTATTTGTGCTTTGTTTTCCCCCATAAAGTAAAAAATTCAGAATTAACTAAATATTCTACCCTGGATAAAATGTAAACCATTTAAAAGTCATGTCTTAACATTATTTTACACTGTAATTTTAAACTAAATTTCTGAGGAGGGTACAGGGGACCCCAAACTACTCCATCCCCTCTCCATGCAGTCTTTAAAGAGTCGCAGTGAGATTTTTCAAGAAATCCGGACAGTTCTATGAGAAGAGGATAATTAGATGTGAGAAGTTGGTACTTAAGTATTATCTGTGTTTTTCCATCACAAGGGTGCCTTGTAGGACACCACATGTGAAGGACACTCATTTTCTAGTGTTGGGGAGTGTGAGAAGGGAACTGGAATCCTAGCTGCAGCCTGATTTTTGGCTCTCAGGACATAATACTGTACAAAGAGCAATAAGAAATCAGAGACCTCACCACTACTTGCTCTGTGTGCCTCACTGCAAAATTGCTGAACACATTTTATAGGTAGCCTTCACTTTGATGAATTGGTTTACATTTTGAAACAAATTGTCTTGGCAACAAAATGTCAGTGGGCTATAAGGATAAATTCAAGTGATAATTGCAAGTTTAATGTTGATGGATTATACGGTAAAGATCTTAAATGTTTTTAAATACCAAAAAAAAGAAGCCAGGATAGAAATGTTTCTAAGTTGTTTCCATATTGTCTGGAGCATCTGGTATAGTATGGTGGTATTTTCATTCTTCCCTTTATTTTTTTTTTTTTAGGAACTCCAGGGTTTTGTTTTTTTTAAAAAAAGAGAATGTTACCTTATCTATATTTTAGAAACTTACATACTCTTTGAGACCAAGGGAAGAGAGGTTTATTTTCTCTAGAACCTAAATTTTCTGTAAATATAATCTAACTCAACCTGTCTGAATACCTTATTTAAACAATCAAAACACAGGGAGCCCAGAATAAGAATTGAGGGGCTTTAATCCTGAATAGCTTAATGTTATTCCTGGATACATCCTAGAATATATTAAGCAGATGATCAAAAAGTATTGGTAGGGCAGGCCACGGTGGCTTAGCAGGCAGAGTTCTTGCCTGCCATGCTGGAGACCTGGGTCCGATTCCCAGTGCCTGCCCATGCAAAAATAAAAAATAAAAACGTATTGGCAAAGTCCCTTGAGGGATGGAAGGAAAAATATGACACTATTAAACTTCACCACCAGGGAACCCCAGATATTGTGTCAAACATTAGGGATACCAAATCAATAAGCCAAGCCCTTGATCTTGAGGTTTGCTCTTGTGAATTGTGTGTGTTGCAGAGAAGCTTAGGCTTCCAGTAACTATGCTTAAGAGTTACTTCTGGAGGACCTCTTTTGTTGCTCAGTGTGGCCTCACTCTCTAAGCCAAACTCTGCAAGTGAAATCATTGCCTTACACCCTACATGGGACATGACATCCAGGGGTAAAAGTCTCCCTGGAGGCATGGGAGATGACTCCCTGGGTTGAGCCTGGCCCTGGCACTGTGGGATCAACAATGCCATCCTGACCAACAGGGGGGAAAGAAATGTAACAAATAAGGTATCAGTGGCTGAGAGAGTTCAGATAAAGTCAAGAGGCTACTTTGCAGGTAACTCTTACGCATGCTTCAGTTAGACATTGCCACCTATCGTAACTTGCCAAACTCCAACCAAAACCATTCCAGCCAATCTTAAAGAACACCTAGGGCATTATGTAAAATTCTACAAAGGTTCCATTCACTAGGGTAACTTTCCAGAAACCTACAACCTCCAGATGGGCAGGACCAGATAAGTCCTGAAACCTAGAAGGGCCAGGCCAGCCTCTCCAGAACATCAGTTAAATCCATCTCCCTTCCCCATATTATTGACAGCCCCTTTCAACATGAAAAAGTTAGAATGGGCAGAGCCAAAATACCCCTAAAGAGTGGGAGAGAGATCAAAGGTGATGGTGGATATACGGAGAAGGTAGGGTTTAACAAACGAGTATGATTGCTGAATCATTATATTGATATTTCTTTTCATCTCCAGTGTCTTAGAGCAGCTAGAAGTAAAACGCTAAAATTATGAAATTGTAACCCAAACCAAACTCTGAAATCTGTTCTACAACTAATTGTGGTGCTGTACTTTGACATTTATTACTTTTTTGTATGTATGTTATTTTTCACGAAAAACGAAAATGTCGATTGTGATGATAAAAAAATATTCCTTCTAGCTTCCAATATTCTGTAGTAGCTAGAAAGAAAAATCTGAGCTGATGGTATGGTAGCCCATGACAAACTCTGGGATCTGTCCTATAACTACTTGTTGAAGAGTGCTTTGAAAACTATTGCTTTTTTTTTTAATCTTTCTTTGCTTTGCATGTATGTTATATTATACAATTTTTTTAAAAGTTTAAAATAAATTAAAAGAAAATGTTACCTTAAAAAAATCCTTTTAAAACCATACCTCAAATCTGCAGTAATGTAAAAAAAATTTTTAGTCATATTGTTTTGAAAGTACTTGTTGTTTCTTGTACATAATTTCACATTTATTATTTTAATAGATATATTCCATTAATATACAATAATTTCTTTGACCATTTCTTTGACAATTAAATTAGAACTTAAATCCTACAAAGCGGGCTGGTTAGGGGGATAGTCTGAGTCCAAGAACCTGAGCTTCAGAAGTTGGTGACCCTGGGGGAAGAAATTCCTTTGAGGTCTAGAAAAAGTTCTATCCCACTTTGGCCTCCTTTTAAACCCAGCTGTCAAAACTGCAATTGTGGATTTACTCTGGCATTTGCCTTTTCATTGTTACGCCTGGGCAACTGAACACAGCTGGAGAAAAGTCACCCAGTGTGCCAAATTGGGTGCCACCATATGTGATGTACTCAGCCTTGGCTGGCCCTTTCTCATTACTAGGCAGCTCTATTTTCCTGGAGTCACCTCTCTCTCTCAGTTTCTGAAATGATTGTTTTAAACTTCTCTCTGAAACTTTCAATCCTATGCACTATTTTTTTTTCCTCATAAGTTTATTTTGGTTCTGATGTATAATCTAGAAGCCATAAGATGAACAAAAACAAATTATTTTATTAGGTAATTGTACTTTTTCTTTTCATTTTTAATGTGTTTAACAATTTTTTTTTTACTTTTTTTTAACTACTCTCTCATAGGATACTATTTTGCTTTTCTAAAATATAAGAATATTCTTAACGCATCAGACTTTATTAAGCTTTGCTTTTATTATATTTCTAATAAAGGTACTTATGCCATTAACGTTCATTTAAGTATGGCTTTGACGGCATTCCAAAGATTTTGTGCATTATCTTTTTCATTATTTTAATAAGACAGTTTCTTATCATGCAATGAATTACCCCATGGGTCCATTTGTTGCTTATGAACACGCTTCTATGCATTTTGGGCTTTTTCTCCCTGTACACGTGACACTCTGGTCAGACAGTGTGTATGCTCATAATGTTCTTGATGCAGTCATTCTCACTCTTTTCGGTCTTTACCTTAACGCTATATAGGCCATGTGACACTTTTATCCTCTCCCTGCTTGTAAAGTTTGAATAATTCTGGCCTGCCTTCCTTCCTTCACTCTGACCCTTCTTTCCTCCTGTTCTTTCATGGATCCTCTCTGTCTGCTCTTAAATGTTGGTACAGTTTCTCCAGGGCTCTGTCTGAGGCTTTTCGTTCTACTGCTTTCTTCTAAACAAGGTCATCTACCCCTGTGGTTTTACCTCACACTTACTTGTTGATGATTTTCAGATTTAAGCCCAGACCTTCTCACCTAAGTCCCAAAACCATATTTCTGGTAGCCAACTCGACATGTCTACCTTGTCCCGTTCTTGCCTCAAAATGGACATATCTAAAAATTAACTTGTAGGGCCTGTTGTTTTTATCTACTAAGTGTCTCTTCATCCATCCCTTCCTCTTTTTCTGTGGCACTGCCTACGTTTAATTCCTCATCATATATCTCACCTGAATATATGTATTCATCTAATGATACACCCTTCCTCAGGTACTTTGTCCTCAATATGTTTTCCTACAAATTGAACCTTATTTATTGCTGATTTATTGTACCTAGGAACTTAAAAATCATTAAGAAATTAATGGCTGTCACAATAATTTAGAAAGCATAAGCTCAAATAACCTGAAGTCATTTTTGTTAACATGTTGTAATACTTCTTCTATATTATCCATTATTATGTGCCTGTATTATCCATTATTCACGTCATCCTGGATATAAAATTGTATCCTTCATTTTTAAAACTTTAACATTAGGGCTGGCCACAGTGGCTCAGCAGGCAAGAATGCTCGCCTGCCATGCCAGAGGACCCGGGTTCGATTCCCAGTGCCTGCCCATGTTAAAAAAAAAAAAAAAAAAAAAAACTTTAACATTAGATGGGCGAGACCCTCAAGATGTTGGAGTGAGATGTTCCAGGGATCCATTCCCCCACAGAGGCTTTAAATACCAAGCACTGGCAGCACTATCTTGCTTCAAGACTCCAGAAAACAGTTATAGGATTGCAGTAAAAGGGAAAGCACCAAATCAAAAAAAAAGTAACTTAGAAAGAGTAGAATCTTGTGGTGCCCTTGCTGACCCCCACTCCTAGTACAGATTTCTCATCCTGGTTCTGGAGAGAGCAGGTCTCCTGTGCATATACTCAGGTGCTTTTATGTCTGTGAATGTCTGTCCAGTGGTAGCCTGAAGGACTTAACCAGGACACACATTGCAGACTCACAGCATTAGTCCCAGTAGCCAAAAGGGAGGCAACCATAGTGTCTGATGGATGGATAAACAGAATGTGGTATATACATACAATGGAATAGCCTTTTAAAAGAATGACGTTCTGATACATACTACTACAGGGATGTTGAGTGAAATCAATCAGATCAAAAGGGACATGTACTGTGATTTCTGTTTATATGAAACAGCCAAAATAAACAAACTCATAGAGTACTGGTTACCAGGGCAGGGAAAGGGGATTTGAGAGGTAATGCATAATGGGTACAGGGTTTCTGTTTGGGATGATGGGAAGGTCCTGGTAATGGATGGTGGTGAAGGTAACACACATTGTGAATATAAGTTATGCCACTGAATGGTATGCTTAGAAGTTTTGAGATGGAAACATTTGTGTTGTGTATTTGTTTCCACAGTTAAAAAAAAGAGAGAGAGAAAATAAAGAGACAATGATAAGTAAATAAGTAAAAGTAGATCTAACAATGGAAAAGAAAATGTCCAAAAGGTCATTATTGGGACATTTGAAAAATTGGAATATAGTCTATAATCTTTTTATCAATGTTAGATTTCTTGAACTTGATAACTGTACTTACATTCTTGTTTTAGGCCATGTACATGGGAGTATTAAGTGTTCAAGGAGCATGAGGTATACAATCAACTCTCAAATCTTTAGAAGATAGGGAGGAAGGGAGGAAAGAAGAGTAAGTATTGCAAAATGTTAAAATTGTTGGATATGGAAGATAGGGGTATGTTGGAGTTCTCTGTGTGGGTTCTGAGTTTATTATCCTATAAACTCAAAGTTATTTCATAATAAAAACTTAACATTAGAGGGTAAAGTTAGATTCTCATTTATGCAAGTACATATAAAGACACCAAAATAATTCCAGATTGATCAAAGAGTTAAACAGCTAAACCACAAAGGAATATATTGGTGAATTATTTTTATAATACACAACAGAAAAGGCTTTTATAAGTATGGCATATAATCCAGAAGCCATAGCATAAAAATTACACATTTGACTACATAAAAACTGAATATGACAAAAACAAACCTTATGAGCAAAGCAAAATGGCCAACCACGAGGGCTGGTTGTGGATTGCAAAATAACTCCTTTTACAAAGAACTAGCTTTTTATAGATGTGAATTGACCTTGAATAGTAAAAAAAAGAAGACCAGTAACTCAATCAAAGAGAAGGCAATGCATATAAGCTGAAAGAGAAATATAAATAACGTTAAAATTGTGAAAAGAGGGTCAACCATTCATAAGATAAATGTAATTCAAATAAAATATCATTTTTCACCCATTTGAGTGACAGAGATAAAAAAATTTGATGTCATACTATATTGCTAGAGATGGGAAACAAGCACACTTAACACATTTGGGTGGAAACATATATGGCACAATCTCTGTGGAGAGAATTTTGGTAGAATTTTATCAATACTAGTACTGTACATGTCCTTTGACCTACCAATTCCACTTCTAAGAATTGATACCATATGTAAACATGTATCTAGTGATCAGGTCTATTGATTACAGCATTGTTTGTAACAGCATAAGACTGGAAATAAAACTAATACCCTTTAATAAAGGACTGGCCAAATGAATTCTGATTCATCGATTTAAAAATGAGTCAGCTCTATTTGTATTAACATGAAATGACCACTAAGAAATACTGTTCATTGAAAAATTAAAGGTGTGCGGTACATGTTGAATACCATTTGTGAAGGAATCATATGTATACGTAGAGGTTTCAGTATACACCCAAGATCTCTGGAAAGCTACTAAAAAACTGCGAACTTTTGATTGCATATAATGAGAACTGGTTGGCTGAGGCACAGGAGTGGAAGGGAGATGGGTTTTTCACTTCACACATTTTCATACCTTTGACTTTTTTTGTACCAATAACTTTAAAATTTTTGAAACACCTACCTTAGAAGCGACATAATATTTTGCATAGCCACTTCTCTGTTGTTGGACATTTAGGTTGTTTCTATTTTTAATGCTTATGGATAATTCTGTGATGAATATATTTTTTATATACATCTGTACATATTTCAGATTATTTCTGTAGTATTTCTTATCTTTCTTTAGTCACCGTTTGTGCTGTTTTGTGAACTATGGTTTCATGCCCCTTGCTCATTTATTTACTGTGGTCCCAGTGTTTTGTCTCCTCAGCTTATATGTGCTATTTATATGCTGAAGATATTAATCTTTTCTCATATTTGTTTTTACCTGGGTTAAATCTTTGCACACAAATAGGAGTTAGCCAAGAAATCCAGCTGGAGAAGGACAGTCCATGTATGGGGAAATAGCAGACTTAAAGGAGAATAAGCAGCGTTTGCATGTGACTGGAGGTTGTGGTCCCTGCTGGAAGGGGTGCTAAGTGTGGGGCGAGGGGAACAGGAGCTGGGATAGCGAGAGTTCTTTAGCCCATCCGTGCTGATACATTTGACCCTTTTCTTGAAGATAAAGGAAAACCTTAGGGAATTTTTAACAGGAACTTATGTAGGAGGCTCTATTTACAGCTACCCCAAAATTTAGAAATAGGTCCAAAGTGAATTTTCTGACACTATCTTCATCTCTCACGCCACAATCTTTATCACTGGTCTCTGAAATATATATATGTATATACATATATATCTTTTTTTTTTTTTTTTTAAGCAATTTAACTCATTCCTTTTTTTCACTTTTTCTTCCTGCTTTTATCAGGAACCCTTTTATATATAGTGGCCTCAGCCACTTGTCTTTTTTTAGAACGTGTTTGGTGCTTGAACTATACAGTAACACCTGAAACAGTACCAAGAGATTAGATGGTCCCTTGAAACTTTTGGTGCCAGCAACAATTGTTGTAATGTTTTCTCAAATGAATAGCAAAGAACTTATCCAAGACTTAATAAAGTCCTCAGGTTTGATTTTCTAGACTGCTGGGGGAGGTATGATAAGTTAAGGTAGAAAATCACAGAATAGAGTCAGCTAAATTCAGATCCAGCCCTGCCACTTATTTTAGACATGTTATCTTGGCCTAAATTTTTTTAATCCCTCCAAATCATAACGTATGAGAATTAAATATATAATATATACTTAAGTCTTAATTATAGTTCCCTGTGCGTGGTACCTGTACCATAAACTCTAACAATTTATTATATTGTTAGTCAACAATTATATTTTTGAACCTTTAAAACAGCACTGCAAACGACTGTGGAAAGCAGCCTTTTTCTTTGAGAGTTTTTTAAATAGAAATCTGAAGATTTCCATTAAATAAATCAGTTCACCCTAGAAATCTGAGGACGTACTTAACCTATATTCCATTCAAAGTCATCTACTTAAAATTCCCTTTATTTGTCCTTCTTTAAATGTTGTTTGTTTTGTTTTTTCTTCTGTGACCTTTGAGTTTAGTGTCTTATAAATAAATACCCTGGTATTGTCCTCTGGCGTTAAATCTCAATGAGTCTTCTCAATTTTTTGTAATCACTGCTGAGACATTTCTTCAATTATAATTTTAATTACCATCTCAGTTCAGTTTGTTCACAGTTATTATTCATGGGTTACATATCTTTGTCCTGTTATGAAGGTTAATTTTTTTCTTACATATTTCTCATCAACTCATTTAATTTTTCATGACTTAAATTTGATTTCTAGTTTGCCCTCTGTTCTAGTTTGCTAGCTGCCAGAATGCAATATACCAAAAACGGAATGGCTTTTAACAAGGGGAATTTAATAAGTTGCAAGTTTACAGTTCTAAGACCGAGAAAATGTCCCAATAAAACAAGTCTATAGAAATGTCCAATCAAAGGCATCCAGGGAAAGATACCTTGGTTCAAGAAGGCCAATGAAGTTCAGGGTCTCTCTCTCAAGTGAGATGGCCCATGGCGAACACAGTCACGGCTTCTCTCTCAGCTGGAAGGGCACATGGCAAATACAGTGTCATCTGCTAGCTTTGTCTCCTGGCTTCCTGTTTCATGAAGCTCCCCAGGAGGCGTTTTCCTTCTTCATCTCGAAAGGTCACTGGCTGGTGAACTCTCTGCTTCGTGGTGCTGCAGCATTCTCTGCTCTCTCTGAATCTCTCATTCTCCAAAATGTTTCCTCTTTTATAGGACTTCAGAAACTAATCAAGACCCACTCAAATGGGTGGAGACATGTCATCCCCTAATCCAGTTTAACAACCATTCTTAACTAAATCTCATCAATCAGGGAGATGATCTCATTACAGTTTCAAACATACAGTATTGAATAGAGATTATTCTACCTTTATGAAATGGGATTTATATTAAAACATGGCTTTTCTTAGGGGACATGCTTCCTTTCAAACCAGCACACCCTCTATTCTGTTCTTTATGATACAGTATTAACTTTTACTTCTTTCAGCTATATACATCATTATTTTCTAGCATTACAGTCTTTGTTTTTTGATTTTTCTTTTGTTTTTTTTTCCTTTGCTTAAAAGTGATCGATGTAACAAATGTGTCACACTAATTCAAGGTGTTAGTAATAGAGTGGTATGTGGGAACTCTTATTTTATGCATGATTTTTCTGTAAACTTACAACTTCTCTAATAAAAAGCCAAAAAAGCAATTTAAGAGATAAATCAATATATGCAGTATGGTGGATCTTAAAAGAAAAGTGCTCAAATAGAGTTTCTATAGTGTTTACTTTTTTTTGTTTTTTTTTATCTGTTTTTTTTAATTTTTTTAAATTTTTTATTAATTAAAAAAAATTACAAGAAACACAAACATTCCCAACACATACACTCAGCAATTCACAGTATCATCACATAGTTGCATATTCATCATCATCATCATTTCCCAGAACATTAGCATCAATTCAGAAAAAGAAATGAAAAGACAACAGAAAAATATAACAAACAGAAAAAAAAAATTTTTACAGGCCATACCCCTTACTGATCCCTTTCATTGATCACTAGCATTTCAAACTAAATCTATTTTAACATTTGTTCCCCCTATTATTTATTTTTATTCCATATATTCCTCTCTGTTGACAAGGTAGATAAAAGGAGCATCAGACACAAGGTTTTCACAATCACACAGTCACATTGTGAAACCTGTATCATTACATAATCATCATCAAGAAACGTGGCTACTGGAACACAGCTCTACATTTTCAGGCAGTTCTCTCCAGCCTCTCCATTACATCTTGGATAACAAGGTGATATCTACTTAATGCATAAGAATAACCTCCAGGATAACCTCTCGACTCTGTTTGGAATCTCTCAGCCATTGACACTTTGTCTCATTTCACTCTTCCCCCTTTTGGTTGAGAAGGTTTTCTCAATCCCTTGATGCTGGGTCTCAGCTCATTCTAGAGTTTTTCTCAGTGCCTTGATGCTGAATCTCAGCTCATTCTGGGATTTCTGTCCCATGCTGCCAGGAAGATCCACACCCCTGGTAGTCATGTCCCACATAGACAGGGGGAGGGTGGTGAGTCTGCTTGCTGTGTTGGCTGGAGACAGAGGCCACATCTGAGCAACAAAAGAGGTTCTCTTGGGGGTGACTCTTAGGCTTAATTTTAAGTAGGCTTCACCTATCCCCTGTGGGGTTAAGTTTCATATGAACAAACCCCAAGACTGGGGGCTCAGCCTATAGCTTTGGTTGTCCACACTGCTTGTGAGAATATCAAGAATTCAACTTGGGGAAGTTGAGTTTTCCCCGTTCTCACTATTCCCTGAAGGGAACGTTGCAAATACTTTTCCATTCACCGATCAAATCACTCTGGGATTCATCAGGGCATCACCGGTACAAACCAACAAAATCTCATGTCCTATACAAAGTTCCATGTACTTAAGATGTTCAATCAACTATCTACATAAGTTATATTAGGAGATGCACTAGTCAAAGTATAGATTTGTACCAAATAAACATTTTTTGCTTTAGTCTCACACATTAGTTGAAATTTTAAAATATTAATTACCATCTATTTTCAGCACACTGCAGTAATGACATTCTTTTGTTCTTCCTCATGCAAAAACATTTTTAAATTTGTACATTTAGTCACTATCATTATACACTCTAGGCATTCCTAGATTACACCATCTCAATCTTTATCGTCTATCTTTCTTTGTGATTTCATTTATGCCCCAGCCCTCCTCCCTCTATTATTCTCATATGCAGTTTCATTCAGTGTTTTAGCATAATTGTATTGCAGTTAGGTAATATTGTGCTGTCTATTTCTGAGTTTTTATATTCAGTCCTGTTGCACAATCTGTATCCCTTCAACTCCAATTACCCAATATCTTACCCTATTTCTATCTCCTGATGGTCTCTGTTACCAAGGAATATTCCAAGTTTATTCACTAATGTCAGTTCATATCAGTGAGACCATACAGTATTTGTCCTTTTGTTTCTGACTAATCACACTCAGTACAATGTCCTTAAGGTCCATTCATGTTGTTACATACTTCATAACTTTATTCTGTCTTACAGCTGCATAATAGTCCATCTTATGTAAATGTCACAGGTTGTTTAGCCAACTCTCTGTTGATGGACATTTTGGCTGTTGCCATCTCTTGGTAATTGTTAATAATGCTGCTGTAAACACTGGTGTGTAAATGTCCATTTGTGTCCTTGGCTTCGTGTCCTTTGAGTAGAGACAGCATATAGATGGGTCCTGTTTTTTAATCCATTCTGCCATACTATGTCTTTTGATTGGAGAGTTTAATCCATTAACATTCAGTGTTATTACTGCATGGGTAGTACTTTCTTCTACTCTTTTGCCTTCTGGATTTTATATATCATATCTAATTTTCCTTCTTTTTACCTTTACTCATAGTCTTCCTTTCTACACTCTTCTCCACACCTCTCTCTTCTGTCTTCGTGTCTTTCTCTAGTGTTCCCTTTAGTATTTCTTGCAGAGCTGGTTTCTTGGTCACAAATTCTCTCAGTGATTTTTTTGTCTGAAAATGTTTTAATTTCTCCCTCATTTTTGAAGGACAATTTTGCTGGATATAGAATTCTTGGTTAGCAGTTTTTCTCTTTTAATAATTTAAATATATTATCCCACTGTCTTCTCGCCTCCATGGTTTCTGCTGAGAGATCTGCACATAGTCTTATTGGGCTTCCCTTGTATGTGATGGATTGCTTTTCTCTTGCTGCTTTCAAGATCCTCTCTTTCTCTTTGACCTCTGACATTCTAACTAGTAAGTGTCTTGAAGAACGCCTATTTGGATCTGTTCTCTTTGGGGTACACTGCACTTCTTGGATCTGTAATTTTAAGTCTTTCATAAGAGTTGGGAAATTTTCAGTGATAATTTCCTCCATTAGTTTTTCTCCTCCTTTTCCCTTCTCTTCTCCTTCTGGGACACCCACAACACGTATATTCGTGCACTTCATATTGTCTTTCAGTTCCCTGAGTCCCTGCTCATATTTTTCCATTTTTTTCCCTATACTTTCTGTTTCTTGTCAGATTTTAGATGTTCCATCCTCCAGTTTTTAAATCCTATGTTCTGTCTCTCGAAATCTACCATTGTAGGTTTCCATTGTTTTTTTTCATCTCTTCTACTGTGTCTTTCATTCCCATGAGTTCTGTGATTTGTTTTTTCAGACTTTCAGTTTCTTCTTTTTGTTCTTTCCTTGCCTTCTTTATATCCTCCCTCAATTCACTGATTTGGTTTTTGATGAGGTTTTCCATGTCTGTTCGTACATTCTGAATTAGTTGTTTCAGCTCCTGTATGTCATTTGAATTGTTGGTTTGTTCCTTTGACTGGGTCATATCTTCTATTTTCCTAGTGTGATTTGTTATTTTTTGCTGGCGTCTAGGCATTTAATTACCTTAATTAGTTTATTCTGGAGATTGCTTTCACTTCTTTTATCTAGGGTTTTCTTGCTGGATGAATTTGTTGTCTATCTGTTCTTTGACATTCCGTTCAGCTTTATCTGAACCTTTAGCTTAAGTTTTGTTTAACAAAGGAGAATTTTTCAGTTCTTGTTTTCTTGTTTCTTGCCCTGCTTGTGTGGTGCCTTTCTGCCCCCCCAAATTTAGGAGGGTCTACTTAGATATTATAAACCCCAGCCAGATTTTCCCAGACCAAACTGGCCTTCTATCAGGAGGAAAGAATCCCCTGCATCGGTTTTCCCTAAGGGTGAGACCCTACAGGTTGAAAGACTTTCCTGCTGGGGGCATGGTGGAGACAGAGGAGAGGTTGTAGGCTGGTTTTAATGGCTTCAAATTACCAAGCTCTGGGGTCTGAATTCCTTGAGGGAGGGATTCCACCTGAGTTGGGCTTCACCCCTCCCCTGGGGAAGGCACAGGCTCCAGACAAGCCCCCAAAAGAGTTCACTTCTGCCTATGCCTGGGGCATTTGCAGCCTGAAAAGTCCTGCCGCTGTATCCAGAGGCAGTCAAGCCTTTGTAGATATACAACCACAAAAACCTCTGTTTCCTTCTTTCCCCCCCCCCCCCCCTTTTCTGTCAGTCCTGCCCCCTTGGCGCCAGGGCAAAAATGAGCAACCTCTGCTTTGGTCAGGTTCACCTGAGCTGGGGGCCTATTTTTAGTAGTCAGAATTTGTTAATTAGTTCCACAATTGGCGTTTGATTGTGCCCAGTTCCTGCTGCTGGTAAAGTCCTTTCCTTTCTCTTCTGGGAAGTGTCCTGTTGGGGAGGGGCACTGGCCGCCGCAGCTTTGGGAACTCATGGTTCGGGGGGGTGCTCGCAGCCGGTCCAGCTGGTCCAGACTGGGGTACGCTGCGTGTCTGGTCACTGACGTGGCTCCGGGAGCTTTCTGTACTGTTTCTGGTTATTTAGTAGTTGTTCTGGAGGACGAACTAAAACTGGTTATTTAGTAGTTGTTCTGGAGGACGAACTAAAACACGCACGTTGTTAAGCCGCCATCTTGCCTCGAACTCTATAGTGTTTACATTTTAATTTAAAATTCAACTTATTGAGAATGATTTATATACAATAAAATGCATCTATTTTAAGTGTACTGTTTACTGTTTTGACAAATATATAGTCCCATGAAAACACCATCCTAGGCAAGATAAGAATCTTTCCATTACCTCCAGAAAGTTCCCTGCATTCCTTTGTTTTCACTTTTAATGGTTTCTATTTCATCTTTTTATATATAGATTTCAACCCCCAGCAGATCCTACTCTTCTTGAGACCAATAACTGTCATTTTCCACGGTATCTTCAGTACCTAGCATAGTGCTTACCTAAAGGGCATTTAACATGTTTCTTGAATGAAGTCTTATTGTGAATTTTGCAATTACTGCCATCTAGAGATTATTTCAGTTTGGAGGCTTCAAACCCCTTTTCCATTCCTTCTCTTTTGGAGTTTCTTATTCTTTGT
Organism: Tamandua tetradactyla; assembly: GCF_023851605.1. Lineage (NCBI taxonomy): Eukaryota > Metazoa > Chordata > Mammalia > Pilosa > Myrmecophagidae > Tamandua > Tamandua tetradactyla. Next base: position 7,603,715 of record NC_135351.1, on the reverse strand, counting down.
TGTGTTTTCCTTTTTGATTATTGGTGTTTTTCTTGAAGGTCTCTTGATATTATCTGCAATAGTTCAGTAAGTTCATTTATATGCTAAATATTTATTGAGCATCTTCTCTGTGCCAGGAATTTAAGATATAAGAAAGTTTCTTGGTGACCAATGCAAACATCACTGTTTGTGTGGGGCTTACATCTAGTGGGAATTTACGTTCATGAATAAGGAGTAAGCTTTCTGCTGTTTCCACTATTATCCACCCAGAAGTTCTTACAACTTTCTAATGATCTTTGAACTTTCTCTGTTGTTATTATCCATTTCATTGTATCCCACACACATATACACATACTGTAATCCCAAGGCTGTTGCATGTGTATGACAGATGAGAGCCTGAACCAAGAGCAGGACCGAGGAGAATGGAGATGTAGACAGTGATTCAGAAGGAATGGAGCAGGTTGAAACAAAAAGATTTGGTAAAGGAAAAAACAAAAAGATTTGGAGATTGATTGAATATAGGGAGTTAAAAGAAAAAAAGTGTGCCAGTTTGAATCAGTTGTGTACCCCCAGAAAAGCCATATCCATTAATCCCCATTCAGTATTGCTGGGTGGAATCTTTTTTATTGTTTCCATGGAGATATGACCCATGCAATTGTGGATGGTAACTTTTGATTAGATGAAACTATCCATGGAAATGCATCTCCACCTATTCAAGGTGAGATTGCTTACTGGAGCCCTCTAAGGGGGAACCATTTTGGAAAAAGCTCTAGAACCTGCACAGTGAGAGACCTTTGGAGAGGAAGAAGCAAAGAGCCTTGAGGGAAGCTTCATGAAACAAGAAGCGGGGAGAGATAGCTAGCAGACTTCGCCACGGGCCCTTCCAGCTTAGAGAAACCCTGAACTTCATCGGCCTTTTTTGAGTGAAGGTAACCTTGTTGGTGCCTTAATTTGGTCATTTTCATAGCCTTGCCTTAATTTGGACATTTTCACGGCCTTAGGACTATGAACTTGCAACTTAATACGCTCCCCTTTTTAAAAGCCATACTGTTTCTTGTATATCTCATTCCGGCAGCTTGCAGACTAGAACAGAAAGGAATTTAGAATTACTTTCCAAGTGTCTTGACTTGGGCACTGGCTGTATGAAGATTTTATTACCAATGGAAGGAATACTGACTATTGGGGGCAAGAGGAAAGGAAGATGGTGACCTCAATTTTGAATGTGTTAAGTAACAGAATCTGTAGAGTATTCTTATTGATGCATCCAGAAGTCATTTGGCTTATATGAATTGAGAACTCAGAATGGAGGTCCATGCTAGGAGAGAATTGGTAATCAATGGCATATATATAATAGCATCTAGAAACATTGGACATGGATGCAAATGCCAGAGGAGGTTTATTAAAAAGAAAAAAGGTCCCCATATGGAATCCTAGAGAATATACTGTCTAAGTGACAGAAAAATAAGATGAACCCACAAAGGAGACTGGGAAGGGATAGCAGGTAGAACTTAATACCAAGAGGAGCAATCAACAGCTTTAACTGATGGAATACTCCATCAGTGAAGCAAATATACCTGGATAAAGGATTGCAGATGCTGTCATTCATCACATTATAAAACTTGTTGGTTTTGAAATGTCTTATTTTATTAAAAATTATGATTTTTTTAAATTGCCTAAAATCTGTGGTCTTTGTATATATGGGGTGTCCTTTAGATATCTATATTCCTTTGAGGAATCCTGAGTATTGACCTGGATGCGGGCAGATAACAGGGCTGTGGTGGTGTACCACATGGTATAGGCAAGATGGCATGGCTTCAAAAATGTATCTGGAAGGATCTGTTGGATCCCAGAACACACTGGCATTCTCCTCTCAGCTCTGTGGGATATGGGGGCATGCTAGAATTAAACAGCTTCCTCTTAATGGCTGCAAAGGAAGCACTGTCTTCAGGGACAAGGCATGTTTCAGTTAAGACAAGTAGGTAGAGGCCATGTTCTTCCAAGCAGTTGAAGGTATACAGGAGTTTGTCCCAAAGATGACCATAGAAAGGGTTTAGTTGTTTTATTATTAAGGTACTCAACTTGGGGTTAGGAACTGAGGAAAGCACAAACGTTTGTACAGGATAGACAAGCAGAGAATTCAGCATTTGGGATGGTGTTGAAGGTTGACAGAAATAAGAGGCATTACAATAATTGGCTTTTCCAAATTGCGCTTTGGAATTCTGCTTCTTGTTGGTAAAATAGATGTGCTATGGAGCCTCTGATTTTAGACTGTGTTTGGCTCTCAGTGATCCAGAACATGCAGAGAATGAAGCAGGACCTTGGCGCTGAGGAGCTTTGATTGCTACCACCTGCTATACTGCTTTGGGGCTGGGAAATGGAGGGATGGGCAGCTTTCCAAAGGAGTTTTATCCTAGCAGTGCTAGAAGGACAGCCAGTAGAAGAACCTGTGGACACTTGGAGATCTGATGGCAGGCAGGAGGGGAAAGGCTGGGTGGGGAAGAAAAGCCGAATGGGGGATCCAGTGATCTCTGCAGTGCTTCACTGGGATGGAAAAGCCGAATGGGGATCCAGTGATCTCTGCAATGCTTCACTGGGATGGAAAAGCCGAATGGGGATCCAGTGATCTCTGCAGTGCTTCACTGGGATGGAAAAGCCAAATGGGGATCCAGTGATCCTCTGCAGTGCTTCACTGGGATGGAAGAAGAGCAGTGATTGTGTAAGCAGCACACCGCCTTCCTGTTTCTGTGGATACAGTCTGCTTTTTCCCATTTTGTAGCTGTTGCTGTTCTGTTGCCCCTTATGTGTTAATTTTTCATGCCTTATTTCAAACAGCAGCTGACTCGTATTAAGTACATTCTAATGTGAGGCACTGTGCAGCAGCTGGCTGCTATTTCCATTGCAGCATCTGCACGTTTTTCTTTGAAATGTTCTTGCTCAGTGATATAATCAAGAGACCAGTAGCCAGAATGTATTCAAGAATAAATGGTTTACATTAGTAGCTGGCAAAAAAAGATGTAAATAATCAAAATCAGGGTAGGAGCAGATTTGAAATGATTGGCGGTTTAGCCCTCTCCTCCAGAATTTAAAGCTTCAGCCAGATTTCTCATTCTCTTCACAAAATTGTGATCATTTGAAATCAGAATTCCCACAGCTGAGAAACAAGCTGTTCATGGAATAGTAGTTTGTTTTCTGATTGTGAGCTAAATGAAATGTCTTCTCTTAGGGCAAAGGAAAACATCTTAACATTTTAAGTGGTACTCCTTCCTAGGAGGAGCAAGAAAAAGAGGGAACCACTATATCGTTCATTTCAAAGATACATCCAGAGTTGATGCATTGTGAGTCTTGATTATTTAAAACACACCTAATTCCAAGTTCTAGCTGGAGCTTCGTGTCTTTAGTATAAACTTTGGAGAATTGAGTTGTCAAACAAAAATAAGAGAACTGCGGTCTTTTTCTCAGTCGACATGAATTGTTGAGTGTCTTAAGTTCTTTTCTAATTCCCTTAAACTTTGGAAGACCTTAGGTCTTCACATCCCAAGCAGCACTCTTTTTTCCATAGCTGTTCTAGTTGCTTGCATTTAGGAAAATGAGTTAGTAATGACTATTGCCCATTTTGCTTTTCCAAAAAGCCCATACAGCATCCTGAACGAAGAATTAAAACAGTAGATGGTTCCCAGAGGATAAATTCATGTTATAAAACCAATTCTGCATATGGAATAAAATATTAGAATTGAGTAATGTGATCCTCTCCCTATTCCCATCACTGCCAAAAAAGAAACTGTTTTGGAAGAGCGTGTGGGTGTGAGGAAGAAGAGTGATATTGTGTTATATAAATAAACATTATGCTGTGCAAGAAAATGCACCAGAAACTGCTTCTCAGTCATCTCGCTATCTGAAATCCTGTTAGGTTAACAACTACACATGAGGAAAATCTATTTTTAATATTTTCTGTTAGTAAAGCCCTCTCATATCCCTTTATGACTGAATAAACCCCAGTTAAATTATACAGCATCTACCTGTACATGGATTCCATTTATATTCATTATAGCCCGGAAGTTTGATACTGAGTATCCAGATGTTTCCAGTTGTTCCATGAAAGGTTAAGATGAAAGTCTCTTGGCACTGTCATGTTCTAAAAATGCAAATTCTGAAGCTGTCTGCCTTTCTCCTTTATGGTTCTTATCACTATAAGATTTGGGTGTACTCTTGCTTTTAAATGCAAATCAATCTGATGTTTGAAATTTTAACTGTTTAAATATTTTACTTTAGGAAAATTTATCTAAAACAAAAGTATTCTGTTCCAAAATGAGATTTCCCAGTAAATTACATCCTTCTCCCAATCCATCCCTGAACCCCCAAGGAAGATGGTATTCTCCTTCTCATTTCTTTTCCTCTGTTTCCATTCTGCTGTTGCTGAACGTTACTAATCTTATCAAATGGGTTCTTTAGCTTGTGTTTAAAGTTCTTCACAGCCAAACAATCTGAGATCACTAAAGAGACCAAAGGAAACATGCCTGCCAGGTTGGACCAGACTGCCTCTCCTTAGTCCCTTGTCTTCTAGGCTGGAGTAGATAGCTGAACACAGGGGTTGGCGCATGGCCATCTGGTTAATGAACATCCAGTCACCTGTGGTTCTAATGACCCAGCGTACCTTGCACACTCTCAGGAGGGGGGCTCTGTGGTATGACCTGTGGGTGCAGGATGAGGACACGGTCAGAATCTGAGGAGGGGGACTCTCAATAGCTTGAAAGGATAACAAGAATAGTTTTCATTTATTGAGTTTGTGCACCAGGCTTTATGCCCAATTCCAGACACACATTATTATAAAGCTTAATCTTTACAACAGCACTGTATGGTAGGTGATACTATGCCTGCATGACAGATGAGGTTTACATCAAGAAAATTACCCGAGTGCCTTCAGATAGTGGGAGCTGCAACAAGGATTCAAAGCCAAACCTGTCTGATTGCAAAAATTTGCTCTTGAACTGAAATTCGGTTCTGCATATCTAGAGCTGTGTGTGTGTACGCACTTGTGTGTAGGCACGTGCGTATGCTTTCAAGGTTGGGAGGGTGGCGTGTTGGTATAACCCCACACTTCTCCTGTGGTGGACCCTGATGGGAATCGCCTTATGCTCTATGTTTCAGAAAAGAAAATGACAGCCAAAAGATAGGATGGGGGTTGGAAAGCCAATCCAGGTCCAGCAGAGATCACTGTTTTCATTCAGGCATAAGAATGCATCATTTAACCTCGTAATTCTTGATATGTCTCTTTACATTAAAGGCGCTGTCATCCGTGTTCATGGCAGACAGCCAGATGTGAATAACTCTAAAGAACCAGTAATCCAAGGCATATTTCAGAGGCAGATTGCCATTTGTATGGGGCTTAGTTTCTTAAATCTGTTTACCGAGTCATCACAGAGAAGTAATGGATAGACTGTCCCAAAAGCAAAGCTCTAAGTGGCTTATCCAGAGAGAAATATTAGGCAGATAATTCTAAAGGAAAAACTTGTTAAGTTTATTTAAAATCACAACCTCAGACACACTGATACCTTTTCTTTTTTTCCCTGAATTCATTTAGAACTTATGCTATCAGGAGGATAAGAGATGCCTTCAGAGAAAATAAAAATGTAAAAGATCCTGTAGAAATTCAAACCCTAGTGAATAAAGCCAAAAGAGACCTTGGAATAATTCGCCGGCAGGTAAGGTGTTTCAAGGATTTACTCTATTTTTCATTAGAATTTAAGTATTGACATATCTCCCTTGATTGGACAGCACTGCTTTTGGTGTTTATGATTTACCCTTTGGGATAATGAAAATGCTATACATTTTGCTCATATGGATGTAAAAAGATGACCCGTTATCTTGCTCCATTCAAGGAGAACACAAAGGAAAATAATCCGCTTTTCAGTATTACCAGGGAATGCATCCTTCTGGAAAGCTGAGTTCTCACAGTTTACCTAAGGTTGATGTTTTAGGTGTGGGAAACGTTGATATACATATTTTTCTATTGACTTAGTTTGGTTTGGCAATCTAAATCCTTGTGGAGATGTATTACACATTTGTACATGAACAAATGCCAAAGAATATATGAAATATATTCTCCTTTTCCTAACAACCTTAAATCATAATTCAAGGTAAATATGATGTTGACCTTTTCTTGAAAACTCTGTCATTGCTGATGAACCTGGATTATGTTGTAAAGGGGAAGATGTATCTTCAGGTGCAGATGGTGGAAGGCACAGCTGCTTAGGTATTGACCCCAGAAAGGACCCTGCAAGGTGTTTTTGCTTTATAAAAGTGTCAGAGATCACCTTGATTTGTGCTTGTTTTCTCGTTTTCATGGGTGGAATGGAGCATTTTCAGCAGCATGCTCTCCTGGGTGTGAGATGTCTGTCTGTCTGCAGAATTAATTAGGAAGTCGAAGGCTGAAGTAGCCTATCTATTGGGTTACGCACCCTCCAGAACATCACCCTTTTTACTGTTCTTCAGTTTAGCAGCAATCACCCTATAATCTCCACTTGTACTGCCATTTGTTTTTCTCTTTTAATTGCAGTAAATTTGTTTATAAAATGTGCAGGGGGAAATGCATTACCATTTTCCATAAAGTTCTGCTATAGTATTTTGGAGAGGGTTTCTTTATCATCATCATCAGATGACAGCCTGTCTGACATTATACCAGATGACGATTTTTCCCTCAACCCTTCTGCATGCTTGACTCTCAACAGAATTTAAAACAGAAACAATATTAAAAATTGTAGTTTTCTTTTCATGTTGGATTGAAAGTTCCGAGGATTAAAAGTTCTGCTACATTGCCTACACAAAACAATCCCTTCTAGAATAACCTTTCCGATTCTGATAACCTACCTTGAGTTCTGTGGTTATCTAACAATGGAATAACTTGGCCACATTCAGACAAGCCTAGGAAGTGATCTTTAAAGACATGAAAAGGTAATAAGACAGTGAGAAAAAGAAATCAATCTGCACATTTGCACATACTTTGACAGTGGCAGATGACCCTCCATTTTGAAAATTCTAGAAGGATGACATTTTCAGTCATGTGTGATATAATTGCATGGGATCCTTTAGCTCTGTAACTTGGAAACACAAGCAGCCTGAGTCATTATTTTGCTTCAACTCAAAAAGATTTGGCTCATTGGCACCTTCATGGGTAGAAGTTGGCAAGCATCTTCAAAATAGGCTGAGTTTATCTTTAGTTTAAAGCTGTTCAGAGTAGAAATGGCTTAGAAAGGGAGACTGTAAATAATCTGATATGTCTCTGTATGTCCTTTATTGGTGTGAAGTGTTAAAATTATTACCCTTTGGAAAAAAAGACTAGACTATGGTCTTAATAGGCATCTCCACTAAATTCACATCCTCATTAGACATCCCCAACAAATCCACACTCAAAACAGATTCTTAAACTTCCTGGGCATCTGTCCTTTGCAGCAGCCAGACCTGTGTGCCTTAGGTTGGAATGCCCTCCCCAGGACAGTCTCACACCAGCACCTTCCTTGCTGGCTGGTGAATGGTCTCTGCCTACATTCATGCCATGAAGATGCTACTCAGAGAAGCTTTGAGCCTTGAACACATTGTCATTCCATAGGAGACTTAGTGAATTGTCTGTCAGCAGCAGTGCTATTCACACTCTATTTGCTGTCCTTTCAGGTCAAGGTTGTTCCTGAATCCAAGCATCCCATTTACCATAGACTTAGAACATGCATTGTGGTGGCCTCCCCTTGCCGCCTCACTATTAGTTGGTATGAGTTTACCTTGGACTGAAGGCCTAAAATAAAGTGGGAAGTATGTATGTTTTCCCGCCATCCTCTGCACTGGCCACTATGATAACCTTCTAACTTGCCTCCACATTTGCCCACTGTTCTAGTTTGCTAGCTGCCAGAATGCAATACCAGAAACCAAATGACTTCTTAAAAGGGGAATTTAATAAGTTGCAAGTTTATAGTTCTAAGGCTGAGGAAATGTCCCAATTAAAGCAAGTCTATAGAAATGTCCAATCTAAGGCATCTAGGGAAAGATACCTTGATTCAGGAAGGCCAACGAAGTTCACCGTTTCTCTCTCAAGTTAGAAGGCACATGGCGAACACAACATCATCTGCTAGCTTTCTCTCCTGGTTCTTGTTTCATGAAGCTCCCTGGGAGGTGTTTTCCTTTGTCACCTCCAAAAGTCTCTGGCTGGTGGACTCTCTGCTTCTCATGGCTATGTCGCTCTTCTCTGCTCTCTCTGAATCTCTCACTTTCTCCAAAGTGTTAGGATTCCAATAAACTAATCAAGACCCACCCAAATGGGTGGAGACATGTCTCCCCCTAATCCAGTTTAACAACCACATCTCCAGGGAGATGATCTAATTACAGATTCAAACATACAGTACTGAATAGGGATTAGAAGAAATGGCTGCTTTTACAAAATAGGATTAGGATTAAAAACATGACTTTTCTAGGGTACATACATCCTTTCAAACCAGCACACCCACCAACAGTCTCTTCTTTACATACCACCAGAGAGATTTTGTTTGAAGAGGCAAATCAGATCAAGCTGAAAAAGAGATCAGACTTCGATTAGATATATGAATGAAATGCACCTGGTTTTGACTAAGGTAAATTAGAATACCAGTAGTGGATGGCATTGATGTTTGCTTGATTTAAAGTATATATTTTCTATAGCACACTATCTAATTTAACCTGTATGGTCAGTTTATTTAAACAACATAATTACATGGAACCTAGGATAGGAAATGAGATCTTGTTATTCTGTACAGGTTAATTTAATACCCTGGTTCATCCCTGTGCTGGTTTGAAAGGATTTGTGTAACTTAGAATATCCATGTTTTAATCCTAAACAGTCTTGTAAGAGCAATGGTTTCTTTTAATCCCTATTCAGTACTGTAGGTTGGAAACTTGATTGAGTTATCTCTACGGAGCTGTGACTCGATCAAGTGTGGGTATTAAGCTTGATTAGATGTGTCTCCACCCATTCTACGTGGATCTTGATTAGTTTACCAGATTACTATAAAAGAAGAAGTGTATTTTTGAGAAAGCTTCAGAACGCTGCAGAACCATGAAGCAGAAGGTCCACCAGCCAGCGGCTTTTAAAGATGAGGAAGGAAAATGCCTCCTGGAGAGCTTCATGAAACGAGAGGCCTGGAGAGAAAGCCAACAGATGCTGCCATGTTCACCATGTGCCCTTCCAACTGAGAGAGAAATGCTAAACATCACTGGCCTTCTTGAACCAAGGTGTCTTTACCTGGATGCCTTAGATTGGACAGTTCTATAGATTCGTTTTAATTGGGACATTTTCTCGGCCTTGGAACTGTAAACTAGTAACCTATTAGATTCCCCTTTTTAAAAGCCATTCCATTTCTGGTATATTGCATTCCAGCAGCTAGCAAATTCAAACAATCCCAGATAATTTGGGGCAGAAAATAAAACTGTTTGCAAAGGCCCCTTGAGGGATTGGGAAAAAATGTGGAAATAATTTCCCCACCTCAGGAATTCCTGATATTCTCGCAAGCATTTGGACCTCCTAATTTAATAAGTCAAGCCCTTGATCTCGGGGACTTCCCTTGTGAAATTTTTTCCTGCAGAGGAGAAGCTAAACTTATTTATAATTATGCCTAAGAGTCACCCCCAGAGAACCTCTTTTGTTGCTCAGATATGGTCTCTCTCAGCCAACTCTACAAGTTGTCTGGTGTGTGTTCATGTGTACACGTGTGCATTCATAAATGTGTTTTATATACTTTTTCATAGTGGGGTTAACCCAATGAAACCATGATCTTTAGGAAAGGAACAGCTATTCTGTATTAAGAAAGCGCCCCAGCCATATCGAGATGATAGATGTTTACCCTGCCAGAGATGGGCGGTCACTAAGATAGACATTTATAGAGATAAGGCCTGCATCCAACAAACCAGGGTTTTATGTATAAGCTAAGTGTTTAGATAAAGAACTAATATTGTTACTGTAGTATCTAATTGTATGTTAAAGAGGTAAGAATATTTTCTAATTCTAGATAAGGGCAGAATTTTGTAGTCATACCAATCTTAACATCTGCTTTTTTTGTTTGTTTTTTTACTCTTTATTTTGAAATAGTTCTAAACTTACAGGACAGTGGCGAAAATATCTCCACAGAGATGTGCACGCCCAATTGTGTGTATTGACTTTTGTTGAGAGGGAATGAGACTCCACCCTTCCAGGGATTAAAAGAAATGGCTGGGGCGGACCACCGTGGCTCAGTAGGCAGAATTCTCACCTGCCATGCCGGAGACACAGGTTCAGTTTTCTTGACTTTAGCATCATAGTTTTGCCTCTGAAGTTATTTTTCCTCCAGTGGGTCCCTTTTCTGTCCCTCTCAGTCCAGACTGGCAGTGATTCTGTTTATACAGATCCCACAACATTCTTGTTGGCTTTCTATGTAGTAACCTCAGATCATGCCCAATCGACAAAAGGAGTTTCCACAAATCCTTCCTGGTTAACTCCATCTCCGAACCTGGCTTTTTCTGAAATGACTGACTGGTTCCATATTTGTTTAAATCCAGATGTGCACACTCTGGGGTCTCACTTCCTGAAAGCCCAGAATTTTCCAGAATATCAATTTCTGGTTTCTTTATACCCAAGAATTCAATTCTCAGCTTATCTCCTTCCTTTTGCATTTCATTATTAGCTGCAAAGAGAAACCAGGCCACACTTGCCACATTTAATTTGGAAATTTCTTCTGCTAAATATCCAAGTTCATGACTGTTAAAATCTGCTTTCCAGCCAAAGCCACTAGGCAATATTTTCTGCCATTTTAAAACTAAGATCACCTTCCTTCCAGTTTGAGATAGCACATGCCTCATTTCTGTCAAGAGCCTCATCAGAGGTATCTTTCGAGTTCACATTTCTACCAGCAGTCTCTTCAAAGCATCGTAGGCCTTCTCTATCACCCTCCACAACTCTTCCAGACTCTTTCCCTTATCCATTAAAAAAGCCATTCCAGCGTGTTTGGTATTTGCAAACTACAGCAGCACTGCACTTCTCTGGTACCAAACTGTATTCGGGTTCTCTAGAGAAACAGAATCAGCCGGAGATATCTGTAAATATAAAATTTGTGAAAGTATCTCACACAACCGTGGGGATGTAAGAGTCCAAGGTCTGTAAGGCATGCCACAGGCTGGCAGCTCCAATGAAGGTCCTCAACGAACTCTCAGAAGAGATGGGCTGGCTGAAGCAAAAAGAGTGATTTCTAGACCTTTCCCTGAACCCCAGTCAGAAACCTTGCACTTATTTGCTGTAATTCCCCATTGCCCCTACCGTCCATCTCTGGAAACATGTACTTTATTTTCTGTCTCTATGAGTTTGTGTATTCTCATATATTTTCTTTGTGGTTACCATGGGGCTTAAATTTAACATCCTAAATCTATAACAGTCTCATTTGGTTTGATACAAACTTAGCTTTAGCTTCAGTATCTTCCTATACCCTTCTGTTCCCCAACTTTTATGTAATTCTTGCTATATATTACATATTTATACATTGTGAGTCCAGAAGCACTAATTGATCATTACATTTTGTGTTTTTGCCTTTTAGATCCTATTGGAAGTAAAAAATGGAGTTACAAGCCAAAAATGCAATAGTACTGATATTTATATTTACTCATGGCATTATCTTTACTGGAGATCTTGATTTCTTCTTGTGGGTTCAGTCAACTGGCTACTGCCCTTTCCTTTGAACCTTCAGAGCTCCGTTTAGCATTTCTTGTAGAGCAAATAGTGGTGGCAGACTCCTTCTTCTTTTGTTTATCTGCAAATGTCTTAATCCTTTCCTCGTTTCTGAAAGATTGTTTTACTGGACAAAGAATTCTTGGCTGACAATTTTTTGCTTTCAGCACTTTAAATATCTTCCTACTGCTTTCGTGCCTCCATGGTTTCTGATGAGAAATTGACAGTCTTATTGAGACTCCTTTGTGTAACATGTTGATTCTCTCTTGCAACTTTTAGAAATCTCTCTTTATCTTTGGCATTGAGCAGTTTATTTACATGGTACAGTCTGGGTCTATTTGGGTTTATCCTGTTTAGAGTTCATTGAGCATCTTGGATATTTATATTTATGTCTGCTGTTAAGTTTGGGATATTTTCAGCCATTATTTCTTTGAATATTCTCTTTGCTTCTTTCGCTCATTCTTTTCCATTTGGGACTCCCACAGTGAGTATATTGGTATGCCTGGTGGTGCGCCACAGTTCCTTGGGCTCTGTTCACTTTTCTTCCTTCTTCTTTCTGCTCCTCAGACTGGATGATTTCAATTGTCTTATCTTCAGGTTTACCGATTGTTTTTTCTGCCAGCTGCAATCTGCTTTTGGACCCCTCTAGGGAATTTTAAATTTCTGTTACTGTAGTCTTCAGCTTCCTTTTCATAACTTGTATCTCTCTGTTGATATTCTGTTTGTGTTGATCTTTTGTCTTCCTGATTTCCTTTAGTCCTTTGTCCATGTTTTTCTGTGGCTCTTTGAGCATGTTTAGGACCTTTTTTTTTTTTTTTTTATCACTGTCAGGTAGGTTCTAGGTCTGATCCTCCTCATTGATAGTTCCTAGTACTTTACTATTCTCCTTTCCCTGGGCCTTCATTTCCTGTTTCTTGGTATATTTTGTAATCTTTTGTTGAAACCCAGACGTTTTGATATTTTAATGTTTTGCTAGAATTTAGACTCTGGAACATCTATTCCTTAAACTTGTATCCATATAGTATTAAGATAGAGCTTTCCTTAAATGCCAGGAGCTCACCAAAATGCAAAAGAAAAAAGAAAGCCCCTTTCCCAGTCTTTGCAGATTGACCTTTGCAAGTGCTGTCCTTCAGAGCCTATGAATACAGATTTTAGAGAATAACTCCAGCCAAAGCATAAGGGCCACCCATGGTCCTTTCTGTATATGCATCTTGTCTTAGGCATGCACATGTCACCCCCCCATGTAGTGGAACAGAAATGTCCCCTCATCTTAAGAAACAGTTTCATCAGGGTTCCAGGCACTGTACTGTATATCCTACAGTATGCAGTCCCTTAACCAATACAGCCACTTGACTGCGCTCCCACAGCATTCTGTAGGAGAGTTTGGTGAACTGCCTTTTGCACACAGTGCAGTTCTGGGACGGCAAGTCCCCCAGGCTACCGCCAGACAGATTGGGCTAGGCACCATGCTTCCAGTTTGTGCACAAGGACTACTCTGCTTCCTCTGGAACCAGGACTAGGGATCTGCACTGAGAACTTGGCCTTCTCTGTGCCAAGCAGATGAGGGATGGAGAAAGGGCCAGCCAAGGTGCAAGGAGATCCTACCACTTTTAAATAGCCTTTTTCTTGATTTGAGCTCACCTTGTTACCATAGTCCTTTAACAGTTTTCTGGAGCTTTGAGAAAAATGTCTCTGCCAGTTCTTACTGGTTGTTCTTACTGCTTCTGTTAGTTGGGGAGGGGGCAGGGGGAGGGAGCCCGGAAGGACCTCTGTCTGCCATCTTTGTCAGGGTGGAGATCCCCCCCTCTTCCTGCCATCAGCTTTTCAGTCATCTCAGTTTTCTACCATAGTAGCTGTTCTTCAGCTAGTTTGTTTGCTTTTTTTCATTAAATAATTCAAACAGTTGATGTAGCAGACCCAAAATTATGGACCTGCAGTTATGATAAAGAGCAGAGCATGTGGTGAGCCAATAAAGCTAATAGCAAAGGGGTTGATACTACATGTAGCATGCATTTTTGTTAATGTGTTTGCCAGATGAAGCATGTTCAGTGTTTCCTAACTTACACTTAATTATGCTTTCTATAAATCACTAAAAACAAAGTAATTTGTCCATTTTATTGGCATTTTCAACACTGGTAGGTGAGAGTCTCTGAACCTATATCTATTTTTATTTTATTTGCTACTTTACGTTTTAGTCATTAACCACTCGAGAAAAATGTCCATCAGTAACTTTTTTGAATGAACCTGGTTTGGGAAACTAGTGAGCAATGACTGTGTTTTCTCACAGTCATTAGTTGTAACATACTCTCCTGTGCCCTAGCTGGTGGTTAAATTTTGAGTTAAAAGTGATATTTTACCCACACTTCACATCCTTTTTAGAACAGACTGCTAAAAGGGAGGATTATTTCAGATCCTTTGCAAAAAAAAAAGGTAGTAGTGTATCTCCTCAATACATACCTTGAAGTACGTTTTTGATAGTTTGGGGGAATTTCCAAAATTTACTTGGCTGTCATTTTGATGGAATAATGGGAAATCGGTCTCTAAGTTCAAGGCACGTAAAATACATAAAAACATTTGTTACTAATCATTGATTGCTTTAATTGGGAAAAATAAAGTTAAATGCTTCTGAGTCTGCGATTTGGAGGATTGGATGCTCAAGTCATTTTAAACTTGAGCAAATGAATTTATGTCTGTAGCTTTCTGTTTCGTTATCTGTAAAATGAAAGGACTTACCCTTTTTTCTAAGGCTACCACTTGCAGCTCTAAAATTCTACTACTCAGTGGTATACATAAATCTCTGCTCCCTTCTTTTGTATTTGCAGAAGCTACTGATAGATTTCAGAGTAAATTACTCTGCTTAGCTTTTCCTTGGCCATTTTTCACAAAGAGCTTAACTCCACAAAGCTCTAGGTATGGATGAGCAAAGCTAGATGCCATCATAAATTCCAGAAACCTCTCTTGGCTTAATCCTTCGGCTATGAGAAAAGCCAGAAAATTGAATTATTTTATTAATGTGGCTAGCACCTCTGCTATTAACCTTTCCTGGTAGAAAGAACGTTACCAGTACTAGAGAATACATGTGATAAGCCCATGTTTTTCCAAAGAAAATAAAATAGTACTGAAGACCAATGATGTGATAACACATAGGTAAAAGGAAGATTGAAACGGGTTTCCCAAGCCCCACCTTAATGTCAGAGTTAGTTCAGTAGTTTCTTCTTGGTCTCCCTTCTCCCGGCTCCCTGACTGGCTTCTCAACTACATTAAGCACAATCTTTTAGATAAATCAAGTAAACTGTAAGGTTTGTAATTCTACTCCCACATTTTCTTTCCATAGATATTTATTGCATGCCCATTCTATGCCATATAATTATGAATTGACTATATAAGCTCTTTCGAGGGAAAGTTGGGATGGACGTATGAGATCCATTAGAACCTTGTAGAAATTCTTTCTCATTTTGACTCTTTGGAGGCATACCCCTCCTCTCAGTTCCATGATCCATCTCTTCTCACATTTATTCCAGTAGTAATAGAGTTTAGGAATGTATTCCAGCAGCACTTTCACCTATTCCTACGTAGATCAGCTCAGATTAGCTCAAAGGATCAGTCTATATATTTTTAAATAATAAAGCAGTCAGAGGTGATGAAGATTTAAGTACTCTGTCTTGAATTTCAGTAAAAACCCTCAGGAAATCAACATGAGTTTATGTACAGTGACCAGAAGTGTCCCCAAAGTGAACCCTATATCTTTTGGCTATATGAAATCTTTCAATATGAATAAAACTTCCTCAGCCCCCTGTAGAAATTGAAGAAAGCAGGGGTGTTTACTTTTATAGCTTAGCTGTTCATTTTTTTCAGTCATTTCAATATCTAGTTTCTCTGCTGCTCTAGAAAAGACCTCATCACACAAGAATTTAATTTTCTCCTTCTTTCCTTTTTCTAGGAATTCAGTAAATCCCTGAGTCTGGGACAATAGTATTCCTACATTTGGCATTCCTGTAAAACGAATGCCTCTCAGTTGGCAGGAGATGGCCTATTCTCCTGGATTCCTCCAAGATTGACATGCACAAAACCAGATTAATTTCCTTTCTAGGAGACCCTATTTCATTGCTATTTCCCATATGCAGCAGAGCTCAGGAAGAAGGAAGCAATCATGCTTTGTATAGGAAGCTTTTGCAGGCCTTTCATTTGGGCATTTTTGTTGTTACCCATCCTCTCCCATTAATCCACCATGGCTGTGCACCCTTGAATTCCTTGAAGGATGCTCTTGTTTCTGAAGCACTTACAATTGAAGGAAATACTATCAGCTGTGAGGCAGGAAGGATGCCATTCTCATGGGCAAGAGGCAGATAGCAATTTGTCTCAATTCAGATAGCAAATTACTGATTTGCTTAGTTATCACATCTGTAAAAAGACAATTTTATTGGTAACGATGATGAGGATTTTGGTGAATATTATCCGTGATTCTTTGCACCAGACCCTGTACTACACACCCCAGGTTGTCGGTGTCTCCTGACAGCAGCCTTGTGAGAGAGGTACCGTTATCCTCACTTTTTAAGTGAGGAAATGCAGCCTTAGCATGTTAGAGCAATTCCCCCCAGGCCACACAATTATGAGAATGGTGGGCCCACAGCTGTCCTCACTTATTAGCTGGTTCTTGGGAGAGGAAATCACCCCATGGGTGGTCTCATCTTGATGGAAGGTAAACAAGACGGAGATGAGTGAAGAAGGCAAAGCATGTGTTTCTTTTCTCTAATCCTTAATTTAAAACTCTTATTGGAAAGTAACAGCTTTGGTAACAGCTTACCTTGTGCAGTTCATAAATAGTTTGATCTTTAGGGGACAGGTGCCTTTGTCATTTCTTTAAAAACTCTCTCACTCTCTCTGTGCCTTCAAAAGGAAAAAAAAAAAAAAACAAGTTCAGTCACCTTATTAAGAAGTGTTTGCTCAGAATTTCCCCACAGAGCTGAAGGTTGTGGTACCAATTGTGCTTTTTCTGACAAGCTATCACTGAAGCACCCTTCAGTGGAAACCTTTTGATGCCTTATTGCTTGGCTCGTCCTTTAAAGTAATCAAAGTTGATTCCAGTCATGCTTATGCAGAAGGCAGTCTTATGAGATGACAGGAACAATTTCACATCTTTCAGGAAGGACAGTCAAAGGGGCTCACCCTTGTTTGTGTTAGTTGGTGTTTCTGTGTATCCTCTGTGGTGCCTGGATGAGAGGGATCCTCCAGCCTAGATGTGTATAAGTGCTTGTACCCATTTCCTGAACACACCTTTTCTTACAATTTAGTGTCCTTTTTAGATTTGATGCATTTTACTAATGTGTGGATAAAGGATAGTTACATTGGTGCCATTAGAGGAATTTCTCCAAATTATACATCTATCAGTCTAAAAAACTGGACTTTTTTTCTTCCTGAGATGTACTAGGCATGCTGGGTAAAAGTAGAGGTTTTGAGCAAGAGACACCTAAATTTAAATCCTAACACTATTAATTCAGCAGCTTTCTGTCCTTTATTGTGATGCTTAATCTCTCTAAAAACACTGTCATCATTCAATTGTTCTACCAGAAACAAGGGAATGCCATTCTTAGTTTACTACTTGTTGTGTTTATGAAATACCAAAACCAAAATGTTATAGCTCCCCCAATCTGGTAACTTAGGCTCCATTTCATGGAGGTCAGAATCAAAAAGTCCTAAAAATACTCTGTGATGTGGTGCCATGTTATTATCAAATAATGCTAGTGCGAAATTAAGCCCGTATTTTAGATCTTTTCCTTTTCTCCAAATGTTTCCACTTCATACAGCCTCCGAGGTACCCCACCGCTCCCCACCTCCCTCACATCCTCAGTGTAGTGAAAAGATCACCAGCTTGGAAGTCAGAAGGGTTCCCCTTCAAGATCTGTATGGCATCGCCTGGAAGTCAGTGGCCCACTAGGCCTCCTCTGCAAACCAGTAAAGCGTTCGTTCGTTGGATTGTTTTCCAAAGTCCTGAATAGCACAAGCCTTGTTTTTATGACTGCCCTCTTTAACCTAAGGCTCACTGCCTTACTGAGGGTGGAAATTGGGGTTTCTTTCCACAGGTTATTGCATTTCACTAATAAGTAGATGCATTCTACCTATGTCTCCCGTGGCAGAGACATAGTCCTGTGTGACAGTCATCCATGATAAGTGCTCACTCACTGATTGCAGGCCTGGGAGCCAGGAGACCTGAGTTCCCACCTCGGTCATGTCCTCTGAATGCCACCTTCCCTCCCACGTGGTAATGGCAGGGGGCTCCACCCATCTCGAAGACCCCCTTCCTGCCCGACATCCTGTGATTCTGAAAATAATGATAATGATTGCTAGATTCCAGAAACAACTGTGAGTGTGAGATTTTGGCCAAGGGTGAGTTTTGTCACTGACCTCTTCTATTTACTGAATTGACTTGAAAAAGAAAACTTGCCTGCACAGATCTCACAGGCGATGTGTTTTGTTGAGCATGTGTGGGAGTAACTAGGTTACGTAATACCATAGTTATGTAAGACTGGGTCTTTGCAGTGGGCCACTGCCGCAGGGCCTTACTGGAGAAAAGCCTTTGGCTACATTTTGTAAAAAACTTTTCACACCCCAGATCATGGTGCCTTCAGGCGGCCTCTGAACTGTGAAACCAAAGCTGCCCTTTCCTACTGGTGATAGATTGTAGCTACATTTACTGATGAGGTTTTCTTCACTGGGACTTAGCAGAGCTTCTGAGAAGGAGTAGTGTGGGAAAAGGGGGACTGGTAGAAAGAGCAAAAATGAATTTCCCTCTTGCTATGAACCCCCTCTAGGATCTGTCTTGGCAGAGCCAAATTTAGTCTGAGTTTTTGTGTTGTTGTTGTTTTTAATAATTCTTAGCAATTATTTAACATTTTCAGCTATCTATAGCTCTCCGTTTATTTTTTTAAAGCAAGAAATAATTTTTAAAACCTAGCCCATTTCATTTCTGTTAAAACATTAATCAGTCTCTTTCCTCTCAGGTAGTTTAGGGATCAGCAGGAAGATGGCGTGATCCTGTTTCTGCAGCAGTGGTCAGATGAACTTTGTCCTTCTTTTGCAGTATTCCTGCTGCTTCATGACTGTATGTGTCCCTTCAGCAGACTGCAGGGTCCTCGGGGACTGGGCCCAGCATAGTGCAGTACACACTCGATCTTTCTGCATCTCACCACATCCCCCTGGGAAGACCTTCAGTGCCCTTTCTTCCCCTTCCCAAAAGCCACGTTGTCCTCTGGACCATCAAAACCCTTGCAGTGGCATGTTAATGAGTCATTTGCTGCCTTAGTCTATGAGCTTCTGGAGAGAAGAGGTCCTTTTCTTCATCTCCATTGTACTCCCTGTGCCTCAGATGTAGTAAGCACTCCGTGAATGCTTCATAAAGGCAAGACACCTTGGTAGGAAGCGACAGAAAGAAGAGTTCCAAACTGAAAATCAGAACTGGCTCTATTCTAGGCTCTGCCTTTGACTTCCTGTGTGAGCTAAGGGTTTAACGTTTTGGATCCAAAGTTTTCTAATATGTAAAAGAGGTATCAAATACCTACCCTGTTTACCGCTTAATATTTTTGTGAGTTCAAAGTGAGATGCTGTGTACTAATGCCTTCTGAAAACAGCAAGCACTCACCAGTGAGTAGCATTCTCCACTAACCAGCACTCAAAGTGAAAAACTTTCTTTGGCTGGGGAAGGAGGCGTCTCCCTTACTAGAAAGAATGCCAGGAACTCCTTCTGGTAATAAAAATATGGTTCCTACAGAGCAAGCTGTAAGTAAAGGGTGATCTGATAAAGTGAATTCCAGCAGGGTGAACTGTTCTTTTTCCATATTTTCTTTCATGGGGAGACATGAAAGGCACATGATATGTTTTCAAATCTTGGTTGTCACTCGCTAGCTCTATGAAATATGGAGCTCATTTTCCTTTTCTGTAAGACTGGCCTGATTGTTTGCATTTTGTAGATTTGACAATGTGTTTGTAAAGCACTCAGCATGTGCTTGCTATACATAGTAAATGTTCAATAAATGGAATGTAGCATCTCCCATGCCTCAGTATGTGGGGTTTTATTTCCATAATCCTTTATGAGTACTAAAATAAATCAAAGTGGAAATGTGTCAGAATTTGGTTTGAAACCCCAAAGTATGCAGGAAGAAGAGGGGCTGCTGGTTCCTCTCTTAGGAGTTTCTGCGCTCTGCTCCCATCCAAGCTGACCTCAGAGGCTTTGCCTACCTGCGCTCTCTCAGGGCACAGTACTTGTAGCATAAGCCTGACTTTCCCAAATGCTTTTCAGTGATTTAGGGAGAACCATGAAGACTAAATTCCAGAAGACCATTTCAACATGAAATATTTATCATGTGCCGATAAAAATATACCCACCAGGGTGGTACAACAGTGGCTGGTGATGCAACCATGGCTCAGTGGCAGATTTCTCACCTGCCATGCTGGAGACCTGGGTTCGATTCCTGGAGCCTGCCCATGCGAAAAAAACCGTATATATATATACCCACCAAATAGAATTGGGAGGGTTCAGAGGAAACCCTTCCTTATGTTGAATGTTTCCACCCCATTGCAGACTGCTAGGCAGTGAAGGGAAAGAAAACTACAGGAAAATAATAATAGCAAATAGTGCAAGTCGATATCTAAAAGTAAAAGCCAGAGTACCTTCATTTGAATAAAGATGTCCTCTAATTCAGAAGATGGTGGGTAAAACCAAGAGCACTTGATGGGCCTAGCAAGTGGGTCTTCCAGGCAACAGTCTGCCTGTGCAGAAAGACCTGATTCCACAGCTGTCTTCTGCACTCATATACATTATATACGTACACATGCACATATACATATACATTCATATACATGAACGGTTCCTGAGAAGCTGGGTATGACTTAGCAGAGCTAATATATTTTACATAATAATCATATTGGAGGCTCTGTATTCTTAAGCATTATTGAGTACCCACTGGAATGCCTTCCAAGGGGTGGGACATAGTGACATTGGTCTGTATTTGAGGAACTTGTTTTCTAGTGACAGATGGAGACTGCATATGTATGTGTTCAAGGAAGAGGTAGAATAGTAATGAAAGTTGCACATGTGGCTTCTTGGTTTATTTGGGATTTTTGTCCCTGTAGAAAATATTTGCTGGATGAATTATATGCTTTAATTTCAAAGGACTGGATATACTTAATATACTTAAATTTCTTAATGGTTGCTCCATGTCATTCGGTGTATTTATGAAATAACCTTTATCATCAAGGCAAAATGTCTTATTTAAATTAACAAAATTTTATTCATAGCATGCAACAATAATTAGAACCATAACTAATTATAATAGTTCTTTGTCTGGAGACAGTTCACAGCCCTAACATTCATATAAACTTGTGACAATCTATTTGTATTCTCTTGGGAAACTTGGAATAGAGTGGCCAAAGCCGCTTTGGAAAGGCCTGCTGAAGCAAGTATGCAGAAAGGTTTGAATGAAAAAGACACTTTGATGCTTCGATCGCAGGGTCCTTCCAGCACCCATGTCATCCTTCTGCAGCTTCTGGGAATGGCACATGAAGTTTATGTTCCTCCTGTTGCAGGGGAAGAGGTTGAAAATTTGGGAATGAGCCTGCCAGTGATAAGTGGGGAGGCCAAGGCAAGTCCAGGAGCCCAGCCCTGTGATCAATGAGCCAGGCTCCCCTTAACTCTCAGTTCAGTTCCCTACGGCTTCTTACCCATAGAAGTGTTCTCTCTTGTAGGAGAACACTACTGATGTGAATTCACACTTGCCTGAAAATATAGGAAGAGCATATTCAGTAAACATCTCGCCGGGATGCTCTTTTTAAGCAAGCATGTTATGAAAATTCAGATTTACCAAGAAAATGTAATTGGGCATTGATTGAATGCCTCTGAAGACTAACTCACTCGTAGGGAGAATGATGGGGTTAGCATTTCCTTGACCACTTGCTATTTGCCAGGTGCTCCGGGCCTCAATTTCCTCACTCCCAACCACCCTGCAGGGTCTTCTCATTTCACAGATGAGGAAACTGAGGCTCAGAGAAGTGAGGAAATGGGCTCAGAGAGGTTGAGGGACATGAGACTATCTGGGTAGTAAAGGTCAAAAGTCACCATAACCCTCTTGCCTCACAATAGGGTCCTTTCATTATATTTTAATAGCATGAATTTTATAGAAATCTGATTCAGATCTACTTTCGTAGTCTGTGACTAGCTCCAAGTCAAAAGTGAGTCTCTGGGGTCTCACAGCCCGGTAACTACCAATGCCCCCTCCCCGTGGCCTAGATCCACGACAAGACAGAGAAATTAGGTGGGGCATCACCCAGCCCTCTGAGGCCCCTGCCAGAGGGATCAGAAAGACAGAATTGTTCCCTTTGCAGGCAGCAAATAGATGAGCTAAAGAGGTAAGCCAGGAGGCCAGCCTGAGAGCTGGGGGGAAGGCTGAAAAAATATTGTTTGACAGTAGGTAGAATGGAATGGTTCACTCAAAGAAAAGACATGAACAGGTGCTGTGGCATAAACAAATAGAAAGTTGCACCCACCCATCTTCATCAGTGGCAGAGTGAGGTTTGGGTCTGTTTCCAGGCTGTTGTCAGGGATCTGAAGTGTCTGGCTGGAAGGGGAAGGGTGTGCTTGATGTGCATTTGTGGCAGTGCCAACGTTTGCCTGATTCCATGCACCCCTTTCTCAGTGGCAAAAGAAACCCAGTTTAGTGTATTCCATACCAAACACTTATGCAAAACTGATTTACTCACCTCAAATACTATAAATCCTACATTGTCTTCCATTGTCTAAGTATTTTGTAATATTTGGAAAGAAAAACCATAGCCAGTCTCCAGAACAGCCAGGATGTATGTCCCCCCACGAAAACGAAATTTTTCATCTTAATTTTAAAATGTTTTTCTCCCTGTATGTTACAGTACACTTGGAATTTAGTTCAACTTAACTTTGAACTTTCAACTCTATTATTGGATGGGGACCAAAGGTTCCCTGGCCTGTAGTGGACTGGTCAAAGACAGAATTTTTCATCTTACCCTAGGGGTTCTCAACAGTTTCTGTACTTTAGAACACTTGAGATGCTTTTAAAAATCCCAAAGACCAGGGCGCTCCAGAGCCATTGAATTAGAATTTCTGGAAGTTGGGATTTGGGGTTTTAAAGCTCCCCACGTGATTCCAGTATAAGACCAAGACTGAGAATCTTGGCTTACACTGAGCTGGGAAGGGACCCTGAGTGCATCCCCCTCCTCCGCCCCCAGCCTGTCACAACTGCACAGGTGCATGTCCCCAGAAGGAGAGTCTTAAGAATGAAGTTGGGTTTGTTTTTTGTAATTATTGCCCTTGATCTCTGGTTCTCTCTCAATTAAACTTTCATTCTTGTGATTATTTTTATCCTGTTGCACTTTTACAGACAATCAATCTCCATTTTATTCTCTTATCCATTAAGCAATGACACTTTCTCGTATTACCACTGGACATGTGATGTGCTCCCACCCAGCAGGAGGGAGTGTATCCTCTTGATGATGCTCTTTGGGATTCGTGCTGATATCACAAGACAACATTCTTAGCAGCCAAGTAAAGTAACCAAAGTTAGTGTTGAAAGAAGAGCAGAGACAGGTCCTCAGAAATGTACTCCTCCTAACAGAGAGAAGTTACTTAATATACTTTGGGGACACATTTTCATGCAACTAAGGATTGCTATTCTTGCAAATTGTAGCTCCTTCATCCTGCACATCTGGGAACAGAATTGTCATGTTAAACCCTACAATAAGAATATCTGCAGTTGTCCCGTACCTTTAGAGCAGACATTTTTCCCAGTGAGAATCCAAGTGCAAATTAAACTATTGAGTTCAAGCATCTTTTCTTTTTAAGGGGAATGTATGGGAAGAAAAGGAGAAGATTAATATATCTGTATACTAAGAAAGATAGTGTAAAATTTATTCAGCACATCAAGATTGTTGCTAGGAGTATAATCTGTACTTTGGACTGTCTTGTTCTAGTTTGTTAGCTGCCAAAATGCAATATACCAGAAACAGAATGGCTTTTAAAAAGGGGAATTTAATAAGTTACAAGTTTACAGTTCTAAGGCTGAGAAAATGTCCCAATTAAAACAAGTCTACAGAAATGTCCAATTTAAGGCATCCAGGAAAAGATACCTTGGTTCAAGAAGGCCACTGAAGTTCAGGGTTTCTCTCTCATCTGGAAGGGCACATGGTGAACATGGCAGTACTTGCTGGCTTTCTCGTGGCTCTGCAAAAGGGACTGTCTCCAAAATGTTTCCTTTTTTAAAGGATTCCAGTAAGCAACTCCACCATCAATGTGTGGAGACACACCTTGGAAATCATCTAATCTAAAGTTACCACCCACAATTGGGTGGGTCACATCTCAGTGGAAACAATCAAAATGCTCCCACCCAGCAATATTGAATGAGGATTAAAGGACATGGCTTTTTGGGGTCCACCACAGATTCAAACTGGCACAGGTCTGCCGACCACAGCTGAAATGTTATCTGTCAGCACATACTCTCAGATCACCTTGGGAAGCAGAAAAGAGCAGCAGCTTTTGGGAGCCAACCCAGTGGCAGCTTCTAATGCAGTGGGCCAAATTTTGTAACACCCAAAGAAATGAGATATCAAGGCTTAATTTGGGGTACATTGGAAAGGCCAATAAATTAAACTTTTTTCAGGGAATTGCCTGAGTGTCTCCTAGTGTGATTTTTTTTCTCAATACCAAGAACTACTGAAGATTCACCCCATTGGTGGAAATCTCTGCTGCAGTTTCAGTCTTAGAGGACCATTCTTCCCTAGGGAAGGCCAGTGCTCTGTAGTTTTCACAAGATTATGTGATTCTCAACTTGCTAGATTATTTAGTGTATACCTTTTTTTTTTAACTAACAGCTTTATTGAGATATAATTCATGTACCATAAGTTTACCCATTTAAATCATGTAGATATTCCCAGACGTTTAGTATATTCCCAGAACTGTGCAGCTGTCACCACAATCAAATTTGGAACATTTCACACCCATTAGCAATAATTTCCCATTTTCCCCCAAACTTCCCAGCCCTCGGTAACTGCCAGTCAACTCTCTCTGTAGATTTGCCTATTCTGAACATCTTATATAAAATGCAGTCATTCAAAGAACTAGCTTTGTGTCTGTATTATTTCACTTAGTATAATCTTTTCAAGGTTCGTCTATGTTGTAGCGTGCTTCAGAAATTCATTCCTTTATATAGCTAACTAATCTTCCATTCTATGAATATATCACATTTTATTAATCCATGTATCAGTTGATGGACAGTGGGTAGTTTACACTTTGAGGCTATTATGAATAATGCTGCTATGAACATTTACTTAAAAGTTTTTGTGTGTATATTTGTATTCATTTGTCTTGGCTATATACCTAGGAATGGAATTGATGGGACATATCGTCTATCTATGCTTAACCTTTTGAGGGACTACCAGGCTATTTTCCAAAGCAGTTGCAGCATTTTACATTCCCACCAGCGGTGTATGAGCATTCTAATTTCTCCACATCCTCTTCAACACTTGTTATTATCTGACATTTTGATTTTAACCACCCAAGTGGGTATGAAGTGATACACTGTATGCCTTTTGTATATAAAATCAACCAGATTTAAATTAAGAGCTTAACTTCGAACTGGTTGTTCTTGGGACATGTGAAGGAAGATTGGGATTTTTTTTCCCCACATGAACCCCAGGCTAGTCCTTCTTTGTATCTAAACTCCAGTTCTCTGTAGTTTGAGAACCAGTTTTACCCCTTGCTGCTTTTACAATGCTTAAGAGAATTGAATAGAATTTGGCAACACAAGTGACCAGAGTTGATTAAGATGTTCTGGAACTCTTGACCTCTTTTACTGCTCAGATGTGGCCTCTCTCTCTCTAAGCCAACTTGGCAGGCAAACTCACTGCCCTCCCCCCACCTGGGACATGACTCACAGGGGTGTAAATCTCCCTGGCAACATGGGACAGAAAGCCTGGGATACACCAGGACTTGGCATCAAGAGATGGAGAAAGCCTTCTTGACCAAAAGAGGAAAAAGAAAAATGAGACAAAATAAAGTTTCAGTGGCTAAGAGTTTTCAAACAAAGTTGAGAGATTATCCTGAAGGTTAGTCGTATGTATTATCCAGATATCCCTTTTTAGTTTATGGTATATTAGAACAGCTAGAGGGAAGTACCTGAAACTATAGCGCTATGTTCCAGCAGCCTTGATCCTTGTTTGTTTGGTTTTTATATTCTTGTTTTTTGGGTTTTTTGTTATAGTTGTTTGTTTGTTTTTGTGTTTGTTTTTTTGGTAGCCTTGATTCTTGAAGACGAATGTATAAAGTATAACTTTTACAGTGAGACTGTGTGATTGT
This sequence comes from Tamandua tetradactyla, assembly GCF_023851605.1. Classification (NCBI taxonomy): domain Eukaryota; kingdom Metazoa; phylum Chordata; class Mammalia; order Pilosa; family Myrmecophagidae; genus Tamandua; species Tamandua tetradactyla. The sequence continues at coordinate 7,577,658 of NC_135351.1, read as the reverse complement.
GAAAACCTTCAGTCTGATGCTCCTTTTATCCAGGGTATGGATAGATGAGTAAAAATATAGATATGTCTATGGATAAAAAATAAACAAATAATAGGGGGGTAAAGGGTAAAATATATATTATGTAGATGGAAATACTAGTGGTCAGTGAGAGAGAGGAGTATGGTATGTATGAGTTTTATTTCTTTTTCTGGAGTGATGCATATGTTCTAAAAAAATGATCATGGTGATGAATATACAACTGTGTGATGATATTGTGGGCCATTGATTATACGCCATGTAAGGAATGTATGTGTGTGAAGATTTGTCAATAAAAATATTTTTAAAAAAATAAAGGAAAGATGTTTTGGAACTCTGGATGAGAATCCGTCTCTGTCGCTGCTCCATGATGCTTAGAAAAAAATGGCCTTCCCAGGGAGACAAGGATTATGATACTGTGTCATCTTTGACAGTGTCTCATGGAGTTCTTTCACACAGTAGACATCAATTGGTTTTTTTGAAGTTTAGCTTCTTCAAATGCAGCTCCTGTCCCCGAAGCATAGACCTCCTTCTTTCTAAGGCAGGCAGTCTTTTCTGTATCTGTATTTTTTCTTTGCGGATTTCATGTCACTTACCATACCTCCTCCTTGAACCTTCATCTTTGCTCCTCTGTTTTCATCCGAACTGCTGGCCTCTCAGTCTAGTAAATATTTGTACTTGGATGTTTTACGAACACTTGAAGCCCATCATGACCCAAACTAAATTAGTTGTCTCCCCTTCCTCTTAAATTATCCTCTTCAGATTCCCAGTTTCACCATTCTCTCAGCCACCAAGCCCAAATCCTCCCTATCCCCCATGCACACAGAATGAAATATTGATTCTTCATGTCCAATTAAATTAAGTCCAAGGCTCATATAGGTTATCTGGGTTATTGAGATATCATTCTAAGTTATGCCCCTTGAGACTGCCTTTTTCTGTAGGTTCTGCCTTAGCTTACACTCTTCATCTGATGCAACCACCTCAAGTGTCTGAGCCACTGTTTACCAAAATTGATGTGCCATATGCTTTACATCCTTTTGACTACTTTCCTACCTTACGAATCACCAGTAAGCATTCTGTGTTTTTTTTCTGTAGAACTTTACTTGAGGTTCTGTTAGATATTCCTGTTGACTGGGTGCTCATCTGCTAAAATAGTCATACTTTTAATATGAAAGTGCCCTTTGTTTCCTGGCAGCCTAATTTCCCTCAGCATTTAGCATGGTTAAATGTGTATTGATGGGCATTACTCTATTTGTTGTCAAAGCACTTTGGGAGGCTCATCAATCTCATGTTTTTTTAATTGACATCAATAACATGTTTGCATTTGTCGATACTTCCTAATTGCCAAGTTATAGCAGCTGGAACTTCTGTAATAAATCATGTACGCAGATAAGTTCAGACATTAGGGCTTAAATTTCCTATCAATATTTCGATGTAATATAAATTGTTTTTTATGAGGATTTTTTTTTTTCATATGAGAAAGAAAGAGCCGTATAGCAAGAAACAGAATTGAGTCAGTGTCACCATATAAAATTAAGTTAAAGAGCCAGGTCATAACAGTGGAAATAGAAAAAAGCTATTTCCCAAGCCAGTATATATAATTTGTTCCTGTAAAGTTCAGCATCACTGTCCAGATTGACACTCTTGTGTGTCCCCTGAGAGTGTTGTGCTATCCCTTATGCTCTTCCCAAGGAAAGAAACTCGGGCACAAAGACAGCAGGCGCTTCTGGGAGGAAGGTACTGTAACCACTCATGTTTTTCAGAAGAGGCAACTGAAGCTTAGTGACTTCACATTATTTGCCCTGAATCAAACAGTGGTTTTGCAGGGCTGGAACCCAGCCCCAGGGCTGCTTGAGTTCATAACTTGGCTCTGACATTTCAGGGACTGGGGTCAAACTGGAGCAAACCCAAAGGAAAGGGACGCCTAGGTGCCAGAAGGTCTGAACCCACATCATCTCTCAAGCCCATGAAGCATCTAGGGTGTGTGGCATGGGAGATGTGTCTTCCTGTATCTGAAAGGATGTAGGGTGTGTAGTGTAGGAGACATGTCTTCCTTTATCATGAGGAAGACATGGTCTGCACATCCATAGAGCAGAAACAGGTCCATCCGCTGGCAGGATGAGAGGACGTATTGGGTAGAAGTCAAGAGCGTGGCTCTGGAACCACACAGCTCAAATGGGACCAGCCTAGCTGTTCACCAGCCACAGATTTTTAGGTGAACCACTGACCATCCTGCACCGCGGCTTCCCCAGCTCTGAGACCACGGCAGTGACAGTGCCTAACTCAGTGGATCATCATGAGAATTTAGTGAGTTAATAAGCCAAAAAAGCCTTTGACAAGGTGTCATAGTGCTCTTATTACATTTACAAAGCTGGATTTCTACTAGGTGTGAAGAAGTGTTTAAAAAATCATTCAGCATTTATGCATCAATTCTACCACAAATATGTAAGTGATAGACACAGTTTTGGATACTGGGGGTACAACAGACGATAGGACAGATCTGATCCCTGCCCCTGCCCTCATGCAACTTCCATTCTCAGCTTGGGGAGAAGTAAGTGTTCAGTCCCTGAGCAAGCTGCTTCTGAGACTGTGACCTTCCCTTCCTCTCCCTGAGATCATTGAGCATGCACAGGGAGAGGCTGAATGAGATCCCTATGGGATTTCACGGCACCCCTAACATCACCCTGCAGTGAAAAATTAATTAAGTGTAGCCACCAGTGAAAGCATCAGTCTGAACACTGTTGTACTATAAACCTCTCTGTCATCCTCCACATCTCTGAAATGTGGGCTGGGGAGGTACCTCAGGGATGGTGCAGGGCAGTCTATGAGGGGCAAGTTAGGGTAGGATTTTTTATAATTTTTAACTCATTTTTTAAATGCATATTTTGGTTTCTGTTTTATAATGTGCATAATTTAGTAGCAGAGGATAATTTAAAAATAAATACACATACATTAAGGTTGTGTGCATAACAACTTTTTGCTAATGAGGTAAACAATTTTTAACAAGCTTAAAATCTGCCATGTAGGTTTTACCAAAATACTTGAACTTTGTCAAGCTAAAAACTATTGCAGTAGTGAGTCCTTTTTATATTTCCCAAAATTCTGATTTGGCCATTTAGGAATCATTTTCAAGTTAAAAGGTAATTTTTCTTTCACATGAATGGCAAAATAAGACCTACCCTCACCTCTACTGGGGAGCTTAAAGAAAACATCATGCTAATACTTTGTATTTTCATAGGGCTTGGAAGTTTTATTGCATTTAGTCCTTCTAGGAGCTTGTAAGGTAGGTCTTCCACCCATTTAGAGATGAGGCAGCTGAGCATGATAGGACAGATCTGATCCCTGCCCCTGCCCTCATGCAACTTCCATTCTCAGCTTGGGGAGAAGTAAGTGTTCAGTCCCTGAGCAAGCTGCTTCTGAGACTGTGACCTTCCCTTCCTCTCCTCTCCCTGAGATCATTGAGCATGCACAGGGAGAGGCTGAATGAGATCCCTATGGGATTTCATGGCACCCCTAACATCACCCTGCAGTGAAAAATTAATTAAGTGTAGCCACCAGTGAAAGCATCAGTCTGAACACTGTTGTACTATAAACCTCTCTGTCATCCTCCACATCTCTGAAGTGCGGGCTGGGGAGGTGATACCCAGGCCACACATCAAGAATGTGATGAAGCCTACATTTAAATTTAGGCTTCCTGATGCTAAATTGACTACCTGTTGTATGACCCCAGCTGTGCCTTATCCTTTCAGGTAAGGGATTAGCCAAATGCTGGTATAGCAGATGCACAGGAGTCATTATACTGAGAATATGTTGTGATTTATTGAGTGTCTTAAGATGTAATGACGTGATTAGTAACTGTCCAGCCCGGACAAAATGATAGATGTGGAGTCAGGAAGAAATGGCTGGGTAACTGTCACTGCCATACCGTGATGTCTAAATGAATGGATGCCCTACAAAAAGCAACTTTTATAGGACATCGGTTTTGCTTTATATAAACACATACACACATATGTATAATCACACGTATATGTAGGCATAAGTGTGCAGATTCGTAATGCATACCAAAAATAGTCAACAGATTTGACCTCTTTGCACTCACAGGACAAAAAGCTGTGGTTGCAGTTGCTTCCTTGCTCCTCATCAGTTTGCCAGAAAACAGAAACATTAAAATTAAGGACTGTAAAGTAAGAAAATGTTTCTCTTGTACGTGAGGGACTGATTTTTTACTTTTATGTAATTTTTAATTAATTTAAATTTAAATTGCCACTTGTGGCTAGTGGCTAATACATTGAACAGCACAGTTCTATGACATTCCATCATTTTCTGGATTCTGCAACTTTGCCTATTATATAGATTTAGAACAGATGGGAACTGGAACTTCTCATTAGTGAAAAATTGCGTTTAGATTCTAATACCTAAGTTATTTTTTCAGGAGAGAGGGTTGTACCCCCAAAAGTAGCATAGAATAATGCATAAAGTTTAGGTTTGGAGTTAGAATGAATGTGAAAACTATGAACTTGAAAGCACTTTGTATGTGATGGGTATGTTACTATTACCTTAAAGTTGCACGGTTATGCTACAGAATCACAAAGATCATAATAGCTTTTCCCCTAGGAGTGTTTTGGGGAGTTCGGGGGTTTCTTGTTTTCATTTGTTGTTTTGTTGTTGTTGTTTAATAAAGAGTAAGAAGAGTGAGTAAATAATGAGTAAAAACAGTACATGCAACATGTAACATGACATATGTTACTTCATAACTAGATTTAGATTTATTTTTTCAGCGCACAGCTAGTTTGTCTGTGACTTCCCTCCTAAGGGACATTCCTTGGGATGTTTACTGCCCTCTGTGGCAGTGTTACCTCTCTGCAGGCCCTGAAGATAAGACTATAAACCTGCTGAGGCAAGGCAGAGCCTATTTCACATACATAACTACCAGGCCATATTTTTATTAAAACAGCTGAAGTTGAGCATGAACACTTAATTTTCATCATTCTTTTTATTACAGTTTGAGAAATTGTAAGTACCTAGGTGCTCTGTGTCCGTTTTCTCTATTTATTTACCGTTATCCACGAACTCCTAACCAAATCACACTCACAGGCTTTGATTAGCAGGCTCCTTTCTAAGTCTCCTTAAATCCTCTCTGCAGTCACACTTGCCAAGGGCCTGTACTGATTGACTCTCAGAGTTTCACCTAGAGAGGTCATCAGTTTCTCTGGCCTTCCTCAGCTACTTCTGTCCATCCAGCCATACCTGTAGTCCCTTGATGCCTTAAATTGTGAGGTTATTAGAGGGCAACTTTAGTTTGCGTTTTTGCATTTCCAGTGACTTAGAAATGTCTACTCTACCCTCTCTTCTCTAAGATCCCCTGCTGCCTCTGACTAAAACAAGAGGAGCAGAAATGCAATGCACAGAATCTGTCTGCTACAAGTATAAAATCCCTGGTCTGGCCATTCTTAAACCAGATGATTAGATGCTTTGGGAAGAGCCAAAACTCCCTACCCTTCCATTATTTGTTTCTTCAGTTAGTGTGGCTTACATGCTACAACTTGAAATGTTCTTCAGAAATATGATATTAATGAAGCCATCTGGGCATTTTTAAAATGTGCACCTTATAGGAAAATTATCACGTATGATACAAAGAGATGCTGAAATAGAGCTTATTGCCCACTTATGGGAGAAGAAAGCATATTGTACCCCCAAGCTGTTTTTGTCATGTCACCCTTTCATTTTCTCTGTAAGGGAATCTTGCCTTTTAGTTGCCTTCTCCTGTGGGACTGCATGCTTGTCACATAGACCTACCTGGGGCAAGCCTCAGTTGGAATAACCTGATCGAGAGGTCCTGCCTGCAGTAGGTCTACACCAGAGGCATGGGTTAGCTTTAAGAACATGATATTTTCTGGGGTACGTAAAACCTCCAAACCATCACAGTCCCATCTGAATACCAGGCTGTTCAATATCTATTGCCTTTGAGGAAGGAGGAAAGACTCTGCTGTTACCGTTTTGAATGCCTTTGTTCTGAAATTCCCTGTTACTCACCATTTCTGTGCTACTTTGATTTTTTGGGGGGTGGGGGTTTGTTTGTTTTACTACACAGCATCTAAAATGTGGACATTTTGGGATATGAAGTATCATTACATTTAAGAATGTGTCTGAAAAAGCATTTGTCTTCTGTACAAGCAAATCTGAAGACAAGAAAATGCCCAAGTCCCTTCTAGGGAATCTTTGGCGACACAAGAGAAGATACTGTTCTTTGCCAACGGTCTTGTTATTCTCAACAACTCAAGCAGAGCTCTGAATTAAGAGCCAGGCTTTCTTGTTCAGTTGTCAGATTCCTTTCCCCATTATTCAGTTTATTTCTAGTCATACAGTCAAAAGCAGGTGAAAAATGACCCCTTCTGGACTCCAGGTTCAGTGGATCTGAAAGAGGGATAGTGGGGTTTTGGAATAGAGAGAAATGAGTGCGGATGTGAACCTCAAAATAGGACACTGTTGGCTTAACAACTACTCGGCAGTAGGCTTCTTATCCAGAAATGTGTTAAACAGTTGGCTTCTTTTAGGTTTATCATATTGGTGTACTGTTTGTCCCTTTTGGATGGGAATATAATAGTTGCGAATTTGGTAACAATAACAACAACGATAATAGTAATAACAGTAATAGTAATAAATGGCAACTACCGCTTATTGTGTTACTTATGTGCCAGGTACCATATAACCCACTTTCAACTGACTAAAATTTTTAAAAAGCCAGGCATGTCACTGACGACTGCAAAATCACACATTTACGAGTTTAAACTGCTCACCCCAACAGCAGATAGGGAAGGCTGGGCAGGGGTGGAAATCACGAAGCAGCATATTTTCTTTCCTTTTCTCTTTCCTACCACTGTTTGCTCAGCTTTCCGCTTTGGATTAGCCAGCTGGAGACTCAGTCACGGGATACCTTTCTAAATAAATGCACATTGGCTGCTGGCTGAACATTTCTCAACATGAAGACCATACCAGGGTAGCGGAAAGGTCAGCCAGTAATGAAGTAATAGACATGTGCCAGGTATTCTCCCTTAAAATCTAAGATTTATGCCTTCATTATAGTTTTTCCAAACTGTAGGTGGCCCTTGCTAGATGATAAGCACAAAATATGAAAGCACATTAAATCTTTTCCCACACACACATACAAAATCTCTCTAAGAGAAAATACTCCCCAGCCTCAGGTATGGCCTCTTTGAAAATTGGTGCATTCCAACTAAAGAATATAGAAGATCTGTTGAGGCTGAGCAAAATGTCATTCAACTAGTAGTGATTTAAGTATTAACATGGCCACACTGGTTACCTTGTTACTGAAAAGAAGAGTCAAAACATTGGATCTTAGACAGGGATGCACATCAGAATCACCTGTTTAAAATATTCATGCTGAAGCCCAAGACCCTAAAATCCCAATTCAGTAGTTCCTAAGCAGGGCCTGGCACCTGGACTCCTCAATTTAAACCCACTACTCTTGACTGCCATTAAGATGAAAAGAGGCAGGCACAAGGTGTGCCTCTCCATTGTCAATTGGGCTTTAATGTCCAGGGGCAGGTTTTTGACCATGGCTAAGTTTATTTTGATTTTGTGATCCATTTATGAACCTTAAGTGTCCAAGAAATGAGTCTTTGAAACTAACCTAAGTCAACATTTAAGCATTGATTAAAAGCTAAATTTTATCTCCTTAACCAATTTAAAAAGCAGTTACTTATCTAATATAGCTACTGCTTTTCAACTCCTCAAACACCTTCAAGAGTAGCTAAAACAACACAGAAATAGTCATTACAAAACCAGTTCCTACATTTATACTTGAACTATTCTAAAATATTAACACCATTGTTTTAATTCAGGTCTTCATTATTTCTATCCTTGGTTTTACTTATCATATCCTAGGGTTTCAGAAGTGTCACATTAATACCTTTCTCAGTTTTAATACTGAGAAAATGAAGGAAATTAATGGGTCACAGGACCTGAAGTAGACAACAGCCTACTCAGTTACCTTTATAATTGTGCATTTCTCTTATTACAACATAATTGCGTGTGTGTGTGTGTCACTTGGAACAGTAGAAGTGCCATTACCAGCAATAGGGAACAAAGACAGGATCTGCGTAAAGTAAGAAAAAGTTCACTTTGAGACATGCTGAATCCAAGGTGCCAGCAATATATCTCCTATCTTGTAAGTCCAGCAGGCAGTTGAAAATGCAGAGCTGGACTCAGGCAGGGCGGGAGACCTATGTTTAGGAGTCATCTGACAACAGGTCATACCTTGAGGCTGGGCAGCATTGCAGAGAGTGGGGGCCAAAAAGAACATTTCAAGGAGCGATGTTTGTCAGAGTTACTTAATTAGAGCTCAGCAGGAGAGCATCTGGAAAGAGGCAAGGGAGACTATTTGCTATTCCAAGACCAACTTTAATGGAAGAGAGCAGACTGAAGTAACCAGAGGGCACAGAGAAGCAAGAGATCAGGAAGCAGAGGCACCAAGTGTGGGCAAGAAGCTTGGTAGTGAAGAACTGGAGAGAGCAGAGCAGTTGTTTGAGAATCTAGAAAATGGGTGGGTTGGTTTCTCTGGGTTTTTTTTTTATTTATAGTTTTTTTTTAAGGGTGTAAATATTACGTTTGTTGACTAAGAGGAAGAAGCCAATACAAAGGAAATCATTGAAAACTGTAAAGTAAAAGAAGAAAACATTGGAACATCATCCTAGAGCAATCACGGGAAAGCATGGAACCTGAGTGAAACTTAAAGAGGGGGGAAAATATTTATCCATTAGGAGAAGAGAAGGAGAACAGAATAGAATAGATAAAAAGACTTGTAGAATGATTCTGAAGCAAAGAATTTGAAAAGCTCCCATTTTCTTTCTCTTACTCTGGCATTCATTTTTCAACTTGATTTTGTGGGTTTGAACTATAAAAATTGTAACTAGGTAATGAAATATATGAATAATTTATTTTACACTTTTTGCCTTTCTTGGCATGAAAATTCATCTGATATAGTCCCAATCCTTTCAAAAGATTAAGAGAGAAAAGCTCTCTGCAAGAAGTTAAGAAGGTATAAAAGAATTCAGTTAGACATTGCTACCTATCATAACTTGCCAAGCCCCAGCCAAAACCATTCCAGTTAATCCTAAAGAACACCTCGGGCAACATGAGAAGGAGTAAAAGCAAAGCTGTGCAGCAGAGATGTCCAAAAGCTGAAGAGCATAATTTAAAAGCAAGACAAGTCAGTTTTGTTTGCCACATCCCCAACAGCATGGGCCATGAGCAGACAGGGAGAGAGGTGGCTGCCATCTTCCCCAGGCTAGGATTGGAAAGGAGTTTGCAGCATTCGAGGTCCAGGGAAGCCAGGGCACCCACAAGAACATCTCTGAGGCTGGAAGGGGCTGAGGAGCCATGAGAATAGGAGGGACCCAGGGACCCAGGAACTGGAGATCACATGGAAGAGGAAGAGCCAGGGTAACAGACTGATAAAACTACCAGGGATGGACTTCAAGGTCTTCACGTTGAGTGAATTCTAAATAGCAGTGAGCAACAAGCTGCAGCCTACCTTATGGCAGGTGAAGTTAGGGAGGAGGCAATGAGAATCTTTAGAGCTAAAGATAATAGAATCTTATTTGGAAGGTCAATAGCATAGCTGCTGAAGTCCTTCAAAACACTGGCTGCAGAATGAATGGACAGGTAAATGTTGAGCTGGTTACTGAAGCCATCAAAGAAAGGAGCTCAGTAGAGCTCCGGAGTTTAGGAAGAGGGTCAGAACTGCCACCTTCTACACCTGTGCCGCCATATTTGGTAGCCCTGGGAAAGGTAAACAGATGGTATAAAAAATGCCAGCTCCACATACTTCCCATCAAGAACCAACCTCTAGAAGATGCTAGCATTCTCAGGTTCTCCCATGTTAGCCAGCCTGCTTATTCAGCTGAACTGTAATTGTGGTTCTGTGTCGAGGCTCAGCTGCATTTTTCCACCTAAGAAACCGTGAGCTGTAACTTGAAGTGAAGGAAACTGATTTGCCTGTGTGCCTGGCATAATGAGACTCCAGCTACCATAGTCACAGCTCCATGATTAAACACCGTAAGAAATTAATAGTAAGCAGAGATATAGTCTAAAATGGATTGAAGACATGATGGGACAAATATAAAATCCAACTGCTGAGCCCCTGCCTTCAAATTATTGTGGGTAGTTTGCTCCTATCTTTTTTTTTTTTTTTTTTTTTTTGCAATTGTGCATTTGATCCTCGGTGAAATCAGTGAAAGCATGACCCATATAATCATTTTCTAATCTTGCAAGGGCATGTACCTGCATACACATGTGTGTACACGCATGACATGTAAATACACACTTTTTTCTGCTTTGAAATGGCAAATTTGAACTACCAGTACACCTCCTTTCTCTAAAAGGAACCACTTTAATGCTTTGTGGCAAGGAGGAATAACCAGATAAGACCCCACCCAGTTTTATTCAGTTCCTCTCCTATATCTTTCTGGGTCAGAAAAGGTAATATATGTTAAAAAACAAAAAAAACTTTCAAGACCATTAAGCAGTCTATAGAAGTAAAGCACTACAATATTGCAAACACGTTTTCCAGCCTGCTTTTACTGGGCCCTGAAATGAAGACATGATGACACAGTGTTAGGGATGATGCAGCTGCTGGTTCTTTCTTCTATTTAAAAGAAAAATTTGATATGAAAATATTAATTTGAAAATGCCATGTTTTAAACGTTTTGTGTTTTTTTTCTTTTTTGCCTACTCTGTATCTTAGACACTGTGACTCCTTTCCCTTTGATTGCATTTTTCCAAAAAAAAAGAGTTGAGGGAAAGTTCATTTAAACCAGCACACAACAACTACTGCCTCAGGAATATGTGAAGCAGAGAAAGAACAAGGCTGGGTCTTTCTAAGTCTGCATAGACCAGGGCTTTCTTCACTGGAAGACAGAAAAGAACAGGATATTGGAGAAGAAGCCCGATGGAAAGACTAAATGTCCCAGAATCACTGATTGTGAGAATATGAAGTCCATCCATACTTAAAATGTCCATTTAAGAAACTTTCCAGTATAAATTATTTTTGTATTTTTTATACACATGCACATGCAGGCATCTGCAGAAAATGAAAAGTTTACTTCCAGAAGTTTTATTTCCCCTATGAAGTTATGCTTAGGAATCCCTAAGCAATGTTTTTCACAAACCATACAAGAATTTCTACATCTTAGTGTTATCCTTCAAATTATTTACCTTGAGGGCTATGCTTGTTTGGTATTGTCTGTATCCCAGAAAATCATGTTATTAAAGCTAATCTATTCTTGGGTGTATAAATCTGTTATGAATAAGACCTTCTGATCAGATTAGTTCAGTTGAGGTGTGACCCAGGCTTGGTCTTCATCCTTTTACTGGAGTCCTTTATCAACTGGATGAATACAGAGAAAGAGAGACAGGGAAGCAAAAAGCTGAAAGCAAGGAAATCCCAGAAGGAGGCAGGAGAGCCCAGCAGATACCACCACGTGCCTTGCCACGTGACAGAGTCCAGGACCACCAGCAAGCATTTTTCAGGAAGAAATTACTGCCCTGATGATGCCTTGATTGGGCATCTTTCTCAACTTCAAAACTGCAAGCTTGTAAGTGAATAAATTTACATTGTTAAAAGCCAGCCCAGCTTTTGGAGAGCCACGAGAAAGCCAGCAGATGCCACCATGTTCTCCATGTGCCCTTCCAGCTTAGGGAGAAACATTGAACTTCATCGGCCTTCTTGAACCAAGCTGCAAATACTGAAGATGCTGCTGCAGTTACAAAAAAGTTCCTCATCAAAAAGCTGTTGGAACACTACATTCAGGCAGTATGGTCCCTTTTCAGTGTAAGGTGTTGAGAAGAAAAGCTGGAGTACAGGATCCTAGGAGGGGGCAAGCACCAGAAATCGAACCTGGGTCTCAGGCACGGCAGGCGAGAACTCTTACCACTGTGATGGGTCTCACTTTTAAAAATGAGAGCTCAGGTGGCCTGCGCTGTGACGTAAATCACTGGTTCTTTTGAAGGCATCCAAATCCCAGGTGCCCGGATGCCTTTTGGACTTGGAAATGGGCAGTGCTACTGCCTGGACTCCCTCGCTCTTCTGGCCAGGATCTACAGAGCTCCCGACACCCACTCCCAGCCCTGCCTTCTCGGCACAGACCAGCCTGTCGCCCTTTCAATGTAAGGTGGAAACACAGGTTTCTGTAAAGGCAGTCTCTCCAGGCATTCGACTCAGAATCACCCAGAACCATAGTTCTGGGCTCCCCCAGTTTCCCACCATCTTTCTTTGGAATCACCAGGAATACAGAAACTGCTTTAGGCTCTTTTACATCTGAATAGAAATAAAATCTTCCTAAATTCTCCCCATGAATTCAATTCAGTAAGAAGGGAAAATATATACATGAGGGCAATCTATCGCTGGTATTTATAACCAACTATTTTGCTTAATATTTATAGTGCATTAGGATTAACCATAGGGTTACCGTTTGCAAAGGAAATTTAGAAAATTTAGTCATAAGCAATGAGTCAGTCTCATACCAGGAACAACTGAGGTGGCGTATGAGCAAAGATATGAGGACTTCTTCAAGGAAAAATGCCAAAAGTCAACGTATAAAATAAGAAACCAATCCAGACTATTTTATGTCTGAACATAAAGAATCAGAAGCGATATAATAAACCATGGGCAAGAAAGAAGTTGAGTGAGAGCACTACCAAATGTTATCCATCCCAGGAAGAACACCACCTCACCATGATTTGAGGAGAAACTGTGCCTAATGCCAACTGTTACTAATAAAGAGGAGGGAGCTGGGATTTTCACATAGGAAGAAAAAAAATTTTTTTTGTATGCTGTATGGCAGGGTCACATTTCATTATCTTCCCATGTGAGTATCCCGTTTTGCAGCACCATTTGTTGGATTTTTGTTTGGTTGGTTGGTTTTTGTTTATTTTACTTGCTTGTTTGTTTTTTGGGGGAGTGCATGGCCTGTGAATCGAACCTAGGTCTCCCACATGGCAGGCAAGAATTCTACCACTGAACCACCCTTGCACCCCCAACACAGAAAAAAATTTAATCCATGTATATGTAACATCAGCTACAAAGGGAAAAAGAGGGCATCATCCCTATAATAATCATTTTAGGACAATAACGTTCACAAACAGGCCCAGGGCTCCATGCTTCTTCCTAATATGGAGAATCAGTTTTCCATTTTGATCTGCAATCAGGGCACTAATTATCTCACTAGCAATATTGCCTTAGTCACAATGAAGCACAGAACACAAAGCACATAAGGTATGGCAAACAGAATCCATTCACAGGCTTCAAGATCAAACCAAAACAGCAAGAAGAATAATGCAAAGATTTCTGTCTATTTTGCTTACAATGTATTTGTTTGATGTGTTCCAAGCACTCATAGTGGTACCTGCACATAGTAGGTGATTAATAAATATTTAATGAATAAATGAAAAAGAAAAAAAAAAAGCCAGTTCATTTTATGTTATCTGCTTTGAGCAGTTTAGCAAACTAAAACAAGGGCCTACCTGTTAATTCCAATAAACTTCCTGCTCAGAATTGCCTTTGGTTTCAGTTTACAGTGTACATAAGAAAGTTGAATAGTATCATGACTTCTTTCTTCATACTTGGCTTTTAACTATTTCCAAAATGTAAATTGTTCTAGTTTGCTAGCTGCCAGAATGCAATATACCAGAAACGGAATGACTTTTAAAAGGGGGAATTTAATAAGTTGCTTGTTTACAGTTCTAAGGCTGAGAAAATGTCCCAATTAAAACAAGTCTATAGAAATGTCCAATCAAAGGTATCCATCCAGGGAAAGATACCTTGGTTCAAGAAGGCCGATGAAGTTCAGGGTTTCTCTCTCAAGTGAGAAGGCACATGGCGAACACAGTCAGGGCTTGTCTCGCAGCTGGAAAGGCACATGATGAACACGGCGTCATCTGCTAGCTTTCTCTCCTGGCTTCCGGTTTCATGAAGCTCCCTGGGAGGTGTTTTCCTTCTTCATCTCCAAAGGTCACTGGCTTGTGGACTCTCTGCTTCGTGGTGCTGCAGCATGCTCTGCTCTCTCCAAATCTCCTTCATTTTCCAAAATGTTTCCTCTTTTATAGGACTCCAGAAACTTATCAAGACACACCCAAATGGATGGAAACATGTCGTCACCTAATCCAGCTTAGCAACCACTCATGATTAAATCGCATCTCCAGGGAGATGATCTGATTACAGTTTCAAACATACTGTATTGAATAGGGATTATTCTGCCTTTATGAAATGGAATTTAGATTAAATCATAGCTTTTCTAGGGGACATATATCCTTTCAAACCAGCACATAAATGTACACTCAAAGAATAAAATTTTTCCAACACAGACATCATGCAAAAGAAAAGAATATCTAGGAATTATTCATTCAGTAAATATTGATTCCCTACTGTGGTACCACCATCTGGGATATGAGATGAAAAGACAGTTCTAGTCCTTAACTCTTAAACTGCTGACAATCTTGGGAGAAGACTTTCTCAGAAACAATTAAAATACACTGTGAGAAGCAGTGCATGTGCTGAGTAGAGTGGAAGCCCTGGGCAAGGAGTGGCTTCCCAGAAATGTGTTGAGCAAAGAAACCCTCCCTGGAATGCATCCTAATATCTCAAAGTGACAGAAAAATATTGTGGTCTGACATATTTCTTGAAATAAATCTATCTCCATATCCTACTCATCACTTCTCATCTCTACACAAACATACTTGAGCTGACTTGTTTGCAGTAGCATGAAATGGACACTACTACCATGTGGGCACTTGTTCTTTAGCTCCTCAAACTGTTCAAAGAAGATTTTTAAAAATTAGAACACTCTGCGACTCTCATTGGATTTTGTATTTCTGATAGTCATTGAAATAACCTGGAACCATAAAGACATATTTGACAGCTATGGCTATTAGGACTGAAGAAAAAACTTAAATAAAATATTCCTCGACTGGAGCAGCAGGTCACTTGTCATAGCAGCATGTCCTTGGAAAATGACGCTGGAGAACTCAGTCTAGGAGTAAATTAAACGAGCATCCTTCACTTGAATAATAATTGTGTTGGCACCAGAGAGCCTATGTATGATAGAATTATGCTTTTAAAGAAGCATTTGGTGCTTAAGAAGAGCTCATCATGCAGAACAGTGTTTTTTGGCCAGGTCCTTTAGTTCCAAGCAATTAAAAAGTGTAGATGAGTACACCTTCTCCAAAGATGGGATTATTCCTATCAGTACGTTTCTAGGAAAGCTCTCTGACATCCTGAGGAGAGCCTAAAGAAGCTGTGAACTAGCAGAGAAGAGTAAAGTTGAGAAATTTCTAAAATCACCTGTGGCTCACACTATCAAAAGCAATTATTTCAGCAGTGATTACAAAGGTCAAGAGCACAGCTGTCTTAGATCCGCATGCAAGAAACATTAGATCCTGGTAGCTCTCCTTCAGGTTTGGATGGTACAGTCATAACAGCTCCTTTCCGTGATTTTTCCTTCATATTGCCATTCCCAAGTTCTGCACATGGTAGGGGGTTTTCAGAGAGCCAACAACTCTAAACAAAATGGATGCTACTGAAATATGTTTTTTAGTTGTATTAAAAAGCATATTCCTGCTTATATATAATTATGTTGTGGGAAACTTGGAAAAATATCCTCTGCCTGCATGCCAACATAGATAAAATTATATTCTCCCACATTTTGAAATTTGAGATTCAACTTTGCCAAAAAACTTGAACAACTGTGAAAGAAATAGGTGATCAATTGATATTATCCTCATGCTCAAGCTGAAAATGAAAACTTTGTTTTCAAAGGCAAATCTGCCACAGATAGTAATATGAACAAACTTTCTTTGGTGCTCCAGCCCTCAGGCAGGGAACAACCAAAAATTATTTCTAAACCATCCCTGCTTATCGGGGTGAAGACTTTGAAAATGCCCAGGCAACCTCCTTTCCTGAGAAGGAAAAGGACAGACTGCAGATGGCTGAGATAAGGTTTGAAGACTTATCTCCCCAATGAGGGTTCAAATCTAGCAGAGGCTAACCAACAGTGGCACAAACCATTTCAGATACTTTCTTAGTATTTCACAGGTTCTGCTCCAATAATCTATTGCTGCCACCCCAAAACTCAATCATATAAAACAACCACCATTTTATTATGCTCATGGATTTTGTAGACTAGGAATTCCAACAGTACACTGTGGGAATGGCTTGTCTCTGATCATCACGTTGACTTCAGTTGCAAAGGCAAACCCAGTAAAGGTAATTCAGATGGCTGGTGGCTGGAATCATCTGGAAGCCTCTTCACTCAGTTCTGGAACCTAGGCTGGGACTGCAGAGCAGAACGTCTGCCCATGGCCTCTACACGAGGCAGCCTTCAGAGAAGCCCTTCTTTGTCAGACTCCAGAGCACAAGACAGAAACCATATGGCTTTTGTTAGGTGAGCCTTCACAGTCATATAGCGTCACTTCTGCCATTTTTGATTGGTCAAAGCAGTCATTAGTAAAGGGCTGGGATATAGGCCCCGAACTCTCAATGGGACAGAATTTGTGGCCATATTTTAAAACTTCCACAGGCCCCTCCTCCTTAGTATTCATTCCAAAGGCCTTGTGTCCTGGAATCCTTAGAATGATTTTTCCGAAGTATGCTCTTTTACTTTTCCCCCCACCCTCCTGTTAAAGGATAAGAGTGTAGGAACTCCACACACAATCCAATTACCCCTTAAATTCACTAGGTCACGCAGGAAATAGAGGGATGAAGTAGGCACCGTCAAAGTGGATATATGAAAAATGTGAGTGGAAGAAACTGGCCAACTGGGAAGCTTTTGTCCATTTTTAATAGACAGCTCTTAATTCCAACTGAAAGTAAGAAAGAAGTCTTCATATTTCCAGGTCTTCCCATTTTTACATGAAATTTGATTTTTAAATGTTGGCTCGCGTTATTTTACAAACAGGCTGTGAGCCACATCTGGCTACATCTAGCTCCAGGCCTTCCAGCTTTTGACCTCTGGAGTCCCTCTTTAAAAGGCCCAAAACTCACACAACAAGGCAGTATTCAAGATCACACATTTACAATTATATAAATGTCCACACTCGGGTCTGGAGTGCCCCCCTCCTTCTTTAAATACTTCTTAGTTTAAATAATACATGTAAAGCCTCTGAAGGGCCTAGGAACTGAGTAAGTGGAAGTCAAACGTCCTCCGTCTGTAATAAGCATGTGGATGGCATTTTCATTGGCTAATGAGCAGACTTTTAATGATTGCTTGTATAAGAAGAACTGGCTTGGACTGTCTTACATTTTTATATTCACAGCTCTTCTCAGTATTTGTTAGACTTTTAAACTTGTCCTAGGCGTGACATCCATTGGTTTTTACTATATGCATGTAGGAGCTCACAGTAACCAATTATCACTATAAAGGCAAACTAAAAATTATAATAGGAAAACAAAGTGAATAGTGACCCAGAAATGAAGTTTAAAATCTGAAGCTAAAGCTTTATTTCTCCCCTGCCCCTACACCCAACTTCCTTGAAATAATCATTAAGCTTATCAATAACTGCATTCCTCTGAGAAGAAATGTCTTTGTGAAACCAGCGAATGATCTTATTTTCATTTTTGTAACTTCAGTCTCTGTGAACACTTCACTATGTGTTGTACCTCTCTTGGGTTCTATTCATTATCACTTCTGGATGAGGCCAGGAGTGGGGAAAGATTGAATTACTCCTCATTGTAACAAGAGTAATTAATCTTAACGGTGGTACTATCCTTTGTAACATGGCCGATGCCCTGTAGGAGTGAAAGTAGTTGTTTTCACCGTGAAGGTGAAATTGTAATGATTTTTCAATATTCTGTAGGGCTGTCACTGTAAAAATTCATTATAAAATCTAAACACAGGTAGCTGCTTGTGGGAAACTAACTCCTTTACCTCCTTTACCCTAACTCAAAAAAAATTTTTTTTTGTTTTAAGCCAGGAAATGTTTCCAAAGAATCTCCCATAGAAAGCATCAAGTCAGATCTAACAACAATAGAGAAGGAAGAGGAGCCCTCTCTCTTCCCCCATGACAGTGTCATGGTCCTCTTCTCAGAGAACCCAGAAGGGGATGTCAGTGGTCACCACGACCTAGACCTTCCTGTTTACCCCAGGCTTTGGAACAGGGTCACCCAGTCTGTAGCTTCCAGTAGCACAGCACAAACCTCTTTATTCTGCACCAGCTTGTGCTGCCAAGAATCTGCCAGTACATTTAGGACAGCTTCCTACTTAAGGCTAGCTCTCTAGCAGAACAGTTTATAGCTATATTTTGAAAACTGGTTCATCATTTTAAGACATAGGTCTTTAGCAAATGGATTTTTTTTTTTGCATGGATATTTAAATATGAGTCCTAGTCTCAGAAAAATGTACCACAAAGGCACATAGTAGGCACTCAGTAAGTAGTAAATGTGTAAATGGAAAAGGCTTAAAATATGAACTGATGTTTTATTGATCGCATTTGTGCTAATTAACTGCGCTCTTCAACAGCATAACTTAGTTGAATTTCAAACATGTTAATACAGGTTCCTGTTAAATTAAAAAGAAAGGATTTCCAGTTTTAACATCATGCTTAAAGGCAGCTATGTATTTGCTCTTGTTCTCTGACTGATTCAAGCTTCATGATTCACTATCCCTGAACAACTTGAAAACCTACCTAAGGGTTGCTGCACAGGTTAGAATTTTGGGCCAGCTCAAGAATAGCCTATGAGCATCTTCCATACAGGAGGTTCTAGTTCCTTGAGCAAGACGCAGAGCAGCATGTGGCAGTGTGAATATGCTAATTGGTGTGTTAGCATTAACAAACGTGCAATGGCACAGAGCACAGAAAATTTCATTACATCTCTGACAAATTCATATTGAAAGAGGGAAGGACAGATGGCTGAAAAGACCCATCAAATATTCTATTACATGTCTGCAAAAATCATTAGCAGTTAAAGAGATGTTATTAATGGCTCAGATTCACTTGGGGAGTCATGTTTCCAAAATGCACATTAAAGCAATGATACTTCTGGTATTTTTAGTGTAATCAGGGCCAAAGGCAAACAAATCTTTCTGTGTAATTAGAAAATAGGTTTATCAACATAGTGAAGCAGCTATCAGCTTGGCTCTAGGTAATCTAGGAAGTTTATTGTATCTACCTTCTTTTTTTTTTTAATATTTTTATTGTAAAAACTTAACATACAAACATATATTCTTGACATAAAAGCATTCATTACATGGTGTGCAATCAGTGGCTCACAATATTATCACATAGTTGTATATTTATCACCATAATCATTTTTTGGACATTTACATCACTCCAGAAAAAAAAGAAAAAACTCATACATACCATACTCTTTACCCCTCACTCTCATTGACCACTAGTCTTTCCATCTACCCAATTTATTTTACCCTTTGTCCCCCCCGTTATTTATTTATTTGTTTGTTTATTTATTTACATCCATATTTTTTACTCATCTGTCCATACACTGGGTATCAGGAGCATCAGACACAAGGTTCTCACAATCACACAGTCACATTGTAATCGTTATATCTTTTTACAGTTGTCTTCACGAATCTAGGCTACTGGGACACAGCAGTTCCATGTACTTTCCTCCAGCCACTCCAATACACCATCAACTAAAAAGGGATATCTATATAGTGCATAAGAATAACCTCCAAGATAACCTCTCAACTCTGTTTGAAATCTCTCAGCCACTGAAAGTTTGTTTTATCTTATTTCTCTCTTCCCCCTTTTGGTCAAGAAGACTTTCTCAATGTCTTAATGCCAGGTCTTGGCTTATCCCAGGTTTTTTGTCCCACGTTGCCGGGGTCATTTATACCCCTGGGAGTCATGTCCCACAGTAGGGTGGGGGGGGGCAGTGAGTTCACATCCTAAATTGGCTTAGAGAAAGAGGCCACATATGAGCAACAAAAGAGGTTCTCTGCGGGTAGCTCTTAGGCCTAATTTTAATAGGCTTAGCCTGTCCTTTGTAGGAATA
The DNA here is from genome assembly GCF_023851605.1 of Tamandua tetradactyla. Lineage (NCBI taxonomy): Eukaryota > Metazoa > Chordata > Mammalia > Pilosa > Myrmecophagidae > Tamandua > Tamandua tetradactyla. Next base: position 7,557,620 of record NC_135351.1, on the reverse strand, counting down.
AGTTTCATAGGAGCAAACCCCGAGGGCTCAACCTGTTGATTTAGTTGGCCCCACTGCTTGCGAGACTATCAGGAATTCTCCAAATGGGGAAATTGAATTTTCCCCATCTCCCCATTTCCCCAAGGGGACTTTGCATATGCTTCTTTATTCATTGTTCAAATCACTCTGGGATTTATTGGGGCATCATACTAACCTGGGCCAAATCTGCAAAATCTCATGCCCTGTTCAAGGTTCCATGTACTTATGGTGGAAATGCACTAGTCAAAATATAAATTTTGTACCAAATAAACATTTCTTGCTTTAGTCTCACACAGAAGTTGAAGTTTTAAAATATGAATGACCATCTATTTTCAATGCCTTGCAATATTGACATTCCTTTGTTCTTACTCATGCAAACGCATTTTTTAATTTGTGCATTTAGTCACTATCAGTGTATTGTATCTATCGTCTTATGACAAGATATGCACCCTAACGGGGGACTAGCCCTGTATGTCACTGATATAATACCATATTGTTTGATTGTCATATCTGGGGGAGATGAGAAAGAGGTGAAATCATTATTTCTGAAAGCCATCAAAAATCACTATTTAAAAAGCCATGCATGAAAAAAAAAATAAACATACTAAAAAGCCATGCATTGGTAACAAACCAGTTTTTTAATAATTTTAATCTTCCATATCCTTTAACATGTACCTCTAGAATTACCCATTCTAAATGCCCATGTCAGCATTTTTACTTGGTGACTGTGAGGAGAATTTTCAGGTGCTCTGTGTCTGGGTCATGAGCAGCACAACGTCTAAGATGTTGGGAGGTCCTTTCATTCATGTGCAGCAACTCCATGTGGTCCCCACTCTGCAGAGCTGAATTCTGGTTGCCCAAGGGTTAGAATCAGGGCAGGTCAGTGAGTCTAGCATCCAAGCAGTAGAAAGAGAAGCTTTTTAATAGAACTGTGGTCATTGTCCTTGGGTGACACAGGGCTCCCTCTCCATTGAAAATGTTTAGAAATGCACTGACAAATCCTTTTTCGCTTTGCTCTTTCTTCTTTTGGACCTTCTGAAAATGGTTTCCCTTCAGGTGAAGCTTTTCTACCCAGTAGCATCTCATGTTTCAGCAAGCTTTCCCAGCATGTTAGAATGTGTAGGTTTGAGAGTATATAGGTTTGAAGCACAGGTTCTCATAGTTTAGATCAGCTGCCAGTTGATGGCTGCCAAGAGGACCAGTAATCTCATCTTTGTTGTCCTGGAACCCCCTCCAGGAATCAGGAAGGCTCCCTGCATATACCTGGACATTACTGTGTCTCCAGAACCCCTTTGGGGATGGGGGAGGGTCCCTGGACAACCTGGTCATAGGTGAGTCTCCTCTTTGGGGGTAGGGAAGGCTCCCTGATCACACTGGTCATTACCATGTTTCCAGAACCTTTTTGGGGATGGAAAAGGCTCTCAGTACACAGCCTGGGAGCTCATGGTACAGGGTCTTTTTTCACCCTGCAGCGAGATGTGTGTTCCTAAGACACTGGACCTAGGGCTACTGCCCCACATGGCCATGCGAATGTCAGTGTTGGGTTTGTGGACCCTATACCGATGAATAGGAATTTGCAATGTTCTGTACTAGAAACTGATTAACTCTGAGTAGATTTCTCCACTATTTATAATTCTTTCCTCGTACCTTTATTAAAAATAATAAAAAAAGTTTAAAGGTGCTCCATAAATCCATCATGTTTGATAAAAGCAGAAGGGAAATCTCAGCACCAAAATGACAGTCATTTAAAATCTCCGCATTTTGCTTTATGAGAAATTTCCCTGCAGGAAGATGCTTTCTCATCACTTTGGACTCTGAAAATGTTTATGCAGTTGGTTAACAAGCATCAGCAAAATAATAGCAACTGCTTATTGATTCTTATATTAAGGCTGTGCAAAGTTTAAGCATCTTGCATTATTCCTGATTATAACAGTATCTCCTGGTGCTCTTTTAGCTACCTTTTTTTTTATTGTTCATTTTTATTTGACATTCAAGTGTGTCTTTCACAAGTTGACGGTATAAACTGTGAACTGAAAAAAAAAGTCTTCCAAATGTTAGATGCTGAATGAGTTTAGTGATTCGTACTTGTAAATGTTGGAATTGATAGGATAGAGGGCTCTTATGAAGTAGTTTTAGTGTTTTGCCTCCAAGGAAAGGAGAGTTAGGGTAGAAGCTAAAGAGAGATATGATGTTAATAGATGATTAGGGATTTGATTGGCATTGGGAGGATTCGTTTAAGGAGAATATTGCTTGTTTTTAACTACACAGATAATCTAAGTTATAATAATATTTGGGGGGGATTATGCATAATCTTTCTATCATGAAATAATATTACTTTCACATGTATCCTTCTAGAATGCTGTGTCTGCAGATAGATATATATTTTTGAGTAGTGTAAATGAAATTTCACTAATTATTTATATCTTAACTTTATGATCTCCTAATTTAATATTAATTAATTTTGAAATTTTTATTTGAATTTAATGTCTTCCAAGTCAGCAAGAATATACTTGCATTATCATTTTTAAATGGAAGGTAATGTTGAATTCCCTAAACTTTATTTAGCCAGTCCCCTAGTGTTGGACCTTTAGGTCACTCCCAGTTTTTGTTTCTTTAAACAATGCTGTGATGATCATTCTTTATGAATAAAATATCTTTGTGTACTTACTTGGCTATTCATTTAGGATAGATTACTGGAAATAGAATTAGTAGGTCAAAATTTATATCCACTTTAAAGATATTTTTATACATACCTGATTTGAATGAGAGAGTATTTGGCTTGTTTGTTTAATTTTATTGTGGTTACATATGTATAACATAACATTTCCCATTTTGGGGTTCAATTTCCAGGTGAAGCTTTTCTACACATTGTTGGTCCTTGGCTGTCATGTTCTTGCATCGCCTTTAATCTGGGCCATCCCCCTCCTTTTTCTGACTCTTATGACATTTCATTTTTGAAGAGTCCAAGCCAATTGTCTTATTTATAATGTCCTGCAATTCAGATTTGTCTAATTATCCTCGTGCTTAGATTCAGGTTAAACATTTCCTAGATATTGATAAAGGTGATGTTTGTTGTATGCTTCCTATTTCCTTAAATCAGGAGGTATGTACCATGAGTTTGTCCCATCACTGGTGATGCTGTTTGGTCTCTTGCTTAAGATCTCTCTTTCTCCTTGTAATTAGTAAGTAGTATTTGATACCTAGTCCCGGTCTGCAGCTCCCTTTCACCCAGTTTTAACACCTATTAATGATGACCCTTATCTGAATTAATTATTATGTGGGTGGTTATGAAAGTGGTTTTCTAATACAAGCAGTATTCTATAAAAAATAGCTTCCTCTTTTCCTCCTTCTTCTCTCCTATCTTGACTCATTGATTCTTTTTTATTCAAAGTATTATAACCCATTCTTATTTCTTTTCATATTCAAATCGTCTTCAGTTTCTGTTGTGGGATCTTTTTGCCCAGTTCCTGAGTCCCTTTGTCACGATTCTATTAGTCTTTGAGCACCAGTGTTTTCTGACACAAGATACAGTTATCTATTATTTGCTGTCCATAATTTTTTTTTGTCAGAAGAGCCATGCATTTTAAATGAGCAAACAACAAAACAAAAGGTATACCCCATTCATAGCCAAAAATAAAATGCGATATATTTCTCCAGGAGTGGATTTCTGGAAAAAAAGCCCAGCTAGTAGTAACCCAAATAAACAGGCACTTCCTCTTAGTGAAGAATAGGCTATTAAAGAATATCTGACAGTGCACTGTGTATGTGGATTACCTCTTCTGTGACAGCAGAAAAAAAAGGAAATTGTAATTCAAATATGTAAAATATTCATCAGACAGATGTTTTTATAACTTATATTGCATGCCCAGCACCATGCATAGTGCTATGATAGATAGAAAAGGAAAGACTGTTGTCATAGTCAGGTTCATGTGTCAACTTGGCCAAGTGGTGGTACCTGTTTGTCTGGTTGGGCAAGTGCTGGCCTGTCTGTTGCAATGAGGACATTTCATAGAATTAAATCATGATCACATCAGCTGCCTCCACAGCTGAGTCCATTTGTAATTAGCCAAGGGGAATGTCTTCTGCAGTGAGTGATGCTTAATCTAATCACTGGAAGGCTTTTAAGGAGGATTCAGAAGAGATAGGCTCTCTTCCTGCTTCAGTCAGCAAGCCTCTCCTGTGGAGTTCATCTAGACCCTCTACTGGAGTCATCAGCTTCACAGCCTGCCCTGCAGATTTTGGACTCTGCGTTCCCACGGTTACATGAGACACTTTTATAAATTTTATATTTGCAAGTGTTCCCCGTTGATTCTGTTTCTCTAGAGAAGCCTAACTAATAGAACTGTTAAAAAAGACAGGAGATAGAACAATTGAAAAAAAGAAACAAGTTTTTTTAAAAAAAGTGAGTAGGTAACAGTGTATTTATCAGTCTTATGAGAATTAATAAGGGAAGAGATACAGTAGAACTTAATGTGGAGAAATTAGTCTGTGAAGGAGCTTAAAGCAAAAGTAAATCGATGACTTTTTCTGAATGTTTGTACAGTCATAGAACAAGACATTTGGGTAATTATAAATGCCAATACTATTGTATTGTACCTTTTGGTATATATACCTCCACTTTTACTTCTTACAGGCTTTTAAAATACAAATGCATAAAAAATAATGATTTTATACTTTTGGACTTACAGTCTGTAAAGGTATCATTTGTAACAAGTACAACAAATAGCTGGGGGCAGAGGAATATAAGAACAGTGTCTGTGTAGGCTACTGAAGTTGGTATCAAATCAAAGCAAACATGATTTGTTATACATTTAGAATTTTAAATTTAATCTCCATGGTAACCACAAAGAATATATCCAAAAAAAAGATGTAAGCCAAAGGAAATGAGAAGGGGCAAAGTAGTACACTACAAAAACATCAAATAAATATGAAATAGGCGTTATTTGAAAATTGAGGAACAAAAAGGTATAGCCTTACACTGATCAAATATCAGTTACTTTAAATGTAAATGGATTAAACTTTCCAGTCAAAAGGCAGAGACTGGCAACGTGGATTACTATATGCTGGTTATAGGAAACTTACCTTAACTCAACTTACACAGTAGGTTGAAATTAAAAGAATGGAGAAAAATGTTCCGTGCAAATAATAACCAAAAGAGACCTGGGGTGGCAATACTAATATCATATAAAGCAGATGTTAAGTCAAAAACTATTATATAAGGACAAAGGTACCAAATCCAAGTCCACTTTAATGGAAAAAGAATAGTCTCTTCAACCATTAGTGCTAGGAAAACTGGATAGCCATATTCCAAAAAATGAAGGTAGACCCCTACCTTCATGCAAAACAATCAGAAAATGGAGCAAAGTCCTAATTGTAAGAACCAAAACTATAAAATCCTAGAAGAAAACATAGAGAAGCATCTTAAGGATCTTGGTTTAGACAGTGGTTTCTCTCAAATGGGAGAACTATTTGAAATCCACTTATTTGATAAGGGTTAAATATTCAGAATATATAAAGAAATCCTGCAACTCAACAACAAAAAGACAACCCAATTTAAAAACAGGCAAAAATCTGAATGAACATTTCTCCAAAGAAGATATACACGTGGCCAATAAGTACATGAAAAGATTATCAACATCATTAGCAATTAAGGAAATGCAAATCAAAACCACCATGAGATACAATTTCATCCCATTAAAATAGTTACTATTAAGAATGGAAAATAGAAAGTGTTAGAGAGGATATGGAGAAATAGAAACGGTCATATGTGGTTGCTTGGGAATGTGAAATGGTACAGCTGCCATAGAAAACAGTTTGCTGATTCCTCAGGAAGTTAAGTGTAGAATGACCACATGATCTGACAGTCTCACTTCTAGTTATATATCCAAAAGAATTAAAAGCAGGAACCCAAACAGATACTGGCACATCGATGTTCATAGAAGCATTACTCACAGTTGCCAAAAGAAGAAATCTACCCAAGTGTCCATCAACAGATGAACAGATAACCTGAATGTGATTTATGCACACAATGTAATAGTAATTAGCTGTAAAAAAGGAATGAAGTTCTAATGCATGCAACAACATGAATGAACCTCGAAGACACCATGTTGAGTGAAATAAATGAGACACAAAAGGACAAATATTATATGATTTCAGTTGTGTGAAATAATTAGAATAAGCAAATTCATAGAGTGAGGAACTAAAATGCAGCTTAACAGGGGAAGGAGTGGGGGTAGGAAATTAATGTTTAACTGATGCAGAATTTCTGCTTGGAGTAATGGAAAAGTTTTGGTAATAGATGGTGGTGATGGGAGCACTGCCCTGTGAATGCAATTAACAATGCTGAATTGTATAATTGAATGGTTAAAAGGTTGTATTTTAGTTTATATATATATATATATATATATATATATATATAAAACCTAAAATATATATATGTGTAACTAGAATAATTTTTTTGATGCAAAACATAAGACTGTACAATACTGTGAACCCTAAAGTGAAACTGTGGACTACAGTTAATAGTTTAGTTATAATATTTTTCATCACTTATAACAAAGATACCACGCTAAGCATTGTGTTATTAATAGAGAAAATTGCGTGGTGGGGATATGTGGCAGCTCTGTATTTTCTGCATCATTTTTCTGTAAACCTGTAACTTCTCCAATAAAAAAACAACAACTATTAAAGACTTTGTATTCTACACTGTTCATATCATGATATGATATTATCATATTATTGATATTATTGAGTAACCTCTGTGCTGTTTTAAATGAAATCTCTAAATATTTAATGTAGTTAAAAAAAGGTTTTTCCACAGATGGCTTTCAAATGTCTATGTAATGATGGTTATTGTAACGTAGTCCTTGAAAATTCTATTTTTGGGGGCGGGCCACATTGGCTCAACAGGCAGAGTTCTCACCTGCCACGCTGGAGACCCGGGTTTGATTCACAGTGCCAGCCCATGGAAAAAAAATTCTATTTTTTTAACTGCATTGAAAAGCCAGGATAAATAAAAGCACAGAGCAGAATATTCTTCTGATAGCTCTTTTCCAAAAATTGATATTCTAATATATGAGAACTTAAATTCTTGTACTCTAACAGTTTGTTCTCTTTTATTGAAACTTGAATTATAATTGTATTATAATCTCACATAACCTTGTAATTTGCCCAAAAAAACCCACTAAAATTATTGATCTAGCCTTTTAGCTTAGTGGTTCTGTTAAAAAGCCTCATCTTTTTTCTGTAATTCTTAGTTTCATTTTTCATTCTCCTTTATTGATTATAGAAATGTGATCCTTTATCACAGTCACAGAAATAGACTGAAAGAAAGTAAACTAGCATTTGCTGCATGTATATTAAGAAACTGAGTTATGGTATTTCTAAAAAGGAAGTCTCCTGGAATTATGTAATGGCATCCACTAATGCTAGTGTTAGCACTGACACGGAACTAGAGAAGTCATTAGGACAACCAGACATCGCCATCACTGGTCTGCAGTTGAGGTCTGTGGGGACCCACGGTGGTGTGCATGTTTTGTGATGACATGTTTCTTTTCAAATACAATATACCCTCATGTCCATGCTAAAGGCATTGAAAAATCACTACAACAGGCAGAAATAATTAAGTGATGATTTGAATGGAAAATTAAGGCAAACTCATTGAAACTTTTACTATCGCATACCCTTTATTTCTCCCCTTTATCATAAGAAAAAAGGTAAAGAAAATATTTTAAATTAGGTGTTTAAAAGAGCTTTATGTGCTTAATTTAGTAAATAATATTCCAGAGTACTGTGTTTAAACTTGTAATCTAATTTCTAATTTTGAAAGCTTCTATGGGGCATAAAAGTTTCTTTATTGGTACTAATAATTTTTTCTTTTTAAGAATTTCTTTTAAATGTTTCACTATTTAGGGTAACCACTATTCTGACTTCTAACATGGTTTTGCCTTTCCTATTTTTATACTTTAAATAAGGAATCTCACATAGTCTGTACTCCTTTGAACATTACATTGTACTGGAATCGCTATTTTCACTCAATATTATTTAAAAGATTTGTCTATATTGTTGTATATAAGTGTAGATGACTCATTCTCTGTGCTATGTATTTTTTCATTGTGCAAGTAAACCACAATTTATCCTGTACATAACCAATGGGCATTGGGTAGTTTCCACTATTATGAATAGTGCTGACAGGAACCTTCAGTTACTTGTCATTTAGTAAGCACTAATTTTGGGGGATTGAATCATGTCTCCCATAGAAGTCATATTCAGGGCAGAACACCTGGTCCTGTGGGTGTGAACCCATTTGTAAATAGGATCTGTGAAGATGTTCCCAAACTGAAGGAGGGTGGGCCTTAATTCAGTATGGCTGAGGTGTCCTTATAAAGTAAAAGAAAGACAGGGAAGCCACAGGGAGTGTTAAGAAGGTGGAAGTCAGCTGAACCAGAAGAAAAAGGAGAAGATGATGTATGTGCATTGCCACATAATGGAAAAGCCAAGAAACCCCAAAGATTGGGGAACAGCCAAAAGGCACCCATCCTGGGAGGAAGCAAGCCTTCTAGCCTCTGAAACCCTGAGCCAATAAATTCCTGTTTTAAGCCAATCCATTGTATGGTATTTGTTTTGGCAGCTGGGAAACGAAAGCAGTAATTTTAGAGATGAAATTGCTAGATCCAGACATGCATATGTTCAGCTTTGGAGGATACTGCCAAGCAGTTTTCCAAAGTAGATGTCCTTTGGATGCATTCCATAAGCATTTGTTCCATATCCTTGCCAATACGTATATTTTCTTTTCTTTTTTTTTTTAAATTTTTTTTAACCCTTCTAGTGGTTATATAAACAGTATCACATAGTGGTTTTAATTGAAATCTCTTTAATGTCTCATGAAGATGAGCACTTTTTCATTTACTTATCAATGAAAATATATTCCATGCTTATAGATTGGAATATACAATATTGTAAAGATTTCAACATTCCCCAAATTAATAAATAGATTTCATGCAGTCGCAATCAAATTATTAGCAAATTATTTTTACAGAAACTAAGACCATTCTAAAAATCACTTTAACACAAGAGATCAAAACCAACCAAAGTAATCTTAAGTAAAAAGAAGCAAGCTGGGTTACTTGCACTATACTCTGGTAATTAAGATAGTATAGCATTGGTGCAAAGGGACCCACTCACCTGCAATCACCTGATTTATGACAGAGGCAATACCACAAGGCAGTGGGAAAGGGGTAGTCTTTTCAATAAATGATGTTCTGCCACTTGGATAGCTATTTGGAGGGGAAAATATCTTGACCTTTTCCTCACACTGTACATAAAAATCAATTCCAAATAGATTGTAAATTTAAATGTGAAAGGTAAAACAGTTTTAGAGGAAGACAAAGGAGAGCATCTTCGTTAAGATTTCTTAAACAAGGAATTATAAACAATTCCTAGAAATCAAACTTTTTCAAAGACTGAAGAACAAATTTCAAAAATGGGCATAAGACTAGAACAAAAGGTGAAATCCAGATGGCCAATTAACATAGAAAGATTCGCTTTCATTCCCCCCTTTACTTTTAATAAGGCAATATATACATCATTCAAATATTCACATACTTCTTTACTGCTGGTACTCTAAAATAGTATACTTAAGAAACATCAGTATTATGTGTGGTTACGTTAAGCACAGTGTCCTTTATATATTATTGTTTTTGGTGAATGATGTTTTGATGCTGAGACATAAATATGACTGATCTAAAGAATGCAACAGCAGGAAACACCAGATGGTTTCACATGTACTTATAACCCTTAAAAAAGAAGCATAACTTTTCCATTACCATAAAATGGGAAGCAAGCATATGTCCCTGCCCCACCTCACACACACGATCACTGAGACACATAGCTATATATCTGTCTCCTCCCTGACCTGGAGCCCCATCAGACTCACTGTTGCTGGTCTCTAGTGTCATCCCTAGGAAAATACGGAAGGGACAGGTGAGCAACAGTGATGGATGAAGTAAAGAGGCTTATTGTGTACTCTGCCTGGAAATGTTTATAAGCTGAAAATTTAATGGTTTGCTTTTTAGGTGTTGAAACGGATGTGAAATTTACAAAAAGACCTAATTCACATGTCCTGTAATACAGACAGCTTGATTGATTGGAATCAACTGGAGAGCTTCCAACACTTCTAATTCCTTGGTCCTACCTCCACAGATTCTACTTCGATGGGTCCAGAATGCAGCCTGAACTCTGGGAGGTTAGAAAGTTACCGCAGATGTACAGTCAAGGTTGACAACCACCTAGACTTGAGTCATGTTGCAGTTAAAACCTACTATGACCTCCTTAAAGAGCAGCCTCTTTAACCTAACCTCTTTAGGTTAGTCCTGGGAATGACTAATAGGAAGTGGTAAAAGTGTCTTTTCAAGAATATGCTCACAGGTTTTCTCAGAAGAAAGATTTCCCTCTTTCCTTATCATCCCATGACTAATCTCATTGATGATCATGACATCCAGAGCTATTCTGGAGGAGGAGGGATGGGGGTTGTTGTAAAGAAGAAGGACCTACACTGTTTATACACTGGGCCCCCTCCCTCCTCCTTCCCTTTCCAGGCCCCATCATGCTGTTAAAGAATTCATGGTTATAACCCCGTCACAGCACCAAGTGCTGGCAGCATCTTCTGATGAAAAAATATGGTGGCGGTGACTTCTTTCATTTTTATATTTTAAATGTCATCATGCATACAGATATACTGTAATTTTACATAATTCAAACAGCCTTTTTAACTGCTTTCTCCAGTGATTCAGATAGCCCTTTCTCAGTGATTATAATCTTACTTAACTTTCCTCTCCAATCACAACAAATGACTATACTATATTTTAATATTTTGTGTCATACTGCTTTAACTGATTGTATAAATAATTCCAAATACTAACCACTAAGGCAATTTTATACTCGTCTAATAACCTATGAAAGGTGGTAATACAAGTGAAAAACTATGACATAGAACAGTTTAAAGACGATGCAATAGAAAACTCTAAATAAAAGCAAATAAAGGTAAACTTTTAAAGGCAAATCCTATTTATTTATCATTTAGCTAAATTTATTTCTTCTATTGCTTTACCTGTCTTTCTGTCAATCAAATAGCAAAGAGGAAATAAAATGTATAATCTACCACCAACAACCTGACTCTTATTCTTAGTTTTCATTCACCAGAAAATCAAGTCTGAATATTATTGTATCTAAATTCATATACCATTAATCATAATTTGGAATATTTTGATTATTGCATATTTTAGCTGTTGTCCCCATGTAGAGTCTCAACATTTTCAGTAAGTTGGGACACCTTTCTTTGTCTATTGGGAAAAGGAAAGCTGAAGTTCAGAGAAGTTACACTATAATTTTCTATATTGTTAGTATAGAATACAACCATCACTGGAGTTCCATTTATCTGACCTAAATCATTTGCTCCCAACATCGTTTTTGGAGCATATTTATCTTCATCAGTGTCTGGGCTGATTAATTTGGAGGCAGAGAATGGAGAGAGAGAAAGAAGGTAAGTTCCTAATAGTCAGTGAGCCAGGCAGGTGCCTTTCCATACCTTGATTTAGATGGGAACTATGACCCAGGAAGTCAACACCCCAATCTCTGATATTCAGCTGATAAATACAAATTCAGAGACACTCATAACCAATCCAAGAGCGTGGAACCCAGGCCTGTCAGGCTCTGAACTTAGTACCTTTTGCTACATATCCAAGAGCTTAGAATCCAGTTGGGAAAGGAGAAAAAAATAGACTCACACCTGGAAGAAAAAAAAAGCAACAAGACAATTTACCATTAAGAGTTGCAAAAATGGTAAAAAATATATATATATATCAATCACTAAAGCTGAAGTTGATCAAAAATAACTCACTTCTAGATAGGGGGTCACAAGGACCACTTCTTGGAAAAGGTCATGCATGCCTAGCTGAAGTTGAAAAAACATTGAGGGTTTCAGAAAAGGGGGAAAAAGAAAAACTCCTTTCCAGGAGTCCAGGAAAGGATGATGGCTTAGCATTCTAAAGCATAGATGAGGGGCTATGAAGAGCTGGGAAATTGGGCACCCAGAAGGGTAGATTCCAAGCCACTGCATGTGTATGTGCCAAATGTCAGTTATTAATATAAATACATTTTGAGGTTAAAGTTTTCCAGAATATTGGACTGAGGAGGTCCCTCAAAGCTCCGTAATATAGGTGTGTTTTGAGGTGGGTCCTCAAGATAAATGTGAATTGTAAAGAAAATTCTTGAGCAGAATGTCAAGAAGGGAAGACCAAAGTGGTTGAAGGCTAGAGGACAGCTTTTCTTTGAGAACTTGAAATGGGCTTGGATGCGGCTTTGTAGTCAGTGAAGAACCATTAAAAATGTTTTAATTCCAGTGTTGCCCTCACCAAGGTCATCAGTGGCCTCTTTCTTGCTAACTACAAGGCATAATATCCATCCATATCTCACATGCTCCTTTTCACCATTTTCTCTTCAAAATCCTCTTGTCCTGGTGTTTCAGCTTGCTGAAGCTGATGAATGCAATATACCACAAATGGACTGGCTTTTAACAATGGGGATTTATTAGTTCACAAGTTTACAACCAAGGCCTGGAAAATGTTCAAATTAAGGCATCCAACAGGATAGTATTTCAACTTGAAGTCTGGCTACAGGCAGTCCTCAGCTCTTCTGTCACGTGGCCAGGAACTTGCTGACATTTGCTGGTCTCTCCCTTCTCTCCCCAGTTTTATTACTTCCAGCTTCTGGCTTCATTCTCTCAGTTTTCCATGTGTCCTCTCTTTTAGCTTCTGTCTGTCTTCACTTTCCTGGTACCTTTTTTCTGTATTTTGTCCTCTTATAAAAGATTCCATTAAGAGGATTATAAGACCCACCATAAATAAGGTGGCTCACATCTCAGTTGAATTAACCTAATCAAAAGATCCCACCCACAACAGGTCTGCATCTACAGGAATGGATTACATTTCAGAGCATGATCTTTTCTGGAATACATACGGCTTCAAAACACACACACACACACACACACACCCCGCTCTCCTGGCTTCCCTTTCACCATTGCCTTTGTGGGCTCCTTTCTTCCCTTGTTCCCCGAGTCTCTGCACTGTCACAGTCCAACCATCTTTTCCTCCCTGTCGCCTTCATCCTCTTCTGTGGCTTCAGTTATGATCTGAGTAGAGGTGACATGTCTGTGACCACACCTCTGTCCATCAGATGTTGCCCTTCCCTTCCCGTTAGCATCTTCCTCTGAATGTGTACACACCTGCTGTCAGTCTTGCCCTCTCCCTGCACCCAAAAGGCACTTGTCCAGTCATGTCCCTCCCCTGCTGAAAACCCTTCCATGACTCCCCCGTCTGGCAGCGTTAGAATTTCTCTGCCCTCATGCACGTTCCCGGTGTGGCCCAGCTGATAGCCACTTTCCAAACCTACCTTTGTGATGAGAGTGCCAGGGCCCATCTTTCAGCAAAATTGTGAAACTTTAAAATACTCCCACTCAAAAGTATGAACGTGTTGCCTCCAGAAATCTTTTCTTCCCGATTGGACCCCCTTCCCACCTAGCAGAGGTAGAAGTCACAAGTAGGCAGACCTCCATCTGCCCGGCATCATTTCCAGAGCTGTGGGGCAGAGGAAGAAACCTGCCCTATTATTGCCCGGCCATCTCACACTGTGGCAACTGCGTTGATAAAGAGTATCATTATTAATGCTGACTGATGACATTAGATTCAGGATAGATTTTCATTGCCATGAACCTGTCGAAAGTTTTCCCACCCATATTTGCTTATGGTTCTTGAAATACTTTGAAATGCCAATTTGTTATTCTTAAATCTGTATAAATACATGCCTATATAGTATATATATACATACGTGTACAAATACACACATCTGTGAAGTCGCATATACTTATGTGCATGTTTACATATAAATACAAAGATATTATGCATATGTATATGCACATATGTACAACAGATAGACATAACTGGCAGGCTGGGGGGCGCTTTTTTTCCTTCCTTGTTTATTTCTCTTTTCTGGCTCTGCACCAATAGTACGTAGATAGGGTTGTGTGTTGTGTTGTTGCTGCCTTGGAATTTAGTCCCAACCTTCCTTCCAAAGACCTTCATCATCTTTCTTATAGCCCCAGGGTGACCCCAGAGCCTGGGGGCCGTCCTGGAGCAGCCAGAGGGGGCCTCTGCAGTCCTTGCCTCTAGGCCGGATTGCAATTTGTCTCATGTTACTTTTTTCTGGCTCAGGCACCATTAAAATTGAAAGATACATTCAATTTTAAGCAAGAACAAACTACATCTGTTCTATGAAGAAAAGTAGGAACAGCCTCCTGTGGCGTTTCTTTAAGTGGACTAATACGTTGATCTTTGGGAGAAATTTGGAGTCATCCTTCGTATTTTCATTATTAAGCCAGATGAAATGAAAAACCTCACTCCTAAAGGCCACCTCTGGGAATGTTGCCGTGTTGTTTCTATTTAAAAATAACCTGCAGGATTTAGTCTTTAGCTAAGACATATTATCATAAATACAGAATTTCAGTATCTTTCCTCTTTCTTTTTTTTTTTTTTTTGTTGTTGTTGTTGTTGAACTTTATTCAAAGTTCATAGGCTTTGAATAGGCTCTATTCAGTTTCCAATTTGCAGGGCACTATTTAGTTGGCTTCCAATTTGCAGGGCTCATACCAGAACCATAGTTTTATAAGCTTAATTGGCTGTGACTCTCTAATCAGGTGAAAAATAATTGCTGTATATCTACCTTCACATATTTAAAAAATGGCAGTCTGAACCTGGTAATAAAGTACTAATTATCAGAGCAGTGCATCATAATCCTTAGTGGATACCTAAATCCTTATTCATTTAAATGTTGGTTTATCAGTTATAAATATTTAGGCATTAAATTTTAAGTATTGCCCTACTAGGTTCTTCTTGATGACTTAGGGGCAGTATTTTCCCACGAGGGGGGTTTTACTCATTATCTGCTTCTAAATGAGCAAATATCCCTGTAATCTTAAAAAGAACAAATCTTAAAAAGAATGCTTTTCTCTTTGTTTTGTAATGGTCACAAAGGAGCTGAATTTGCTGTTTATCTGAGTATCAGGGGAAATCCTGAAAGGTGGACTTAGCATCTTTTTACTCTCTTATTCATTAGGCAGAATTCAAAATGCTGGATACCTTGTTCTGTTTGCCTGTTTGTTTTCTTTCCAAAGGATGGAACTGTGCTAGGTGTGAGGTTAGGGGGAGGTCTGGTGGCACTACCAGTGATGTTGACTGCTATCTGAAGCCCTTGCTGGTGGCACTGGAAGGCTAGGTGCTGCCCCTGGGAAGAAGACCCTGCTGTCACAATTTCCCTCCAGGCCACCACTCCCTGAGGGGCTCCCAGGAAAGGTCTCATCAGATCGGGCCCTTTCTCAGTGCAAGAGACTGATAATAGATCGTTCAAGTTGCATGAAACAAGGTTTGTTATGGGATGGGGTTTTATACTAACAACCCGTAGAGAAAAGAGGCAGCTCAGGAACAGGTGTCAGCAGTTCACTGTCCCTGTCTCAGAGAAACGGGGTAGTCCTTCCAGATGTTACTTTTCCCCTGCTTATTCTTTCTGCTCCCAGTGGACTGGCCATCTCTTAGCCCCCTAAGATAATGGATCTCCAGAAGCGAGACCATTAGCAGGGACCTAGGGTCCAGCCCCTCTCCCAGGCGCATTGGGCTGTGGCAGGGGCTTCCCTCTAGAACATCCCACTAGCTTGTTGTGCAAGGGAACTGCCACTTCACCGCTCTTCGGGCATAGTCTTTCTCTTCAGAGCTAACACTATAGCTTCATAGTTTTAGATTTGATAAGGGCTTGTTCATTCTTTACCTTTGCCTCCTGTTTTGGCAAACATTGTAGAAGACAGATGATACGGTCCCACAGAAAAATTCACTATTGAATAGCCAAGGCAATAAATCTGTCAGGTTGCCTCTGGATAACTCTTGTGTGCCCAGCTGGCCTCCAAAGACATTCTGCTTTTTTCACTGTTCTTTTGTTCGTGGTCATAAAAATCAACTGATATTTATTTCATAGGGATCATGTATCATACTTTGGAGCACACACACAATTCTGAGAGGTATGAAATACTGAAGGCTTTGCTTTGCTCAATGCCTTCAACCTTTCCAGGTGCTCTCCTGACATTATCATTTTCACCTCCCAAGTAGGTACTGCCAAAAACTCTTGCCCCCACTTTGCTGGTGAGAAAACAGGTCCAAAGATATACAACAAGGTAATGGCTGAACCAATACTAGAATCCCAGTATTCTATTCTGGTAGATTCCATGACATCCCAATACAAAAGCATGAGCTCATTAAATGAGAAATGTTTGCATGGCTACCCACCCACAGTGTAAGTCTCACAGCATTAGTAATTTCCATTCTCTGAACGTGATCCTGGGATAGCTGAGAAATTCATTATTAACCTAACAAAAATGGCGTCTAGAAACCGTCCCGTGTCTCTATAGTAGTTGTGCTGGTTTGAAAGAATGTATGCCCCCTAGAAAAGCCATGTTTTAATCAAAATCCTATTTCATAAAGGTAGAAAAATCCCTATTCAATACTGTATGTTTGAAACTGTAATCAGATCATCTCCCCAGATGATATGATTTAGTCAAGAGTGGTTGTTAAACTGGATTAGGTGACGACATGTATCCACCCATTTGGGTGGGTCTTTTTTTTTAATTTTTTATTAATTAAAAAAAATTACAAGAAAGAAACACAAACATTTGGGTGGGTCTTGATTGGTATATTGGAGTCCTATAAAAGAGGAGATTCAGAGAGAGCAGAGAATGCTGCAGCATCATGAAGCAGAGAGTCTACCAGCCAGCAGCGTTTGAAGATGAAGAAGGAAAATGCCTCCCGGGGAGCTTCATGAAACCAGAAGCCAGGAGAGAAAGCTAGCAGATGATGCCGTGTTTGCCATGTGCCCTTTCAGCTGAAAGAGAAGCCCTGACTCTGTTCGCCATGTGCCTGCTCACTTGAGAGAGAAACCCTGAACTTCATCAGCCCTCTTGAACCAAGGTATCTTTCCCTGAATGGATGCCTCAGATTGGACATTTCTATAGACTTGTTTTAATTGGGACACTTTCTCGATCTTAAAACTGTAAACTAGCAACTCATTAAATCCCCCCTTTTAAGAGCCATTCCGTTTCTCGTGTATTGCATTCTGGCAGCTAGCAAACTAGAACAGTATTATTTTAGTAATCAGTCTAGTGGTAGGTGGTGTAGGGATTCAGTGATTCTGTACAGAAATGAAACCATGTTTCTGAGTGACTGTGCTTCCTTCTACCCGTTCATTCAGCCAGCCACCCTATTAGAATGTCCTTGTTTATAAACAATCCCAGACCTGAGCGTCAGGGGACCTGAATTCAAATGCACCCTCTGACACTAAATATGTAATTTGGGGTTAAGTTACTGCTCCTTTGTGAATCTAATTTTTTTAACCTGTAAAATAGAGGTGAGTTTTTATTTTTTCATGTTTCCTCAATTTCCTACATGATACTAGGCCCCACACCCTACTCTCTGTCCATCACATTATCTCCTCATTCAGCCTTTTCCACCTCACCCCAGGGCTTGAGAGCTGATATAATTCAACTCTACATAAAACCAATTTGCAGGTGCTATATGGAATCCCTGTGCCATTTAATTCCACTAAATTACATTTTTATGTTAACTTAATAGCGTAATATTTTATGAACTTGTTAGGTTGAATGCATGGAATGAAATCAATATTTCTGATAATTACTTGCTAGGGATGGGGAGGTTCAGTAGAAAATCATTTAAAACTTCCAGACTGTTATTGATTAAAATGAGTGCCTTGAAGATTTAGTATATTTAATGCACAGGGGGTTCTTTTGCTTGATGTATTCTATAGCTTAGGCAAAAGTTGAAGCCCCAGCATTTATAATAACACTTAGCAGGTAATTTTCTTGACTGGATTTAAAGAAGTGGCAATTTGGAAGTAGGACATTCCGTGTAACCCCATATAGAGTGTTCTCAGACTTTATTGCTGAAATTTAGCATTCTTATCTGGGATGTTCTGCCTCTAACACGCAGGTTCTTTGTTTTCTTTTTTGGAATTATTGGAAACTTCCTTTGTATCTCTCTCTGTATTCACAGAACGTATGGTCGTTTCATTCATGTGTTCTTGAATGGCTCTAGAACTACCAAATGTTGATAACAACATTTTTCCCCAATTCCTGCTACACATCAAATGTGCTTTTTAAGATAAAGAGATGATTTTGTTGTGCAGCCCTGTTGAAAACCACAGGTTTAAAGGGTGTCAGGTGACCTTCACTAATTGAGGGAAGAAAAGTGAGTGTTATTGAAAGGCACCCATAGGCTATTTAAAAGGCACTGGGAAGCCAGTGCAGGTTTGGAGTCAGATGTCAGATACATAGGGGTCAAATCTCATCTTGCCTTCTGGATACTGTGGAAGGCCGGGAGATAGCTGGCAGTGGATCGGTCCAGAGAATGGCAGGAATGCAGAATGCTTGATAGGGGCTTGAATTTACGATCGAATACTGGGCAGGGAGAGAAGAAGACAGAAGGAAGGAAACAGGAAAAATAGATAAACCCCTGGAATTCATAAGAAAGGGGCAGTAAATTGCAAGCATGAGTCCACGATTGGGGTTTAGGTAACGGTGGAAGGTTGGACCAGTAGGCAAATCAAGCACAAGAGAAGGAGCAGACTTGAAAGACACCATGAGGTCACCCATGTTACTGAATCTTAGATGCAAGAGATGTCTTCAGATAGAATTCTAGCACTTCAGAAGGTGATCATGGTCCTGAGACCTGGACTAGGGGCCATCTGCCTGCAGGTGAGGCTGGAGGCTGAGGCTTTAAGGTGCGTAGTGAATGTTTGGTACTGTACTGCTTAAAAAGCCCATTCACTTTTGGTGTCCCGTATGCTTTCCGAGAAATGGCCAAAAGAGACACCCCAAGAGCAAGAACAGTTATGCTCACAGCTAACCATTATCGAGTGCCTTGGAGGGGGGCATCATTAGTATCTCCATTTTACATAGGAAGGAACTGAAGAGAGGTTAGAAAACTTAATCATGGTCACACAGCTAATAAATGGCAGAGCTGGACTTGAGCCCCAGTCTGACAGCCTTCAGATCCCCAGACTTAATTAAACAGAGAGGGAGAAGAAGAACTGCAATTGAAATGGGAGTGTGCGTCTAAATCCAAAAGAAGAAACAGCAAGGAGAGCAAACATGATTGATTGTTTGCCATTAGAAACTTTGAAAATGAAGGCAGAGAGTGCAGTTATTTTACGTGTTGTATGTGTGCCTGGTTTACCACCATTAGTAATCACCTGCCTTCCACAATGCTTGCATTTGAGCTGTCCCTCGTGCATTAGGACTTTTCCTACCAATACTAGGACAGATGGACAGTGGTAAATGACTGCCTCTTAAAACCCCATTATACTGTAGCCTGGAATGAGGGTAAATGTCTGTGAATGTCGACAAGGACTCAAAGATCCCAGGGGCTTGCTGCTGTGCTCATCTGCTCCTGTGCATAAATATTTAACACTTGCCCTTTTTTTTATATTTATCCTAGGGTTTTTTAACCTTATCTTTCAGTAGTGTTTTACTTGTGGGAAATCATTTATAAGAGCCAAAAACTTAATACATGATGAGCTGGTAAAATGACAAGCCCTTGGAATGGCTCATACATGCCTATTTTGCACACATGCAAGCTATTTTAAATGGAATTGTGTAACAAATTTTTACATGTCTCAATGTTTATATATTTACATGTCATTTACATAGGACTTTAGGGGGACATTGGCTCCAGATTTTCCATTTCACATGTCAGATATTGCAGGTTCAGCTCCAGACCACAATAAGCGAGTATTGCAATACAGCTATTTGCAATTTTTTTGGATTTCCTGTGCATAAAAAGTTATGTTTATACTATACTGTAATCTGTTAAGTGTACAACTTAGCATCATGTCTTAAGAAAAAAAACACTGTACACATAACTTAATTAAAATGTGACACAGAGACACAAAGTGAGCACAAGCTGTTGAAAAAGTAGCACCGAAAGACTTGTTTGACAGAAGGTTGCCACAAACCTTTAATTTGTGAAAAAAAAAAAAACGAAAAACACAATATCTACAAAGCACAATAAAACAAGATGTGCCTGTATTCCTGTCCTAGCTCAGGGGGAGGCCTCATTTTAAGCTGGCCACCAATCCCAAATTATATTAAGATATAAGCAGCCCTGAGGTACCTTGATGTACATAGCAATCAAATACTGCAGAGCTGGGCTATGTTTTTTTACAGCTGTTTTTAGATTAATTCCTTGGTATATCTTATGATCCTGGGATAGTTACTAGCCAAGTAAATTAAGCAAATCAGGCTGCTGAGAGCTACTTTACAGTTTATTTCTCTCCCCACCCACCCCCGCCCCCAGTAAAAAACACTGGGTGAAGATCTCTCTGAAAAAGCAATAAGGCACGAGTGGTTTGAACTCTGACTTTGAAACCAAGCTTCTAAAAGGGTTTGAATCCCAGCTTGGCCATGTTCTGTCTGACCTGGGCTAAACCACTTCCCGTCTCCCTGGCCTCCATCTCAGTGCCTCCGAAATAATGAGGCACATGTCACCCTTGATCCCTGGGTCCTCAGGTCCCTGAGGGAACTGATGAGCTGATTGCCATGAGGTGGTCCCAGAGTCTTGAAATGGGATGAGCCTTTCATGGGAAGCCTTCCTGGAAGAGTACCTCTTTGTGACCATGCTTTTCCCCAAATGTGTTTTTTCCTCTCATTTTATTCTCAAAACCACATCTGTATCTATTTAACCTCTAGTTTTAAACTTTGAAAATTTCACACATATTAATGAAATTTCACCAGATTATTCATGGGCACTCAAGGACTGTTCTTCCGACAGAAAGCAAATTGGCTAAACACTACTCACCCCGTTTATCTAAAATATGGTAATGTGCCAGTTTAAAACTGTTGTGTAGCCCAGAAAAGCCATGTTCTTTAAGGCTGATTCAGTATTGCTAGGTGGGATCTTTTTGATTCAGTTGTTTCCATGGAGATGTGACTCATCCAGTTGTGGGTGTGACCTTTTGATTAGGTGGTTTCCATGGAGATGAGTCTCCTCCCATTCAAGGTGGGGTCACTCACTTGAGTCTTTTAAGAGGAACTTTTGGAAAAAGCTTCAGCACCCTTACAGAGAGAGAGACTTTTGGAGATACAAAAAGAAAACGCTCCCAGAGAAGCTGTTTGAAACTAAAAGCCAAAGGACCAACAGATGCTAACCATGTGCCTTCCCAGCTGACAGAGGTGTACTGGACCCATTACCCTTTCCGGAGCCAAGGTATCTTTCCCTAGATGCCTTAGTTTGGACATATTAATGGCGTTAGAACTGTAAATTTGCAGCTTAATAAATTCCCTTTTGAAAAGCCGTTCCATTTCTCGTATATTGCATTCCAGCAGCTTTAAAAAACTATGATAGGTGTCATCCTATAATCCTAAATATGTTAAAATTAATATGAGATTCCAAGTTCAAAGTACAGTTTTGAAATATCAAAGTATCTTGTCAATTATTGAAAATTTGTTAAAGGAACTATTCTAGGTGATTAAGAATCCTCAGTAGTAAAAAAAAAATCCAAAAGCCACATGTAATTTTATACTGAGAAATACATTATAGATGACAAGATAATTTTATATGTATATTGATAGGATTTATTAGCAATCATTTCATTGCCTATCTTTCATTTATAAATATAAATGGAAAATTATTCCAAGTAAGAGGCTGTCACTTTCAGTAATTATTGTTAGTATAGTTTTAGGAGAGTTGCTTTATGAATTGCTACAAAGAATGTGTATATGTATATATGTCTGTGTATCTGCTCAACAGATAAAGATATTGCCTTTCAACTAATCTGAATTTTTCCTTTCACTGAAAAAGAAAGTGTTTTTCATAACTAATTAGTTCCCATTTTTCGGTCTGCATTCTACCCTGCAGAACATTTTCAGGGTCACATTCCGAATGTGTGCATGGATCAGGATTAAAATTCAGACTTGTGACTCTGATGCCCCGTTCCTGTTCTACTCCTGTGAAACTGCAGTGTCCGATTACCTTGGGGCTTTTTAAAGGCCTTTTCTTCCCTTCCATTTATTCATTTATTTAGGAAACATTGAGTGCCTCCTCGGGCAGGGTGCAAGGCCTGGATAGTGCACAATGCAGATAAGGTTAGCAATGCTCCTGGGTAGGTAACAGGGACACCAGTCAGGAATGTCTCCTCTGAGAAGGAAACATTTAATCTGGGCCCTCACAAATGGGTAGAGGTGAGTTAAGGGAAGTGGGTATCCTGGGAGGGGAAATAAACTGAGTGGCAATCCTGAGTGCAAAAGAGCTGAGCATAGTCTGGGAGCCAGAAGATGATAATGGGCTGTTTCTGTTATTTAGTATAGGCATCCCTGTACAGTCCCTTTGACACAGAATGCAAGACGGTAATCTCTCATCAGTGCAACTCATGAGAACTGGAGCTTCCAGAGCTTCTCGGAGAATTAAGTTTAACAAGCAACTTCACTATTATTTCCTTTATTAATATCATTATTATTTTTTTGGAGGGGGAGGAAGGTGTTGCAGAGGGGTGTGAGGAGGAAGAGACTAAGGAAAAGGCGTGATTTAGCACCCAGTTTTTGGGCCTGACTTTGCTAACAAACTCCAGGACGTTGGGCACTGCCAATAGAAGGTGAGCAAGACATATTTCTCTGCCTTGAAATATTTTACCTCAATGGATTTTTCTATTTCTGTCTCCTGACTTCTTCCAAACAATGATTAAAAGGAATGTGTTCATAAACCAAGCAGTCATATAAGCATATATAAAATTTAGTCAAGTGAACCCAAGGCCCTTTTTTTGGTTGTTTTTTTTATTTTACTTAACCTGGGGCAGTAAATTCACTGGACACTGATATCCTACAATGTTGGCTATAACGCCACATTGATCCCCAGTTCTCAGGGACAGGCCGCACATCTGTTTTCTGCTCATTGGCACTTTAAGTGAAATCCCGATGTGATTGTTTATTGGTAGCCCAATTAGCTACTTTAATTATCTGTCCCAAAGTCCAGGTCAAGATGTTTATCATCTCAGCTAGACAGTGACCACACGTATAGCTTGCTAGAAGTAGTTTAACTGCTCAAAGAATAGAAAAATCTTAGTACATTCTTGTTTTGTTAAGAAAGCAAGATTTTTTAAAATGAGTGCACATAAAGCATATGTTTAAATTGCTTTAAATTTTTTTTCAGCTCAAACACACACATCACAGCAAAGCTCACCTCTCACCCAGCTAGGAGTATCTTTAAAGTACAAGCCTCAAACCTACTCTGCAACCCAAAGAATTAGGCTCTTGTAGACCATGGAGTTTGTCTTCACACTTAGAGAAGCCCCAGCCCCAGAAAGATAAATGATGACGAGTTCATTTCATCCATCTCAGCATTTTCTTCTCACATGTGGCACCATTTTTCCATAAAGCGATCCAAAATGGCCCCCTTGATGGTCTCATTCTTCATGTCCACGGTGTGAGAATGTGTTAGGATTATTCTATGTAGCAGCAAGTCCTGGAGTGGTTCACTGAGTGGCCAGAGGCCTCCTGGCTCCAGCTTAGTAGTGTCCAACTGTAGGAAAAGCAGAGTTCCTACCTTGGGCCTTCTTTCAAGAGTAAGGAGACCTTTTCTGGAAAGTCCAGCCATCCTCCCCTCTCGTCACATCTGCCAGGGCTGTATTAGTTGGCCACACCCAAGAGGGTCACTGGCTGGTTGGTGGAGACCAGTAGAACCACCACAACAGGCTAAATCAACCAGGACTGATGCTGGTCCTTAAGCTATTGAGATACTGTACTATTTTGAATGTCACTCTGGTTTGAGTACATTTCTAAAATTAAACCTTTCTGAGAAAATACCTGGTTCCTCTTAACTTCTCCATTCTTCCAGGTCTACTCATTTGTGTCCACCCTTTTACTCCTCCCATACTCTAAGGCACACTCTGGCCCTGGGAAAGGAGCACTCCAAGGAGCCCCACCTCAGAAATTGACTCATTTAAATGAGCTATGAATAAGAAAGGCATTTTTAAATGACCTATGCTCGGCTGGTATAAGGAGCTATTACTGAGTAACTGTCCAGCCCCACTCTTCCTACTGGAGTCCCAAGCATAGTGCCCCGACCCTTTGCCTAGAGGTTTCCAGAATCTGTGGCCAGAGACTAATCCTTTGACCCCCATTCTCCTGGCAGAGCACATGCTCCCTGAAACCAGTCCCCATACACTTTGTACCAGGCCTGCATGATCAGCATCTGCTGGCTTCCTCTCTCAGCCTCCTGACTCACACTGACACCCCAGTCCTTCCCCAAATCTGTCCTTCTCTATCATGAAGATGTTTGGGCAGCCATTCTAAAGGCATGTACCCCTTGCTCAAAGATTCTTTTTGCAAGATAATCTGAGCCTTCAGATGAAAATGCACCAGATTTCAGGGGCCCAGTGTTCTCCCTTCTTCAAGTTCCACCTCTGCCTGGTCCTTCTTGGCCAAACGAGCTGGAAATGGTGTCTTTGAACAGCATCCGATAGTACCTATTATCTCTGCACACACCTTTTGCCCAGTGGGAATGATTAAGCAAATGTCTGGGTTTGCATTCTGTGCCCTCCCTTTCCCAGCTCTGTGACCTAGGACAAGTTACTGTGTTTGATTGCCCTGAATTTCATTATTCCCAGTGATGAAAAGTGAAGATAGCAATACCTGCCTCAGAAGATTACATGAGATATTTGATGAATGAAAGTGCCTAACACAGGCCTGTTCTTCATTCTTAATAAGATATAATCCTCTTCAAGACAGGGCATCAGTAAAGGATCCCTTGGCACTTAGCACGGTTTATTTACTTAACAGGCATTTATTGACTACGACAGACTAGGGGAGAGGATGATGCTTAGCTGACGTCCTAGTGATATATGAACAAATGAGACATACCCTGTGCTCAAAGAGCTCACAATCTAATGAGGCAGAAAATATAAATACCACTTGTGACAAACACCATATGCAGAGAGAGGATATCAGAATATTTTGAGCAGTGACGGTATCAAATTTATGTTTTAGAGGAAATGCAACAATAAGAAAAAGGAATTATAGGGAGTTGGTAATGGAGGCCTGCTGTCCATGTAGAAGCCCTAATCCAAGTCAGAGAGATTTGTAGACAGGGAGGGGAGTGGCAATGCGAATAGAAAAGTGTGGTTCAATCTAGAGGTCTTTTAAAAGTTGAGCATACTGATTAGGGGACTCAAGAGAGAGGTCCAATTTAGCAATATAGATTTGGCATTAGCATTGGTAATGGAGCCATGTGTATAAATGTATAAATGAGATCACACTGTGTGGGTATTAATTAAAGGCATGTTGATGGCCTTCCTTGTGTTTTATACAGTTTCATTATCAACATGGGTGAGAAATGAAGAAACAAAATGTTCAATCTCTTCTCTGCCTTTGTGGCCATCTCGCCTGTGATTTTTTTCCCCCCTCGTACTGACTAAGATTAATTCTCTTTTGATGAAGCGTGTTTTACTCTGTGAACAGGAGGACCTTAGCTGTAGAAGAAAACAGTGAGCCACACCCACATCCCTCCCCATTATGATGATAAAAAGCACAGACTCTGGTGTCAGATGGACTCTGGGTTTTAGTTCTGGGTTCACTTCAGGCTTGGCTCCCCCACATATGAACTTGAACCAGTTTTCTAATTTTTTTTTTTTTTACATGGGCAAGTACCAGGAAACGAACTCAGGGCTCCGGCATGGCAGGCGAGAGCTCTGCCACCGCACCACCATTGCCCGAGCCAGTTTCCTAATCATTATAACCCTCAGTTTTCTCTTGTGAAATGGGAATGATAGCATTCCCTGCCTCACGTTGTTGGTACACAATTTCAATGAGCTATTGCACTCACACTGGTCAGCACCGCCTGGCCCATACCAAATGGTCAACAGATATTAGCGATTCGTATCTCCACTCCTCCTAGCCTTTTCTTTCCTTTATTCAAATTGAGAGGGAGGGAGGAAACTATGAGAAGGAACAGGAAGAGCTTTCCTCAGATTTCAGCTAGTATGAGGAATTAGTGACCAAAGCCAGAATGCCAACACTTTGTGTATTTAAATGACCGGTTGGCATTCGTCCCAGGGTTTTCCTATATTACTGTGCTCTCCGTAGAAATTGTGTTCCAGCTCCAGATCTGGTGATAGCCTTTCTGCTTCTCAGATGCCTTCCCAGGGAGGGGGATTTTCTTTTCTGGGGGAGCCACCCCGTCAAGCCACATCATTGTCTGGATTTATGCCAGAAATCCTGTAGCTTGGACCTGCTTGTGGTACCTCATCATAGCATCCCAGCACATGAGGCCTCAAAGAGAATCAGAACTCCCCCAGCTCAGCCTTGGCCCAGATGCCTGATGAGAAAGGATCGAGACGTTCAGCAGGGAAGACCCTCTGCTTCCCAAGCCAGCACTGCACTCCAGCTCACAAAACACACACCTGCTCCTGCTTCCAGACAGTTCCAGCTTTGCTTTAGAATGCTGAAGGTGTTTCCTAGCTGCTATGACCACAGGTAGCTGAGGTTCTCTGAAAAAGACCCGAAGAAAAACCCTGTGATTTCCTATCTCATATGACAATTTCACTTTTTTTCATACATGATATATTTGTTTTATTAAGCCATTCCGATCCTTATCCAAGCTGAGAGTAGTCTACCCTGTCACCAAAACTAAGCCTGCACATCAAAGCAAGAGTGACCAGCAAGGGCACAGGGAGATGGAGGGAACCCAGGGCCAGCTGTCAGGACCTGGGGAAGCCTTGGACAGCTTTGTCTTAGGGAAACCATCTCAGAGACATTAGCTTTTCCTGACACACCCTTGGTGTAAGTCATCCTGACCATGTGGTTACATTAGATCTCCTTTACCTCCTCTCTAAGCATTTCTTTTTCTATGATATAAAGTGGCTATTCTAGGAGGAAAGCAATTTGATGTCAGGAACGCCTGTAAGCCTGGGGAATTGGGACTCAGAGGCTTGGAATTGAAGCCCAGCTGCTGGTGGAAAATACACTGTGAATATTTTATCCAGTAATGCATATATAACATTAAACAGAATCCAAATACATAAATCACTTATACAATAGCCGTTAAAAGCCGCCTTCCAGCATTTCAGGACCTGGCTGCCAGAACTGCTTTCAAAGTCCTCTATTGCCATCTGCAGGCAGAATGTTTTTATTTTGCTGTTTAATATTTTCAGTTCCCCTTAGCCACTTCACAGTCCTTTAATACTCGGGTTTTTCTAGAGTAAGACTTCCTACCCCAAAGTTGAAATGCTGTGTGTTTTTGAAGACTGGAAAGTAGTACTCTTTGAAACTCTCTGTAAGGACAGAGAGAACAGGATGGATGGACAGCGGTCTTTTGCCCAGCTCCGTGTGCATATCTGGGCTGTCTGAGCTGAGGCTCCATCCAGCCTGACTCTCCAGGCCAAGGACTTATAATGGGTCCTGTCCTCACAGAATCCACATCATAGTCACCAATACATCACATCAAAGTAACGGGAAGTATTGGTGTCAACAGTAAAACCTGCCCATCCATCGGCAGGAGCTCACAGGACCATCTCCAGTGGAGAAGCTTCACCCTGCAGGTTGCCACTTCTCACAGAGCCAAAAGGAAAATTTGATTCTCAATATAAGACATAGCTGAAGGATTATCAGGTAACCTTTTTGGGTTTTTGTTTGTTTGGTTGGTTGGTTGGTGGTGGGGTTTTGTTTTGTTTTTGTTTTTGTTCTTGTTTTGGCATAGGCAGGCTCCAGGAATCGAATATCAGGTAACTTTTTGACATGAGCTACAAAAGAGCCTCCATCTGGATGACAACGGTGTGTAGACACAAGACATAAGACTCTAACAGGAGGCCCACGCTTATGTAGCACTTAGATTCCTCATTTAGCTGTAGTCGCTGAGCCCTAGGTATAGCACCTGAGCCTTCACAAGCAAGTCATGGGCATCACCAAGGAGCTAATCTGAGCATGAAGTAGCACCACTGGAGTCTTATTAGCTCTGAAACGATGCACATGGCCACCTGGCTCTTTGCCGTTTCGTGGAAGGCTGGATGGAGGAGATCCACATTGGAGCCCATGGTAAGCTGGGCACCGAGCAAGGAGATGGGCACTGGGCTGAGGGACAGCAGGTGGAAACCTGGACTGCTGCACTCATGACACAGCTGCTGTGAGATGTTGGTGGCTGGAAATACCTGGAATGACAGAGCTCATTTTAGTCAAAGGCCCTAAGAGATGCTGTCATTTACCATCAACTGGGAAAAATTCAAAAGCAGATGGCCTCTCATTTTACCCATCTACTTATAAAAAGAAGTATGAAATGGTAGAAATGAAAATTTGGGAAATCTGACAAAGACTAAAAACCCAAGGGCCTTATATATTAGTTATCCATTGCTGCATAACAAAGCACCCCCAAAACTTAGTGACTTAAAACAACAGATTTACCATCACTCACAGCCTCTGTGAATCAGGAATTCAGTGAGGATGGCTCATCTCTATCTTTTCCACAATGACGGAGACCTCAGGTAGAAGGTTTGTAGATGGAACACTGGAGTCATCTGAAGTCACATTGACTTACTTGTCTGGTGGTTGATGCTGGTTGTTTGTAGAGCCTGGCTGCAGTTCTCAGTGAGAATGCGCACATACAGCCTCTCCAATGGCCTGTACTTCCCCACAGTGTGGCAGTTGGGGTCCCAAGAGAGGGAGCAAAGAGGCTACAGTGCCGTTACGACCTGGTCTCAGAAGTCTTCCACTGTATCATAAAGGTCATGGCAATTAGAAAGGTCAGCTCTGGAAGATTGTCAAGTTATATTGTAAGACTAATATGTGGGCTGGCATATACATTAGTACGGCTGTCTTTGGAAAACACCATCTGCGATACCTTATTTCATGTATCTGAAACCCATAATGAATGGATGCAGCATGGCATAGGCCCTCAGAGATCACTGGATGGCTTGTAATAGATGAAGGGGTAGGTGTGTGGAGAGGCTCTAATTCTGGTTCTCTCTCCAACTTGATACCCACTTCTGGAAAACAAAAAGACTGAGCTCTGAATCAGTGACAGTCACCCTTTTCTTATACACCAATATACATGCCTCAGTGGTAGTAGGTCCACTACAGCAGTAATTTTGGTTAAGGAGTGATGGTGAAAGTTTGGAAAAGTCTCCCTTGAAAATTCTCATTGCCCCTCACCCTCCTCCAGTTGAGAATCTCTGAATTACACAGTCTCTAAGGTCCCTTCCAGCTCGCATCTTCATGTCATTGAGAACCTTTGGCTTCTGGAGGTTTGTTTCCTGTTTTCTAGAGCAAAAGACTCACAGAATTATCGGTTAAATTTTCTCCAGCCCACAGATTGTTTCCTTTTGTCATAACAAAGGTCCTCTCCCAGTCCTCACTATACTCTTGCTCCTGTGGAGCCACAGAAGAGAGCCTGTGTTTGCAGGTTCCTACCCAGGCTCTTTGAGATATCTTCCTCTTTGTAATGATAGAATCGGGTCGTGGGGCACTTGGCTAGAGTCAAACCATTTACAAGTGAAAAAACCTGAGGTCACAGGGCAAGTTTGTGGCAAATCAGGCTAAAATCCTATTACCTCCAATAGTGTGCTTCTGTTTGTGTGGCATCACCTTTTTAATAGGAAATATGCAAATGTGTGAGCTGTAGGTCACACTGCCACCCCATTTCTGCCATCTCCATCATTCCCAGGCGGGGCTATCTTCTTCTCTATAATTCCAGAAAGGTGGCCAAGGCTCAATTAATTTTTGTAAAAATATAGACTTTTTTTTCAGACATGAGAACATTATATTAAAATGGAAAATTGAAATATATTATAACTAAATATAATTACGATCATACATAAAAAGTCTTGGTGTGGTATGAAAGGAGACCAACAGTGTTTGTATACTTGTAGAGCTAGGTATTTTAAATATATTTAATCTACTGAGTTAGTTACTTAGCAGGTCAGTGGTG
This sequence comes from Tamandua tetradactyla, assembly GCF_023851605.1. Taxonomy (NCBI): domain Eukaryota; kingdom Metazoa; phylum Chordata; class Mammalia; order Pilosa; family Myrmecophagidae; genus Tamandua; species Tamandua tetradactyla. The sequence goes on along the minus strand of NC_135351.1, from coordinate 7,527,534 downwards.
GAAGAAAGCTGTGCTGCTAAATTACAGTATAGGAGAAAGGAGAGGAGCTACATTTTGGTTTAAATTTGAGTTACTTTTCTTTTAAATTCAGTGACCTCAACTGTGAAAATAATAACAGTCTTTCATTTTTCATTTTAAAATGTGACATTTTTTAAAATTTATTTATTAATTAAAAAAATAAAGAAACAAAATAAAACATACATAATCAGTAATTCACAATATCATCACTTAGTTGCATATTCATCATTTTTAGAACATTTGCATTAATTCAGAAAAAGAAATAAAAAGACAATAGAAAAAGAAATAAAACAAACACAGGAAAGAAAAAACAAAAAAGATTATACCTACCATACCCCTTACTCCTTGCTTTCATTGATCACTAGCATTTAAACTAAATTTATTTTAGCATTTGTTCCCCCTATTATTCACCTCTATTCCATATGTTCTACTCCTTTGTTGACAAGATAGATAAAAGGAGCATCAGACACAAGGTTTTCACAATCACACAGTCACATTGTGACAGCTATATCATTATTCAATCATCCTCAAGAAACATGGCTACTGGAACACAGCTCTACATTTTCAGGCAGTTCCCTCCAGCCTCTCCATTACATCTTGAATAACAAGATGATATCTACTTGATGCATAAGAATAACCTCCAGGATAACCTCTCTGTTTGGAATCTCTCAGCCATTGCTACTTTGTCTCATTTCCCTCTTCCCCCTTTTGGTGAAGAAGGTTTTCTCAGTCCCTTGATGCTAAATCTCAGCTCACTGTAGGGTTTTTCTCAATCCCTTGATGCTGAGTCTCTGTTCATTCCAAGATCTCTGTCCCACGTTGCCAGGAAGGTCCACACCCCTGGGAGTCATGCCCCACGCAGAGAGGGGTAGGGTGGTGAGACTGCTTGTTGTAAAATGTGACATTTTTAACAGGCATTTAATTAAATGGGTAAAAGCAGAGGAAATGACCAGCAGGGAAATGCTAGGCATCCCATGTTCAACAGCTGCAAAGCAAGGTGAGGCCCAAGATAATTCTTTTCTAAGCCCAACTTCATGCTCCAGAGAAAGTATCTTTGGCCACAGGCTATAGATACCTGGAAAACACTATGAAGTACATCTTCATTTAAACAATACTTAGAATACAACATAGTTTGTTTCGACTTTTAAACCACCCTCCTTCAACATTCAGGGACTCGTTATATACTCAAAGTGCCTCCTCTTTAAAAAAAAAAAGATGCATTGTGTAATATTACACACAAGTGTGGCAGTGGTGTCAGATGCAAGTGAAATGCTATTGTTTTAAAACCAACTAAACATTGACTTTTATGTAACATCCTCAGTCACCTACTCGAGTTTGTAGTTTTTTACAAGTACACTGTGACCTACTGTTGTGAGATAGTCTATTGCCTAACCTCAAAGTGTATTCCATCGTTGATCACAGTTCTAGGTGCAATACATTTCGTCACCAGCCATGAAATGGTTTAATTTCTCTTATAAGTGGAACTGAAATGCAGTGAGGGCCATGGACAGATCTCAGCTTTGGGGCCAGCAGGCCTGGGAAGTTACTGCTCTGCAGCTTTCTGGCTGTTGTCATTTAGAGCAGGTTCCTTATCCTCTCCAGCCCTTCTCATCCCTAAATCAGAGATTGTGATACCAATTTCTTAGCAATATTTTTACCATGGATTACTCTTAATTACATATGTAAGTGCCTAGCATAAGAGCTTGGAATACGGTAGGAACTCAAATGAATATTAATGTTATTCTTCTTTGGGGATTAAATGCCCTCCAGCTTTATCTGTAGCAACCAATTTGAAGTTCTCTTCTGATTGCCCAAAAGACAGTTTCTGTAAGACTTTGAAGTATTAATGTGATTGTGAAGAGCAAGATGTCTACAGCTAAAATATCTATCTCATTTCTAACTCTTAACTTTTCATAAGCATCTCTGTCACTTGGTTCTGCTTAAAGTCTCAAAGAACTCTTCCCACCCTTGCTTTTGCTTTTTTATCCTTTTTGCCCCTAATCATAAAGTCCAGAGTCAAGGCTGCCACCAGGTTTGCTTGTTTTGGATCTAGGTGTTTTTGTGGGTTGCCTTTGGGGAACATATTAGGGTTCCTTGTGTAGCATACAAATGTCCTAATATACAAAGTTTTTTGTGACTCAGTCTGAAAAATCACTCATAAAAACCACTCACTAATTATTACTGATCCCAAAGACTTCAAGAGAGGAAAGCTGTTTAGTATTTGTGATGATTAAGTTCATGTATTAGAAGGGAGAATTTGCATCTCCACTTCAGCCAGCAACCCTTGGTTGGAGTTACCAGCTTGTGGCCTGCCCAATGGAATTTGGACTTGCCTTTCCCCACAGTTATGTGATCCAATTCCAATAATAAACCATATAACAATGCATTTTGGTTTATTTCAGTTCAGTTTCCCCAGGGAACCCTGACTAATATAGTAGTTTTACCCTCTGTAAAATCTTGACAGATTTTTCACTTGTCATCATGAAAATTACTTTCACGATACCCTCTCAGAAGTCTTACTTATCTTTACTCAATTGCGATCCTTTTTCAACTCCTGAAAGGTAGCACTATTGCATTTCTCTCTGTAACTTGCAGAGCCACTACCATGCCTGATAAATTTGACCAAAGGCAAAAGTAAGTCTGTGCCACCTCTAAGTGTATAAGTATGAGCGTAAAAGGTTAGATGTTGAACAGCGATAAGTCTGGTTTTCTGTAGCTAATGTGTCCATTAGATATTTGGCTCAAAGCCTCTCATGTAAGTTGTTGCTAGAAGGCAAAGCAGAATGGGGGTTGGGATTTGCAAAATTGCCAGAGGAATGTTCGATGTCCTTCCTGAGAAATATGTTTAGATGAGGATAATTTGGTTAGTAGTCCCCAGGCAATTTGCAAAGAGAAAGCCTATAAACTCTTACTGCCGTCTGTGACTAGATAGAGATATAGAAAAGAGCAGGAGTTCTTTTGTGAGAGTATGTCAACAAGCACATGGATAGCTTTGAGCATACAAATAAGGTGAAGGGACATTAGATGCAGAATACAAAAATGATTTTGAATACAGGCAGATAAGCAAAGGAATATCACCAGACGGGTAACCACACTGATATTTAAAGAACACTAGAGTTCTTATACAGTAGAGCTCAGAGATGTTCAGTATCAACACAGTGAGATTATAAAATACAAACTTAAACAGCTTTCTAAGGCTCTCCCTGAGTGGGACAGGAGTTCAGGCAGTTCCTGCTGGTGTGGACCTGGGAGTCCTGGGAGCAGTAATTCTATATTGGACTGAAAAAACAATAGGCAGTATGACCCAACATTCCACTCCTAGGCATACACCCAGGAGAAATGAAGACGTATGTCCACATAGAACCTTCTACATGGAAGTACTCTAATTAATAGGAGCCATTCCTTGAATGTCATGTGCCAGGCATTGTCCTCAGGCATTATAAACGGTATTTAATTTACTTAAGATTGGTATTACCCCATTTTGTAAGTGAAGAAACTGAAGCTGTAAGGTTAAATATTGTCCCCTCCCCAGGTTTCAGGGCTAGTAATTACCTGAGCCAGTATTGAAACCCAGGTTTGTCAAGACAGTGCCCAAGGCCTCAATCGCTAGCTTATCCTGCTTTATTTCCCCTTCTCCTCGCCATCCCAGCCCCATTCCAAAAGGCAACAGGAAACTGTACCCCATTCCAGAAGGCAGGTATCATTTAGAAGAATATTGGCTTGGTTTAAAAGTACTAGCTTTGTTTTAAATTCTGGAGTTGGAAAGCCTTTTTTGAGTGGATTCAGCAGGAAAACTTAAAAGAAAATTCTTGTCTTTGAAGCAAACAAGGCCTGAGGCATCCAGAGTCCACCCCACCTAGGGAGCTAATTTCATTACCATGAAATCACACCTGGGAGGACTCTGCTTTCAGTTTGTTCACAGTCCTGGGGAATGGAATTAGCTAGAGAGACAAGGAGAATGGGGACAGATGAGGCTCCTTACATAAATAGACGTTTGGTTACACTTTCCCCTATTTTTTAGTTTGCAATGGCTGGATTTTTTGTTTGCTTTAAAACTTTTTACTGTGGAAAAATTCAAATGCAAAAATAGACAGAATAGGGGGTGCAAAGGTAGTTCATTGGTAGAATTCTCACCTGCCATACAGGAGACCGAGGTTCAATTCCCTGCCCATGCAGGTCCCCCCACCAAAAAACAAAAAAAATCAGCAAATGGTGTTACAATAATGGGATACTCACATGGAAAAAGAATGGAATGTGACCCCCACCATACAGCATACAGCAGAAAAAAGTAGACAGAATAGTATGTTGACCCCCACATATCCATCACCCTCCTTTAGCAATTATACACTCATACTCATGGCCACTGTTCTTTCATCTATATAACCACCCATCCTGGACTTCTGTATTATTCTGAAAGCATTTATGTCACTTCATATAAAGCTATTTTGGTACATATCTAAAAACAGATTCTCTTTTTCAGTTTTACTGTGATAACATTTATATAACAAAATTAGCCATTTTAGCCAGTTTTAAGTTTGCAATTCGGTGGCACTAATTACATTTATACTCTTGTACTAACATCACCATCATATATTACCAAAAATTTTTCATCACCCCAGATACCCCTGTACCCATTAAGCAAAGTCCCTACAGCTGTGGTAATCTCTAATCTACTTCTGTCTCTATGAATTTGTTAATTCTAAATATTTCAGGTAAGTGAAATCAAAACATTGTGTCTGGCTTCTTTCATTCAGCATAACGTTCATCCTTGTCGTAGCATGTATCAGACCTTCTTTCCTCTTTATGGCTAATATTCCATTGTATGGCTATATCACATTTCATTTATCCATCTGTCACCAGACATTTGGACTGTTTCCATCTTTCATTATGATGTTAGCTGTGAGTTTTTCATAAATGTCCTTTATCATGTTGAGGAAGTTTCTTTTTATTCCTACCTTTCAAGTGTTTTTATCAAAAAAGGATACTGGATTTTGTCAGATGGCTTTTCCGCATCAATCAAAATGATCATGTGGTTTTTCCCCTTCTATTTGTTAATGTGGTGTACTACATTGATTTATTTTCTTGTGTTGAACCACACTTGCATACTGGGATAAATCCCACTTGATCATGGTGTATAATTCTTTTAATGTGCTGTTGGGTTCGATTTGCAAGTATTTTTGTTGAGGATCTCTGCATCTATATTCATTAGCGCAATTATCTGTAATTTTCTTTTCTTTTAGTATCTTTATCAGGTTTTGGTATCAGAGTGATGTTGGCTTCATAGAATAGATTAGGTAGAATTTCCTCCTCTTTACTTTTTTGGAATAGTTTGATCAGGTTTGGTATTAGAATGATTGGTGGCTTTTTACCTGTAAAGCCTGGTCCTGGGCTTTTCTTTGTTGGGAGATTTTTGATGCTTGAGTCCATCTCTTCTGATTGGTTTGTTAAAGTCTTTTATTTCTTTGAGAGTCAATGTAGGTTTTTCTTGTTTCTAGAAATTGTCTTATTCATCTAAATTGTCAAAATTGCTGGTAGACAGTTATTTATAGTGTCCTCTTATGAGCTTTTTTATTTCTGTGGGGTCAGTAGTTATGTCTCCCCTCTCATTTCTGATTCTATTTTTAGTATCTTCTCTCTTTTTTTTTTCTGTCAGTCTAGCTAAGGGTTTGTCAATTTTATTGATCATCTCAAAGAACCAACTGCTGGTTTTGTTGGTTCTCACTAATGATGTTTTTATTCTCAGTTTCATTGATTTTTGCTCTAATGTTTATTATTTCTTTCTTTCTGCTTACTTTGGTATGAATTTGTTGTTCTTTTTATAATCCTCCAGGTGTGCAGTTAAGTTTTGATTTTATCTCTTTCTTCCTTTTTAATGCAGGTGTTTAGGACTATAAATTTCTCTCTCAGCATGACCTTTACTGCATCCTGTAAGTTTTGCTATGTTGTATTCTCATTTTCATTTCTTTCAAGATATTTACTGATGTCTCTTGCCATTTCTTCTTTGACTCACTGATTGTGTGCTTTTAACCTCCATGTATTTGTGAATTTTCCAGTTCTCCGCCTGTTATTGATTCCCAGCTTCATTCCATTGTGATTAAAGAAAGTATTTCATATAATTTAGGTCTTTTTAAATTTATTGAGACCTATTTCATGACCCACCTTGTGGTCTTTATTAGTCAGGGTTCTCTAGAAACAGAACAAGAGATATCTGTAATATGAGATTTATAAAGATGTCTCACATGAACATGGAAATCTAAGAGTCTAAAATATATAGGGCAGGCTGTGAAGCTGGCAACTCCAGTGAAGGGTCTCTATGAACTCTATGGAAAGGGCTTGCTGGCTGAAGAAGCAGTGAAAAGTCTCTGAAAAAGCAGTGAAAAGTCTCCATTTGAAGACTGGATCAAATCCATGTAGTGGATTATCTCATTTGTGGGAGTGCACCTTTGGTTGATAGTAACAGTAATCAGCCACAGTTGCAATCAACTGACTGATGATTTAATAAACCAGCTTTCTGATTTATCAGCCAGCCACAAAATATTCTTGCAGCAATGGTTAGACCAATACTTGCCTGATCACACAGCTGGACACCAGTACCTGGCCAGGTTTACATCAGAAAGTAACCATCAAAGTCCACCTCTTGTCAACTCATCAGCTATACACATCACCTTGAAACATGCTTAATTTCTAAATAGAACACGATGACAGATGTATGTCTCACCTAACAGTACTCAACCGTCCTGCGCACAATTGGAAATGTACTAAATCGCTCCAGGATAGGGTGCAAGTCCTTAAAGAACTTTTTCACTTTTTTTTTTACAAAGCATTTCCAGTGTTTACTCATAAAATTATTAATCAAAGCTGCACAAGGGGCGGGCCACGGTGGTTCACCAGGCAGAGTTCTCACCTGCCATGCCAGAGACCCAGGTTTGATTCCCAGTGCCTGCCCATGCAAAAAAAAAAAAAAACTACACAAGTAGATTTACAGGCACATGTCAATAACAAAACAAGATGGAAATGAAATGTTCCAGAAACATCTTGAAAAATTCCAAAGGAACACAGTGCTAGGCAAAAATATACAGTTCAAACATGGTTGTACACAGGATGCATTCATTCCTGCATTTTATCAAGAATTTCTTCCTAGTATTTACCTTTCTCTTTTCTGACTTGTCAAGATTTGGCTTTGCGTTCAAGAATTTTTTCTGATCTTTATCCAGTTTTAGCCTGGCTGATAGCCACCTTGCTTAGGTGAATGCCCATGTGGACAGTGGTGCTGTTAGCCTTCTCGTGTTGCACCCTCTTGATGTAGATGACATACTTCTTTCTGTACCCATGGACTACCTTGCCAGTTTGCTGACCTCTGTAGTGTTCTCAAACCACCTGGACCGACTTCCAGGTCAAGATGGAAGCTTAACAACGTGCGTGTTTTAGTTCCTCCTCCAGAACAGCTACTAAATAACCAGAAACAGTACAGAACAGCTCCTGGGGCCACGTCAGTGACCAGACACAGAGCATACCCCAGTCTGGACCAGCCGGACCGGCTGCAAGCACCCCCCAAAACCGTGAGTTCCCAAAGCTGTGGCGGCCAGCACCCCTCCCCCACAGGCCGCTTCCCAGGGGGGAAAGGAAAGGACTTTACCAGCAGCAGGGACTGGGCACGATCAAACACCAATTGTGGAACTAATTAACAAATTCTGACTACTAAAAATAGGCCCCCAGCTTAGGTGAATCTGATCAAAGCAGATGTTGCTCATTTTTGCCCCGGCGCCAAGGTGGCAGGACTGACAGAAAAAGGGGGGTAAAAAAAAGAAGGAAACAGAGGTTTTTGTGGCTGTGTATCTACAAAGGCTTGACTGCCTCAAGGATACAGCGGCAGGATTTTTCAGGCTGCAAATGCCCCAGGCATAGGCAAAAGTGAACTCTTGGGGGCTTGTCTGGAGCCTGTACCTTCCCCAGGGGAGGGGTGAAGCCCAACTCAGGTGGAATCCCTCCCTCAAGGAATTCAAACCCCAGGGCTTGGTAATTTGAAGCCATTAAAACCAGCCTACAACCTCTCCTCTGTCTCCACCACACCCCCAGCAGGGAGAGTCTACCAAAGTTAAAGGTACCACATCATCTTATGCTGGTGGGACCTGCAGTCAGACAAGCGCCACACACAGGGCAGGACAAGAAAAACAGAGTCCAGAGACTTCACAGGAAAGTCTTTCAACCTGTAGGGTCTCACCCTCAGGGAAAACCAATGCAGGTGACTCTTTCCTCCTGATAGGAGACCAGTTTGATCTGGGAAAATCTGGCTGGGGTCTATAATATCTAAGTAGACCCTCCTAAATTTGAGGGGACGGAAAGGCACCACACAAGCAGGGCAAGAAACAAGAAAGCAAGAACTGAAAAATTCTCCTCTGTTAAACAAAACTTAAGCTAAAGGTCCAGATAAAGCTGAACGGAATGTCAAAGAACAGATAGACAACAAATTCATCCAGCAAGAAAACCCTAGATAAAAGAAGTGAAAGCAATCTCCAGAATAAACTAATTAAGGTAATTAAATGCCTAGACGCCAGCAAAAAATAACAAATCACACTAGGAAAACTGAAGATATGGCCCAGTCAAAGGAATAAACCAACAATTCAAATGACATATAAGAGCTGAAACAACTAATTCAGAATGTACGAACAGACATGGAAAACCTCATCAAAAACCAAATCAATGAATTGAGGGAGGATATAAAGAAGGCAAGGAAAGAACAAAAAGAAGAAACTGAAAGTCTGAAAAAACAAATCACAGAACCTATGGGAATGAAAGACACAGTAGAAGAGATGAAAAAAACAATGGAAACCTACAATGGTAGATTTCGAGAAACAGAACATAGGATTTCAAAGCTGGAGGACGGAACATCTGAAATCCGACAAGAGACACAAATTATAGGAAAAAAAATGGAAAAATATGAGCAGGGACTCAGGGAATTGAAAGACAATATGAAGCGACGAATATACATGTTGTAGGTGTCACAGAAGGAGAAGAGAAGGGAAAAGGAGGAGAAAAACTAATGGAGGAAATTATCACTGAAAATTTCCCAACTCTTATGAAAGACTTAAAATTACAGATCCAAGAAGTGCAGCGTACCCCAAAGAGAACAAATCCAAATAGACATACTCAAAGACATTTAATAATCAGAATGTCAGAGGTCAAAGAAAAAGAGGGGATCTTGAAAGCAGCAAGAGAAAAGCAATCCATCACATACAAGGGAAGCCCAATAAGACTATGTGCAGATCTCTCAGCAGAAACCATGGAGGCGAGAAGACAGTGGGATAATATATTTAAATAATTAAAAGAGAAAAACTGCCAACCAAGAATTCTATATCCAGCAAAATTGTCCTTCAAAAATGAGGGAGAAATTAAAACATTTTCAGACAAAAAATCACTGAGAGAATATGTGACCAAGAGACCAGCTCTGCCAGAAATACTAAAGGGAACACTGGAGACAGATACGAAGACAGAAGAGAGAGGTGTGGAGAAGAGTGTAGAAAGGAAGTAAAGGTAAAGTAAAGGAGTAAAGGTAAAAAGAAGGAAAATCAGATATGGTATATAAAATCCAGAAGGCAAAAGAGTAGAAGAAAGTACTACCCATGCAGTAATAACACTGAATGTTAATGGATTAAACTCTCCAATCAAAAGACATAGTCTGGCAGAATGGATTAAAAAACAGGACCCATCTTTATGCTGTCTGTACTCAAAGGAAACGAGGCCAAGGACACAAATGGACATTTACACACCAGTGTTTATAGCAGCATTATTAACAATTACCAAGAGATGGCAACAGCCAAAATGTCCATCAACAGAGAGTTGGCTAAACAACCTGTGACATTTACATAAGATGGAATATTATGCAGCTGTAAGACAGAATAAAGTTATGAAGTATGTAACAACATGAATGGACCTTAAGGACATTATGCTGAGTGTGATTAGTCAGAAACAAAAGGACAAATACTGTATGGTCTCACTGATATGAACTGACATTAGTGAATAAACTTGGAATATTTCCTTGGTAACAGAGACCATCAGGAGATAGAAATAGGGTGAGATATTGGGTAATTGGAGCTGAAGGGATACAGATAGTGCAACAGGACTGAATATAAAAACTCAGAAATGGACAGCACAATACCACCTAACTGTAATACAATTATGTTAAAACACTGAATGAAGCTGCATGTGAGAATGATAGAGGGAGGAGGGCTGGGGACATCAATGAAATCAGAAAGAAAGATAGATGGTAAAGATTGAAATCGTATAATCTAGGAATGCCTAGAGTGTATAATAATAGTGAAATGTAAAATGTACAAATTTTAAAAATGTTTTTGCATGAGGAAGAACAAAAGAATGTCATTATTGCAGGGTGCTGAAAATAGATGATGATTAATACTTTAAAATGTCACCTTATGTGTGAGACTAAAGCAAAAAATGTTTGTTACAAAATTTATATTTTGACTAGAGCATTTCCTAATATAACTCATGTAGATAGTTTGATTGAATGTCATAAGTACTTGGAATCTCAGGTACGATATAAGATTTTGTTGGTTTGTCCAGAGTGATGCCCCAGTGAATCCCAGAGTGATTTGATCAGTGACTGGAAAAGTATTTGCAAGCCCCCTTCGGGGAATGGTGAGAGTGGGGAGAAATTCAACTTCCCCAAGTTGAATTCTTGATATTCTCACAAGCAGTGTGGACAACCAAAGCTATAGGCTGAGTCCCCAGTCTTGGGGTTCGTTCATATGAAACTTAATCCCACAAAGGATAGGTCAAGTCTACTTAAAATTTAGGCCTAAGAGTCACCCCCCAAGATAACCTCTTTTGTTGCTCAGATGTGGCCTCTCTCTCCAGCCAACATGACGAGCAGTCTCACCACCCTCCCCCTGTCTACGTGGGACATGACTCCCAGGGGTGTGGACCTTCCTGGCAATGTGGGACAGAGATCCTGGAATGAGCTGAGACTCAGCATCAAAGGACTGAGAAAAACCCTAGAATGAGCTGAGAATTAACATCAAGAGATTGAGAGAACCTTCTCGACCAAAGGGGAAAGAGTGAAATGAGACTAAGTGTCAATGGCTGAGAGATTCCAAACAGAGTTGAGAGGTTATCCTGGAGGTTATTCTTATGCATTAAGTAGATATCACCTTGTTGTTCAAGATGTAGTGGAGAGGAGGTGGTGCCAAGATGGCGGCTTAGTAAGGTGCGTGCATCTTAGTTCCTCCTCCAAAGCAACTACTAGGTGAACTGAAACAGTGCAGAACAGCTCCCGGGGCCATGACAGGGAATGGACACACAGCGTACCCCAGTCTGGACTGGCTAGTCTGACTGCAAGACTCGGCTGCGGTGAAATCCCCGAGCGGCGCGTGATTTCCCGAGCAGCGGCAGCTGTGGCGGCTGGAGCTCCTCCCTCCCTCCTTCCCGGGCCGGCTGAGAGTCTCAGAGAGGCAAGTTTCCCAAGCCAAGGCAGCCGGCGCCCCTCTTTTGCGGGCGGCTTCCTGGTCCGGCTACGAGTCTCGGATCAGAGGGCTACCCAAGCCGCGGTGACCCTCCCCCGTGGGCGGCTTCCTGGTCCCATGGGGAATTCCACAGGCCGCGGCGCCCGGTGACCAACACCCCTCCCCCGCGGGCGACTTCCTGGTCCGGTGGCGAATTCCCTGGGCCCGCTGCGGCGGGCGACCAGCCACAGGGTCCCCTCAAGCCGCGGCAGATGACGCCCCCACCACGCGCGGCCCCCCGAACCAACGGAGAGAAATGGATCGGAAATCCCCAGGCCGCGGAGATCAGTGACCGGGGGGGGGGGATCCCTTCCAAACACGTGAGACAAACGTGTGCCACGAGCGCCACCTACTGGGCAGGATAAGAAAAACAGAACCCAGAGATTTCACAGAAAAATCTTTCAACCTTCTGGGTCCGACACCTAGGGAAATCTGAATAAATGCCCAGACGCCAGCAGCAGAAGATAACGGTCCACGCTCAGAAGATTGAGAATATGGCCCAGTCAAAGGAACAAACCAATACTTCAAATGAGATACAAGAGCTGAGACAACTAATGCTGAATATACGAACAGAAATGGATAACCTCTTCAAAAATGAAATCGATAAATTGAGGGAGGACATGAAGAAGACATGGGCTGAACATAAAGAAGAAATAGAAAAACTGAAAACAAATCACAGAACTTATGGAAGTGAAGGATAAAGTAGAAAAGATGGAAAAAACAATGGATACCTACAATGACAGATTTAAAGAGACAGAAGATAGAATTAGTGATTTGGAGGTTGGAACATCTGAATTCCAAAAAGAAACAGAAACTATCAGGGAAAGAATGGAAAAATTTGAACAGGGTATCAGGGAACTCAAGGACAATATGAACCGCACAAATATACGTGTTGTGGGTGTCCCAGAAGGAGAAGAGAAGGGAAAAGGAGGAGAAAAACTAATGGAAGAAATTATCACTGAAAATTTCCCAACTCTTATGAAAGACCTAAAATTACAGATCCAAGAAGTGCAGCGCACCCCAAAGAGATTAGACCCAAATAGGCGTTCTCCAAGACACTTACTAGTTAGAATGTCAGAGGTCAAAGAGAAAGAGAGGATCTTGAAAGCAGCAAGAGAAAAACAATCCATCACATACAAGGGAAACCCAATAAGACTATGTGTAGATTTCTCAGCAGAAACCATGGAAGCTAGAAGACAGTGGAATGATATATTTAAATTACTAAAAGAGAAAAACTGCCAACCAAGACTCCTATATCCAGCAAAATTATCCTTCAAAAACGAGGGAGAAATTGAAACATTCTCAGACAAAAAGTCACTGAGAGAATTTTTGACCAAGAGACCAGCTCTGCAAGAAATACTAAAGGGAGCACTAGAGTCAGATAGAAAAAGACAGAAGAGAGAGGTATGGAGAAGAGTGTAGAAAGAAGGAAAATCAGATATGATATATATAATACAAAAGGCAAAATGTTAGAGGAAAATATTATCCAAACAGTAATAACACTAAATGTCAATGGACTGAATTCCCCAATCAAAAGACATAGATTGGCAGAATGGATTAAAAAACAGGATCCTTCTATATGCTGTCTACAGGAAACACATCTTAGACCCAAAGATAAACATAGGTTGAAAGTGAAAGGCTGGGAAAAGATATTTCATGCAAATAACAACCAGAAAAGAGCAGGAGTGGCTATACTAATATCCAACAAATTAGACTTCAAATGTAAAACAGTTAAAAGAGACAAAGAAGGACACTATATACTAATAAAAGGAACAATTAAACAAGAAGACAGAACAATCATAAATATTTACGCACCGAACAAGAATGCCCCAAAATACGTGAGGAATACACTGCAAACACTGGAAAGGGAAATAGACTCATATACCATAATAGTTGGAGACTTCAATTCACCACTCTCATCAATGGACAGAACATCTAGATAGAGGATCAATAAAGAAATAGAGAATCTGAATATTACTATAAATGAGCTAGATTTAACAGACATTTATAGGACATTACATCCCACAACAGCAGGATACACCTTTTTCTCAAGTGCTCATGGATCATTCTCAAAGATAGACCATATGCTGGGTCACAAAGCAAGTATTAACAAATTTAAAAAGATTGAAATCATACACAACACTTTCTCGGATCATAAAGGAATGAAGTTGGAAATCAATAATAGACGGAGTGCCAGAAAATTCACAAATACGTGGAGGCTCAACAACACACTCCTAAACAACGAGTGGGTCAAAGAAGAAATTGCAAGAGAAATTAGCAAATACCTCGAGGCGAATGAAAATGAAAACACAACATATCAAAACTTATGGGACGCAGCAAAGGCAGTGCTAAGAGGGAAATTTATTGCCCTAAATGCCTACATCAGAAAAGAAGAAAAGGCAAAAATGCAGGAATTAACTGTCCACTTGGAAGAACTGGAGAAAGAACAGCAAACTAATCCCAAAGCAAGCAAAAGGAAAGAAATAACAAAGATTAGAGCAGAAGTAAATGAAGTTGAAAACATGGAAACAATAGAGAGAATCAGTAAGGCCAGAAGTTGGTTCTATGAGAAAATCAATAAGATTGATGGGCCGTTAGCAAGATTGACAAAAAGTAGAAGAGAGAGGATGCAAATAAATAAGATCAGAAATGGAAGAGGAGACATAACTACTGACCTCACAGAAATAAAGGAGGTAATAACAGGATACTATGAACAGCTTTACGCTAATAAATACAGCAATTTAGAGGAAATGGACGAGTTCCTGGAAAGACATGAACAACCAACTTTGACTCAAGAAGAAATAGATGACCTCAACAAACCAATCACAAGTAAAGAAATTGAATCAGTCATTCAAAAGCTTCCTAAAAAGAAAAGTCCAGGACCAGACGGCTTCACATCTGAATTCTATCAGACATTCCAGAAAGAATTAGTACCAACTCTCCTCAAACTCTTCAAAAAAATCGAAGCGGAGGGAAAACTACCTAATTCATTCTATGAAGCAAACATCACCCTCCTACCAAAACCAGGGAAAGATATTACAAAAAAAGAAAACTACAGGCCAATCTCTCTAATGAATACAGATGCAAAAATCCTCAATAAAATTCTAGCAAATCGTATCCAACAACACATTAAAAGAATTATACATCATGACCAAGTAGGATTCATCCCAGGTATACAAGGATGGTTCAACATAAGAAAATCAATTAATGTAATACACCATATCAACAAATCAAAGCAGAAAAATGACATGATCATCTCAATTGATGCAGAGAAGGCATTTGACAAGATTCAACATCCTTTCCTGTTGAAAACACTTCAAAGGATAGGAATACAAGGGAACTTCCTTAAAATGATAGAGGGAATATATGAAAAACCCACAGCTAATATCATCCTCAATGGGGAAAAATTGAAAACTTTCCCCCTAAGATCAGGAACAAGACAAGGATGTCCACTATCACCACTATTATTCAACATTGTGTTGGAAGTTCTAGCCAGAGCAATTAGACAAGAAAAAGAAATACAAGGCATCAAAATTGGAAAGGAAGAAGTAAAACTATCACTGTTTGCAGACGATATGATACTATACGTCGAAAACCCGGAAAAATCCACAACAAAACTATTAGAGCTAATAAATGAGTACAGCAAAGTAGCAGGCTACAAGATCAACATTAAAAAATCTGTAGCATTTCTATACACTAGCAATGAACAAGCGGAGGGGGAAATCAAGAAACAAATCCCATTTTCAATTGCAACTAAAAGAATAAAATACCTAGGAATAAATTTAACCAAAGAGACAAAAAACCTATATAGAGAAAACTACAAAAAACTGCTAAAAGAAATCACAGAAGACCTAAATAGATGGAAGGGCATACCGTGTTCATGGATTGGAAGACTAAATATAGTTAAGATGTCAATCCTCCCTAAATTGATTTACAGATTCAATGCAATACCAATCAAAATCCCAACAACTTATTTTTCAGAAATAGAAAAACCAATAAGCAAATTTATCTGGAAGGGCAGGGTGCCCCGAATTGCTAAAAACGTCTTGAGGAAAAAAAACGAAGCTGGAGGTCTCATGCTGTCTGACTTTAAGGCATATTATGAAGCTACAGTGGTCAAAACAGCATGGTATTGGCATAAAGATAGATATATCGACCAATGGAATCGAATATTGTGCTCAGATATAGACCCTCTCATCTATGGACATTTGATCTTTGATAAGGCAGTCAAGCCAACTCACCTGGGGCAGAACAGTCTCTTCAATAAATGGTGCCTAGAGAACTGGATATCCATATGCAAAAGAATGAAAGAAGACCCATATCTCACACCCTACACAAAAGTTAACTCAAAATGGATCAAAGATCTAAACATTAGGTCTAAGGCCATAAAACAGTTAGAGGAAAATGTAGGGAGATATCTTATGAATCTTACAATTGGAGGCAGTTTTATGGACCTTAAACCTAAAGCAAGAGCACTGAAGAAGGAAATAAATAAATGGGAACTCCTCAAAATTAAACACTTTTGTGCATCAAAGAACTTCATCAAGAAAGTAGAAAGACAGCCTACACAATGGGAATCAATATTTGGAAACGACATATCAGATAAAGGTCTAGTATCCAGAATTTATAATGAGATTGTTCAACTCAACAACAAAAAGACAACCAACCCAATTACAAAATGGGAAAAAGACTTGAATAGACACCTCTCAGAGGAGGAGATACAAATGGCCAAAAGGCACATGAAGAGATGCTCAATGTCCCTGGCCATTAGAGAAATGCAAATCAAAACCACAATGAGATATCATCTCACACCCACCAGAATGGCCATTATCAACAAAACAGAAAATGACAAGTGCTGGAGAGGATGCGGTGAAAGAGGCACACTTATCCACTGTTGGTGTGAATGTCAAATGGTGCAACCACTGTGGAAGGCAGTTTGGCGGTTCCTCAAAAAGCTGAATATAGAATTGCCATATGACCCAGCAATACCATTGCTGGGAATCTACTCAAAGGAATTAAGGGCAAAAACTCAAACGGACATTTGCACACCAATGTTTATAGCAGCGTTATTTACAATTGCAAAGAAATGGAAACAGCCAAAATGTCCATCAACAGACGAGTGGCTAAACAAACTGTGGTATATACATACGATGGAATATTATGCAGCTTTAAGACAGGATAAAATTATGAAGCATTTAATAACATGGATGGACCTAGAGAACATTATACTGAGTGAGTCTAGCCAAAAACTAAAAGACAAATACTGTATGGTCCCAATGATGTGAATCGACATTCGAGAATAAACTTGGAATATGTCATTGATAACAGCGTTCAGCAGGAGTTAGAAACTGGGTAAGATAATGGGTAATTGGAGCTGATGGGATACAGACTGTGCAACAGGACTAGATACAAAAACTCAAAAATGGACAGCACAATAATACCTAATTGTAAAGTAATCGTGTTAAAACACTGAATGAAGCTGCATCCGAGCTATAGGTTTTTGTTTTGTTTTGTTTTGTTTTGTTTTGTTCTTACTATTATTACTTTTATTTTTTTTCTCTATATGAACATTCTATATCTTTTTCGGTTGTGTTGCTAGTTCTTCTAAACCGATGCAAATGTACTAAGAAACGATGATCATGCATCTATGTGATGATGTTAAGAATTACTGATTGCATATGTAGAATGGTATGATTTCTAAATGTTGAGTTAATTTCTTTTTTTCCGTTAATTAATAAAAAAAAAAAAAAAAGATGTAGTGGAGAGGCTGGAGGGAACTGCCTGAAATTGTAGAGCTGTGTTCCAGTAGCCATGTTTCTTGATGATGACTGAACAATGATATAGCTTTCACAATGAGACTCTGTGAATGTGAAAACCTTGTGTCTGATGCTCCTTTTAGCTACTATATCAACAGAAGTGTAGAACATATGGCATAAAAATAAATAATAGGGGGAACAAATGTTAAAATAAATTTAGTTTGAAATGCTAGTGGTAAATGAAAGCGAGTGGTAAGGGGTATGGTATGTATACTCTTTTTTTTCTCTGTTATCGTTTTATTTCTTTTTCTGTTGTCTTTTATTTCTTTTTCTAAATCGATGCAAATGTTCTAAGAAATGATGAATATGCAACTATGTGATGATATTAAGAATTACTGATTGTATACGTAGAATGGAATGATATCTTAATGTTTTGTTTGTTAATTTTTTTAATTAATAAAAAAAGTTTTAAAAAATGAATGTCAAGTTTTGAGAACATTCAAAACTCAGTAAAAAGGTTAACAGAAACTCAGTAAAAAGGTTGAAGTGTGCAAAAGCTTTGAACAGAAACTTCACAAATAAAGACATTTAAATGGTAAAAAAAAAAAAAAAAACCACCTGTACCTCGTTGTCCTTGTGGATGTGCATGGAGCAGATGTTGTATTTCTGCTACAACTCCTTGGAGAGTGAGGATGACATGTTCATTGAAGTGGTGTTTGCAGTTCTTGCTGTGGTCCAAGGTCACAAAGGGGTTGAAGGTCATGGTAACAGTCTGGTATCAGGCAAGCTGGTAACATTCACTCCTAAAGTTGATATCCTACAACTTAAATACTATACTAAACAATACAACTTACGTCATATGATAAGAGGAAAACAAGATATTTGCTTCACGTATGTTTTAGTTCATAAGCTGCCAGAATCCCGTATACCAGAAGCAGAATGGCTTTTGAAAAGGGGAATGTATTAAGTTGTAAGTTTACAGTTCTAAGGCCATGAAATGTCCAAATTAAGGCAAGGCTATAAAAATGTCCAAATTAGGCATCTAGGGAAAGAGACCTTGGTTCAAGAAGGCCGATGACGTTCAGGATTTCTCTCTCAGCTGTAAGGGCACTGGCAATGTCTGCTAGCTTTCTCTCCTGGCTTCTTGTTTCATGAAGCTCCCTCAGGGGCATTTTCCTTCTTAATTTCCAAAGGTCTCTCCCTGGCTGTGTGGACTCTGTTGGTTCTGGTGACTCGGAAGCCTTTTCCAAAAAGATCCCTCGTAAAGGACTCCATTAAGCAACCCCACCTTGAATGGCTGGAGACACATCTCCATGGAAAATGTATGATCAGAAGTTATCACCCACAATTGAGTGGGCCGTATGTCCATGGAAACTATCAAAAAGAGTCCACCCAAACAAAGATCAAAATATATCGGGTAGATGGAAATATTAGTGGTCAGTGAAAGGGAGGGGTAAGGGGTATAGAATGTATGAGTTTTTTCTTTTTTCTTTTTTGTTTCTTTTTCTGAAGTGATGCAAAATTTCTAAAAAATGATTATGGTGATGAATATACTACTATGTGATGATATTGCGAGCCATTGATTGTACACCACATGTGGAATGTTTGTATGTTAAGAATGTTCATGCTTGTATGTTGTTTTGGTTTGTTGATTTAAAAAAAGTGTCAAAAAAAAAATACTCCACCCAGCAATATTGAACGAGAATTAAAGGACGTGGCTTTTCTGGGGTACATAACAGCTTCAAACTGGTACAATGTACAAA
The DNA here is from genome assembly GCF_023851605.1 of Tamandua tetradactyla. Lineage (NCBI taxonomy): Eukaryota > Metazoa > Chordata > Mammalia > Pilosa > Myrmecophagidae > Tamandua > Tamandua tetradactyla. The sequence goes on along the minus strand of NC_135351.1, from coordinate 7,508,481 downwards.
TACAAACATAACAAAAAAGAAGGAACTATTCATACCATCACAGTTCTCATTTCTGTATCTAGTCACACGGTTGTAGCTAATATTTATCACTACCTTCTTCCACTACCTTTTCTATGTTCCCTTTACCCTCAGCAAGCACTTCAGCTGGCCATGATTCTTTGTCAGGTGGGGTGAACCACACATTCATTCCCGAAGTTTCTGAGCCATTGACATTCCTACCTGGATTGAGTTGTAGTTTTCCATTGGCTTTATGGTCATCCTAAGAGATATCCCTAGGGGATATCCTGTATTCCAGGAAAACTCTGTTTACCTCATTGTGTAGTTGCAGTCCTATTTCCCCTTTATAGCCAAGATCAATTACCCCAGACAGGTACAGTAATCCCCTTCATTGTCTGTTGATGCAGAGGCATAAGAAGCTCAAAGTGGCCAAGTGGCAGTCTTAATTTCCAGTTCAATGGGATCATTGTTGTGTTTCCTGGTAGGAGCACTACTCCTTTTGGAACTAAGACCTTAACTTGAGGTTTCAGGGTCAGGAAGCAAAAATTTTTTTATTAGCTCACTAGGGCTGATAATGAGTGTTGCCACTCCTATTTCTACCCCTTAATTCCTGGACCCGTGAGTACTGGCTATGAGAGAAACAGCACCATAGAGTGAATGCTGATTCAGAGTATTCACAGCCTCCTGGAGAACATTGCCCCAGCCCTGCAAGGTATTGCCACCTAATTGGCACTGTAATTGGGTCTTAAATGTCATTCCACCATTCCATCAACCCAGCTCCCTTGGGATGATGGAGAACCTGGTAAGACCAGAAATCTCCATGATCATGAGCCCATTCCCACAGTTCATTTGCTCTAAAGTGGGCTCCCTGGATCAGAAGCAATGCTGTGTGGAATACCATGACAGTGAATAATTCATTCCATAAGTCCATGGATGGTAATTTTGACAGAAGCATCACGTCAAAGAAAGGCAAAATCCATGTCTGGAGTATGTGTCTATGCCAGTTAGAAAAAATTGCTGCCCCTTCCGTGATGAAAGTGGTCTAATATAATCAACCTGCCACAGGTAGTAGGCTGATCACCATATGGCATGGTGCCATATTGGGGACCGAGTGTGGATCTCTGCTTCTGGCTATTGAGCACTCAGCAGTGGCCATAGCCAGGTCAGCCTCGATGAGTGCAAGTCCGTGTTTCTGAGCCCATGCATAACCTCCATCCCAACCACCATGCCCATTTTGTTCATGAGCCCATTGAATAATGGCAGGAGTAGCTGGGGGAAAAGAATAATTTGTATCCACAGAACGGGTCATCTTATCCACTTGATTATTAAAACTTTCCTCCGCTAGCATCACCCTCTGGTGAACATTCAGATGGGACACTAATATCTTCATGTTTTTGCCCACTTAGAAAGGTCTATCCACATACTTCTTCCCCAGACTTCTTTATTACCAATTTTCCAATTATGTTCCTTCCAAGGCCCTGACCATCCAGCCAAACCATTAGCAACTGCTCATGAGTCAGTATACCAATGCGCCCCTGGCCAATTCTCTTTCCAAGCAAAATGAACAACCAGGTGCACTGCATGAAGTTACGCCCACTGGGAGGATTTCTCCTTATCACTGTCCTTGAAGGATATCCCAGAAAGAGGCTGTAGTACTGCAGCTATCCACTTCTGGGTGGTACCTGCATATTATGCAGAACCAGGCCCAAGTTTTCTCTTCCCCAGTCAACTGACTGTAAGGAACTCCCCAAGAGGCCATAGCTCTGGTCTGGGAAAGAGAAGGTATTGTGGCAGGAATGGGGGCCATGGACATTTGGGCCACTTCCTCATGTAACTTAGTTGTACCTTCACGACCTGCTCAAACCCTATCTTCTATATACCATTTCCATTTTATGATGGAGTGCTGCTGTGCACACCCAACTTTATGGCTTGGTGGGTCAGACAACACCCAGCTCATGATAGGTAAACTCAGGTCTCATAGTAACTTGGTGGCTCATGTTTAAGCACTCAGTCTCTACTAAGGCCCAGGTCAAAAGTTGTTTCTCAAAAGGAGAATAATTATCTGTAGCAGATGGCAAGGCTTTACTCCAAAATCCTAAGGGTCTACATTGTGGTTCTCCTAATGGGGCCTGCTAAAGGCTCCAGAAAACATCTCTATTTGCCGCTGACACTTCCAGCACCATTGGATCTGCCGGATCATGTGGCTCAAATAGCAGAACAGTTTGCATAGCAGTCTGGACCTGTCACAGAGCCTCCTCTTCCCCTCATTGGTCCCCACTCAAAGCTAGTGGTTTTTCTGATCACTTGGTACATGGACTAGAGTGGCACACCCAAAAGAGGAATATGTTGTCTCCAAAATCCAAAGAGGCCAGTTAGGCATTATGCCTCTTGTGGCCACAGGAGATGCCAGATGCAACAGGCTATCCTTCACCTTAAAAGTGATATTTTGACATGCTGCACACCACTGGACACCTAGAAATTTCATGGAGGTGGAAGTCCTCTTTATTTTTGTTGGATTTGTCTCCCATCCCCTGACGCCCGAATGCCTTACCAGTAAGTCTAGAATAGTTGTTACTTCTTGCTCACTAGGTCCAATCAATATAATGGACCAGTGTTATGTCTTGTGGAACAGAGAAACTATCAGGGTCCCTGCGAACTAGATTACAACATAGGGCTGAAGAGTTGATATACCCTTGAGGTAGGAGAGTGAAAGTTATGCTGCTGACATTGTCAGCTGAATACAGTCTATTTCTGATGGTCCTTACTGACAAGCTGTTGAGTAAAAAAGCATTTGCCAGATCAATAGCTGCATACCAGGTGCCAAGCAATTTGTTGATTTGCTCAAGCAATGATACCACATCTGGGACAGCAGCTGCAATTGAAGTCACCACCTGGTTAAGTTTATGACAATCTACTGTCATCCTCCAAGAACCATCTATTTTTCAGCACGGACCAAATAGGAGAGTTGAATGCAGATGTGGTACTCATCACCCCTGCATCCTTCAAGTCCTTAAGAGCGGCACTAATCTCTGCAATCCCTCCAGAATCTGGTATTGCTTCTGATTCACTCTTTTGCTAGGTAGGGCAGTTCTAGTGGCTTCTACTTGGCCCTTCCTACCATAATAGCTCCCCAATGTAGGGATTCTATCAGTTGCTGAGTATGTTGATTCCAATTATACATTCTGAAACTGGGGAAATAAGCACAGAATGGGTTCAGGGACATACTGGCCCCACTGTGAGACGGACCTGAGCTAAAACTCCGTTGATCACCTGACCTCCATAGCCTGTGTCCTGACTGGTGGACCAGAGTGACATTTTGGGTCTCCTGGAATTGGTATCACTTCTGAGCCAGTGTCTAATAAGCCCTGAAATATCTGATCATTTCCTTTGCCCCAGTGCACAGTCACCCTAGTAAAAGACCATAGGTCTCCTTGGAGAAGGCTGGGAGGAAGGTTAACAATGTAAATTTTAGTCAGTGTAAAAAGGTCCTTCCCCAAGGATACTCGGCCTTCCTTTCAGTCAAGGGTCTGTAAACTGTCTCAAGTCTGGGTATTGATAAAGGGGCTGTGACTTTGTTTTTGTAATTCAAGTTAGACTTCTGTTCAGTTGACTTAGAATTCTTCTGCTTATACAGCTATCACAATAATTTAGTAGACTGTACATCTGTTATACTTCTAGGTCCCTCATGATTTCTTAGCCAACGCCACAAGTCTCTGTGAGTTAGGTTATTTTGACTGCTGCTTTGAGTCTGCTGCCCATGATGGTGGCCACCCCCACTTTATCTGTGATGATTAACTTGTCACCACATGGCTTCTACCAGTTTGGAAGGTCATCATCACCATTGTGTTTGAGGATTCCAGCAAAGTGAAAGCAGTTCACACAGTAATATTTGACCTATAGAGAAGGGTGACTACAGAGCTCTTCAGGGATGATGGAGCTAGTCTCACAAATTTATTTTTCAAAGTCCTGGTGAAAGATATGTCCACTGGACATTCCTGGGGTGTGTGAGCAGGTATCCATGATAAATCCACTCTAACATTCCATTCTCTCTAAGCTTTTGGATCCCCTCATCTACGTCTTTCCAGGGCAGTTCTGGCATTTTGACCTCAGATAATGTCAGCCACCTTTTGTTCCACATTTCAACCAACCCTCCAGACAAATTATTAATACCCTTTCTAACCCTTTGAGCTACAATATTGAATACAGAATCTCTGCTTCATGGGCCCATGTCAATAAATTCAGCTTGAGCCAATTTTTTATTCCTTCCACCATTATCCCACACCCTTAATATCCATTCCCACACATAGTCCCCTGATTTCTGTCTATATATATTGGAAAATTCAGTTGTTGTTGTTTTTTGTTTTTTGTTTTTTGTTTTTTGTTTTTTGTAGTATAGCGAACCTCCTCTTGGGTCATACTTTGTACCACACTTTTTAGGCCTGTTGGGTCTTTAGTTTAGTTGTAGGTCTTGAAGAAAAGGAATGGATGGTAGGGGTGGATCATGAAAAAACTTAAAAGTGTCTTTCAAGCCAATTACCCCAGGACATTCCATTGCAGTTTCATCTAAAGGAACAGGATTAATTGCTCCAGACAGAAGAGTGAGGGCTGTTTCTCCAGGGGAGGGTTTACAGGTTAGCAGGCAATTAAGGGTTAATCTCTTTAGGTGGAAGTTGGATGGCAGATTCCTCTGGGTGGACTAGAGAGACCAGGAAGCTGTTTTCTCAAGGCAGGCTGGAGATTAGGTGGCTATTTCCTCAGGACAGACCATTACAGGTCTATCTAGCTAAAGCTCAGCAGATTCCAGGGTTTCCATGTCCCCACTGTCATCATTATCAAGCCGTATGTCCCCATTCCAAGTTTCAGGATCCTGTTCTTTTCCAATCAAACCCCTAATTTGGACAGCAAACACCCTGCAAGGTTGAGGTTTTGGTTTACATTGTAAATCTACTCATACAGTGAGGCTCTGTGTTTGGTTTTCAGATATCTCAAGTCTGTGATCACAGAAAATAAGATTTTCTTTCAGGGCACACAGAAACTTTTACATCTCCCATCCAGTGCTTAAGTTGCAAATTTAAAGACTTCAATTCATCCCTTTTCCTCATTAACTGTGTCCAGCATATTTAACAACAACCACCCAACATCATTATACCTCAACTCCGTAAAATTTTGTTAAGGTGTAAAAAACACTCTTCCAAAGCCTTGCCTCATATAAGTGTACAATTAGCAGAATCAACTGGTGATGTTTTTTATCTCTATTACCAACTGACCCATGGACTGCAGGACCATCATGATTATTAGAAACAGAGTCATTAGTGCCTTTGAGTCTAATCAGAGTGGAAAACCAATTATAAAAGCCCATTTTCAGGATTCTGTTTCTCAAGAACCACTCCTGGTACCAAGCTGCATAAGGGAGGGTTCTCTAGAGAAACAGAAGGAATAGGAGATAACTGTAAATATGAGATTTATAAGGGTGTCTCACTCAACCATGGGAATTCAAGAGTCCAAAATCTGTAGGGCAGGCTGTGAATCTGACAGCTCCAATGAAGGGTCAGGAGAGGACCGCTGGCTAAAGAAGCAGTGAAAATTCTCTCTTCTCCCTTAAAGATCTTCAACTGATCGGATCAAATTCAACTGGTAGAAGCCATGGCTTTATTTGATCGTAGATGTAATCATTCACAGAGATGCAGTTAACTGACTGATGATTTAATAAACCAGCCTTCTGGTTTACTAACCAGTCATGAAATATTCTTGCAGCAATGGTTAGGCCAGTGCTTGCCTTATCAGACAGCTGGGCATCATCACCTGGCAAACTTGACATCAGAACCTAACCATCACATAATCCATCCTGGGGAGTGGTCCATGAGCACCCGAGAAGAATGTACATCCTGCTGTTTGGGGGTGCCATGTTCTATGTATGTATGTTAGGTCTAGTTCATTTAACACATTAAGTTCTCTGTTTTCTGATGGATCCTCTGTCTAGATGTTCTATCTGTCAATGAGAGTGGTGTATTTAAGTCTCTATTATTGTAGAGACATCCATTTCTCCCTTCAGTTTTGCCAGTATATTTAGAAGCAACCTGTTTAGCTGCATAAATATTTATGATTGTTGTTGGGCTCCTTTTTATTAATATATAGTTTCCTTGTTTTTCCTCTTATAACAGTTTAGTATTTAAAGACTATTTTGTCCAGCTTTTTTTGTTGTTGTTGTTGTTACTGTTTGTTTAGAATATTTTTTTCCAGCCTTTCACTTTCAACCTATGTGTGCCCTAGGGTCTAAGGTGATTCTCTTGTAGACAGCATATAGATGGATCATATTTTTTTTATCCATTCTGTCAATCTGCCTCTTTTATTGGGTAGTTTAATCCATTAATATTCAATGTTAATACTGTAAGGGCAGTACTTACTTCATTCATTTTATCCTTTGGCTTTTATCTGTCCTATCATATTTTTGCCTCTTTTTTCCCTTTTAGTTACCCTTACTGAAAATCTTCATTTTTATACTCTTCTCCAAGCCGCTCTCTCCTGTCTTTACCCTTCAGTCCACAGAACTCCCTTTAGCATTTCTTATAGACAGGTCTCTTGTTAACAAACTCTCTCTCACTTTCTGTTTATCTGTGAATATTTTAAACTCTCCCTCCTTTTTGAAGGGCATTTTTACCAGATGAACAATTCTTGGCTGAAAGTTTTTCTCTTTTAGTATCTTAAATATATCATACCATTGCCTTCTTTCCTCCATGGTTTCTTATGAAAAATCAAAACTTAGTCTTATTATGCATCTCTTGTACATGATGAATTGCTTTTCTCTTGCTGCTTTCAGAATTTTCTCTTTATGTTTGGCATTTGATATGCTGATTAATATATGTCTTAAAGTTGGTCTGTCAGGATTTTTTCTGTTTGTAGTATGTTGTACTTCTTGGATATTTATATTCACTTATTTCATAAGAGTTGGGGAATTTTCAGCCATTATTTCCTCATATATTCTTTCCGCCCTCTATTAGTTTGTTAGCTGCCAAAATGCAATATACTAGAAATGGAACCACTTTTAAAAAGGGAACTTAATAAGTTGCAAGTTTATAGTTCTAAGCATATCCAAACTAAGGTATCCAGGGAAAGATACCTTAATTCAAGAAAGGCTGATGGATCTGGAAAAGCTGTCAATTGGGAAGTCACATGGCTGGCATTTGCTGGTCCCTTACTCTTGGGCTTCATTACTTTCAGCCTTTTTCTGTGGGGGGTCCTCACTTTGCTTCTTTGTGGCTGGCTTTCATTTCTTGGCTTCCCTTGGCTCTCTTTAGGGTTTGACTTGCTTAACATCTCATGGTGACGTCTGCTCAGCTCCAAGCATCTCCAAACATCTGTGTCTCTGTTCTCTGAAGCAACTGCTCTCCAGGCATCTACATCTGCTCTCTCTCTCTCTCTGTCAGCTCTGCCAGTTCTTTCATTTCTGAGGTTTTTCCAAAATGTCTCCTCTTGTAAAGACTTCAGTAAAGACCCACCTAGAATGGGTGGAGCCGCATCTCCGTGGAGATAACCTAATCACAAGTTTCTGCCCTACGATATAGAATCAGGATTGAAAGAAACAGCTGCTGCATATGTAGAATGGTATGATTTCTAAATGTTGGGTTAATTTCTTTTTTTCTTTTTTTCCGTTAATTAATAAAAAAAAAAAAAGAAACAGCTGCTCCCACAAGATTCGATCAGGTTTAAAACATGGCTTTTCTGGGGTACATAATACTTTCAAACTGGCACATGCCCCTTTCCCCCTCTTTTCTTCTCAGATGCCCATGGCAAATATGTTTGCATGCTTCATGCTATCATTAATTTTTTCTCAGACCCTGCTCAATTTCTTTCCTTTCTTTTAGCTCTCTGTTCTTCTGTCTGTAAGATTTTGGATATCCTGATTCTGTTCAAATCTGCTTTTGTATGCCTCTAGTGTATTTTTAATTTCATATATTATGCCTTTCATTTCTAAGTTATTTCTCTTTTCATGCCTTCAAATTCTTCTTTATGCTCACCCAGTGTCTTCTTAATATCATTTATCTTTTTAGCCATATTTTCCCTCATCTCTTTGAATTGATTTAAGAGGTTTCTTTAAACATCCTTGTTCCAAATTCTGTGTCTTCTCCAACTTTTTAAATTTGTTCCTTTAACTGAACCATATCTTCCTGTTTCTTAGTATGGCTTGTAATTCTTGCTGGTATGTAGGTATCTGATTATCTTGATGTGTTTACTCTGATGGTCAGTTTCTCTCTAGCCTGGGGTTTTATTGTTGATTGGCTTTGTATTGAAGCTCTTCTTTGACACATGGTTCAACTTATTCTAGATCTTTAGAATTGCCATGTTTAACTGATCAGTACAGGACCAGGGACCCATGAAAGGGGTGCAGGGTTATTTTCAAAGGGCACTGAGAAGAGAGTCAGGAAAAATGCCAAAAAAACTTTTTTAATTCCCCTCCCCTGAGCTACAGTTTCCTGGCCTGGCCAGCAGATGACACTCTTCAGCAAACCTTTCCTGGCAGCCCTAAAGAGGGAGTATATTTTTCAATCCCCAGCAAGTGTTGAAACAATGGCCATGGGGATCCCTGTTCCAAACAGACTAGAACCGCAGTTCAGAACCGGAACCCGGCATTTCGAGCTGGGTTCTGATCAGAAGCCGAACTCAGCGCCCAACCATTTCCCACCCCTGTTCCTGGGAAGGAAGACCTTCGTGCCCATCTCCATCTGTGGCAACCAGATGCTGACCAGATCCGAGGGAAGCCTCAAGGGTGGGGATGGGTGCTGGCCAACACTGCAGGAGCAATTCACGCACAGTTTTTGCTGTAGCTTCTCAGTCTCCCCGTCCTGCTCTTTCCTGGCTGCTGTAACAGTGCTCCCCTTATCTCCGGAGCCCCAGAACCATTGATTCAGACAGCTTCTGTCTTTCCACTAGCTGTTTTTATTGGAGAAGGATGTCCTCATAAGCTCTCCTCACAAAAGTTTCTAAATTTGATAAAGTGCAATTTATTAATTTTTTCTTTTTTTCTTCATGTTTTTGGGGTCATATCTAAAAATCTTTTGCCAAATTTAGAGTCATAGAGATTTTCCTTTGTGTTTTCTTCAGAGTTGTATGGTTCCATTCTTATATTTAGGTCCTTAACCCATCTTGGGTTAATTTTTGTGTGTAGTTTGAGGTAGGTGTCGAACTACATTCTTTTGCATATCTATTTTAGTTTCCTAAGCTGCTCAAGCAAATACCATGTAATGGGTTGGGTTAAAGAGTGGGAAATTATTAGCTCCAGTTCAAATACCATGTAATGGGTTGGGTTAAAGAGTGGGAAATTATTAGCTCCAGTTTGGAGGCTAAAAGAAAGTCTAAATCAAGGCAAATCAAGGTGATGCTTTCTCCCTGAAAACTGGTGTTCTGGGGCTGGCTGCTTGGCAGTCTTTGGGCCTTAGCTTGACACATGGCAGTACCCCCGATCTCCTTTTCTTCCAGGTTACATTGAATTTGAGCTTTTTGTTTCCTGTGGCTTTCTCTCCCTCTGTGTCTGAATTTCACTCTGCTTATATAGGACTCCAGTAATAGGCTTAAGATCCATACTAATTCAGGTGGGTCACACCTTAACTGAAATAACTTCATCAAAATTTCCTACACCCAATGTATTCACATCCACAGGAATGAATTAAATTTAAAAACATGTTTTTCTTGGGTATATACAGCTTCAAACTACCACTAAATCTACTTTTCCAAGCACAATTTGTTGAAGAGACTGACTGTTCTTTTTCATTGAATGGACTTGGCACCCTGGTTGAAAATCAATTGGCCATAGATCTGTGGGTTTATTTCTGAACTCTCAGTTCTATTCCACTGGTATAAGTGTCTGTCCTTAGGCTAGTACTATACTGCATAGTATAGTGCTATACTATACTGTGATTGCTGTAGCTCTGTAGAATGTTTTTAAATTACGGAGTGTGAGTCCTCTAAGTTTGTTCTTCTTTTTAAGATTGTTTGCCTATTCAGGGCACCTTAGGAATTCCATTTGAATTTGAAGGTTGACGTTTCCATTTCTGCAAAAGCAAAAGCTATGGGAAAGGTTTGTCTTAAAAACATAACTATAAGACCATTACCATACCTTAAAAATTAATAATAAATCATTAATAGTATTAAATGTACAGTATTTAAATGTTTAATTGCGTCACAATATCATAAATTTTTCCCTTTACTCTGTGTATATGTGTGTGAGTGTGTGTGTTTGAATTAAGATCCAGATAAGGTCCTGGATGAAGTTTCTTTTAATTATACAGGCTTCACTATATCCTTTTTCCCCCCTTGCTGTCCTTTTTTTCCTTGCAACCCATTGGCTTAAGATGTTAGATCTCTTATCCTTTAGAGCTCCTGTAGTCTGGATTTGCTGATATTATCCTTGTGATCTCACCTAGCTCGTATGAAAATTGATAGTTGGATCTACAGCAGTAGTGCTTCATCTTGGCTGGACATTATGTTCACCTGGGGAGCTTTTAAAAGTCCTGAGGTATAGAGAATGGTTTGTCAGCTCCCCAGTAAGTTGAACATAGAAGAACCATATGCCCCAGAGTTCATAGGTGTTCAAACAAAAACACAAATGTTCATAGAAACACTATTTGTGATGGTTAAAAGGTGTAACAACCCAGATGTACATCAGCTGATGAGTGGATAAACCAAATGTGGCCTATCATATAATGGGAATACTACATAGCCATAGAAGGAGTGGAGTTCTGATACATTCCACAGTATGGATGATACTTGAAAACATTATGTTAAATGAAATGAGCCAAACACAAAGGCCACATATTGTATGATCCATTTAAATGAATTATCTAGAACAGGAAAATCCATAAAGTTAGAAAGTAGATTGGTGGTTGCCAGGTGCTGAGGGAAGACGGGAATGGGGGCGACTGTTTTATGGGTATTTAGTTTCCTTTTGGGGTGATAGAAATAGTCTGGACGGCGGCAGTGGTTACACAGTATTGTGAATGTACTTAAGGCCACTGAAATCAGTATATTTTAAAATGGTTACAATGGTAAATTTTATGTTCTCTCTCTTTTAGCACAATTTTTAAAAACTCCTACTATGATAGCCACAACCCAGAACATATAGATTATAATCTCTTAAGTGTGGCTCAAGCATCAGAATACTCTAAAACTGCCCAATCAAGGTCCAGATTTAGGATCTATTTTCCATAAAGCCTTCTTCATAGTTGGTGGTAGTGTGATACATTTAAACATGTGTCAGAGTATTCACTTATTCTAGGGAATAGCCATATCTTCTTGGGTCCTTTCAGACAGCAGACACTGTTCAGAAATCTGCTGCTCAGGAGTCACACTACATACTCTGGTTTTTTAGAAGCCTAAACTTTGGAAAACATAAGAAGAAAAAGAGCAGTCATCTTGCACTGATTAATTAATATTTGTATATGAAGGGAAACTGCCTTGTTTCCAGCTTCCATCCAGATGCGTAAGGCAGGGCCGCTGCCCAGCAGAGCCCAGGAAGTGGCAGCACCGAGACCGTGGCCCCAAGCTCCCCAGCACATACCCTGTGAGTGCACACTAAGCCTCATTCCTGGCCACTTCCCACAAAAAAAAACAAGGCATAACTGGCAAAGCAACTACCACTGACTGCTCAGGGAGGACAGTGACCTTGCTCTTGTCATCTTATAGGCCAGGCATGGCCCCTGATGTCATCCACCCCGTAGAATCTAAACACGCATGCATCCCAACCTAGGAAGAAAAATACTGTTTCCTCAGCAAGGTCTGGAGCGCAGGTCGGGCCGCAGCAGCTGCTGGGGCAGCCAGCCTTGGCAGAGTTGCAAGTAGGTTAAAAGTAAATGGAGATTCTCGTTCTCCCAGCTTCAGCCAACTTCCTTTTCTGGCAAAACCTGAATTAAACTGGGGGATAAGGAGACTGGATGAGTAGCTCGCTGCTCCCCACGGGTTCACAAGGATGAATTCTGTGCATGTGCTCCAAGAGGTGGATGCCTTGAGATTTTTTTTGCACAGCAATCCTCAGTTAATATCCTAAACTCCCATTTCTGAAAGCAAGTGTGGCTGCACACAAGTTAAATTTTGGAAATCAATTCTCCGCCTTTCATTTTCATGTAGCCCAGCCTCAGTGACCCAAGGACTCTTCTATTTGGATAACATGGGACTTCTGTTTACAGTGTTAATTAGATAAAACAAAAGACATGCTTCCAGAGGAAGTGTGTGGTAATAAAAACAGACTGTGGACGTTGGAACTCAGACAACCTGGAGTGGAATTGCAGTCCTGTGATTCCTTTACCAGTTGTGTAACTGTAAACAGGTTACTCAGTTACTCTGAAATCTATTTAATCATCCATTCTCTCCCATCCACCGTCAAGCCCCTAGCTACCACCAACTTACTTTCTGTCTCTACAGATTTGCCTGTTCTGGACATTCCTTATAAATGAAATCATACAATATGTGTCCTTTTGTATCTGACTTCTTTCATTTGGTATAATGTTTCAGGGTTTATTCACATTGTAGCATGTATCAGAACTTCATTCCTTTTTATGGCTGAATAATATTCCATTGCATGGATTAAACCCAGGTTGTTTATCTGTTCATCAGTTGTTGTATATTTAGGTTATTTCCACTTTTTGGCTATTGTGAATAATGCTTCTGGGAACATTTGTGTACAAGTTTTTGCATGGACATATGTTTTCATTTCTCTTAAGTATATACCTGGAGTCAAATTGCTGCACTATATCATTTTTGTACATTTTTTCCTGCATTTAAAAAATAAAAATTCTATTATGGTAATATATATAACAACATTTCCCATTTTAACCATTTTTAAGGATACATTTCAGTGGTAGTTCATTTTTTCTACATTTTTTTCTGGCCAACTCTGCCTGTTGTTTGCATTCTTTAAATAACTGAGAATTGAGAGCAACTGCACTGTGAATCTCCCCTCACATTCTTGGGGGGTTTGTTTCCATTCCCTTGAATATTATAATGGGTAATGCTGGCACTCTGGCTATATCCAGGTCACCACCATAAAGAGCTTTTATCACTTACTTCCAAGGGAGAGGAATGGAGGAAGCCATTTTATGTTAGAAACGTTTAGGCTATCTCCGCTGAAATATAAAGGAAATAAACCTAATATCCAGAGTTTAAGTTTTTGGTGAAGTCTCCAGCTTCCCACAAGAGGGTCCCAAAGCTAAGGGCAGAAACACATCATTCTAATTAAGAAAACCTGCCTAAAAGGAAACTATTCTAGAAACAGGGTTTGTGTCCCTTCTCGGCACTGTCCCCTACGGTCTATCCAGGACTGGCTTCTTCAGTGCTGCCTTCCCTTTGTCTCAAAGCCAAAGGCAAATGTAACCTCGACCTTGTCAAAACTCACAAGCAAACCAGAAATGAGTCCAACAGAAAGCTGCTTACAGCACACTGGGAGTGGGGTTCAGGTATCAGAATGAGAAACCAGAGCTGCTTCTATCACTGAGATCACCATCAGAGCCCTCAGCTTTCCCTTTTCCTAGAAAAGAGCTGAGGACCTCAGCTGTCAGGGTTTCTCTAGCCCCCGTGCCTATGACTGGGACATCCTGACCCCAAGCAGCATGAAGAAAGCCACAGAGAGGGCTGTCTCAGGAAGAAGCAAGAGCTCTTCGGACAGCTCTGCACTGCCAGTTTTGGGCAAGAACCTCCTTCAGAAATTCCTTTATTCCTTCAGCAGGGTCTGGCTGAGAGATCCTGCTGGGCGCTGAGTATGGGCCGCCATCCCTGACACCATGGAGCTCATAGGCTAATAGCAGTGTCTGGTCACATGCTGGCTCATAGGCTCCAACCAGGACTGCCCAGACCCCAGGTTCTACGTCGAGGTAACAAAAGCAAGCACTGGTGAGATTGAATTGTTTCAAACAGGAGGCTTGATGGAAGGCCTAGAGTGCAGCCAGGCAATGAGCATAAAATAGAAGTAGGTTTTTAGTGGATAAATATTTTCGGGTCTGTCAAGAGCTAGGTAGATGGGCGAACTCCTGGAGATTTCCGTGCCAAGGTCTGACAAGATGAGAGTGTCTCTGGGAGGGAGATTCTAGCAGCTGTACAGTGGACTGTGATGGGGCAAGGGCCTTTCTCCCCACCTGCTGCCCAGCCACCGCTGCAAGGCCAAGACAGCTATCCCACAGGCTTCGTGACAACTGGCTTCCAAGGCTACTATGAGAACATGATTTCAGTAGGAGAAGGAAAAGGAGCCTACCTGGAGCTGCTGGGTGCTAGGGAGGTAAAGCAGACACAGCCCTGAATTCAAGGAGCAACCAGCCTCGCATTGGAGACAACCCACATGGGATATGACTAGCATACAGAGAACGATCGGAATGCCACGAGCACCCCAAGCAGCTTTCCATATCCACTAACTCACCAGCTCCGTGTAGCAAAGCCCCTTCGGCAAACCTCAGACATACCCAGGTCTGAGAACCCCTGGAGGAAAGGTCCAAGAAGAGGTCCCAGAAGTGCCACCACCCTCAAGGCATCATTCTGGATGAATTCAGGTTCGCCAGGCTGCTTATTTATTAAATGGTTGCCTCGGTGAAGTTATAGTGAGCACTTAAAACATATCCCCAGGGCGGGCCACGGTGACTCAGCAGGCAGAGTTCTCACCTGCCATATTGGAGACCCGGGTTCAATTCCGGGTGCCTGCCCATGCCAAAAAAAAAAAAAGTATTCCCATTTTCTGGAATTGGGAAATTATCTCTTGGAGATTCCATCAATGAGGAGTGTAAATTTCTGAAGTCATACCTGTAGCCCAATCAGAAGCATAGGTAAAGGAGGAAAAAAAGGGGGAAAGAATGGAAAAGAAGGAGAAAAGGTAAAGTTCACATGAACTTGTAAAAGTCATACATTTTCTAGGAAATAAAAATTTTCTTCAACATTTATCCAAAGAGGAAATACAAATGGTTAAAAAAAACACGTGAAAAGATGCCCATCTTCACTAGCTGTTAGGGAAATGAAAATCAAAATAGCAGTGCGGTATCATCTCAAACCTACTAGATGGTCCCTATTAAATAGGAAACTCCAAGTGTTGTAGAGGGTGTGGAGAAATAGGAACACTTATTCACTGCTGGTGGGAAGGTAAAATGGTACAGCACCTGTGGAAGACAGTTTGGTGGTTCCTCAGAAAGCTAAGTATTGAGTTGCCTTATGATCTGGCAGTCCCGCTACTTAGTATATACCCAGATTTGAAAGCAGGCATTGGTACACTGATGTTCATAGCAGCATTATGCGCAGTTGCCAAAAGATGGAAGCTTCCTAAGTGTCCATCAGCAGATGAATGGAGAAACAAAATGTGACATACATTCGGTGGAGTATCATTCAGCAATAAGAAGGAATGAAGTCCTGAAACACACAACCACATGGATGAACCTTGAAGACACAAAAGGACAAATATTGTGTGATCTCATTGATGAGAACTAATTATAATATATAAACTCATAAGACATAAAATCTAGAATATAGGTTTTCAAGGGATAGAATGAGGCTAAAGGATATGAAGTGGTTGTTTAGTATGTGCAGAATTTTTAACTAGGTTGAACATAAATGCATGGATAAAGGTGGGTAGCATTGTATTGTGAGCATAATTAACAGTGTGGAATTGTGTGTGAGTGTGGTGGAAAGGGGAAGTTTAGAGTCATATATGTTACCAGAAGGAAAATTGGAGGGTAAAACTTAGGAACGTATAACACAATGAACTCTGGTGGACAATAACTGTGATTAGTACTACAAATATAAATAAATTCCTTCATGAACTAGAACAAATATACAACACAATTACAAGGAGTTGATAATAGATATATGGGGGAAAATGTACCTACTGCAAACTCTGGACTATAATTAAGAGTAATATCTTAATATTCTTTCATCAACAATAACAAATATGTCATACCAGTACTAGGATCTATAATGGGGGCAGGGAGTCTAAGGGATATGGGGTGTTTTGGGTTTTAGTTTTATTGTAGAAAATGTTCTAAAGTTGATTGTGGTGATGAATGCACAACTATATGATGATACAGTCAATATGAGCCATTGATTGTATGGTTTGGATGGATTGTATGATCTGTGAAGATATCTCAGTAAAATTGCACTAAAAAATATTTTCTCCAAAATTGAAAAAGCACATGGGGATGTAAATAAACATTATTCTACTATTAATCATGCTTTTAGCTAAACTACTGAAAATGAAACTGATACTTACACTACTCAAATATACTGTTGAAAGCTTAGAATTATGAACACTGTGTAGAAATGTGGGGAAATGTGTATGATATTAGAGTTCTGGATTAGAAATAGAAATTTTAAAATTTGCATTTTTATATTTATATTAAAATTTATATTAATTTATATTTTCATATTGTCTAATCATATATATATACATCATATCTGATTGTGTATGCACATGATCACATAAAAACAATGATTTTTAACTCTTCATACATAAGCATGACAAAATGAGTATGGAAAAATAAAAAAGTTGATTTGGGATGATGAGATTATGGTTGATTTTTAAATTTCTTTATATAACATAATTTTTTAATTAATTTTTTTTAATTTAACTGTATTCACAGTTCACTGGGCTTTTGTCTAAAGAACAAAGGATTTGAATTTAAAGACTTGCTCCAAGTCAGAGTAAAAATAAATATTAACCCTGTGATGTTACATAAACACCTTCATCTGTTAAACCCTTAATGCCTTCAGTTGTAAAATAGAGATGATAACACCTGCTCTACATACCATAGAAGGACCAGGTGAGCCAATAAAGTGTACAAATACTTTGTAGTCTATAAAGTGTGAGACAGATATTAGCCATCACTATAATTATTACAGGCAGAAGTGGGAGCATGTCACAGTTGCAATGAAATCACTTTGGTATGGTTTCATTGAAGTAAATAAAAATGAAAAAATGGCTCATCTGTTAGATTGCAGTTGCTTTAACAGAACAGAATGGCCAAAGGCTCTTTTTTCTTGTTTTTAAGCTTAATACAGCAACATTTATTATCTCACAGCTTCCTTGGGCCAGGAATCCAAGTATCTCACAAACCTGCAGTCATCTCAAGGCTCAGTCCATCACTCAGTGGTTGTTGGCAGATCGCAGGACCTTGAGGGTTGTGGGACGGGGCCTCCCCAACAGGGCCCTCTCCAAAGGGACTCTCACAACATGGCAGCACTCCCCCCACCCCTTTTTAAATTTCTATTGTGGTGACATATATACAACATGACATTTCCCATTTTTAACCACTTTCAGGTATGCAATTCTGTGGTGTTAGTTACTGTTCTAGTTTGCTAGCTGCCAGAATGCAATAGACCAGAAATGGAATGGCTTTTAAAAAGGGGAATTTAATAAGTTGCTAGTTTATAGTTCTAAGGCCAAGAAAATGTCCCAATTTTAAAAGTCTATAGAAATGTCCAATCTAAAGCATCCAGGGAAAGATACCTTGGTTCAAGAAGGCCAATGAAGTTCAGGGTTTCTCTCAAGTGGAAGGGCACATGGTGAACACGGTCAGAGTTTCTCTCTCATCTGGAAAGGCATATGGTGAACACGGTCAGGGTTTCTCTCTCATCTGGAAAGGCATGTGGCGAATATGGCATCATCTGCCAGCTTCTTCTCCTGCCTTCCTGTTTCATGAAGCTCCCCAGAAGCATTTTCCTCTTTCATCCTCAAAGGTTGCTGGCTGGTGAACTCTGCTTCTTGTGGCTATGTCATTCTGCTCTGCTGTCTCTGAATCTCGCTTTTTCTCCAAAATGTATCCTCTTTAATAGGACTCCAGAAACTAATCAAGACCCACCCAGGAGACATGCCCCCACCTAATCCAGTTTGACAACCACTCTTGATTAAATCACATATCCAGAGAGATGATTTGATTACAATTTCAAACATACAGTGCTGAATAGGGATTAGAAGAAATGGCTGCCTTTACAAAATGGAATTAGGGTTAAAACCTGGCTTTTCTAGGGTACATTCATCATTTCAAACTAGCACAGTTACATTCACAAAGTTGCATAACCATCACCTCCATTAACTACCAAAACTTTGCCATCACCCCAAACAAGAAACTGTGTACCATTAAGCCATAACTCCCTATTTCCCACTCTTTCCCCACCACAGTAGTGGCAGCAAATTGGGGCAGTACAATGAACTTCATGGCACTTTCCCCCTTAACATGTAAGGATCAGCATGTCT
This sequence comes from Tamandua tetradactyla, assembly GCF_023851605.1. Classification (NCBI taxonomy): domain Eukaryota; kingdom Metazoa; phylum Chordata; class Mammalia; order Pilosa; family Myrmecophagidae; genus Tamandua; species Tamandua tetradactyla. Next base: position 7,490,276 of record NC_135351.1, on the reverse strand, counting down.
AAAGAGATAGTGCATGTCCTCCAAGGAAGAGCAATTATTTGCAAATGTCTTCTTCCGTGGAGCAGATTTCCATGGGCAGGTAAGAGGAAGCGGTTGCTGCAGGAAGCCCCTCTTGGCTGCCTCCTTCATTGGTACCAGGGGTCACAGAAAAAGGGCCAGATAGAGAGTGGTCTGCACCAGGCCTGTTCTTGGTACCAGCCTATGCTTCCATGCCACCCTCTCCTCCCCTGCAGCCTGTCCCCCTCTGAGGACAAGTGGGAGCAGGACTTGGGGGGAAGTTGTGGGCTGCCCACAGTGATCTCTGGGAAGGCTCCTACAGCTGCCAGTGGGCAGGGGCTTCCAAAACCTGTTCCTTACTCCGTCCCAAGCCAAACTTGGCATCAGATATTTGAAGACTTGCTATTTCATCCAGCATCACGCTCATGGCAGGTCTTCAGAAAGCATCATGGAGAACAGTAGCGGGCACAGCAGCAGAGGAAGTGGGCCAGTGCTGAGGTCAACCTTCTGTTTGGGGCTTCTAGAGCTTTCTTCTTGGTGTTATCCTTTTCTTCCTGACGTTTCACTGGAAGGTGTGTTCCATAGCTGGGCTCCAGAGATAGCACTAAGGCTGTATGGTCTTCTAAGAGAGTCCCAGGAACGGGGGGAGTGGGCTTGGTAAAGAGGAAGCATCCTTGTCTTCTCCCTTGAGAGCAGAGGAATGCCAGAGGTGCCACAGTTGGACTGACCTTTGGGAAAGCAGGACCCCCACTTCCTACTTTATCAAAACCATGAAGAAGGGAGGCGGTGTAGAAAGGGGGGAGTCTGGGGAGCAGGGACCTGGGGCAGCAGCTGTCAACCAACTGATGTGGAAATATTAGACATTTCAATAGTGAGTATGCCATAATATAACATGCTGCTGAATAGCAGCTTTGCCCTGTTCATAAACCAACAGGAGTCCTGAATTTTCCAGATTTCCCCTCCCCTGGACATTTCTGAGTACCCACAAGAGCACTTACATGCATCCTTAGGTGCATCTCAGCCCTGCCGAATTGAAGATTCTAGAGAAGATCGTGGGTCCTCTGAGAGTTCACTAGGTCGGTGCTGTGACCCTGGTTTTGGTTCTACTGACTTCGTTGCTCTGGAAATTTTCATTCTCTAACAATGAAAGTCATCTCACATCATGCTTTCCCACAAAATCTCAAAGCCCACCCAGAGCCATCCATCAGTCAAGAGCTTGCAGACTCAAATCAAACAATGTCAGTGACTATGCTCCATACTGTATAACAAAAATAATGCCCTTAGTAGGCCTCTAATGAGGGAGACAAAGCAAGCCCAAATAAAATACAGTCAGTTCTCAAGTATCCAAATGCTGTATCTCAAGTATCTGAAATAGTGGAACATCTAGCTCAGCCATCTGTCTTTTTCTCTGATGTTTTGCCCTGAGATTCCTTGATACATTTCTCAATTTTATTCACTTAAAACCAACCTTAACATCACCTTACCCTGAACAGAGGTGTCCCAGAAGGGATAAAATGACAAGAAGTTGCCTGATGGTTCCAGAAAGTTTGTGCAAAATATTCTACAGAGCAGGCAATAAACAGCCCTATAATCAAGAAGTTGCTTGTTCCTTAGGAAGTATCAGCCTCAGCAATCACGTCACAGTATAGCTAATTATAGCTGTGCCAAACTCTGGCCTCACTGGTCTGGTGACCTGGAGCGCCAAGGTCAGGGGCTGGAGTGTGACCTTTGATGGGACCTCATCTCCGGCAGGCTTCCTGGCTCTTGCTTTCACCATCCTGTGGGAGTGCCCAGTTTTGCTGTGGTATGACGTTTGGGTTCCACGTTCTGCCCTCTTCCAAGAAGGGCCCTTGTGACCAAGTAACAGTCATGCCACCCTGGCTGCAGTGATAATGTCATCTCAGTTACATAACGCCTTAGCCAACTCCCAGCATGGAAAGCAGACTGTTTGTGTCCAGTGTCCCTAATACTCCCCAACTTGGTCCATAGGGGGTGGGAGGAGGCAGGGGGTTGGGGAGTGTTAGGAAGATATGGTGCATGTCTTCAGTTCTGTAGTGGACTGCCCCACTGAGCAGGGTCTAGAGGGGCAGAGAAAACTAGCCACAGATACCCAGTACCGCTGTCTTAATTTTGTAGGGTTGCCATAGCAACATACTACAAACTGGGTTGTTCCAAACAACAGAAATTTATTCTCTCACTATTCTGAAGTCCAGAAGTCTAAAATCTAGGTGCTGGTGGAGGTGAAGCCTGTAGGAAAGAATCTCTTCCTTGCCTCTCTTACAGCTTCTGGCTGTGGCCGGCCATCCTCAGCATTCATTGGCTTGGGGCATAACTCAGTCCACTCAGTTCCTGCTTCCATCATAACATAGCATTTTCCATCTGTCTTGTCTCTTTCCCTCTTCTAAGGAAACCAGTCATTGGATTTGGGCCCACCCTACTCCAGTATGACCTCATCTTAATTAATTCCATCTGCACTTATGCTATTTCCAAATCAGATTATATTCTGAGGTACTTGGGGTTAGAATAGCAACATATCTTTTGAGGGTACAGAGTTCAATCCATAACAACCTCAGAAGATTAACTGTATGAAAGATACAAAGGCATCTGCTGCCCCCAACTAACATGCAAAGTATATATATCATCCTTTAGACACTACAAGGTACAAAGAAACTCCGCTCCCACTGTGATCTTACAGTCCTTCTGGAAGGACTGTACCCAAAGTACACTGGTGGATAAATATCTATTGATTTTTGGAAAATTATTCACCCAATGGAGAAAATACTAATAAATTTTTAAATAAATAAGTGCTCAGCCTGAATCCCCTTATATCAGGAGTCTTCTCAGTTGGGGTACCTGCAGAAATAAGTGGCAAATACATGCCTGGGTCCCCTCTGCTTCCCTAATCACAGTCCCCACCTGAGCCCCAGGTCATGTGTGCCCAGAAAAGCTGGCCCAGTGGTCCTGGTGCATGATCCTTGTTAGGAACCTCTGCCTAGATGCATATCCATTCAAAAAGGACCCATTCCTACAGGGGGAGCAAATAGCTGTGCTGATGTGGGAAACTCTAACATTTCCCCACAACTTCAGACTCTTCTGAGGCCATAGTTCTCTGAGATCCATTAAATTGGTTTAATTTCCTTTACCACAATGGTCTGGAATGCCAAAGAGTTTATTACCTGGTGGGCTCCTTTCTTTTAACTAAACCTCAGACATGCAGAGAAGCAAAGGCATGGCCCAGAAAACTGACATAAGGAGATAAGAGTTAGGGGAACCGTGTAATTTATCATCCAAACCAGGACACTTCAGAGCGTGAACACAGGCTCTGTTGATAATTATGCTGGGACACTAGGTGTAAACCATGGTGTACGGTCATGTTAATGAGAGTGCACAACTTTTGCAGCTGGGCTTTCTTTTGTTCCTACAAGTAAGGATGAAACACATTAGTTATTAGTTGTGACATGGATACAGAGAAGGCATGTGAATTCGTTCATCACTCTTCCAGCAGCATCACAAAGTAAAAAAGAGGTCAATGCCACCAGCACCACCACCACTACCCTCCTCATTAAGAATACCCAGTCTCTAAAATTCAGGGCTCACAGAGCGAAACACAGATGGGGAGAAGAGATACAAGACTCATGTTACAAAAAGATTCACCCCTTGATTCTGTTAAATGGCCTTCTTTCTCTGCTGGTACATAAATGGATGACTCCATTTTCACAGATTCAGCTTGAACATTTCAGACATTCTTCTTTATACAAAATCATGGCAAAATTAAAAGTAGTAATGTTATGCTATTATGTATAAACATTTTGAAAAACAACTTAGGTTGCTGGATTCTATGAAGAAAATGTTATATGGACACCGCCTGACCTATATTCATAAGTTTGGGTTTTATAATACTTCTTGTTGCTGAAGGAAATGACAAAAACAAGTACAGGTATCCCTCTTTGAAAGAAGTGTATTTCTTTCAAAAAGTATTAAGAAATGAAAATAAGAAAAGTACAGTGTGTTTGAAAAATGTTATAGCACGTGACTTGACTATGACTTCGGCACTGGACCTCACCAGAGAGAGTTACTGCATCAGTTGCAGCTGGCATGAAAAGCTATTCAGTGCTGTCCTAGGCCAAAGGAAGGACACGGACTTCATGGCCACTTTCCACAGTATAGGTTGACCAAATAGCAGGCTGCTTGGTCTTAACAGGAGGCCAAAAGCTCCCACTACTTCCTGAAATCCTGCCGCCAAAGAGTGATTATATTGGTGGCTCAAATAATCATATCAAGTTTAGTTATCCTAGGAAGCTGTCATATCTTTAAAATACACTTCTCAAACTGGATGTGTCAGGAGGTACTCAAAGCCACAGCATAAATAGAGTGCATCTTCTTGGAGAGCCAGTTATTCAACAACTTGAGGAAAGCAATGACAGAGTGAACCATTTACATGGCAATCAATAGGAGACTCCAAAGAAATGTTATACTTACGGAATCCCTTCAAGCTATTCCCCAAACCCCCAGGAATATCATTTCATGTATTAAATCCATCTCTGTGCACCAGGTCTGGTTTGGTGCTGCCTCTGCTCTTCTGTCATTTCTCTCTCTTTGCGCGAATGCCACATGGTTTTAATTGTGTACAATTAAGTAATACCTTCCTTTTCGAATGTTTCTGCTTGTTTTTTGCTTTTTATTCATTCCAATAAACTTTAAGCATCTTTTTCCAAGTATCTCAAAAAAATCCTGTTGAGATTTTTATCATCCTTGTGTTAAATATAAATTAATTTGGCAAAAATTGACATCTTTATATAATTCCATCTAACCATGAACATGGTATATCTCTCTTTTCACTAAAACGTGTTTTATATTTCGAAGTTTTATAGTTTTCTTCCTAAATATCACACACATCTCTTATTAAAGTTTTATCTAGGTGTGTGTTGTTTTCAATTTTTGTGACTTCTGCTACAGTGTTTTCCAATTATACTTTCAGTTTGATTCACTGAGAAGCTGACATCTTATATGTGAAATGGAAGAACATGTCCATTAGAACAAGTCCACTCCCTCCAAAAATGGAAATTAAATTAATGCAGGGTAGGTGGAGTTTGCCTGTAAACTGATGGTAATCATACCTCTCTCATAAAGTCGTTGTGTTGTTAAATAATTATCCTTAATGATTATTCTTAATGGACTTCTTAGAACAGAGCCTGCCACACAGTGAATGTTCCTTAAATGTTAACTATTACTTTCATCATCATTATTACTGTTATTATTTTTAGGAGGAAAGGTATAATCATCATTAACTTTGCAAGCCACAATGCCAGAGACAAGATGTGGCCCTGTCCCCCCTCGCCCCAGGGTAGCTAAAGGGTAAGTGGGGGAGCCTCAGAGGTCCTCAGAGGTCAAAACCTGGGACCCTAAGTTCTTCAATTAGACAATCCATAGTCCATGCACAGTGCACAGAATGAACATTCAGCGAGTCCTTACTATGTGCATGCCACTATTCTTGCTGAACCATCCCAGCAGTGTTAAAGACATTCAGTGTAGTTGGGCCTCAGGGTTTGTTGCAGCAATTGGTAGTTTTATTCACGTTTGATATCCCACTGGATTTTCGTAAAAACCATATCTGAAATAGGCAGGAAGTGGCCGTGGCAGGATAACAATCCCAACCTAGGGCTGGGTCCCTTCCCCCTTTCACCCCCTCCACACACCCCAGACTCCTCCATCAGCCCCCACCCTCCAACTGCTCTGACTCAAAGTCAGATTTAAAGTTGGCGCACAGGCAATACTTCAGAAGAATAAGCAAAGCAATGAAGGTCTGAAAAATTATACCAAATTATTGTTTTCTTGAATCCCATTCCTCCCTTTCTGTTCTAGTTTGCTAGCTGCTGGAATGCAATATGCCAGAAACAGAATGGCTTTTAAAAAGGGGAATTTGATAAGTTGCTAGTTTATGGTTCTAAGGCCAAGAAAATGTCCCAAATAAAGCAAGTCTATTAAAATGGCCAAATTAAGGCATCCAGGGACAGATAGCTTGGTTCAAGAAAGACCAGTGAAGTTCAGGGTTTCTCTCTCAACTGGAAAGGCTCATGGCAAATATGGTGATGTCTTCTAGCTTCCTCTCCAGGCCTCTTGCTTTATGAAACTCCCCCAGGGGCGTTCTTCATCTCCAAAGGTCGCTGGCTGGTGGACTCTGCAGTTCTCATGTCTGCTGCTCTCATCATTCTCAAGCGTTCTCCAAAATGCTTCTTCTTTTAAAGGATTCCAGTAAACTAATCAAGACCCACCTGGAATGGGTGGAGTCACATTATTCAAAAGTTAATACCCAAAAGCTTTATAGTTTTAGCTTTTACACTAAAGTCTATGATCCCTCTCAAATTAGTTTTTGTGTTGGGTGTGAGGTAGGAGCAAAATACCTTTTTCATATGGAATCCAGTTCTTTTGACACCCTTTCTTTTTTTTTTAATTAATTAAAGAAAAAAAGAAATTAACAAACATTTAGAAATCATTCCATTCTACGTATGCAATCAGTAATTCTTAACATCATCACATAGATGTATGATCATCATTTCTTAGTACATTTGCATCGATTTAGGAAAAGAACTAGCAAAACAACAGAAAAAGGTATAGAATGTTAATATAGAGAAAAAAAAATAATAATAATAATAAAATAAAACAAAAGAAAAGGAAAAAGAAAAAAAACATAAAACAAACAAACAAAAAACTATAGCTCAGATACAGCTTCATTCAGTGTTTTAACATAATTACATTACAATTAGGTATTATTGTGCTGTTCATTTTTGAGTTTTTGTATCTAGTCCTGTTGCACAGTCTGTATCCCTTCAGCTCCAATTACCCATTATCTTACCCTGTTTCTAACTCCTGCTGGTCTCTGTTACCAATGACATATTCCAAGTTTATTCTTGAATGTCGGTTCACATCAGTGGGACCATACAGTATTTATCCTTTAGTTTTTGGCTAGACTCACTCAGCATAATGTTCTCTAGGTCCATCCATGTTATTACATGCTTCATAAGTTTATTCTGTCTTAAAGCTGCATAATATTCCATCGTATGTATGTACCACAGTTTGTTTAGCCACTCGTCTGTTGATGGACATTTTGGCTGTTTCCATTTCTTTGCAATTGTAAATAACGCTGCTATAAACATTGGTGTGCAAATGTCCGTTTGAGTTTTTGCCCTTAATTCCTTTGAGTAGATTCCCAGCAATGGTATTGCTGGGTCATATGGCAATTCTATATTCAGCTTTTTGAGGAACCGCCAAACTGCCTTCCACAGTGATTGCACCATTTGACATTCCCACCAACAGTGGATAAGTGTGCCTCTTTCACCGCATCCTCTCCAGCACTTGTCATTTTCTGTTTTGTTGATAATGGCCATTCTGGTGGGTGTGAGATGATATCTCATTGTGGTTTTGATTTGCATTTCTCTAATGGCCAGGGACATTGAGCATCTCTTCATGTGCCTTTTGGCCATTTGTATCTCCTCCTCTGAGAGGTGTCTATTCAAGTCTTTTTCCCATTTTGTAATTGGGTTGGCTGTCTTTTTGTTGTTGAGTTGAACAATCTCTTTATAGATTCTGGATACTAGACCTTTATCTGATATGTCGTTTCCAAATATTGTCTCCCATTATGTAGGCTGTCTTTCTACTTTCTTGATGAAGTTCTTTGATGTACAAAAGTGTTTAATTTTGAGGAGCTCCCATTTATTTATTTCTTTCTTCAGTGCTCTTGCTTTAGGTTTAAGGTCCATAAAACTGCCTCCAATTGTAAGTTTCATAAGATATCTCCCTACATTTTCCTCTAACTGTTTTATGGTCTTAGACCTAATGTTTAGATCTTTGATCCATTTTGAGTTGACTTTTGTATAGAGTGTGAGATACGGGTCCTCTTTCATTCTTTTGCATATGGATATCCAGTTCTCTATGCACCATTTATTGAAGAGACTGTTCTGACACCCTTTCTTTAAAAGAATATTTTTCTCCATTGTATTGCTTTGGTGCCTTTGTTAAGAATAAAATGATTAAAAGTAAAAAAAAAAAAAAAGTTAATACCCACACCTTTAGAAAATGTTTATAAGAAAATATTTCTTATTGTAAGCTTTTAGAGCAGACATATCAAATCCAGAGTGGTGATTATTATTTCTGGATTTTGAAAGGCTGTTTAATATATATATAACCTGATATATATATTATATAATATATATTATATTATATAATGTACAGTATATATATATTATATATATATATAATATATATATCAGCTTTGTTCTTATTAGAGATAAGAACAAAGCTGAACAGGTTGGGATTAAAGTAATTCAGAGCATAGGGATAAGGAAGACAATGGCTGTATTTTAGGACCACACATCCTGTTTGAGACCAATGGAAGAAAGGTTTATTTGGTCTGGAACTGAAAATTTCTGTAGTGCATAATCTAATTCAACCTATCTGTATAGCTCATTTAAACAATTGAAACACAGGGAGCATAGAATAAAAAAGAGGTCCTTTAATCCTGTATAGATTATTGTAATGCCTGAATACATCCTAGAGTATATTAAGCAGATAATCAAAAAGTATTGGCAAAGTCCCTGAGGGATGGGAGAAAGAATATGGAACTATTAAAACTTACCATCAGGGAATCCCCTGATACTGTGTCAAACTTGAGGGACACCCAAATCAATAGGCCATGCCCTCGATCAGGAGGCTTACTCTTGTGAAGCTTATGTAGGTAGTGGAGAAACTTAGACTACCCATAGGCATGCCTAAGAGTTACTTCTGGAAGACCTCTGTTGTTGCTCAGATGTGGCCTTTTTCTCTCAAAGCCCAACTCTGCAAATGAAATCATTGCCCTCCCCTTTATGTGAGATATGACTTCCAGGGGTGAAAGGCTCCCTGGAGACATGGGAGAGGACTCCCAAGTAGGAATCCAGACCATGGGATCAACAATTCCATTCTGACCACAAGGGGGAAAAGAAGTGTAATTAATAAAGTATCAGTGACAGAGAGAGTTCAAATAGAGTCGAGAGGCTACTCTGGAGGTTGCTTTTATGCAAGCTTCAGTTAGACCTTGCTACCTGTCATAACCAGCCAACCCCCAACCAGGACCATTCTAGCCAATCCTAAAGAACACCTAGGGCAATATATAAGATTCCACAAGGGTTCCATGCACTAGAGTAACTTCCCAGAAACCTACAACCTCCAGATGGGTCCCGGGTCCAGATAAGCCCTGAAACCTAGCCATCCTCTCCTAAACATCAGTAGTTCCATCTCCCTACCCCATATTGGTGACAGACCCTTCGAATATGAAAACTTTAGAATTGCCATAGCCCAGACACCCTAAAGAGAGGGATGGAAAGATCAGAGGTGATGGTGGAGTTATACATAGAAGATAGGATATAACAAATGAATATGAATGACGAATCATTAAACTGATATCTCTTTTAGTCTCCAGTATTTTAGAGCAGCTAGAATTAAAAACCTAAAATTGTGAAATTGTACCCATGTCAAAGTCTGAAATGTGTTATACAACTAATTGTGGTGCTGTGCTTGGAAAATTATAGTTTTTCGTATATATGTTATTGTTCACAAAAAAGAAAAAAAAGCGAACTGTGATGATAAAAAAGTATTTAAGCCCTCTATCCTCATATATTCTGGAGCAGCTAGAAGGAAAAATCTGAGAGGATTGTATGGTAGCCCATGACAGACTCTGGTATCTGTCTTGTAACTAATTGTTGAAGAGTACTTTGAAAACTTGCTTTTTTATTTCTTTGCTTTGTAATATATGTTATACTATACAATAAAAAGGTTAAAATTTTTTTTAAAAGTTAATGCCCACAAATGGCTGAGTCACATCTCTGAGGAGATAACCTAATCAAGTTCCCAACCTATAGTGCTTGTTCTAGTTTGCTGGCTGCTGGAATGCAACATACCAGAAACAGAATGGCTTTTAAAAAGGGGGATTTAATATGTTGCTAGTTTATAGTTCTAAGGCCGAGAAAATGTCCCAATTAAAACAAGTCTATAGAAATGTCCAATCTAAGGCATCCAGGGAAAGATAGCTTGGTTCAAGAAGGCCAATGAAGTTCAGGGTTTCTCTCTCAAGTGAGAAGGCACATGGCAAACACGGTCAGGATTTCTCTCTTATCTGGAAAGGCACGTGGCAAACACGGCGTCATCTGCTAGTTTTCTCTCCTGGCTTCCTGTTTCATGAAGCTCCCTGGGAAGCGTTTCCTTCTTCATCTCCAAAGCACTGGCTGGTGGACTCTGCTTTGTGGTGTTGCAGCGTTCTCTGCTCTCTGTTAATTTCCTTCATTCTCCAAAATGTTTCCTCTTATAGGACTCCAGAAACTTATCAACACCCACTCAAATGGGTGGAGACATGTCATCCCCTAATCCAGTTTACCAACCACTCTTGATTAAATCACATCTCCAGGGAGATGATCTGATTACAGTATTGAATAGGAATTATTCTGCCTTTATGAAATGGGATTTAGATTAAATCATGGCTTTTCTAGGGAACATACATCCTTTCAACCAGCACAGTACTGTATAGGGATTAGAAAAGAAATGGTTGCTCCCACAAGATTGATTAGGATTAAAACATGGCTTTTCCAGGGCCCATGAATCCTTTCAAACTGTCACACCTCCCCACTCATTCCCACCTGGCAGTTTATTGGTCTAGTGAATCTCAGAGCTAAGAAGTGCTTCTGGGCCATCCAGTCATTCCAGGTACCTGCAGTTGAGTGGTATGCATATTTATCTAATGGACTCTAATCCCAACTCTTAAGCTTTGTAGGATAAAAGGGTGATCACCTCTAATGATCATTTTATGTACATTATTGCCTCGTGGGGCCGTGTAAGTCAATTTGAGATTCTGGAGAGAACGAATGGAAGCTGCGGACTGCAGTTGGTCAGTCGGCATCTCACCTGCAGTAGGGAAGAGGATGTTCTGTTGTTAGCACCGCAGAGTCCATCCCTGTCCAGCCGCCTGATGTACGCTGACACATTTTATAGCACAAATAAATGCACAAAACTGTTATGCGAATATTTATTACCTCAACTCAATAGCCATCATAAAGAGAACTGTTTAATATTCCCTCTCTATGTGTGCAGAGTATTTCCCTTAACTCCTCTGGAATTGCTCCAGGCTAATCCCTTATAACCCTGGGTTAGGGCCTTAAACCCCCTGCTGGACCACATTAAATTATTTGATTCCGCTCAGCAACCAGTGAACATTCTTGTTACGGTAAATGGTGCTCTCGCAATTTTTACTGATTTGCCTTTATCATTTCCATATTTCCATTAGTAGCTCAGCACCAAAGCACCCCATAATCACTTATGGAGCTGGATTTTAGAACTCATGGGCATAGAGCTTTCTACTGTGGAATAAAGACCCTGACATTTTTAGTTATCAGCTGCTTATGAGCACTTTCTAAATGCCTGACACTGCCCAAAACGGTGCTGTGAAGGAAGCAGAGTTCAAGCAGAACCTGGCTCCCCAGCTCCTACTCCACATCAGTAAGCCACTATCCACGTAAGAAAACTGAAGCACGTACACACGGGGTTGCAGCTCAGGCGACAGGTGGGAGCTCCACATGGGTGACACGGATCAGTGCAGCCGTGTTTCCAGGGGACCGGGGTAGGCAAGGAGTGAGCCTATCTTGATGGAGTAGCCTGAGCACAGACCCAGGATGTGGTGGCCGCCAGGGGGGGGCATCTCATTGGCCCAAGGAGAGCAGTGGATGCGAGTGGACTATCAGTATCAGACAAGGGGCCCTGGAGAGACAGAAGGACACGCAACTGTCCTTACACCGTTAGGATCTGATTTCATTCATTTTTCCCAGGGCCAGAAAATTGTTAGATCTGATGGGATTTTTCATCTAATTCATAGCTCTGTCAGAGCGAACTGTAAATTGAAAGGGTTTTTTATTTGTTTTGATTTCAAGTTTCCTAGAATTTAGGGTTTTTGGATTGCCGTCAAATTCTTCCACTCTTTGTTTGTTTATTCTGGCGGGGAGCCTTTTACATGTAGATGATTGGGATGAGGCCGCCCCATCCACATCACAGCTGTGTTTATTGCTATAAAGCACCTATCCCCCATAAGTCCTTCCTTTAGAATGGTGGATTGGGGGAAACAAACAGCTCTGTGTTAATTTAAATATTACATGTTTATGAAATACATATTTTAAATCTATATATGCATTAAAAGACTTAGAGAACTATCAATATATGAAAAGCATCATTCCCTAAAGCAGTTAAATATTTAGAGGGAAAATAACAGGATTTCCCCTGTGTAGTTTATTAAACGTTAGAAACTTAGACCCTCTCTGTTAATGGCTGTTTCTTGCTGAGTGATATGGATTGTTTCCACTGGGCACAGCTCACTTCTCTCTGCATTAAACTTCTTTTCCATTAGTCATATGATCAAAAAATTAAAATTAACGGTTGCATGGGTTAGGATTTGGTTTAGCTGGAAACAGAGTGATTCTTTCTCTCACGTGAAGGCAAGCTGGAGGTAAGCTGCCCAGGGTTGGTGTGGTGGCTCCATGGTCATCAAGAACCCAGGCACCTTATTTCTGTCCCTCCCCCATCCTTAGTATTTGGCTCCCATCATCAAAATTGTCTCACAGTGCTAAATGGGTGCTGGTATCCCAGCCATCAGGGTCATATTCCTGGCGGAAAAGAGGTAATATGGAGGAAGGCAATGGAGTGACCCCGGCTCTGGGCTCTTTAAAGAACTTTCTGCTGATACTTCATTAGCCTCCTCAAGATGCAAGGGAGGCTAAACAGTGCAGTCTTTTAGCTTATCACCCAGTAAAGAGAGAAGGGTAATTGGGTAAGCAACTCAGTGACTATGCCATAGTTATATTATGTGGTTATCTGAAATTTTAATATGCTTGTAAATCACTCAGAGTGTTTGCAATAATTACAACTGTTTTAAAGTGAAGAGTAACTAATATTATAAAGAAATCAGCATTGTTAGGGAAGTGGTAGAGGAGCAGCATTTTGGAAAAAAAGCCCTAGACAGATATCAGAAAACGTGGTCTCAACTCCCTGCGCCTTGAGGGGTTGACTTCTCTAGTGAAAATGAGGGTAGTGATCTTAGTGTCCACATTAGTCAGTGTTGGTCTTACTGTCCTAACTCCCCCTTTTCTACATTGCCCAAGAATTTCACCTCCCTGCTCTCTCCTCTCTCTACCCTCTGTCACCTGTTCAAGCCAGAACCATCTCACCTGTACTCCCTCACAATAGCCGTAACTGGGCTTCTTGGCTGGTCTCCCTGTCCTGCTGTTTGCCATCTCACTGCCATAATCTGACCCTTTTTAGGCAACAGTGTGAGGAGGAGAGGCAGCTCCCTATTCCCATCCATGATCCTGGCCCATGACTTCTCTTTTATTCTCTTTTCTGCCTCCTATCTCCTTCCACGCTCACAGCCCCTCCCCTCCATGCTCAGAGCCCCTCCCCTCCACACCCACAGCCCCTCCCCTCCATGCCCACAGCCCCTCCCCCTCCACACTGACAGCCCCTCCCCCTCCAAGTTTATACCCCCCTTAAGCTGCAGAGCTGAGAGTTGCAAGGAGCAAGAAAGTCATCTAGCCAGCCCTTCTCCAGTCTCACTTCCTGCTCTTGACAGTGACAGAGAATTATGATGTCCCCAGTCCAATTTTGAACTACTCTATTAAAGAGTTCTTTCTTTAGCCATCCCATAATTTCTACCTGTCACCAGAGCCTTGAAAAAATGATAAACTCAGTCAGGCACTCCTGAAACATGAGTTTAGATACTTTTAAGAAGGGTTACTGATGAACCCTCCAGGATCAATTAAATATGAAACTATATATTTGAAATATATATGTATATATAGAGAAATATATAGAGAGACATATAGAGAGAAAGAAAAAATAACTGTATATTTGAAATATATATATAGAGAGAGAAATATAGAGAGAAAAAATAAATAAATATATACTTGAGCTGTTATATAAAATTGTTTGACTAACCTAGTTAATTATGGGATACATCACCCAAAAGTAATGATTTGTTTTATTTTTTAAGTAGTTTATATTTTAACCTTTCTTCCTGAGTATCATTTTATGGTGGGGAGATTTATGTATGAAAATAAAAATATGTAATATTCAGTGTGGAGAAAAATGCTGATCTCCATCTTCTTTGTAGTAGGCAGCCCCCAGCTATTCCAGGTCTTTAAGGTACAAGTTGTGAAGAAGGGAGGCTGTATTATTTTCCTAGGGCTGCTGTATCACAAACTGGGGCGCTTTAAACAACAGAAACTTCTTCTCTCTCGGTTCTGGAGGCCAAGAATCCAAATTCAGGGTGTGGGCAAGTCCCCGCTCCTCTGAACACCTTGGAGGAGAATCCTACATGGCCTCTTCCATCTTCTGGTGGCCCCAGGCATTCCTTGGCTTGTGGCCGCATCACTCCAGGCTCTGTCTCATGTGCTCTTCCATATTGGGTTAGGGCCCACCTAACCCAGTTACAGACTACAGATGTGACCTACCCTGATCACAAATTCCAGGCACCTGTTTCCCAATGAGGTCCCATGCACAGGTACCAGGAGCTAGGACTTCAGTGTCTCCTTTTGGAGAACACAATTTAAACCAGAACAGGGGCCAAATCAAGTCCCCATACCCCACCCGTTGTAACTGTAACGAGATCCATTAGAAACCCAGTCTGGCTAACATCGACTCTCACGGTGATCTGAAACCTCACTGCTCAGAGTCTGGTTCATGGGCCCCTCAGCATCAGTCTCACCTGGGGGCTCATGAGAAATGCAGAACCCCAGGTCCACCCCAACATCAGTGAGACGAAGACACAACCAAAACTCATCGCTCTGACTTTTGTCAGGGTTATGCTGAAACACTCATCCCCCCATCACCAACACCACCTTTTAAAAAAATAAATAAGGCATTCGCTTAACAATTAAAAATACCCATATCATCCCCATTCCCCCCATCTCCGCTCTCTACTTTGACTTTCCTTTTCCATTGTGGGGCTGCTCTCTCTCGTCCTTCACTTTCTCCTAATACCACACAGTGTATAGGGGGTGTCAGCGCTCACAGGTCATCATAACACCTCTGTGCAAGTGCAGATGGTGGACTTGGTCAAGGGCATGGGGACACTGGAAACCAAGTGCCAAGGAGCCTCCACCTTGTCACATTGTTCCTCTCCGGTGATGTCACACACACTCCTTTCCTGAGCCCTCATTTTAAAACACGGTTTAACTAAGCAGAGAGGGGGAAACCACCAAAGGGATCTTGGTTCTGTTCCCTGGCCTTTGGGAGTTTCACCTCATTTGTCTTAAGAGTGCTTACTCACCCCCAAATTACCCATAGAGATAGTGACCAAGTTCCCCAAAACCCAGATAGATTTTCTAGTGCTCACCCCTTTCTCTCCTCACCAAGTCTTCCTTTTCCTTAAAAAAGTGGCATGGAGGAAATGCTTTTAGGGAACAATCCTAACGAAAATGCTTTGTCTCGAGGAAGGCCCAGTTAGCCATTCTAGCATCGTCTAATCATGGGGACAGGGAGCATCTGGGCACAGCAGAGACACTTAAAAGGAAGGAGGCTCTCTTAGAAAGCTAAGTGTAGGCTTGCCGTACAAGCCCCATTTGCATTCGTATATATCCACCCAAATGACGTGAAAACTTATGTCCACACAGAAACCTGCACGTGGATATCTGTAGCACGTTTATTCACAATTGCCCCAAATTGGAAGCAACCGAGATATCTTTCAGTTGGTGAATACATGAACTGTGGCACATCCCAAATTTGGAATAGTATTCATTGATAAAAAAGAAATGAGCTATCAAGCCACAAAAAGACATGGAGCTGTGCGGGCCACGGTGGCTCAGCAGGCAAGAACGCTTGCCTGCCATGCCCAAGGACCCGGGTTTGATTCCCGGTGCCTGCCCATGTAAAAAAAATACATGGAGTAACCTTGCATGTATATAAGCTAAGTGAAAGACGGCAGTCTGAGAAGGCTGTTTACTATGTGATTCCAATTATATAACGTTGTGGAAAAAGCAAAACTATAGAGACAGTGAAAAAATCAAAGGTGGCCAGGGGTTCAGAGGTGGAAAGAAGGGTAAATAGGTGAACCCAGGACATTTTTAGGGCAGTGAAACGATTCTGTCTGAGGCTGTCATGGTGGATACATGACAACATGCATTTGTCAAAACTCAGAGAATTTTAAACACAGAAAGTGAACCCTAATGTAAACTTGATGGGCTTTAGTTGCTAACAACGTATCTGTATTGGTTCATCAAAAAAAAACAAATGTACCAGTTGCTTAGAATAGGGGAAAGGGGTGAAGAGGAGAAACAAGAGTGATATATGAGAACTCTGTGTACTTTCTGTGCAATTTTTCTGTAAACCTAAAACTGCCCCAAAAAACAAAGTAAAAAAAAAAAAAAAAAAAAGGAGGGCGGCCAGAGTGGCTCAGCAGGTAGAGTTCTCATCTGCTGTGCCGGAGACCTGGGTTCAATTTCCGGTGTCTGCCCATTAAAAAAAAAAAAAAAAAAAAAAGGAACGGGGAGGCAGTGAATGAAGGACCACAGATGGCTGTCCTCAGCCCTTCCCTGTGCCACCAGAAGAAGCAACCCCATTTCTACCCCCACTCAGACAACATACACTTCCGCTTTATGCCAAAAGGCTCCCTAACAATCTTGGTGCGGAGCGGCTGTGTGTACATCTTGGTGGGCCCTCCAAGGTGAGGCCAGGGAGCCTGATGGACGGACAGGTAGGTCCACGAAGCCACTTCACCGAGCTTGGAGGACAGCCTGAGAAAGCCAGGTGGGGCGCCCAGGCTGGTTCAGGCCAGGAGCAAAGGGTGCGGATCTCACAGCAGGAGGGGACTGGAAGAGGCAAATCTGGTGAATACACTTTGCCCCAACTGCAATTTCTAAAAAGGAACAGACCCGCCATGCCAGATGTTGGTCTTTGAAACATTAGAAGTCCTTTTTCCGGCCTTTCCCAACCCATAAGAGTCATTCAGTTCTTGACCTGTCTCTTTTCTTTGCCTTCAGGTCCACATTAGCCAACTGTACTCAACTGACAAGCTCATCATTGAGAATCAAGAGAAGCCCAGGACCTAGGGGCCTGGGGACCTGCCACCACCGGCACCCATGGACCACCTTCGCCATCCATTCTCCGCCTGCGAGGGGGGCCTCAGCATACACTAACGACCTCTTACACCAGCTTAAAATAGCCTCTTGCTCTGGCTGCCCTGTAGGAGTTGACAAACTGAGCAACATTTCTTTTTTTTTTTTTCCCCAACCTCCATGAGAAAGGATTACTGTCTCTCCCTAGTTCAAGTGTTAAAGTGTGGAGCTGGAACTCACTCAAACTAACACTGTTATTGGGTCTCCTCTCCGCCCCCACCCCGATTGTGTTACCCATTGCCACTTGTGTACACCATATCCACACTCTGTTTCTTGGTCCTTGACAATAAACAGATTTGTCTCCCTAAGCCTTTTGCAATCAGATAAATTCTCGGTCTCTCAGAAACCCGAGCTTTTCTCCGAAAGTCTCTTAGGAACTCAACTACCCTTTCATTTCCTGCTGACGGTGATGGAGAGACCAACAGGGAGCCCCACCCCTGAGCCCAGTCCTCCCTCATGGAGAGCAAGTCCAAGCATCGGGTGGGCTGGGGGAGGCAGCGGGTAGGAAGCCAGGACTGAAGGGGGTGGAGGGTCCAGCCCGGAGACCCTACAGCAGCGGTTTATACCTGGGCCCACTGCTGCAGCATAGGTGACACGTGTGCAGATACACACCTAGAGGCAGTGTTAGAGGGCAGGGTCTCAAGATCCACCCCAACCCCTCTGAACCAGAGTCTGCCTTCTAATCCACCGCCCCGCTGGCTGCTGGGCGCTCTGAAGGCTGAGGAAGGCTGCTGTCAACCCTGGTCCCCAAATCTGTCTGATGGCCAGGATCACCCAGAGAGGCTGAGAGTTTTATCAAGGCAGATTGCTCAGTCCCTCCCTCCCACAGATTCTGACTCAGTAAATACTGGGGTAGGGTACCATCATTTTATATTTTTGAAGCTCTCCCAGTGTTTCCAGTGTTTAGCCAGTTTGGGCACCCTCTCATCTTTGAGTATGTTTACAGATAATAAAGATGCCATTTGTACCTGTTGCTCCTTGGAAATACATCCGCTCAAAACCTACAGAAAGAATTTAGGAAATAGCTTTCCTTGATTTCTGGGGAGTTTATGAGGGGCCCAGACACTGTGAGGGTACTTTCTTGCTTCCCTTTGTACACAGTACTAAGTGAATCCATTACATAGGTGTTAAGTTTTGGAACAGGCTCATCTAAATATCTTCATAGCTGTGACACTTTCAGCAGCGTGCCATTAAACCGTCCCTCCCGGGACATTTTCATTTTCATCATCTTGTGAGCTGAGCAGGAGGCAGTCTGAACCCACGTCCATTTTCACCTGTATGTTAAAAGGATTGCATTTGCCCATCTCCTCTACCAGTCATAGAAGTTGCTGTAACAGTTCAAAATAGATTACACGTGCAGTCATCCTGGTTTCAGGATGCTTTTGTGCAAGGATAAAGTCATGTGTTCCTGTAAGACTATAAAGTTCTTAATGGGTCCAGAGTAAATTACATCTCTAAACAGCCCACGCATAGTCCTTGGGCGTGCAATATTAGAATAACCGTTCAGAGTAAGGAAAGTGCAGGTACCATGGGAAACGTGGTCTCCCCTCCAGCCAACGGCCACATACAGATTCACCAGTGCTGGCATCAAGGGCCACAGGTGACCATGTCCACTCTGCAGCTGTAGGGTATGTGACCTCTCAGCAACAGCTGCATCCAACCAACTAGTGCATGTCTCCTCTGATTTGTGTTTCTCGTAATTAATCTAAGCAACTGCTACTTAATAAATCTAAATCCAGATTTGAAATGCTCCCCTAAAAGTATCAAATCGCCAGCAGGCTGAAAAAGCTCTGTAGGAAGCTTATCCACCCAGAGTTGCATCCCAGGGTCAGTGGACCGAGCAAATTTCACTTATCCTGCAGGCCTTAAACAGCAGGTCGCTTTTGTGTTCGTTAAGCTACAGGAAAGTGTTTGAACATGCCAAGGGCCTTGATATCATAGAGCTAATTTTTGGAACTCAGATGAAAGTAACTATGCAATTAGAATTATAGAAAATCTGCATGAGAATTCTGCAAGATAAAAAGCCACACACAATGTGTCTTCATCCTCCCTCAAATTCCAGGTGTGGGTACAGCAGGCAGAGCCTAGCATTAAGTATTTCCCAAGTCAGAAGTCCTAAGGTTGGCTTGAGAACCTTGAATAAAATGACATTCCCATGAGGACAGTCCCTTGTGTTTCCACTTGCTTGCCCAGGCCCTGGCTTTGGAAGGGAGGACGTTGACGGGGAGCCTGTACCAAACATCCCTGTCACCCTCACATTCTCAAATGTGCCGATCCTGAAGGTAGAGTTCAGGCTGTGGTCTAGAATACCCTCATAAGTTAAACTCTCCTGAGACCATAGCCTTTGGCCAGGCACAGCTATTTCCCAGACCTGCACAGATAACATTTGAATGATTTGACTATAATGCATTAATACCAGGGAAATCCCAGAGAGCCAAGCACATTTTCTGATTGTTCTTGTTCTCTGGATTGTAGAAATGAAAGCAGCTCATCATGGAATTGAAGTAGAACATTTACTTATACTCTCGGCCCTGCCACCAAATAGAAGTTGCCCATAACTCCTCTTACCCATAGCCTCACCCACCACCTCAACCCCCTCAATATGACCCAGCATCCAATCCAACACCAAGGGGCCAGGCCTTGGATGTGGCCTACAGTGATGACAGAGTTTGAGAACTGATAGACAGTAGAGCTGCCCTGGTCCCACTTCCAGGTCTGCAGACATGAAAGCCAAGGTGATGGGCTTCTCTTGGCCATTCATGGACCCAGGCCCTCTCCACCACGCCCTTTTGCTCATCTCTTAATTCATGCATTCAATATTGACTGAGAGCTAATGAGAGCCAGGTTCCAAGGAAAGACGGGGAACAAGGTGCAACCCCTGCCTCTACACAGCTTGCAGTCTAGCAGAGAAGGGAGCAAAGAAATAAGCAAATCGCAACCTTGATGGATGCTATGAAAGGGGAGGTATGGGGACTATAGCTGGTGATGGTGAGACCCAGGGAAGGCCGCCACCAGGAAGGGGTATTTAAGCTTAAGATTATATGATGACAGCTTAGAAGTAAAAACCTAAAATTGTGGAACTATAACCCATACCAAACTCTGAAATTTGTTCTACAACTAATTGTTGTGCTGTGCTTTGATATTTATTGCTCTTTTGTATATATGGTATTTTTCATAAAAAGGTCAATTGTGATGATAAAAAAATATTTACTCCTTCTAACCTCCTATATTCTGGAGCAGCCAGAAGGAAAAATCTGGGAGAATGGTATTGTACCCCATGACAAACTCTGGGGTCTGTCCTGTAAACACTTGTTGAAGAGTACTTTGAAAACTATTGCTTTTTTCTTTCTTTGCTTTGTATATGTTATATTATACAATTTTAAAAGTTTAAAAAAAAAAAAAAGACAACCTACAGAATGGGAGGAAGTATTTGGAAACCACGTATCCAATAAGGGTTTACTCTCCAGAATCTATAAAGAAATCCTACAACTCAACAACAAAAAGACAAACAACCAATTTTAAAAATAGGCAAAAGACATGAATTGACATTTCTCAAAAAAAAAAATAGATAAGTGTTCAAAAAGCACATGAAAAGATACTCAACATCACTAGCCTTTAGGGAAATGCAAATCAAAAATCCAGTGAGATAGATATGTAGAACAGAATGATCATATGTTAAGAATGTCTGTGTTTCTTTCTTGTCATATTTTTTTTTAATTTAAAAATTAAAAAAAAAACTCCAGTGAGAAGGGTTGGGTGCCCAGGTGGCAGGGCAGTCCATACCTGTGTAGTACCCAGCCCGGTCTCGCAGCCCAACCCCAGCCTGGCTTTCCCACCCGCAGAGCCAGCATGGCTGCCAGCCGCCATGTCTTCTGGGGCCAGTGTGCGTGCTCTGCAGCCCCAGGTGGAGCAGCTCAAGCTGGAGGCCAGCATGGAGAGGATCAAGGTGTCTTAGGCAGCTGTGGAGCTTCAGCAGCACTGCGTGCAGAATGCCTACCAGGATGGCCTGCTGGTTCCGGGTGCCAACTGGGGGCAACCCCTTCTGGGAGCCCAGATCCTGTGTTTTCCTCTGAAGCTTGAGACGTTCATTAAGGAATGCCTTCAAACACAAGGTGAATGACTGTCTTCAAGTTTCAAGAAAATTCTCTTTCTGTGGCCTGGTCCTTTAGCCAAAATTTTACAAAAATTGATATGTTTCTGCTCAAATAAGGAAACTGGGTAAAAGAGTAGATCTTGCAAATATAATGACCTAGTTCTTTTGGTAAAGTGCTTATTACCTAAACAAAAATTCTACCAGCAAACATACCAAAATACATCTCTTTCATAAGTGAATTGCCAGTATTTCTATATCTGGAATACTTTATGTATTTTACTTACTGGATGTTTACATTTTAGGAAGGAAAAAGTTTTGCCTTTTAAAAATTAAAAAAAATATTTGTAAATAGTTGTTCCTAAAATTTTTATGCCATAAGAAAATTTGTTCCTATCTTGTAAATTTAGTTTCTACATGAAGATAAGCAACTATAAATTTGAGGAGAACTATAAATTTGAGAGATTTACTAATCAAATGATGTCTTGACCTTTCTAAATGAGAAGATTATTTTATTTTTAAACACTTATCATGGAGCTGTTTCAGCAAACTTTTTTGGGAAAGATTAGCATTGTATTATATACAAGATTGCCCCATCCTATGTATGAAGCAAATTTGCTCTGTCTTCTTAAGCTCCTCCATTTTATGATTGTGCTTTAATAAATACTACATTATTTCATTTCTTTAATAAATGTTTAAAATGTAACCTATGTTCAAATGGTTAAAACAAAGTAATGTGAAAATATTATAGCTTCAAAGAATTCTTAATGTTGCAATGTTTTATTTTGATGATGTGCCTTTCAGTTTGATTGGGACACTTTTTAAAAGGATACTTTATTTGTGTTTGTAATAATCTCTGAAGAATTTGGAAATAAAATTTCTGCTTGCTTAATGAAAAAAAAAGATTAGATGATGAGGAGTTGGCTGGGTGAAGGGTAGGAGAGGAGCTCTCCAGGCAGAAGGAATGAGAAAGCTAAAGCCCTGAGTCAGGAAAACATCCCAGGAACTAAAGGCATTCCAGGATGGTTGGTGGTCAGCATGGAGAGACAGGTAGGAACTTGTCCTCGGGGCACTAAGAAACTACTGAAGTTTTTAAGCAGGATGATGTTTCTGTTTTTTATGTTCACATTGTCTGCTGTAGAGGAAATAGATTGGGAGGGATGCAGGGAGAACACCTTCAGAAGGAAAGATTTTGGCATTATAATCCAGACAAGAGATGATGGTGACCTCACCTAGGGATGGCGACAGGTGAAATAGGAAGTAGAGTCCACATCACTGTGAGAAGGACTTGCTTTGGCAGGCCTGCTGTTCCCAAGAGGAGGAGAGGTGTGGGGAGCTGAGCCCCATCCTGGCAGGCCCACAGACTTAACAAGGACGTCCAGCTGAACCTCCCAACCAAGTCTGGTTTACACCAGTCAAGACCAGTCAACCCTTGGCCACATATAAATAATAAATTGCTCTTGAAGTCACAGAGTTTGGGAATAGTTTGTTATGAAGAAATGGCAAACCACTACAGAGAGTATCTAACATGACTCCTTCTCCTTGTTCTAGTTTACTAGCTGCCAGAATGCAATATACCAGAAATGAAATGGCTTTTAAAAAGGGGAATTTAATAAATTGCTAGTTTATAGTTCTAAGGCCAAGAAAATACCCCCAATTAAAACAAGTCTATAGAAATGTCCAATCTAAGGCATCCAGGGAAAGATACCCTGGTTCAAGAAGGCCAGTGAAGTTCAGGGTTTCTCTCTCAAGTGAGAAGGCACATGGCAAACACGGTCAGGATTTCTCTCTCATCTGGAAAGGCACATGGTGAACACGGCATCATCTGCTAGCTTTCTCTCCTGGCTTCCTGTTTCATGAAGCTCCCTTCTGCATCTCCAAAGGTCACTGGCTGGTGGACTCTGCTTCTCATGGCTGCATTGTCCTGCTCTCTCAGAATTTCTTGGCTTTCTCTCTTTTCATTCTCTTTTATAGGATTCCAGTAAACTAATCAAGACCCACCTGAATGGGTGGAGACACGTCTCCACCTAATCCATTTTAACAACCACTCTTGATCACTCAAGACCACATCAAGACCACATCAAGATCACATCAAGATGTGACTCCCTAAATCACATCTCCCGGGAGATGATCTAATTACAGTTTCAAACATACAGTACTGAATAGGAATTAGAAGAAACGATTACCTTTACAAAATGGGATTAGGATTAAAACATGCCTTTTCTAGGATACATACATCCTTTCAAACTGGCACACTCCTTCAGTTATTTTTCAGGGCCACATAACCCACCAAAGAGTAGACAGATAAACTTGGCCAAAACTGTGCATCTCCTGTGCAGAGCTGTTTCCCAAAATATCTTAGCAGGTCAAGTCTGCTGGTTTGAAGCTGTTTTATATCCCCAGAAAAGACATGCTCTAATCCAATCTTGTGGGCACAGATTTATAGGTGGGATTTTTTTTTTTTTTTTGGCTTTTAGATAATGTATTAAAGATACAAATGCCTATACATAAAGGGTAAACCAGTATCCATATAACATTACAGCAATAGAACGTTTACAGCTCATAGGCACTGGTCTCAGACATCCTATGCAGGCTAACAATGCCAAAGCAAATGATGCTTTTTTTTTTTTAGCATGGGCAGGCACCGGGAATCGAACCCGGGTCTCTGACATGGCAGGCAAGAATTCTGCCACTGAGCCATCATGGACCACCCACAAATGATTCTTTTTAATGCAATCTTGTCTAGCTTATGAAGAAAATACCTAGGCAGTAAAATTGAGCACAGATAGTTAATAACTAGCTCATGATAGAGCCAGGGTTTGAGCCAGTTAGTCCAGTTTCAGAGTCCATTCACCTAACCACAAAATTGCACTGCTAGAGAAAAAAGCCTTTGTTCAACAAGTAGAAGAATGTGGTTTGATAAAAATGCATTTTCAATAGGCCTTTCCTAGACTTCCAATTCCAAAATAACATCTTTGCCTTTTCAAGTGAGAGGGCAGCAAGTCTACTAGTTGATCACTATTTGTGAAGTGAGACTTCAGGATACGGAAAAAATGCTAAGCCCATGCTGTTGCATATCTACACTAAAGAGCAGTAGAACAATTCCATAACAATACTATTTTGTAATGGCATATTCCTATGAATGGGGCCTAGGAAACTGAAAAATTATGTCCTTCCTAGGATTGAAATTAGATTTAGTTAGGGTTCAATAACAACCACTGTTTTATTTGCACATCTAGCCAGCCACTTCCAGGGTACAAAAACTGGGTTCCAGAGTGACTTTTCACCCTCTAAGATCTTCCCTTGGGATGGACTGAATATTGCTAAGGAACTACTTTGCCATGCTTTGGTTCACTGGCCCTTTAGGGCTGGAGATGCCTCTTTCTCTCTCGGGTTTTGATGGTGACTGACTTCACGAAAGACTTAGGGGAGGAATAGTTGAAACTTCTCCTTCTGCCTTCCAAGACATTTGCATATTCCTAGAATGGAGTAGACTTTTTTACATGTTATAAAAAATGTCCTAGAATTGTAACAAGTTGATTACTCAACTCAAATGTTGACAGATGAAATTTTTGATCCAGCAAATATTGGGGCACATATAGTTTGAGTATGTTGTTAAGTAGTGATGGTAGATCTGGGCCCCTTTCACATATCCTGCTTTCAACAAACTCGATTGTTCACTAAAAATAATTGTCAGTATATTACCATGTAAAATAAGTAAACTGCTCATCATGACCAAGATATATCATTAATAACATTGCTATCTATCAGCCAAGTTATTGCACATTTAGAATCTTAGAACCAGGATAAGACTGAAGAAGCTGAGTAAGATTCTTCCTTTAAAGATGTATGCAGATTGTAAATTTCACAAACTTCGTCCAATGGAAATGGCCTCAATCCTCCTATTATTGAAAAAGTAATTAAAATAAACTAAATAGGAATTTCAAAGAGGTAAAAAAAATATATGAAAAATTGCAGTCTTGTGGAAAAGATGTCATAAATTGGAGCAAAAACTTGGTATGTGTTTCCATTACCATTGGACTTTATGATCTAGAACCCCTAAACCATACACACCATATTAGAAAATTCTACTTTAAAAATCTGTTCATAGAGAAGTTTAAAATGTTAAAATATAAACATAAAATAATTAGGAAAGTGCTAAGTATATATATCTAACAATTTTTAAAATTATTTCCAACAATATTCTCAATCTCTTAAACATTCATTAAACAGATTTTAATGGACAAAGGTAATACAAATCATTTTGCTAAAATAATGAAACTCATAATTGTGAATGAAAATATGATTCACTATAAAATGCAAGTGATTCCAGCATCTTCATGTCTTAGATAGAGTTGTGTGCTTCCACCCCCTTTTTCTCACATCACATTCTTTGATTTTACACTCTTCAATAATGATTCTCTCCTAAAACAAACTATCCTTTCAGCCATATTGGGCCAGTATATTGTCCAAAATAAGCTTGCTTATGCACCCTTTGAACTCCTTGGTATCCCAAACAACAGATCACCTATCCACCATGCATTTCCCAGTAGCCGTCACAAGTTGTGCTCCACTGACCATCAGGGAAGACCTCCACTCTGCCCTCATGGAGTCCGCCACCACCAACCAGCTGAGCTGTCTTGGAGTTGTGGGTTCCAAACCCTTTTTCTTCCTTCTGGCTTTCTTGTCCAGGATTACCTGACCCCCTGTCTTCCCTGTTAGTCCTGGGAATCCTTGACTTCTAGCAAAGCCAGTCGTTCCTCAATCACCTTTAGGACCTGGGGAACCTATTGGGCCTGGAATGCCTTGTGTGCCACGTTCTCCACTGGCATCTCCGTCTCCTTTTTCACCTGAAGGACCAGGGAGTCCTTGAATTAAAGTGATATTTCTTAATGTCATCAAATATCTACAGTTTTTAAGTCTGAGATTAGTAGTGACATTATTCAACCGTTTCATTTCTTTTATATCCTGTTCCAAATGCACTTGTTCTTCTTTCATGTACATAATTTTTGCTGATACATTACACATAATTCCTCTTGTTTAACTGTATTCTCTTGGACTTTGCCTTTTAGAGTTTCTATATTGAAGTTGAGAACTTTTGATTAGGTTGGTTTCATGGAGATGTGACCCTGCTTATTCAAAGTGGTTCTTAATCCTTTTACTGGAGTCCTCTATGAAGAGAATAAAAAAGCAGAAAACAGAGAGAGAGCTCAGAGCTGACACAGAGGGCAGAGAGATGAAACCAAGAGACGAGATGTTTGGAGATGCTAAGCTAAAAGATGAAACCCAGAGTTTGCCCCAGAGAAGATAAGTGAGGACGCACAGATGCTTAGAGAGAAAGCCACTGGAATCAGAAGCTGGAAGCAACAAACCAGGAGCAAGGACCTGTAGATGCCAGCCATGCACCTTCCCAGCTGACAGAGGTGTTCCAGATACCTGCAGCCTTTCTTCAATGTCAAGATATATTTCTCTGGATGCCTTAATTTGGACATCTTAATGGCTTTAGAACTGTACCTTTGTAACCTAATAAATCCCCTTTATAAAAACCAATCCATTTCTAGTATATTGCATTCCAACAGCTTTAGCAAACCAAAATAAGAAGTTGTTCCCTTTTGAAATGAGCACTGGAAGAACAGGTGTCATGTTTTCAATGGACAGAAGGGCTCCTAACCACAAGAACCCATTGGATGGGAGAATTCAGGGGTGGGGATGTCTAGGATGAGTCCCGGGTTTCTGGCTTGGGTGATTGAGCAGATAGTGATCCATCAGCTAAGATAGAAAACAGGAGGATGAAAGTCTTTCTTCTGCTGTTGGTTTCAAACAACTTCAAATTTCAACAGAAAGACTGGAGTCTACGAATTTATCATTTAGCTCCAAGAGCTGAAAAGTATTATTATATCTGTTTATTCATTTTACCCAAAAAATCCATTGGAATAAAGCAAGTCAAAAGACTCTTATAAAGATATTATACCTGTAGGTTCCTGGAGAACAAATAGCCCATTTCTACTGGTAAAGCCTTCAGTACGTAGCATCATTGACTGGGAAGAAGGGTGGTAGGGAAAATTTGCTTTATATTTAGCAAAAGGAGGCAAGGGATTTAAAAAAAAAAGTTTGATGAAGACTGGCCTAAAAATTGACCTCCTGATTCTAAGACTGAAACTAAAATGCACAATAAAATTTCAAGAAGTAAACTGGAAGTAATGAAAGCACATTTTATGCTAAAGTGAGCTGCTTTTTTTTTTCCTCTTGAAAATATTTCAAGCAAACTTGTTTGCTTTCTAGATTAAAGGATATCTCAGGCATTAAAACCAGCAGCTGAAGAAGAGAAAGGCTCAAAGAACAGAAGGTAAGCATTTCCTACACCTAGGAAAATGTCCTCTTAGAAATGGAAACACTTCTGGACCTACCCACATTCACAGACAAAGAAGTTTCTCCATCAATATGGTCTGAACCCAGCTGGCTGAATCTCTGCCAAAGACAACCATGATGACCTGTTTGAAGAACACTTTTAAAAGTTTAATGCATTAAACTGTGCTGGTGGTTTCATGACAGTAACCCAGAGTGAAGCCCCAAGAAGCAACAACGTTCTTATGTCACTGGGATGACCACCCAAATGAAGTCAGCCAAGACAGTGCAGGGGTTGCCCAGATTATAAGCATCACCAGAGCCAACAGATGCCTCACCCCTGAACTAGCATTTGCCAGTTGTTTTTGTTTTGTTTTTTTTGTTTTAAAAAAAAAAGGGATCCAGAGAAAATTCGGATAGATAGAACTTGAAAGAGAGAGCAATGATTTGACATAGCAGCTTTTTTTCTTAGTTTTCGCAGAATCTATTTGGACAACAGCATACCACACCTCTGAAACCTTTTCAATCTTTCTGCGCCCTTGGTAATACTTCAGGAACAGTTAGTGAAAATTGCATCTTGTGTCGATATCCACTTGGGGAGAAAAAGGGATGCTGCTGCTTTTGCCCAAAGGGAAAGTCTTAAGTCCAAAAACCTTGAAGAGAGAATCCAGGAAAACTCTCAGACCATATGCTCTTTACCCACGGAGATCCTTAACACCACAATGGCTCCAGCAAACAAAGTCTTGATGTCTTACAATTAGGGCACAGGAAATGGTTGGCACTAACAGAGCTGGAATTGCACTTGTTGGAGGCTTTTCTGAGTCTACTGGTCTCAGACTGAGCATATCTGGGCTGGCCAGAATGTGGCCCATGTTAAAAGTTAAGCTGCCCCTCCCTCGAGAGGAGAGACTTGCAGGGATTAGCTGGCTCAGCAGAAAAATGAAAACCACCTCCTGTGAATTATCCACATCCTTTTCCTACTGAAGTGATAAGTTTTCTTAGAAAGTTTCCTGACACAAAGTAGAGACTTTTCTCCAATCAGCCAGAAGATGACAAACAACTGACACTGGTTGCAGAGTATCATTTGGGTATCTCAAACTTTGTGAAAACATTTCAGTAGAATTTCCTGTGAATTACATAATAGCGAGTCCAGGAGATACCATCTGTTTTAAATTAAGAGATGGTTTAATAATAATATAAAAGTTCTAGGTTTTTAAAGGGGTATTTCATTTTGGTGCACATAGGGGATACACGCAGCATATATAGGATATATGATCAAGACCTGCAATATTAAGGTTGTCAAGATTTGCCTAATGCACTCTTCTACTCATTCTGCAAATACATAACACATCTAGGAGTATTAACTTTCCAAAATTTAGCATGTATTTCAAAAGTCCTAGGTTTCCTTGGAGTTCTCTATAAGTTGATAAACTAAATAGAAGCTTGTCCGAGAGGGCAGTTCAGTAACTCAGACAGCTAAAAATAAAACATTTCTTAAAGAAAAAAATTGTAATCGGAGGAAGGAAATAAGGTGTGGTATAAGGTTAAGAAAGGTGGAAGCAAATTAACCAGCTGGTATGGAAAAGCCTGGGAGACCTGTTAAACATTAATTTCACTAATTGACTTCGTGATTTTGCTGAAGTCACCTCAAAAATCGGGTCTTTGCCTCCTCCATAAGAAAGTGGAGGAGCAAATCACGAGCCCCCTAGTGATCTAAATTTCGCTCTAAGAGCCTACAATTCCTGTTAAAACAAAAGGAAGGAAACCATCCTGGAGATCCTCTGAATGTTGGTCTTGGAATAATGAGCAAGAAATCTTCAGGACCGGTCTCTGGCCTCGGGAATCTTGTCTTCAGTGGTGTTTGCTGCTACTGTGGATGGGCCAGAGCTTTTAGTTCCAGCTCATGTTCCGCAAGAACCAACACCAAGGGGCTGCAGAGGGCCAGGGAACTTCTTGGAGGATTATCCTGGGCCCCTCAGAATCCTCATTGGCCTCTGCTCTAGCATCTGACCCAGCAAGCACGCTTCCATTTTTATTTTCTGAACTGAAAACTCGGTCTTTTGCACGCCTCTGAATTCCTAAAGCCATAATTGGACCCAGCTGGAAAAGAGACGGGATTTCTATTTCTTGCGCACCCAGCCCTAACTTTTCCCTTACCTGACTACCCAACAGGGAGCACAGTTTTAAAAGGAAGTTCTGAATGTGTCTGAGGAGGAGTGTACAGTTTGGGTGGACCAGCATGAACCAGGGACTCCTGCCCCTAAGAATCTTATTTTACCGTTGGAGAGATGAGCCAACATGTGTAGAACAACTAGCAAATGACAGAAAGTTGCCTGGCTACAAGAGACTAGTTGAGCATGGATTGGTAAGACCAGACAGCACTGGGAACGACGAAGCCTGGAGGGGGTTGAAGTGTTGGAGAAGGAAAGGAAAACGGAGAACATACTGTTAAAGGATCTTGCAAGGGCAGGCATCAGATGAGTACACCCAGAAACACGGAAGAAATCCTAGTTTAGGTTCATAGAGTTTTTTAATGGAGAAAATAAGGATAAGTCAATAAGAAAGCCTGAAGTTATGGAAGACCCAGAAAATTATTCATTCATCTTCTAGCAGTCTTCCTGGAGGTGAGCTCCTAGGCAAGTAACTTTTCCAAGTTTCTATTTCCTCCTCTACAATGGAGATAACCACATATTTATTTCACAGGGTTGTTGTAAGGTTCTTAAATGCATAACATTTATAAAGTTCTCCCACCATGTTTGATCTAGAGTCAGTAAGCAATAACTTAGCTCCTTTCTTGTCCAGTCTCAAGACTGTGTTGGACACCTCAGGAGATATCAAAATGTACCAGACGCGGATTCTTCCATTAGTTGTAGCACACTTGGCACTCTACTTAAGACAAGCATGCAGACAGCTTTACAAAGTCTTAAGTAATAAGTTGTCTCGGAGAGGTATAGATAAAGTAGGTATGGGAAAGAGGGTAAGATTCATAAGAAGAAGAAGATTTACGATCTTCTTGAAGATCGTAAATGCTAGACTAAGGAGTCTGAGTTTTATTGGGTGGAAATGTCAAGCAAGGGAATGGTTGCTTAACCACTAGAAACGAGAGGACTGAGTTCGGATAAGGATAGTGGCAGCATGATTGGATAGAGGAGAGAATGAATCCAAACGGCATTTCCAAGTGCCAGAACTTGATGAGAGATTGGATACACAGAATAAAAAATGGGAAGGAAACAAAGATAACTCCAACTTTCAGATCCTGAAAGATTGGCAGGTGGTGTTGCCCCTCAGTGAAATAAGAAGATATAGGGCAAAAACATATCCCCTTAATGCAAATGCATGCATGCACAGAAACCCTCTCTCCATTTCTGTATGCCTACATTGCACAGGATTCTGTGTATGTCTTTTATGTGCAGTAGAGACATTTTGGAGTGTCTGCCCATCTAATGAAAGCCCCTTTTTGCATCCCTCACGACAGGGGTCGGAAGGTCTTGATAACCACTTGGCATCATGATTCTACCCACAACCACCACTGCCCCTCTGCCAGCCTCAGCTAATAGGACAGGGATGGACTCATCACCTAAACTATGCCAATAGTTCTCTCTTAGAAACTTGGAACTAGGAGTGCCAGTTTCTATTCCTGTCTGGACTGTTTGCCTGAACTCAGATGATCAAGACGTGGGAGTACGGAATATCTAACTCTATCCATCTATCCCAGAGACAGAAAAGAAGAGAAATCTCAGC
Organism: Tamandua tetradactyla; assembly: GCF_023851605.1. Taxonomy (NCBI): domain Eukaryota; kingdom Metazoa; phylum Chordata; class Mammalia; order Pilosa; family Myrmecophagidae; genus Tamandua; species Tamandua tetradactyla. The sequence goes on along the minus strand of NC_135351.1, from coordinate 7,458,926 downwards.
TGCAAGGAGAGAAGAATGCAACAGTGGGGAGCAGAGACAGAGCAGAGAAAGATTCCTTCCTGATCCTCGGTGGCTCCACACTTGTTGGCTTCCAGGCCCTGGAGAGGCCAGCTGCCCTTAGATTCCACATGATAGCCTGATATCCATCAAACCAACTCCCCTGTTTCCTTAAGCTGGCTGGAAAACTTCCACTTTGGACCATTGACTAATGCTGTATTTTAATGAAATGTGGAGTCATGTTGAGGCCTTTAAGAAGTTAAGTTAACTTTTTTTATTTCTTAACTGGTAAGGTCCACAACGAACAGGGAAGCTAGCTAGTCCTCTGAAGACCCCCAGAAGAAGGCTGGACATTGACGACAGGTCCTAGGTAGGAAGGAAAAGGTGTTTGACCTCTCTTGTCTAGATATTAAGATGTCCAGATGTCTAGGGTTGCACCCTCATGAGACCAAGGGGGGAAGAAGGACCCCGAGCAAAATCTCCTTTCCTTCCTAAGGATGAAACAACATACATGGTCCTCTGTGTAGTCATTATAGCAGTATACAATATATAACATGATGGTAAAGACCAAAATGGGTCAGATCAGACTGACCTGGGTTCAAATCCAAACTCAGTCTCTTACTCACTGGGAAAATTATTCAATCTCTCCAGGGCAAAACCCATATCATAGGATTGTGTTGTGGGTCTCTAAGAGGGCCCAGAAAACAGCACTCTTCTCCCCAACCCAAGTTTTGAATCACTGAAGAAATAAGAAAAGTGAGAATTCAGTGCAACCAAATGTCATCTTTATAATTGGTATGAACCTTTATAATTGGATGAGCAATGTCGCTAAGTGTGAGAATCAAAATTGGAGTTATTTAGTCTGAATCCCCAAGTGGACCCTTCCCACCCAAGGGAAAATGTGATTCTGCAAAGCATACACATGTAGTGGCCTCTTGCTGGTCCAAGAGGAAAGGGGGATAGAGTCGTGTCCCACCCTCAGAACCCCTGAAAGAAGAGCTCATCCTGTCAGGACATGTGGATCCCACGTGGCCCACCAAGTAGGTAATTCTGTGGGCAGGAGTGAGGAGTGGGACAGGAGGCCAGAAGAACGGGAGAAACCCCCTTTGGAGACCAGAAGTGGAGAACAGTTGTTGCCCACCTACCCTATCAACTGAGAATTGTTAGGATTGAGTGAATAATCCAGGTGAATGGCATCACATCCCTTGGCCTCTAGCCAAATCAAAATCAGCCATTCCCTCCCAAGCAAGAGAGAGATCTAATTGACAAGTCATAAAACAATGGTTTCTTCCCACCTTTGCATTGATCAGTGGGTATGAGGGTAGGTGTAAAATGAGACGAGCTGTAACTCCCTTGCTCCATCTCAGTCCACACCACCCTACCAGCAAGGTACAACCATCTCCATGGGTTTGGTGTGACCACAAAGTACACTGTTTCCAGTGTTGACAATTACAAATAACCCTGCCATAAACATTCTTGTACATGTCCCTTGGTCCACAGATCTCTGCACCTATGCGGAAGTTCTAATCATAGAGCATGCATATAATCCATCTTAGTAGATACTGCCAAACAGATTTCCAAAGTCACTGTCCCACTCAAACGGTGATTTTAGACATATTTGTACCCAAGAGCAGGGCTGGTGTTAAGGATGGAGCAGATGGAGCAGGTTCTAGACTGAGAAGCATCTTTGGGTGTTGGGAGGCAGCAGCCTTCATCCAGAGACCACTCCACCCTGCACTAGAAGGAAGGCTAAGGGAAACCGAGGCAGAGCCCCTTGGCCTTCCCCTAAAAGGAAGTCTCCTTGGGCCAAATCTGGGCATTCTGAGTGTCAGTTTCATTGGGGAAGATGGCACTTACATATGTGGAGCTGTTTGGAGTTTGGAGAAGGAAGGAAGATAGAAGTGGGAGTGCAGAGACTATATCTATAGGTGTAGATAGATCAGAGTTGTCCACAGAAAAGTTCATCAGTGCAAAATCCAAACTCCATGAGAACAATATATCTCTGTCTGTCTTAATCACCCCTTATCCAACGCTATGACCACGCCTGATACCTAGTAGTTGCTCCATTGTGATCTGCTGAAAGAAGGCATGAATTCCCCATGGGCTGACCAAGGAACACTGGCCACCATGGGGGATATAAAAAGAATCAGACAGTTTTCTCTCATGGTGTTCTAGTTTGCTAGCTGCTGGAATGCAATATACCAGAAACGGAATGGCTTTTAACAAGGGGAATTTAATAAGTTGCAAGCTTACAGTTCTAAGGCCGAGAAAATGTCCCCATTGCAACAAGTCTATAGTAATGTCCAATCAAAGGCATCCAGGGAAAGATACCTTGGTTCAAGAAGGCCGATGAAGTTCAGGGTTTCTCTCTCATCTGGAAAGGCACATGGTGAACACAGTCAGGGCTCCTCTCTCAGCTGGAAGGGCACATGGCAAATACAGCATCATCTGCTAGCTTACTCTCCTGGCTTCTGGTTTCATGAAGCTCCCCGGGAGGCACTTTTCTTCTTCATCTCCAAAGGTTGCTGGCTCGTGGACTCTGCATCGTGGTGCTGCAGCATTCTCTGCTCTCTCCGAATCTCTAAAATGTTTCCTCTTTTATAGGACTTCAGAAACTAATCAAGACCCACTCAGATGGGTGGAGACATGTCATCCCCTAATCCAGTTTAACAACCGTTCTTAACTAAATCTCATCAACCAGGGAGATGATCCCATCACAGTCCCAAATACACAGCATTGAATAGAGACTATTCTACCTTTAAGAAATGGGATCCATATTAAAACATGGCTTTTCTTAGGGGGCATACTTCCTTTCAAACCAGCACATTCCACCCTCTGGCCCCTAAAAAAGACATGTTTTTCCCATATACAAAATACATTAATTTCATAACAATATCAGATATCCTTAAACCTTTCAGTAGCAATACAAATGAAGTACAAAATTAAAGACAGTATAAAATCTCATCAAGTCAGTTACAGGCATGGTCCGTCCTAAGGCAAAATTCTCTCCATTTGCTCTGGACCTTTCAAAACTCACAACAAGTTATTTGCTGCCAACATACAAAGGAGGAACATTCATAGGGTACATAGACACATTTCCATAGGGAGGAAGGAACACAGGGGTCACCGGACCCATACAGTTTTGAAAACCCGCAGGGCAAAGTCCATTAGAGTTCACAGTCTGAGAGTCATTTATCCTCAGGGCTTTAGAAAGTGGCAGTCCCACCCTTTCCAAATGCCTACGCCTGCCTCTCTCTGAATGCAACCTTGGGGGATATTGGGGAGACCACCTTTCTCTCAGCTCCACCCTCTCCAAGCATTGGGGCCACACCCGGGCTCTCTGCCATCTCCGGGGCACACGCTCAACCCCTCCATGTGGTGGCAGCCAGGCTCTCCCCAAACCCCAAGGAACGTGCTTCACTCTCTCCAAGACCTGAGGCGGCATGACTCTCCCACTGCAACGAGGTGGAAGGCCCATTCTCTGCCTTTGGGGCAAACTCACCCTCTCCACGGGCTTGGGTGGGTCCACTCTCCTGGCCCGAGGCTTCTTGACTTCAGACCTCAGCCTCCACGGTTTTGCCTCTGAAGTTATTTTTCCTCCAATGTGTCCCTTCTCTGAACCCCTCAGTCCAGACTGGCAGCGGCTCTGTTTATACAGGTCCCACAGCACTCTCGTTGGCTTTCTATGCAGTAGCCTTGGATCATGCCCATCAGACATAAGGAGTTTCCACAAATCTTTCCTGGATAACTCCATGTCCGATCCTGACTTTCTCTGAAATGGCTGGCTGGTTCCACATTTGGTTAAATCCACACTCAGGGCACTATACTCTGGAGTCTCCCTTTCTGTAGGCCCAGAATTTTCCAGGACCTCAATTTCTAGTTTCTTTTTACTCAAGAGTTCAGTTCTCAGCTTATCTCTTTCCTTTCGCATTTCACTATAAGCTGTGAGGAGAAACCAGGTTGCACTTTCAACACTTAATTTGGAGATCTCTTCTGCTAAATATACAAGTTCATGGCTTTTACAATCTGCCTTCCAGCCAAAGCCACGAGTCAATTTTGCCAGATTATCTGCCATTTTAAAACAAGGCTCACTTTCCTTCCAGTCTACAATAACACGTGCTTCATTTCTGTCTAGGGCCTCATCAGAGGTATCTTTAGAGTCCACATTTCTCCCAACAGTCTCTCCAAAGCATTCTAGGCCTTCTCTATCAAGCTTCTCACAACTCCTCCAGAATCTTCCCCTTATCCAATTAAAAAGCCGTTCCAACATGTTTGGTATTTGCAAACTGCAGCAGCAGCACCCCACTCTCCGGTACCAAAATCTGTTCTAGTTTGCTAGCTGCTGGAATGCAATATACCAGAAACGGAATGGCTTTTAACAAGGGGAATTTAATAAGTTGCAAGTTTACAGTTCTAAGGCCGAGAAAATGTCCCCATTGCAACAAGTCTATAGTAATGTCCAATCAAAGGCATCCAGGGAAAGATACCTTGGTTCAAGAAGGCCGATGAAGTTCAGGGTTTCTCTCTCATCTGGAAAGGCACATGGTGAACACAGTCAGGGCTCCTCTCTCAGCTGGAAGGGCACATGGCAAATACAGCATCATCTGCTAGCTTACTCTCCTGGCTTCTGGTTTCATGAAGCTCCCCGGGAGGCACTTTTCTTCTTCATCTCCAAAGGTTGCTGGCTCGTGGACTCTGCATCGTGGTGCTGCAGCATTCTCTGCTCTCTCCGAATCTCTAAAATGTTTCCTCTTTTATAGGACTTCAGAAACTAATCAAGACCCACTCAGATGGGTGGAGACATGTCATCCCCTAATCCAGTTTAACAACCGTTCTTAACTAAATCTCATCAACCAGGGAGATGATCCCATCACAGTCCCAAATACACAGCATTGAATAGAGACTATTCTACCTTTAAGAAATGGGATCCATATTAAAACATGGCTTTTCTTAGGGGGCATACTTCCTTTCAAACCAGCACACATGGGATTTACAGTATCTTTACAAAAGAACAGAGAGGTGAAGGCAGATCCTTGGAGGATAGCATGGCAGAAAGGAGAATAGGCCCCCATGGGACTGAAAAGGAGCAGCTTGGGGAGAAAGAAGGTGAATCAGCAAGGAATGGCCCCAGAAACCAAAACAGTGGTTCCAAAGAATGGATGTTCAACATATCAAAGAAGAGTCAACAAAGAGGAGGCCCCCAAAAGCAGCTGCACAAAATAGGCCTGATAGCTCTTTGTAGGAGCTGTCTTAAGGAAATGCAAGGGCTCTAAGCTCAAAGCCATGAATATACATTGCATGGAGTATGTCAAAACAAGATGCATGCATAATACATATTCCATATCATGTGAATGTCAAGAAACAAATGACATATCTTTGGTCCAGGTAACAAGAACAGTTTGGCTGAGTAGCATATTTGGTGCAACTACCATTCATTTCCCAAACTGGAAAATTCATTTATTCTCCCCCCATGCAGATGAAGTCAGACCACAAGTATCCTCAATGAAATCAGCAAAAACCAACTGGCAGGAGCCAGAGGGAAAGAAGAACGATGCTGAGAACCAACTGGACTCTGGGTACTCCAAAAATCATTTACCTCTTGGCTCACAGCAATTAATCAAGCAAGAATTACTGCCCCTGTTTTGCAAGTGTGGCAACGCATGCTCACTAGGGTAAGGGGCTGGTCGGAAAGCAGGCTGCCAGCCAGGGGTGGAGCTCATTACCTGTGCATCTTCCAGTCATGTCACCTGCCCCTGGCAGCTAGGAGAGCTGCTTCACCCAGAGTGCTTGGTCAAGCTTTACATACTTCTCAATGATAGGCTTTTTACAAAAGTTTCCATTTAAGTTATTATTATTGTTGTTGTTATATCTTTTCATTTTGAATGAGGTTAAGACTCAAAAAATCACCAACACGAAGAGTTCTCATGTACCCTTCACCTACCTTTTCCCAATGATTACATCTCACACAACCACAACACATTGTCAAAACTAGGGTCAACATCGCTACAACACTATTAACTCAGGGTTTCTCAACCTTAGCATGACTGGTATTTTGGATCAGATAATTCTTTGTCATGGGGGCTGCTGTGCACTGCAGGATATTTAGCAGCATCCCTGGTCTCCCCCGATTAGATGCCAGTAGCACTGCCCCCACCCCCCTCCCCCAATTGGGACAACGCAAACTGTCTCAACATCAGTGATAGCTTTAAAGTATCAAACTATAAACTCACTTTCAATTCTTTATTCAAATCAGGGCTTTGTGTTCAGCAACTTTAGGCACCACACACACAGAAAAAAGAACCATACAGCAAAGTGGCAAACAGGACAAAAAAAACACAAATCACACCCCAAAATTGAAAACACATTTTCGAATCACAAAGACCTAACAAAGCTTATAAAAACTCCAAGAGAAGCATTAGGGCTGGGTTTTGACCACAGCAGCTCTCAGTTTAAACAAACACTGTCAAAAACCACATTCCCAGAAATCTGCTACTCGTCCTAAAGGTTCCACTGGGCACAGTTCTCAAGCAAGTCATAAAGCCGAGGTTAATAAGGCTATTTTCTCTCACATTATCAGAAGGAACTGTATAAAATTCCAACCAATCACATAAAAATACAGTCCAAAGCAGAGTCCCGCTTTCACTACGTAGCAGACCAGTTGATAAAGGCGTGTGCTTGATTTCAGTTAAGGAGGGCCAGCGCTGTGCCAACAAAGAGAGGTGGTCACCTTTGTCCAGCGCTAGAGCCCACTTCACCCCCCCCCCCCCCCCCCCCGGGGTCTGGCAACTCATCAACTCCTACTGGCAAGCCAAGTATCTAGTATACTAGAGCCAGTATCCCCAGAGAACTCGGGAAACCTTCAGATTCCAGGCATGCACTAGTGATGCTAAATCGCATTTGGCAATTATGTAAAATTATGGTAACGGCAGACAAAAACAATACAGGGTTCCGAGCTCCCAGCAGGTCAAACTCGGACATGTTCTTCACAGAGGGAGCCAGTGCCCACGAAATGGGTCTCTCTGCCCTACAGTCCCACACAAGGAATAAGGGCACACAGGCGTCCAGAAGATGTTTACTGAACGTTATAGAGACCCTTAGCCCTAACCCATTTATCCAGATTTGCAGGCTCCATTTATAAGAACCAGATTCCTCCTATGTTTCTGAGCCAGTGGCTGTAGCAGAGGCAAAAGCAAGGCTCACACAGCCTCCACCTCTCACTGCCCAGGCAGGAAGGCCCTAGTAGGTTTCATCTGCTCCATATTCTCACAGCTGAGCTCTAGATATGGGTGTTCCAGAAATGGGCACACATGTGGAGCCTGCCCGGGGCAACCCCTGTCTTCCAGAACTTAGCGTCTGTACTTGGACGGTGTTGTTTCCTGCTGCCGGAAAAACCAGTCTTTCACGGCTCGCTGCGCCAAAATGTAAATTCATTTTATTTATTTATTTTTTTAATTTTTAATTTTTTTTTAAAAAAATGATAAGAAACAAACATTCTTAACATACGATCATTCTGTTCTACATATATAATCCGTAATTCACAATATCATCACATAGTTGCATATTCATCATCATGATCATTTGTTAGAACATTTGCATCAATTCGGAAAAAGACGTATATTCATTTTTAAATGACTTTTTGGTAAACAGCAAAGTCCAAGATAACAACAGAAGCAAGATCTAGTTCCAATTTTTAAGGGGAAGGAATTCACAGACTTCTAAGTTTTTTTTTTCCAAAAGCACATAATTGTGTATGAAATCATTGTTTTAACATTTGTCTGCAATTTAATAGCCAAGTGTATTTATATTTATGCATATCCCCAGGACCTTCACTCTCAGTTGGATTTATAATTTTAAAAGCCAATATGGCAAATAGGACCTCACTGGGTCTTGGGGTAGACAATTAAATTGTGACATGGGCTAACCCACAAGCGTTTGTATTTTCTGTCTGAAAAAATATATAGTATCAAAAACAACATGTCTGAATTTTTTTTTAACCAGACTGAAGGAAACACACAAACGGAATGGTCTGGCCAGTTCATAGTGGCTCTGAATATGAATTGATCACATTTCTTTTTAAATAATGCAAAACTTAAGGAAAGGGAAACCGAACTGTGTCCAGGGAATAGTGATGTCTTTCACCTACTTAGGGTATAAAAAGATGCAGCTTCAACTGCAACAGAGCAGCCTCCTGAAAACAAAGACCCTTTACCCAAAGATGCCAAGGAAGTAGCTGAAACCTCCTATCTTCCCCAGAGCACCAAAAGGCAGCCCCTTCCAAAGACTGTTAGTTTCCCACGAACATGAAATTCTCATCCACTTTAGCAGATGCTTCCTCAACATCATGCACGTGTAGCTATTTGTAGAAAAGCCATCTGCAGGATGTTCTCATGATTTTTCAACCTGAAACTCCAACATTTCAAGCTTCATTCCAGAAATCCTCCAGTCTTAACTCTTTATTAATTCAAAGTTTCAAACAAATTTTTCCATTTCGTAACACATTAGGATGCTATTTGCTCTTCTTGGGAAATGACATGAGGTAACAAGTCCCAAAGGACAGGAGCTGAGCAATGCCAATAGAATTAATGGGATGAGTGGGTGGTCCAATTTCTTTATGCCTGTAAATCATTCTAAAACATCTTTTTTTTACAGAGATACTTGTATACAGGTAGATTTCCCAATTGAACTGGCTCCAAACTCACTATGTACACAGATTTCAATTAGTCTCACTAGGAAAATCTCACCAACACATCTTAAAATAAGTCCTTGATCTTGGCCGTCTCAAAATTCTACTTTCCGCTGAAATGTGGTTCTGCTCTTTCCTTGCAAAAATTTGCTTGCTCGTGGACTGCCACGGTCAAAGAATTAAACGCCACAAAATGCAAACACAGTTTACCTAAAAGGGGTCAAAGAAGTTGAAATCCGAATGAGCCCCACATTAACATCTGTATCTGCCCAAAGTGTAAGCACTCTATCAACCCTTGGAGGATTCAAGGATGATGGAGGAGCTCATTCTCTCAGCCTCCCCTGATCAGCTGAGGGAAGGGCAGCATGAAAACAGTGTCCACTGGTGGACTATGTCCATTGTACAGCCTGGAAGGGAAACCAGGGTCAACCTCTCTCTGGGGTGCTTCCAGGCACCTGCCCACTTGTCTACAAGATGGCCAGGACCATTCGGCAGGAAGGATGGGAAGGGTCACTGGGATGGCCCAGGATTCTCAGGGGCCTCCCCCACCTGTGCTCCCAGCCCCTTGCCCCAGTAACAACAAATACCACGCTCTTAATTCCCAAGAGACCCTCCAGGTTTAAATATCATGGGAACGAGCCAGACAAAGGCTGCAGACTGCAGACTGCTCGCGGGTTCATCTGTGTTGCTTGTCAAATCATTTCATGTCCCAGCACTGCTCTTTTAATCTACAAACCCATGTCCCGATGCATGCAATCAAATATGCACATTTGATTCTGCACTCTGATTCCACACACAAAAAGCAGAGCATCTGACTTCCACCATATGGCTGTCACTTGCACTGCTGACAAAGAACTCATGATGCTGATGACAGTTCCCCAAGTGGTTCTAAGCCACGATGCTCTTAAGGAAAGAAACGCGCAGCTGAGTCAGGGAATGAGCGCTGGAGAGCAAAACGATGGAAAATTCGTAAAAGGCTATATTAAGAGTAGGCAAACACTAAAGCTCAGAAACAAAATGAGTAAGAAGGCTCTGCTTCAGTATAGTCTGACATCTGGTGGAGAACTGTCTCAAGGACCACTGTATTTGCAAGGAAGTCCCACCACCTGGCCCAGGCAGGAGGAGGGGTGCAGAGAGGAGAGGGGATGGTTAGGATGGAAGACCCACATGGGGCAGAAAGGACAGAATTCCCCCTAGGCCTACACTCAAGATTCGTTAATAATGACAACTGCCCCATCCCCCTGGCTGCAGTGAGACGGTCTGAGCTGTGGCCCCTGCTATGGGTGGACAGAGCGTGTCTCCAAAACTCAGTGGGTGTCCCAGAGTCCAGCGTCCACTCCCGGAGCAGGATCCCTAGTGAGGTCTTTGAGCCAGCTGGCCACCTGGCCTCGCAAACCTGAGGGATTTGAAATTCTGCCCCATACAAATATCTGCCACATTTCCAGCCTCTGCTTCTGAAACTCTTAGCTAGAGACACACATCTTATTTGATATTCGCTGACCCAGAGACTGACAGACCTACGTGCTCATAAGGAAGAAACAACCATCTCTCACTGGGGGAGGGCAGGGTCATTAAATGAGCCAAGCACAAGTTCATTTTTCATCACTACTGTTAAGAAAGGTTTTAAGTTATTTTTAGGTAGAGGGACTCTCCCTTCAGTTGACGTAAATACTGTTGCAAAAAAAGCAATGATTGCATTGTTGGAATTTTGCTTTGGTGTATGTGTGTGTGTGTTTTAGTTCCTTTCATGAAATACTCTCAAATACTTCCTTATTATCTTTGAAAGGAACTTCCCTTGAATCAACTTTGCAAAAACAATTATAAATAAAATCTTTTTTAAACTCCTTACATACCATTATAAAATAGTTGCTATTAGTCTACAAAGAAAAATTGGCACTTTATAAAATAAAATTGACATTTAAAAGAGTCAATTCTAGTACTCTGAAAGGCTATTACCATTTGCAAAAAGACTAGGCTATTCAAAAAATTTTATAAAATATTGAATAATTGAAAAGTGATTCTGCAAGATGTGAGGGACAGCAAAGCTATATTTCCTTTCCAGTAGCCATGTCTGATGTTCATTTTATTATGAAATATATACTTCTTAAATTAATTTTTGAATTCCAAAATATATTCTATAAGAGTAGAAAATTTGCTGTACACATCTCTTAAAAATATACTTATCTATTTTATTCCAGATTTGGTGGGTTATTTGAAAGGATACTAGACAAGAAGATCTCTAATTTAATAATTATATAGAACCCCATTAGTTAAATTTCATCCTTAATTAGATTTTAAATAATCCAAAATAATTAATCATTTCATAAAAACCAGCATTTCCCAAACTGTGGTATAGGCTATCTATAATATTTTCAACTAAAAATATCTCTTTATATTTTTCAGCTAAAATGTATTTATAAATACAAGAAAAATATAAAACGCATTTATCTAGGTGTGGTTGTAATATACAATAATGCACTTTAAATAAAGGGTATACCAGTCCCAAGAGTACCTGGATACTAAACAAAGTGGTTCCTTTTGTATTGAAGAGCAGAAAAACGATTGAAAGATAGAACTGGTTAACTTTTATTGTCATAAAAGTTTTTAAGCACACATGAATTAAAAATTATTTCATTGAGATGGCTATTTTTTTAAAGTTTGCTTTACTCTGAGTATAAATTATAACTCACTAACTCCTGATGGTTTTCCTGAGGGAAATAATTAATAATTCTAGTTAATACAGTATTTTATTCTAAATTTTTTCACGGTCAAAAAATTGGGAAAACACTACTGCCATCAAAAGGGATGTCCCCAACCAAAGTTCAAACAATTTCTGTTACTTAGGATGCCACATAGTGAGTCACTGAAATATCTAGCAGTTTTTTCTTTCAGTTCAATGGAAATTCAGATGGGGACTCTCAGATAATTTGTTACTATATCTTTCATGAAATAAGGTAACAGGTAGAATCTCCTCACTGGTGTAGTAAAAAAGCCTGCACAAATGGAGATCTTACTACTTAGTCTAACCAAGATTAACTGAGTTACCTAAATAGTTTAAAAATATTATCCACAAGAGGTTTATTTCAAATGGCAAAATTCACTTCAAACTTTAACTTGTGCTGACAGTCCCCTGCTTTTGAGTATAACTCTCAGCATAAAGTGTTTTAGAATACTACTTCTCTAGACCAGGGGAAGGCAAACTTTGAGTGAACAACCAGATAGTAAATATTTTCGGCTTTGCAGGGCTGTACCGTCCGGGTCTGTTGCATCTACTCAACTCCACCTTGCAGCAGGAAAGCAGGCTTGCACACGACCAAAGTGAATCAGCTCCCTGTCCTCCAACTTGACTTACAGACCCAAGGTTAAATTTCCTATAACGTTCACATGTCACAAAACAATTTTCTTTTGACCTTTTAAAAAAACGTTCTGTAAAAAAAAAATCCTCAGCTCACAGGTGGTACAAAAACAGGCTATGGGCGCAATGGCCCAAGGACGGAAGTTTGCAGACCCCTGTTCTGGAAGCTCACAGTCAAACTGCCCCTCCTTAAAGATTACCATTCCAAATCGATTGTACTAGTCATGTGCTGGAAAATATGAAAACCAAAAGAAAAAAAAAATAGGTAAATTACCCAGGATGGCCAAGCTGTGAAGCAATCAGGGCTCTCCCGGGAGGCCTCCCCCACCCCCATCCACTCCATCCATAGCAACACGTTCCTGATTTCACAGCCGCCAGCCCTGTGTGATCCCTCCCTGGTGGTCCTCAAGTATACAGGGGGCCCAACCGGTACTGAGCACTGGCTGGGCATAGTTCTTCATCATCATCGTCCTCACAAGCTAGATCTCTGAGCTGGCCAGAAAGCCACCTTTTTAGTTAGGGGACAAATTGCCCAGCCTCTCTCCCTGTTGTTGTAGGGGCCCAGGGAGGTCGAGCAGCTTCAGCTATGCTGGGGCGAGCAGAGCATGTGACCAGCTGGAAACAGCTCTTGCTGCTGACAGCCAAGGCCGGCGCATGACAATGGCCCTTCAGTTCATCCAATTTGGGGACAGATGTCCTTCCACAAAACTTTAAAAAAAAAAAAAACATCCTTTTTGTTCAGTATGGGAAGTTCGGATCCTTCCTCTTCATAAAGGAAGAATCAGTGAAGGGACACTGAAATGCTGACGATTAAAGTGCACCTCCTGGCAGTTACCCCACTGTCAAGGCCCCCCCAAGGGTATGGGAGCCAAAATATAAAGGACAGCTTAAAAGATATTGCAAGTGGCCTCTATTTCGTTTTTTTAAAGTGCATTTGTACACAAAGACAAAAGTTGGGTAAATAACGTTAGGTTTGTGCAAACATGGAAAGAAATGGGCGGCCTGCTGTTCCCTGGCCGCATCCCAACGGGTTTTCAATGAGAAACAGGCCTGCGTGCAGGGGCCTGACGCGCTGCCCCATGGCCGGGCAGCCCTGCGCCTCCCTTGGCATGCTTTTTTGGGGTCGGGGGTGGGAAAGCCTCGTCCTTAAGGGGAACGCCCGGCAATCTGGGCTGAACCACGACCTGCACAGGCAATACAAAGGCCAAAGTCCTTGTAGCCGCGCGCAGGGGTCAGTCACCTTCTTCTGGAGAAAGCAACAGCTGGGGCCTTGGGGATTTCTCCCCATTCTGGCCGGGGCGGCGGGAATTCTAGAAACGCCCTACGCAGACCCAACGGAGAAGCAGACTGAGGCTGGAGAGACTGGGAGCTTTGCCAGGCTTTGCGCAGTGGGAGGTTCTGAATCCCTTTCCCTCCAAGCTCCCATCCATCAGCCACACGTCCCTAGCAAATCACCCGGCAGACACGAGCGGCCCGGGAGTCGCTGAGCTCCCGCACTGCTCGGCACCTTTTCCCTGCGCCGAAGCCCTCTCCAGGCCGGAGCCCGGCTGTGGAAGGCCCGGGCCCCCAGGCTCAGAGCGCGTCGGTGGAGCGCGAGGGGCGCAACGTGTAGTTGGCGCCCGCGTTGTTGTCCCAATACTCGCCCTGCGCGCAGTTGTAGCGCACGGCGAAGTGAACCGCGACGCCCTGTCCGCGGGTGTCCTCGTCCTCGGTGGGCTGCAGGCCCGGGGGCAGGGACAGTGAGAAGTGGAAGCGCTCGGCGCCCGGCTCCTCCGCGGCCCGCCGGGGTCCGGGTCCCTGGCTTTCCGATGGGTCCTCTGGCGGCGGCAGCTCGGCGGGTTCTGGCTGCAGCTCGGCGGGCACGTCCAGGAAGGAGCGCCACTCGGTGAAGGTGTAGCGTACGGTCACGGCCCTTGGCCCCGGGCAGCCGAGCACTCGGCCGGAGCCGGTCACTTCTGCGCCGGAGGGCGCCGCGCAGTCCACGCTCTCCAGGCACACGCGCTGCTCTCGCAGGCGCTCGGCCGCCGCGCCGGGGTCCGGGAGCTGGAAGAGAGGCCGCAGTCGGGGCGCCGCGGGGAGCGGCGCGGTGAGGGGCGCAGCCGCCGCCAGCAGCCCCCCGAGTTGCTCCAGGTCCGCGGCGCGCATGGGGAAGCTGCGCAGGCGGGAGAACACGGCGGGTGGCACCTGCGGCTCCTCCGCCTCGCTGAAGTGCCTCACGCTGGCCAGACGCAGTCCCAGCGCGTCCGCGAACTGCACCCGCTTCTTGCACTTGGGGCAGCAGCCGCCGGAGCCCAGCGGCTTGTCAGCAGGAGACACGCCCAGGCCCAGGGCCTGTTGCTGCTGCTGCTGCTGCTGCTGCAGGAATTTGGCCGCCTGCAGGATTGGGTCCGCGGGCAACGAGAAGGAGCGCGCACGGCGCCGGCACTCCAGCATCTCCTCTTGCTCGCAGAGGGAGGACTCGCCTTGCGAGGACAGGGGCCTGACCTGGAACTGGGCGTCGGGGCCCGGGGCCTCGGCGGCGCCCCCGCCGTCCTCGCCACCTTCCAGGCACAGGATCCCTGGAGCGTGCAGCTCCTCTGCCGCCAACGGGTCGTCTCTGAAAGGCGCAGATCCTAGCGTCTCCAAACTCAGTAGCTTCGCCTCCGGAGCCTCCATGACGCCGTCGGGTTGAGGCTGGTCCGCGACGCGGGCCCTGGCTCAGAATCCCGGGATGGGCGGGGGTGGGGTGGGGGCACTTAACGCGTCCTCCTGGCCGGATCCTGCTGTGCCCTGGGCCTTAGAGGAGACTGCGGCGCCACTGGGAGTCTCCGGGATTTAGCGGCGGCTGCTCCAGGGCAGAGTGGGAGGAGGGCACGGGCCGGGCCCAGGGAGGGGCTGGGCGGGAGGTGCTGCGGCCCTTCGCCACCTGGGGCTGCTGGCCCGGCGTCGGATCGCCCGGGCGCCAAGAAGCGAGCAAGCAGGTTTCTTTGAGGGCTCGGGCGCCTAGTGGGCGTGCCTTCTGCAAGCCGCGGGCTCCTCTCCGCGCCAGCCCCCGGCAAGAGCGCGCTCTTCCTCCCGCGGATAAAGCTGGTCTCCCCGGGCCCAGCGGGTTTGCCCCCCTGGAGCGTTGCAGAACGGTCTCCCTGCTGTTGTCGCGTCGGCCAAGGGAGTCCCCGGCGCGGGCGAGAAGTTGACAAACACAGGAAACTCTCGCGCCCCCAGCAGCTCGCAGAATCGAGAGGGGCATCCCTCTTATTCCTTCCTTCCCCAAACTTCAGGGACTTCGGAGCCAACCCCGCCCTGAAACCGGACACGCCCCGGGCCATTCCTAAAGCCCGGAGGCCGGAGTTGTCGACCCCACCCGCCAAATGGCGGCGCGGGTGGGTTTGACCAACTTTGGCCGAGGAAGGCGCGGGGGACGCGCTCGGGGAGGCGGGCACCGGGCCGCGAGCAGCCGGAGGACATTCGCCCTGAGCCCGCGCGCACGTAGTGCCTCCCTGCCCCGCCTCGCGGCGGAACAGACCTCCTCCTCCCCTGCTCTCGCCGACAGGGCGGCCCAGCCCCGCACGAACCTTACTGGTCCGCCGGGACCCCCAGGGTGGGGGGTGGGGTGGGTGGGGGTGGGGCGATAAGGCGCGGGCCGGGACTTCACTATCCCAGCCTGCTCTTTCAGATGGGCCAAGGCCCGAACGGCAGGCCGGGAAGGGCAGATGCGTCACGGTAACCTCGGAACTCGGGGTGGGCTTCCAAGATGTCTTTTTGTTTTGTTTTATGTAATTATTTGTTTTAATTACCTTGGTCTTTGTCAGTGCTTTCTCAAATGTGAGCCGGCATTAGCATCACCTGAATGGCTTATGAAAACAGATAGCTGGGCCGACCCCTAGAGTTTCCTCCCCTGCCCGCCTGGGTCTACCAGATGACGCAGATGGTCTGGCCCCGGGTGCACAGTTTGGATATTGTTGATAAACCTGCCTGGGCGTGTGGACAGTTGCCTGTATAAAAAGCTGAGATTCTAGAAAGAAAGATCTACCATTTCAGAAAAATAATAAAGGCAAAACCAGCCTGCTGTGGTTATTTAGCTGGGGCATAATAATTAAGTGGAAAAGCTTAGGGTTGGTGGAATTTAAAGGCGGGAGGTCTTCAGGAGCATTTGGGCTGTGGGAATAGCTAAAAGTGAGTGGAGAGTCAGGGTCGTTTAAATAACCAGTGGACAATCATCAGTACCCAGGGCTCCACCAGGGAGATCCTAGTCTCAGAAAAACCCTGGAAAGTGGGAAGCCTGGAATCAGCCCGACTGTACCTGTGGGACGTCGAGTTGTAGCAAAGTTGCTTACTCGTCCAAGGCCCCACAACCAGCTAGAGGCAGTCTAGAAGGAAGATTTTCCCCCCAGGACCCTTCCAGGGTCAGAAGTGGTGGACTTTTGCCCACTGTGGGATTACACGATTTCTTCTCCACTTGGGTAAGAGGCTTACAAAACTCAGAACATCCTGGGAAAACACCAAGATTTGAGAAAGAAGACTGCATTGTACATTTCAGTGAGCGTTGACATATTATGGAGTTAAATACAAAATTTGCAAGAGATTTTAAAGATAAAGTTAAGACTTCAAAGACGTTAAAATTTTTTCCTTGCCATCTTAACCATTTTTGAGTGTATAATTCAATGGCATTGATCGCATTCATCATGCGCTGCCATCATCACCATATGTTACCCTCACTTTGTCATCACTCAGAACAGAAACTCCGTACCCATTTTTCCCTACCTGTTCCCAACCCCTGGTAACTTCTAATTTATTTTTTCTTTCTACAAATGTGCTTATTCTAGATATTTCACATCAATGAAACCACAAACTGTAGCCTTTGCTTCTGCCTTCCATCACTTAGCATAACGTTTTCAAGGTTTTTCCATGCTGTCACATGTATCAGAACTTCATTTTTTTTTTTTTACAGCTGAGTAATATTCCGTGGTATAGACAGACCACGTTTCCTTTCTCCATTCCTCTGCTGATGGACACTTGGATTGTTTCCACCTTAAGGCTATTGTGAATAATTCCACTTCACAAGTATCTGTTCCATCCTTGCTTTCATTTCTTTGAGGTATATTCCTAGGCATGGAATTATGGGGTAATTCTGTGTTTAATTTTTGAGGAACCACCAAACTTTTCCACAGTGGCTGTACCCTTTTCCATCCCCACCAGCAATGTATGAAGCTTGCAGTTTTTCCCAATCCCCCCTCACACTTCTTATTTTCCATTTTGTTCATCATAGCCATCCTAGTGGGTGTGAAGTGGTACCTCATTGTGGTTTTGATTGGCGTTTCCTTCATGGCCAATGATGGTGAGCAACAAAGACATTTTGAGGTTGCGCTGACCCTCTCTCCACTCCAGAGCCATTCTGGAGTGAGACCAGGAGGCCCTCCCTCTCAGGATGATGCAAGTCCCTTATTCCCAGCCCTGGTTCTTTCTCCTCCCCTTGGGCAGGAACTTTGGAGGAAATGTTAGAGAAGCCCTCCCAGAAGACAGCCCTCCTCCCATGCCCTCCTGCCAGGGACAGTCAATGCTAGCACTCCCTTCCTCTTCCCAACACCCAGGAAAGCATGGGCTCTGTGGTGATTTGGACTCTTTGGTCCTTGATGCATGGGTTTAAAGCACCCAGAATGGGTCCTCTGGGCCCCCCTTGTCCTGTAAAAGGTTCCTTCCACTAACTTGACCCCAGTGGAAGGCAGGGTGTAAGCTGAAAGAGACACACTCATGGAAGACCAAGCAGTCCCTCTCCATAAAGAGTTTTATGCTGGAGCAATAAACAGGAGGGCAAGAACGTTGGAGAAAAAGTTAGAGAAGCTGATTCCCATGTTGCTTTTGAACAGGGGTCAACAATGGCAGTGAGATCAGTCAAGTCCACCTCATCCTCCTCGCCTTCTGCAAGAGGCTTCCCAAGGCTACTGAAAGGAAGGCCAACGTAACAAAGGAGCTGGGGCCGGGGGGAGCTCTGCCATCAGAAAAAAACAACTCCGTGTTCCCTGAGTCTCACCTCGCTCCAGACTGCTTCTCCTGGCAGCCTAGGGGTTGAGATCCTTCCCAGTTGTCCCAGGAACCCAACAGGCTGTGACTCATTGTGTCCTGCGAGGCTGCCATCTTATCTTGGATTGTTGCAGCATATAACTTCATATGGAGGGGGGCTGCTTGGTCCTAGCCTGTGCTACCTTCTCTCTAGTCCACCACCCCTAGCCTCCATGATTGTGTTTCTCCTGGCTCACTCCCTGCCTTCTCTTAGGTCAGGTCAGAAGAAGGAATGCTTTTACAGGACAAGGGGGGCTCAGAGGACCCCTTTTGGGTGCGTGAAACCCATCCATCGAGGAACATAGCAGCAAAGAATCCAAACACCACAGAGCCAGTGCTTTTCCAGGAGGTTCTGGAGAGGAAAGGAGTGCTAGCTTTGGAGGTCCTGGTAGGAGACCACAGGGGTCCATGGGAAGGGATACGTGGACTTCTCCAGGAGGAGGCAGAAGAAAGCTGTAAGTCAATGCTCCAGAAGATGCAGACCCATGAGTGAATACTTAATTATTGAAAGGGAACTGGAATTAGGCTCAACCATGTGAGGAGTGTCAAAGAACTTGCAGGCAAGTTGTAAAACAGCCTACTATGATACAACATGACACATTAGAAAGGACCCAAGAGAGCTCGGCTGGTTTAAAGCTTGAATTTTTCAGATGTGGAAGCTGAGGCTCAAAGAGGATAATTGATTTGATCAAACTTCACTTAAGACAAGTATTGAACTGGCACAAAAACATTCTTCCAAATCAGCCTTTGAGATTGCCTTTTCTAAAGACAGTATCATTCTGTTAACTGCTGGCTTTCTTTCTTGATGGTTAAACTGGTCGGTAGGGAATCTAATATTTTAACATAACATGAAATCATATATAACATATTAAAGTATTGAAAGAGCAGAAGCACTTTGGAAACATTTCCCCCAAACTCCTCGGCTTTTTGAAAGAGACTGGATTAAGTTAAAGCCATGGCAGCTAAATGCAGCAATGGAAACTTCCATGAAAGATGCCTTCTAGCGTGTGATGGAGGCAAATTTGACAGCACTTTTGCTCCGTTTATCAAGTGAAATATGGCAAAAAAAAAAAAATAGATTTGCATCAAATCTGAAAGAATATCACCTGCTTCCCTGGATCACTTTTCTTGCGTACTTGTGCCTGCTAATAGAATCAAGGAAATTTAAGAGCCCATCATACAAGTGACTTGTTTCAGGAGAAAAATAAAGCCTGGAGAGATTCAAACGATTTGCTTAACCAGAGCCATCTGGCCTCCCAAAAGAGGTAAGACTAGGATGATGTAGAATTCAGTGAGCGCTGACTGAGCGCCATGCTAAACACGGCTTACGTCATCCTTTTGTGACATCTTCACGCAACCCTGTGGGACCTATGTTACTATTATTATTTCTTTTATTACATGGGCAGGCACTGGGAAACGAACCCAGGACTCTGGCATGGCAGGCGAGAACTCTGCCACTGAGCCACCGTTGCTCGCTCCCTGTGTTTTGATCCCCAATTTGGAGGACTGACAGGCTTCAGGAGGTGAACTGAATGGCTCCAGGTAGTATATTATTGAGTCAGGATTTGAGCCAACTGTGTCAGCACCGTCCACTATGGGGCCACATTCCAGCACTTTCTGGAGTTCCAGTCTCCTCTAATTTAAGACAGGCCCTGTTGCTTTGGCTTAAAAAAAAAAAAAAAAAAAAAGCCCACCAGTCAAAGGTGACCTTCCTACCTGCCCATAGCCAAAGGCATGAAGGGTTAAGGTTTAAGGACATATTTATCTTGCTAAGACTCTTTGGCTTCTCCATTTTAATGGGCCTTATTTATGTTTTTGATTGTCAAGACTTTAAACTGGTTTGCATAATCTTTTCTCAGTGTCACTTATAAAATTGCCCAGGGCTGACTGGTGATCAAAAACAACATTTTTTTTTCTGAAATTAACAGATCCAGTTAAACTTTAAATTCTAAAGAGATTACTAGAATGTAGAAGATCTCCCATTTACTGACTTTCAGGTTTTAGTATGTGAAATTAAAGGGATGAGGGTTAAGGTTTAAGACATATTTATCTTGTTAATACTCTTTGGCTTCTCCATTTCAATGGCCTTATTTACATTTCTGATTGTCAAGACTTAAAGCTGGTTTGCATAATCTTTTCTCAGTGTCACTTATAAAATTGCCCAGGGCTGACTGGTGATCAAAAGCAACATTTTTTTTCCTGAAATTAACAGATCCAGTTAAACTTTAAATTCTACAGAGACTACTAGAATCTAGTAGGCCTCCTATCCATCGACTTTCAGGTTTTAGTATGTGAAATTTGTGTTCTCATGGTGCTATATATAAGTGTCATTTCACTTATACTGAGTGAATTTTTCCCGACCTGACTTTAAATGACTGTAAATACCTATCATGATAACAAGTGCAAACAAATGAGTTGCTGATGTAAATGACCTGATTCCAACCCATGCACAAAAGGTGCCAGCATCAAGGATTGATAACAGTCTCCACGGGGCCATAAACTGGCACAGCCTGGCCCTAACACCCTTCAGCCGCAGGGAAGGGGACCCTTCACTTACTTTGTGAACCTTCCTCCTCACTTCCCTTCTCTGCGAGTGGCATGAGCGGCCAGGTTTGACATCTTTTTTTTTTAAGGGAGGAAGGCAGGGAACAACTTCGCTTACATTCTCACTGTACCCAGAGACTCCTGGCCACAGGAACCTCGTGTCCCCACATTCTCCCTTCTTCCTTTCTAAAAGAACCTTCCTTTTATGCTGGCTTACTTTTCCCATTCTCAGGGTGAACTTTGCAACAGAAAAGCACCTATCTGATCTAGAGGTAGCCCCCTTGCCGATAGCTGGCTCAGGAATGAGCAAGTGAGGGTGAGGTCAGCTAAGAACCTTCTAAGACAACTTCCCTTTCTCTCCAACCCTGAGATGAGACAGACTATTGCTCACAATAAGTGGAAGTGTAGAAGATGTGGTGTCCTTGATGTGAGCACGGATGGAGCTGGCTAAATTGGTGTTTTTCAGTGAAAAGCACTATCGGTGTCTCAACCCGTACAATTCCTTGACATACCTGAGCCCTGCCCTCTCAATGCCACAAGAAGCCTTAGGCACTGTGACATCCAAAAAAATACAAGCAGCCTTCTTTGGAAGTAGGTACACCCTCTCCCCTGCTGGAAACCATGAGGGATTAAAAGTACATTCCTCTTATTATGTGGGATTAAAAATACAACCTTCTTATTTAAACCACTTTGAGTTGTGATTTCTGCTGCTTGCAGCCCAGAGCATCCTAACAGGGAGGAATTATTATTACAATAATATTTAAAGGAAGAAGAAATTGGATTTCAAAGATGCCAAGTGATTTGCTTGAGGCTATCAGCAAATCAGTGGCAAAGCCAGGATTTGGCTTGAGGGCTCACTCCAAAGCTTGGCTAATTTCTCCATCACTTCTCAACTCACCCTGTTTCACTGTTCTGACTCTTCTCCTTCCCATCTCTTTCCTCCCAAAGAACAAATCTGGTTGATTTGTTCAGTGGGAAAGAAACAAGCTATCAAAAAAAAACAAAAAAACAAAAACAAAGGACAGTATTTGTCAAAAACAAAAGGACAAATACTGTATGGTCTCACTGATATTAACTGACATTAGTGAATAAACTTGGAATATTTCGTTGGTTACAGAGACCATCAAGAGATAGAAATAGGGTAAGATATTGGGTAATTGGAGCTGAAGGGATACAGATTGTTCAACAGGACTGAGTATAAAAACTCAGAAATGGACAGCACAATATTACCTAACTGTAATACAATTATGTTAAAACATTGAATGAAGCTGCATGTGCGAATGATAGAGGGAGGAGGACTGGGGACATAAATGAAACCAGAAAGAAAGATAGACGATAAAGATTGAGATGTTATAATCTAGGAATGCCTAGAGTGTGTAATAATAATGACTAAATGTACAAATTTTTAAAATGTTTGTGCATGAGGAAGAACAAAGGGATGTCATTACTGCAGGGTGCTGGAAATAGATGGTAATTAATATTTTAAAATTCACCTTATGTGTGAGACTACAGCAAAAAAATGTTTATTTGGTACAAAATTTACATTTTGACTAGTGCATTTCCTAATATAACTTATGTAGATAGCCTGATTGAACACCATAAGTACTTGGAATCTTGGGTAGGGCATGAGATTTTGTTGGTTTATCCAGAGTGATGCCCCGATGAATCCCAGGGTAATTCAATCAGTGGGTGGAAAAGTATTTGCAAAGTCTCTGTGCTGGTTTGAAAGGAAGTATGCCCCCTAAGAAAAGCCATGTTTTAATATAAATCCCATTTCTTAAAGGTAGAATAATCCCTATTCAATACTGTATATTTGAAACTGTAATGAGATCATCTCCCTGGTTGATGTGATTTCGTTAAGAATGGTTGTTAAACTAGATTAGGGAATGACATGTCTCCACCCATTTGAGTGGGTCTTGATTAGTTTCTGAAGTCCTATAAAAAAGGAAACATTTTGGAGAATGAGAGATTCAGAGAGATTCAGAGAGAGCAACACTACAAAGCAGAGAGTCCACCAGCCAGCGACCTTTGGAGATGAAGAAGGAAGACACCTCCCGGGGAACTTCATGAAATAGGAAGCCAGGAGAGAAAGCTAGCAGATGATGCCGTGTTCACCATGTGCCCTTCCAGCAGAGAGAGAAACCCTGAATGTATTCGCCATGTCCCTTCTCACTTGAGAGAGAAACCCTGAACTTCATCGGCCTTCTTGAACCAAGGTATCTTTTCCTAGATGCCTTTGATTGGATATTTCTTTAGACTTGTTTTAATTGGGACATTTTCTCAGCCTTAGAACTGTAAACTAGCAACTCATTAAATTCCCCTTTTTAAAAGCCATTCCGTTTCTGGTATATTGCATTCCAGCAGCTAGCAAACTAGAACAGTCCCCTTCTGGGAATGGTGAGAATGGAGAAAAATTCAACTTCCCTAAGTTGAATTCTTGATATTCTCACAAGCAGTGTGGACAACCAAAGTTATAGGCTGAGCCCCCAGTCTTGGGTTTGTTCACAAGAAACTTAACCCCACAAAGAATAGATCAAGTCTACTTAAAATTTAGGCCTAAGAGTCACCCCCAAGAGAGCCTCTTTTGTTGCTCAGATGTGGCCTCTCTCTCCAGCCAACACAACAAGCAAACTCACCACCCTCCCCCTGTCTATATGGGACATGACTCCCAGGGGTGTGGACCTTCCTGGCAACGTGGGACAGAAATCCTGGAATGAGCTGAGACTCAGCATCAAGGGATTGAGAAAAACCCTAGAATGAGCTGAGAGTCAGCATTAAGGGATTGAGTAAACCTTCTTGACCAAAAGGGGAAAGAGTGAAATGAGACACTGTGTCAATGGGTGAGAGATTCCAGAGTCGAGAGGTTATCCTGGAGGTTATTCTTACGCACTAAGTAGATATCACCTTGTTATTCAAGATGTAGTGGAGAAGCTGGAGGGAACTGTCTGAAAATGTAGAGCTGTGTTCCAGTAGCCATGCTTCTTGATGATTGAATAATGATATAGCTTTCACAATGTGACTGTGTGATTGTGAAAACCTTGTGTCTGATGCTCCTTTTATCTACCTTGTCAACAGATGAGTAGAACATACGGAATAAAATAAATAATGGGAACAAATGTTAAATTTAGTTTGAAATGCTAATGATCAGTGAAAGCGAGGGGTAAGGGGTATAGTATGTATAATCTTTTTTTTCTGTTATTGTTTTATTTCTTTTTCTGTTGTCTTTTTATTTTTTTCTGAATTGATGCAAATGTTCTAAGAAATGATGAATATGCAACTATGTGATGATATTGAGAATTACTGATTATATATGTAGAACGGAATGAAAAAAAAAACAAAGGACAGAATACGTGTGTGGGGAGAAAAGGGAACTATGTACAGGACATGTGTCTGTTTGTTGACACGAAGTACCTCTGGGAGCCTGTTAAAGGGTCGCCTCTGGGGAGCCCCGCTAATGCCCTAGGGCCTGTGGTTGGAGGGAACTTACTTCTCGCCAGGGATCCTTTTGTACTGTTTGAATTCTTTATCTTGTGCTAGTGTCTTTCAGTTTTATGAAATAGGAAATTTTTAAAAGCTGTTGTAGCATTCAATATTTTTTTTTACAATTGGATTCATTATAATACTTAATTCTCCCCTCTTATCGGCCACCGTCATGCTATTTTTTTTCTTTTTTTTTTTAATTAAAAAAAGAATTAACAAAACAATTAGAAATCATTCCAATCTACATGTACAATCAGTAATTCTTAATAACATCACATAGTTGCATATTCATCATTTCTTAGTACACTTGCATCGATTTAGAAAAAGAAATAAAAAGACAACAGAATAAGAATTAAAACAATAATAGAAAGAAAAAACAAAAACAAACAAAAAAAAAACAAAAACAAAAAACCTATACCTCACATGCAGCTTCATTCAGTGTTTTAACATAATTGCATGACAATTGGGTAGTATTGTGCTGTCCATTTCTGAGTTTTTATATCCAGTCCTGTTGTACAGTCTGTATCCCTTCAGCTCCAATTATCCCTTCTCTCTTTTTTTTCTTTAATTAACAGAAAAAAAGAAATTAACCCAACATTTAGAGATCATACCATTCTACATATGCAATCATTAATTCTTAACATCATCACATAGATGCATGATCATCATTTCTTAGTACATATGCATTGGTTTAGAAGAACTAGCAACATAACCGAAAAAGATATAGAATGTTAATATAGAGAAAAAAATAAAAGTAATAATAGTAAAATCAAAACAAAACAAAACAAAACAAAACAAAAACCTATAGCTCAGATGCAGCTTCATTCAGTGTTTTAACATGATTATTTTACAATTAGGTATTATTGTGCTGTCCATTTTTGAGTTTTTGTATCTAGTCCTGTTACACCGTCTGTATCCCTTCAACTCCAATTGGCCATTATCTTACCCTGTTTCTACCTCCTGCTGGACTCTGTTATCAAGGACATATTCCAAATTTATTCTCGAATGTCGGTTCACATCAGTGGGACCATACAATATTTGTCCTTTAGTTTTTGGCTAGACTCACTCAGCATAATGTTCTCTAGGTCCATCCATGTTATTACATGCTTCATAAGTTTATCCTGTCTTAAAGCTGCATAGTATTCCATCGTATGTATATACCACAGTTTGTTTAGCCACTCTTCTGTTGATGGAGATTTCGGCTGTTTCCATCTCTTTGCAATTGTAAATAATGCTGCTATAAACATTGGTGTGCAAATGTCCGTTTGTGTCTTTGCCCTTAAGTCCTTTGAGTAGATACCCAGCAATGGTATTGCTGGGTCGTATGGCAATTCTATATTCAGCTTTTTGAGGAACCGCCAAACTGCCTTCCACAGTGGTTGCACCATTTGACATTCCCAGCAACAGTGGATAAGTGTGCCTCTTTCTCCGCATCCTCTCCAGCACTTGTCATTTTCTGTTTTGTTGATAATGGCCATTCTGGTGGGTGTGAGATGATATCTCATTGTGGTTTTGATTTGCATTTCTCTAATGGCCAGGGACATTGAGCATCTCTTCATGTGCCTTTTGGCCATTTGTATTTCCTCTTCTGATAGGTGTCTGTTCAAGTCTTTTTCCCATTTTGTAATTGGGTTGGCTGTCTTTTTGTTGTTGAGATGAACAATCTCTTTATAAATTCTGGATACTAGACCTTTATCTGATATATCATTTCCAAATATTGTCTCCCATGTGAAGGCTGTCTTTCTACTTTCTTGATGAAGTTCTTTGATGCACAAAAGTGTTTAATTTTGAGGAGCTCCCATTTATTTATTTCCTTCTTCAGTGCTCTTGCTTTAGGTTTAAGGTCCATAAAACCGCCTCCAGTTGTAAGATCCATAAGATATCTCCCAACATTTTCCTCTAACTGTTTTATGGTCTTAGACCTAATGTTTAGATCTTTGATCCATTTTTTTTTTTATTAATTAAAAAAAGAATTAACAAAACAATTAGAAATCATTCCAATCTACATGTACAATCAGTAATTCTTAATAACATCACCTAGTTGCATATTCATCATTTCTTAGTACATTTGCATCGATTTAGAAAAAGAAATAAAAAGACAACAGAATAAGAATTAAAACAATAATAGAAAGAAAAAAAAACAAAAAAAACAAAAACAACAAACCTATACCTCACATGCAGCTTCATTCAGTGTTTTAACATAATTGCATTACAATTGGGTAGTATTGTGCTGTCCATTTCTGAGTTTTTATATCCAGTCCCGTTGTACAGTCTGTATCCCTTCATCTCCAATTATCCCTTCTCTCTTTTTTTTTTTTTTAATTAACGGAAAAAAAGAAATTAACCCAACATTTAGAGATCATACCATTCTACACATGCAATCATTAATTCTTAACATCATCACATAGATGCATGATCATCATTTCTTAGTACATTTGCATTGGTTTAGAAGAACTAGCAACATAACCGAAAAAGATATAGAATGTTAATATAGAGAAAAAAATAAAAGTAATAATAGTAAAATCAAAACAAAACAAAACAAAACAAAACAAAAACCTATAGCTCAGATGCAGCTTCATTCAGTGTTTTAACATGATTACTTTACAATTAGGTATTATTGTGCTGTCCATTTTTGAGTTTTTGTATCTAGTCCTGTTACACAGTCTGTATCCCTTCAGCTTCAATTACCCATTGTCTTACCCTGTTTCTAACTCCTGCTGAACTCTGTTACCAATGCCATATTTCAAGTTTATTCTCGAATGTCCGTTCACATCAGTGGGACCATACAGTATTTGTCCTTTAGTTTTTGGCTGGATTCACTCAGCATAATATTCTCTAGGTCCATCCATGTTATTACATGGTTCATAAGTTTATCTTGTCTTAAAGCTGCATAATATTCCATCGTATGTATATACCACAGTTTGTTTAGCCACTCTTCTGTTGATGGAGATTTTGGCTGTTTCCATCTCTTTGCAATTGTAAATAATGCTGCTATAAACATTGGTGTGCAAATGTCCGTTTGTGTCTTTGCCCTTAAGTCCTTTGAGTAGATACCTAGCAATGGTATTGCTGGGTCGTATGGCAATTCTATATTCAGCTTTTTGAGGAACCGCCAAACTGCCTTCCACAGTGGTTGCACCCTTTGACATTCCCAGCAACAGTGGATAAGTGTGCCTCTTTCTCCGCATCCTCTCCAGCACTTGTCATTTTCTGTTTTGTTGATAATGGCCATTCTGGTGGGTGTGAGATGATATCTCATTGTGGTTTTGATTTGCATTTCTCTAATGGCCAGGGACATTGAGCATCTCTTCATGTGCCTCTTGGCCATCCGTATTTCCTCTTCTGAGAGGTGTCTGTTCAAGTCTTTTTCCCATTTTGTAATTGGGTTGGCTGTCTTTTTGTTGTTGAGATGAACAATCTCTTTATAAATTCTGGATACTAGACCTTTATCTGATATATCATTTCCAAATATTGTCTCCCATTGTGAAGGCTGTCTTTCTACTTTCTTGATGAAGTTCTTTGATGCACAAAAGTGTTTAATTTTGAGGAGCTCCCATTTATTTATTTCCTTCTTCAGTGCTCTTGCTTTAGGTTTAAGGTCCATAAAACCGCCTCCAGTTGTAAGATCCATAAGATATCTCCCAACATTTTCCTCTAACTGTTTTATGGTCTTAGACCTAATGTTTAGATCTTTGATCCATTTTGAGTTAACTTTTGTATAGGGTGTGAGAGATGGGTCTTCTTTCATTCTTTTGCATATGGATATCCAGTTCTCTAGGCACCATTTATTGAAGAGACTGCTCTGTCCCAGGTGAGTTGGCTTGACTGCCTTATCAAAGATCAAATGTCCATAGATGAGAGGGTCTATATCTGAGCACTCTATTCGATTCCATTGGTCGATATATCTGTCTTTATGCCAATACCATGCTGTTTTGACCACTGTGGCTTCATAATATGCCTTCAAGTCAGGCAGCGCGAGACCTCCAGCTTCGTTTTTTTTCCTCAAGATGTTTTTAGCAATTCGGGGCACCCTGCCCTTCCAGATAAATTTGCTTATTGGTTTTTCTATTTCTGAAAAATAAGTTGTTGGGATTTTGATTGGTATTGCATTGAATCTGTAAATCAATTTAGGTAGAATTGACATCTTAACTATATTTAGTCTTCCAATCCATGAACACGGTATGCCCTTCCATCTATTTAGGTCTTCTGTGATTTCTTTTAGCAGTTTTTTGTAGTTTTCTTTATATAGGTTTTTTGTCTCTTTGGTTAAATTTATTCCTAGGTATTTTATTCTTTTAGTTGCAATTGAAAATGGGATTCGTTTCTTGATTTCCCCCTCCGCTTGTTCATTACTAGTGTATAGAAATGCTACAGATTTTTGAATGTTGATCTTGTAACCTGCTACTTTGCTGTACTCATTTATTAGCTCTAGTAGTTTTGTTGTGGATTTTTCCGGGTTTTCGACGTATAGTATCATATCGTCTGCAAACAGTGATAGTTTTACTTCTTCCTTTCCAATTTTGATGCCTTGTATTTCTTTTTCTTGTCTAATTGCTCTGGCTAGAACCTCCAACACAATGTTGAATAATAGTGGTGATAGTGGACATCCTTGTCTTGTTCCTGATCTTAGGGGGAAAGTTTTCAATTTTTCCCCATTGAAGATGATATTAGCTGTGGGTTTTTCATATATTCCCTCTATCATTTTAAGGAAGTTCCCTTGTATTCCTATCTTTTGAAGTGTTTTCAACAGGAAAGGATGTTGAATCTTGTCAAATGCCTTCTCTGCATCAATTGAGATGATCATGTGATTTTTCTGCTTTGATTTGTTGATATGGTGTATTACATTAATTGATTTTCTTATGTTGAACCATCCTTGCATACCTGGGATGAATCCTACTTGGTCATGATGTATAATTCTTTTAATGTGTTGTTGGATACGATTTGCTAGAATTTTATTGAGGATTTTTGCATCTGTATTCATTAGAGAGATTGGTCTGTAGTTTTCTTTTTTTGTAATATCTTTGCCTGGTTTTGGTATGAGGTTGATGTTGGCTTCATAGAATGAATTAGGCAGTTTTCCCTCCACTTCGATTTTTTTGAAGAGTTTGAGGAGAATTGGTACTAATTCTTTCTGGAACGTTTGGTAGAATTCACATGTGAAGCCATCTGGTCTTGGACTTTTCTTTTTAGGAAGCTTTTGAATGACTAATTCAATTTCTTTACTTGTGATTGGTTTGTTGAGGTCATCTATGTCTTCTTGAGTCAAAGTTGGTTGTTCATGTCTTTCCAGGAACCCGTCCATTTCATCTAAATTGTTGTATTTATTAGCGTAAAGTTGTTCATAGTATCCTGTTATTACCTCCTTTATTTCTGTGAGGTCAGTAGTTATGTCTCCTCTTCCATTTCTGATCTTATTTATTTGCATCCTCTCTCTTCTTCTTTTTGTCAATCTTGCTAAGGGCCCATCAATCTTATTGATTTTCTCATAGAACCAACTTCTGGTCTTATTGATTTTCTCTATTGTTTTCATGTTTTCAATTTCATTTATTTCTGCTCTGATCTTTGTTATTTCTTTCCTTTTGCTTGCTTTGGGATTAGTTTGCTGTTCTTTCTCCAGTTCTTCCAAGTGAACAGTTAATTCCTGCATTTTTGCCTTTTCTTCTTTTCTGATATAGGCATTTAGGGCAATAAATTTCCCTCTTAGCACTGCCTTTGCTGCATCCCATAAGTTTTGATATGTTGTGTTTTCATTTTCATTTGCCTCGAGGTATTTACTAATTTCTCTTGCAATTTCTTCTTTGACCCACTTGTTGTTTAAGAGTGTGTTGTTGAGCCTCCAGGTATTTGTGAATTTTTTGGCATTCTGCCTATTATTGATTTCCAACTTCATTCCTTTATGATCCGAGAAAGTGTTGTGTATGATTTCAATCTTTTTAAATTTGTTAAGACTTGCTTTGTGACCCAGCATATGGTCTATCTTTGAGAATGACCCATGAGCACTTGAGAAAAAGGTGTATCCTGCTGTTGTGGGATGTAATGTCCTATAAATGTCTGTTAAGTCTAGCTCATTTATAGTAATATTCAGAGTCTCTATCTTTTTTGATCCTCTGTCTAGATGTTCTGTCCATTGATGAGAGTGGGGAATTGAAGTCTCCAACTATTATGGTATTTGTGTCTATTTCCCTTTTCAGTGTTTGCAGTGTATTCCTCACGTATTTTGGGGCATTCTGTTTCGGTGCATAAATATTTATGATTGTTATGTCTTCTTGTTTGATTGTTCCTTTTATTAGTATATAGTGTCCTTCTTTGTCTCTTTTAACTGTTTTACATTTGAAGTCTAACTTGTTGGATATTTTCTGGTTGTTATTTGCATGAAATATCTTTTCCCAACCTTTCACTTTCAACCTATGTTTATCTTTGGGTCTAAGATGTGTTTCCTGTAGACAGCATATAGAAGGATCCTGTTTTTTAATCCATTCTGCCAATCTATGTCTTTTGATTGGGGAATTCAGTCCATTAACATTTAGTGTTATTACTGTTTGGATAATATTTTCCTCTGCCATTTTGCCTTTTGTATTATATATATCATATCTGACTTTCCTTCTTTCTACACTCTTCTCCATACCTCTCTCTTCTGTCTTTTCGGTTCTGACTCTAGTGCTCCCTTTAGTATTTCTTGCAGAGCTGGTCTCTTGGTCACAAATTCTCTCAGTGACTTTTTGTCTATAAATGTTTTAATTTCTCCCTCATTTTTGAAGGACAATTTTGCTGGATATAGGAGTCTTGGTTGGCAGTTTTTCTCTTTTAGTAATTTAAATATATCATCCCACTGTCTTCTAGCCTCCATGGTTTCTGCTGAGAAATCTACACATAGTCTTATTGGGTTTCCCTTGTATGTGATGGATTGTTTTTCTCTTGCTGCTTTCAAGATCCTCTCTTTCTCTTTGACCTCTGACATTCTAACTAGTAAGTGTCTTGGAGAACGCCTGTTTGGGTCTAATCTCTTTGGGGTGCGCTGCACTTCTTGGATCTGTAATTTTAGGTCTTTCATAAGAGTTGGGAAATTTTCAGTGAAAATTTCTTCCATTAGTTTTTCTCCTCATTTTCCTTTCTCTTCTCCTTCTGGGACACCCACAACACGTATATTTGTGCGGTTCATATTGTCCTTGAGTTCCCTGATACCCTGTTCAAATTTTTCCATTCTTTTCCCGATAGTTTCTGTTTGTTTTTGGAATTCAGATGTTCCATCCTCCAAATCACTAATTCTATCTTCTGTCTCTTTGAATCTATCATTGTAGGTATCCATTGTTTTTTCTATCTTTTCTACTTTGTCCTTCACTTCCATAAGTTCTGTGATTTGTTTTTTCAGTTTTTCTATTTCTTCTTTTTGTTCAGCCCATGTCTTCTTCATGTCCTCCCTCAATTTATCGATTTCGTTTTTGAAGAGGTTTTCCATTTCTGTTCGTATATTTAGCATTAGTTGTCTCAGCTCCTGTATCTCATTTGAACTATTGGTTTGTTCCTTTGACTGGGCCATATTTTCAATTATTTGAGCGTGATCCGTTATCTTCTGTTGGCGTCTGCACATTTAGACAGATTTCCCTGGGTATTGGATCCAAAAGTTTGGAAGATTTTCCTGTGAAATCTCTGGGTTCTGTTTTTCTTATTCTTCCCAGTAGGTGGCGCTCGTGGCACACGTTTGTCTGCGGGTCCCACCAGTAAAAGGTGCTGTGGGACCTTAAACTTTGGAAAACTCTCGCCGTCCAGGGGGTTCGGCTTGAGCCGGCCCGGGGTCCGAACGCAGGGAGGGTTGCTGGTCGCCGCAGCCCAGGAAAGAGCCCGTCCGAAATTCCTAGTCGGCCCTGGGCGACAAGCGTGGCGGGAGGGCGCCGGCGGGAGGGCACCAGCGGCAGCGGCCCACCCGAGAGAGTGCACGTTCCCCGGGAGTCACGGGTTTGGAAGGGGCCTCCCCCACCCGTCACCGTTCTCCACGGCCTGGGGATTTCCGATCCAATTCTCTCAGTTGGTCCGGGGGGCTGCGCGTGGTGTGGGCGCCAGCCACCTTGGTTTCAGGGGACCGCCTCTCCAATTCTCCCAGCCGGCCCGGGAAGGGGGAAGGGAGTAACTCCGGCCGCTTGCAACCCCGCCCGGTGTGGCCCGCGCGCCTCGGCGATCTCACCCGAGCTGCTTCTCTCAGCCAGCCAGCTGTTCCAGGATGGGGTACCCTATCTTTTTTATCTCTGTTGTGGCTTTGGGCGCTTTCTGTATCGTTTCTACTCCCCTAGTAGCTGCCCTGGAGAAGAAACTAAGATCCGCGCGTCTTACTAAGCCGCCATCTTCCGCTACACACCGTCATGTTATTTTTGTCCCTCCATGTGTCCTTGCATTATAGCATCTTTTGCACCTGTCTTTTCCTTTTCTTTTCCAGGCTCCCTGTTCCTCGCCAGTCCTTTGGTTCAGCCCTGATGGGGGGATCGTATCCAACCCCTGCTTTGACGCCAGCGTAGCACATCTACCAAGAAAGATCCAAGTCCCTCACCCCAACACCACTTCTCCATCCCCCTTTCCATTGTCTGCCTTGAGAAGTCCTTTTGTGCAAAGCTGCCCTAGGAGCCCCCTGGGTGAATGGGAGTTGAGGCAGCAGGCCCCAGGGGGAGAATCTAGCTGAGAAGCAGCGCTTTCACCTGTTTTTCTTACAGGGCTTCCCCAAGATTTTGTTGGAGCAAAAAACTTCACCACCACCATCATCATGTTTGAAAACAGTGCCCAAGAAAACTTTTCTAAAGTCACTTCCCTCTAAAATACTTGTGTTCTTCTCACTGCCTGGACTGTCCTGTCCCCCACTTTTGGAATTACCTAGTCTTCAAGGCAGTTTCCAAATTTTACCTCCTTTGTGAAATTTTTCAGAACCAACCTCATCAGTAAGGGTCACTGATTCTCAGATTTACCGAGACACTGGTGAAGCTTAATCACTCTTCAACACCTTCCAGTGTGTTCCCAGAGTCATATTTTGTAAAATTTGCACAAGGAAAATTTGTTAATTGCAATTAATTAGGGCGACTGCCGCCCTTTTCTGCTTGTGTGAGGTGGTGTTGGGGTGGCCATAGGCATTTTGGGGATCCAGATGAGGGGCGGGTGCGTTGGAGATACATTACATGTTCTTTGAGTTTAATGCATATGTTATGTGGCTTTCAGTCACTTGCGTGTATAGCTACTTTCAAGTTAGCTATCCTGCTAACGAGACACCTCCCAGGATGCTGCCTGCCCGCCCGTGGTGCTTGCTCACCTAGCAAGTGACGACGGGGGTGGGGGTGGGTGTGGGGGTGGGGGTTGGAGGGGGCCTGGAGGGGGTGGGGCAGAGGTCACAGAGGCAGATACAGGTGTCCTGGGGTGCTGCGATGGGCAGCAACCAGGGTGGCTCCCTATGATCCTGCCTCCTGGTCTTCACCCCTGTACAATCTCCCTTCTTTGAAAGTGGGTGGGATGGAGGGATTGAATTCTAACTGAAGTGAGGTGGGAGGTCACTTCTCAAATGAGGTTACAAAAGAAACTATGGCTTCTATCTTGCTGGCACTCTCTTTTTCTATAATCTAGCAAATTGTGGGTTGACAGAAAAATCAGGCAGAAAATTGAGTTCCCACATACCGTCAAGAATAATTTAACTCATTCTTTTAATAGCTTCAGGGTATTCTTTTGAGTTTATATAGCAATTTATTTAGCCAGTTCCTATTGGTAGACTATCAAGTTATTTCCATGCTTCTTGATGCCATTACAAATAATGTTGTATCTTTTTTTTTTTTTTTCATGGGCAAGTACAGGGAAACGAATCTGGGTCTCCGGCATGGCAGGCCAGAATTCTGCCACTGAGCCACAATTGCACCGCCCATAAGTGTCTTTTTAAAAATAGAATCTTTATTATGAATAGTCAATGTTAAAAATGTAAAACATATGGAAACCATTGCTTGTCAAGTCATTTGCATCCTCTAGCTGCAGAGATGCAACATCTAGTTTACTGCTATACATGAGTACAGATTTTCTTCTTGAGCCGTATGATTTGGACTTTGCTCTCTTTACTACAGTCATAATAGTGAAATCACACTATATCTATCCTTTTGTGTCTGGTTTATTTTACTCAGCATTGTATCCTCAAGGGCCGCTCCCAATATTAACACCTTGCATAAGTGTGGTACATCTGTTACAACTGATGAAAGAATAGTACTATAATTGTACTATTAACTATAGTCCGTGGTTTAAAATAGGGTTTGCTGTTACTACTATATAGTCCTAGGCTGTTGTTGTTATTGTTTAAGGTTTTAATTGCTTTATTATATATCCAGAGTTGAAAACTAGTTACTATTTCCGTATTTATCTTGCTTTTATGTACAGGTTGCAATAATATCATGAAAAGAGAACAACACAAATTCAGTTATTAAATTTTGGGGGAGGCTATTTCTTTTCTTTATGCAATTTTATTGAGATATAGTCCACACCATATAGTCATCCAAACTATACAACCAGTTGTTCACAGCATCATCATATAGTTGTGCATTCATTACCACAGTCAATTTTAGAACATTTTCATTACTCCCAAAAAATAAAAAGAAAAAAGAACATCCAGAGAATGCTGTAGCACCACGAAGCAGAGAGTCCACGAGCCAGCGAACCTTGGAGATGAAGAAGGAAAATGCCTCCTGGGGAGCTTCATGAAACAGGAAGCCAGGAGAGAAAGTAGCAGATGATGCCTTGCTTGCCATGTGCCCTTCCAGCCAGGAGAGAAACTGTGACTGTGTTCACCATGTGCCGTTCCAGATGGGAGAGAAACCTTGAACTTCATCGGCCTTCTTGAACCAAGAGACCTTTCAGTTTATCTCCAAAAGGCACTATGGTTTCCCCTTCAGTCTCACCTTTTTCCTGAATGGGATACAGGTGAACAGGTTAAGCTCCTGCTGTGAATATAAACATCGGAAAGGTTCCAGGCTTGGAGGCAAACGTGGCTACTTTGGGTTTGTGTGTGTCGAGAAATCATCACCTTGCTACAAGTGCATTATTGCAATGGGGCTTGACAAAAAAGTATCCTTGCCGAAAACTAGGAGAGAAAAGAATACTGAGCAAAGAGAGGACCTAAAAAAAGGTGAGGAGAAACTAAGGAAGGATAAAGAGTACATGGCACCAAGAAGGAATGAGATTGAGGAGAATGAAGGCTTTGCCTCAGCCATGCTCTCCGTTCCAAGAGAAAAAAATGGGATCACAGAAGTGAGAACTGCTATAGAAGAAATGAAACATAAAGGAAAACCAGGAGAAGACATTTGGGAAGATGACCAGGAAATTACATTTAAATATGAATATGAAGAAGATTTTGAAGTAGATGAGGAGAAACACTATGAGAACACTAATGAAGAAGGACAGGCTGATGATCAAATGAATGGAATGTCAAAGTCACCCTCAGATGATGAAAGAGATAATTTAGACCCTGAAAAGGAGAGTGAAACTTCATCACAGAAGGCAACCGATGCTGAAGACAATGTGAAAGATGAAGGTGATGGATGCTCTGACAGTGAATTGGAAGATGATAAACAAGAAAAACTGCTTCATCAACCTCATCTAGAGGTCACCCATATTCTAGTTGCAGTGAAGATGAATTTCCAGTGGGGGATGGGAACGCCCAGGCAGAAAACCTTCCAGACAAAAGTGCCAGGAGCTCATTTTCTACGGAGCTAAGTGAAAATGATGAGCCAGGCAAATCCCACTTTCTGATTGCAGAATCCCTGAAAATCGAAACTAAAGACCAAAAAATAATAACGGCAGATGTGGAGCCCAAGCCCATGTTAACAGAGGAAAACTTGGAGAATGTTCTCGAAAAAGACATGAAGAGAGGAACCCAAGCGATTCAAGAGGGTATATCCAAGAATTCCAGTGAATCTGCTTCAGAGGAAGAAAAGGAAAAGGATAAGAGTAAGCTTTGGGAAGGACACACTGCTAAGGGAAAGGGCAGGAATACAGGTCTCTCTAGGGTGGAGAAAGAAGGTGGTAAGTATGGTCATTGAGTTGAACTGCCATTGTCCCTGTGCATGGAAGCTGATTTTGATCACTGCATTCTGCCAAAGCTTGGGAAATACTGTTGTGATAATGCCAGAGGGAGTCAATTTTTTCCCCTGTTTTTCTCTTTCTCACAAATCATACGTGTATTCTTAGCTTGCTGTTTTCCTTCTCTTGCATTTAAAAAAATTACTCAATGATTCTTATATAGCCTGTTTAATATTTTCTGTAAATTCTTTCCTATGGAAATCTTATCTCAAGAATCAAATAAAACATAATGCATGTCTGAAGGCAAAAAAAAAAAAAAAAAAGAACATCCAAAACATCCCATACCCCTTATCCACCCCCACCCCCATTATTTCTTTTTGTTTTCATTTTCTTGCTTATCTGTCCATACACTGGATAAAGGGGGTGTCTGTCATAAGGTTTTCACAATCACAGGGTCACATCATAAAAGCTCTATAGTTGTCATCAAGGAATCAAGGCTACTGATCAACAGTTTCAGATATTTCCTTCTAGCTATTTGAATACACTAGAAACCAAAAAAAGTTATCTCTATAATGCATAACAACAACCTCCAGAATGGCTTCCTATGTTGTTGTTTTTTAAAAATTTTATTCTAGTAACATACATACTAGATGTCCCCTTTTAGTCACATTTAAATATATAATTCAATGATGTCAACTGCATTCGCAATGTTGTGCTACCATCACCACCATCCATTAACAAAACTTTTCCATCATCCCACATGGGAACTCTGTACAATGTAAGCATTAATTCCCCTTTTCCAATCCCCACCCTGGCCCTTGGTATTTTTTATTCTCATTTCTCACTCTAGGAGTTTGCTTCTTCTAATGATTTTGTATCTGTGAGATCATATAATATTTGCCCTTTTGTATCTGGCTTATTTCACTCAATATCATGTCTTCATGGTTCATCCATTTTGTCACATGTATCAGGACTTTATTCCTTTCTATGACTGAATAATGTTCTATTGGGAACATATACCACATTTTGTTCATCCACTCATCTGTTGATAGACACTTGGGTTACTTCCATCTTTTGGCGATTGTGAATAATGCCACTACGAACACCGGTGTGCAAATGTCTGTTCAAGTCACTGCTTTCAATTATTTGGGGTATATACATAGAATTGGGTCATATGGTAATTCTTTTATACTTAACTTTCTGAGGAACTACCAAACTGTCTTCCACAGAAGCTGTGCCATTTTACATTCCCAATAGCAGTGAATGAGTGTTCCTATTTCTACAAATCCTTTCCAACACTTGTAATTTTCTGTTTTTTAAAGAGTCACCATTGTAGTGGATGTGAAATGGTATCTTACTGTGGTTTTGATTTGCATTTCCCTAAGGGCTGGTGATATTGAGCATCTTTTCACATTAGTATATCTTCTTTCAAGATACATCTATTTAAGTCTTTTGCCCATTTTTAAATTGGACTGTTTGTCTTATGGTTGTGCGGGCACTCTCTCTTGCTGACAGTCTCTTGTACCCTCTTGTGTTCTCTAGTGCAGCAAGCTGCCATCTTGTGAGATGCTTTATGGAGAGGTCCACACAGCAAGGAACATTTTTTTATGGTAACCATGTGAAATAGAATTGATCAGATTCCCATGTTTTGCAACCACAAACCTATTAAAAAACCTACCAACAGAAAATACATCCTTTATCTTTGATGAGTGAAAGAATCTTGAAGTGGAGTTTCCAAAACTTTCCTACAAAAATATAGGGGGAAATATGGAGGCAGTACAGGCAAATAGCCACAAAATTTATTTTGTTTTGTGACATTTGTGGTATACCTCAACTTTTCAAAGTTTACAATTTGTTATGTTATCATTCTATGTCAATATTCATTTTTTTTCTGATTTTGTATTCTTTTTCCTAAAGAGGACCCTCCTACTTAAGTTTCAGGCTTCGCATATTGGGATCAACCCTATTCTGACTCCTGCAAACTTCTAGTATTCTCTGCCTGTTTTTCTGTCATGCTTCTTACCATTTACTGCCTTGGCAGGGACTGACTTGTTTCTGAATCTTAGCATATCTCTAATTAGCATATCTCTGTTTGGATGCCAGGGGCCAAATCTAACTGGTTTTTGCAACATTCCCAGAGAGTGACATAGTAGATTGCATCTGAACTGAAGACTTGGGGGACAGATTACCTCCATTTCAAGCCCAGCCTCCCAACTGCTGCAAATTAAGGGAACTCCCTGAACCACAATTTCTCCATCTGCAAAATGAGATAATGTTAGCATCTATATCATGGAGTGGTTGTGAAAATTAGAAGAAGAAATATCATGCAAATTGCACATATTTGTGCACAATAGTTAGGTGCTGTTTTTACCTACTAGAATAATCCCTTCCTTTATACATTCAACACATATTTAATGAATTCCTACTATCCCTTCTAGCAGCTAGGGACATAGCAATCAGCAAAACAGACACAAATCCCTACTTTCAGAAAGGCTGTGTTCTAGTGACTTGGAAGACAAATTATATACAAACAAATATATAAAGTATACCACATACATGATAACAGTATGTGCTATGGGAAAAATACATATAAATCTTGCACATAGTGGGTACTGATTCGAATGTGCTAATTTAGTAGTTTACTTCTGCCTCCTCCCCCACCAGCCTCCTTTTTCCCCTACTTTCTCTCTGTTCCAAGGTCTCCTTTCCAGTATGATTAAATAATACACACCTAAACTCTTTTTTGTTGTTGTTAACATGGTAACATACAGAATATAAAGTTAATTGCATTCATAATATTGTACTACCATCGCCACCATCTATTACCAAAGCTTTTCCATCACCCTAAACAGAAATTCTGGATTCGACATACATAAACTCCCCATTTTCCAGCCTCTCTCCTGTCCCTGGTAATCTGTAACCTACTTTCTGTCTCTATAATAATTTTCATATTATAGGTTTTTCCTACGTGAGATCATACAGCATTTGATCTTTTGTGTCTGGCTTATTTCACTCAACATGAGGTCCTCAAGGTTCCTCTCTGTTGTAATATGTATGAGAACTTCATTCCTTCTTACAGCTGAATGACATCCCTCCATCTGTACATCTGTTGATGGGTACTCGAGTTGTTTCCACCTTTTGACTACTGTGAGTAAGGCTGCTATGGACATGGGTGTACAGGTATCCGTCTGAGGGGCCTCAAACTTTTGATGTAGACCATGTTAACACCACACCATGGGTCCTGGGTGTGGGATGGAAAGGGCTGCACCTCAGAAGCAGCCCAGAGGCTACACAGACTTTGTCCTGACATCTGAAAACATCAACAGGTGTTTTGACGTGAATTTTCTCCCAGATGATCACACAGTTGTACTCTTGAGTTTGCCCTCATGTGTGATCAATAGTTGTTGCCCTCTGTGTCCAGGACAGTAAATACCAGGCTCCCGGGTGCTGTGTGGGGAGTGAGGAGGCTGGGAGGTGCTAGGGTGAGTGTCTGATCTCAGCACTGTCTCCTGGAGTCTAGCCCAGTTGCTACTACAGGGACCTTTCACCCTGTTTACCTTTTCTTCTGCTTCTTGCAGCTGGACACTGTTTGACGCCACATTTTGATGACGGGAGCCACAACTTTGATTTCACGGGATGAGGGTGGGGGACATCTATTGTAAATAAGCAGAAACCCAAAGGCCCTGACTCAAAATATCTGACTCAATGCCTAAAATAAATTCAAGTGAGAGCAAACAGGACATTTTTTTAAGAGGGGGAGAAACAACAACTTACAGCCACTTTTCCATAAACATGCCGCACCATGATAAGTGTAGAGTATTCTTGTGAGATTTTAAGCACGTGCAAGTTAATATATTCCTGGAATATTCCCATATCCATATATTAACATTTGTTTGTACAAACTTTAAACCCTCATTCTGTATTTTAATGTTTAATCATTTTACTATCCCATTGTTAATAATGATTTAATTTCTCGGTACAAATTGTTTGCTACAAGTGGCATGGTGTTTGCTTTAAAATTGTTTACTTTGTGTGTGTCAATGAGCTTAAAATTGATTAAGATCTAGAATTTTTCCTTTTCCCAAATATAAAGATGCTCACAAAACCCACAAAATAAATCCATAAATTGCTGTATGTGGGATTAAATCTGCAAAGTGGTTCCTGGCAATGCTGGCCTGCCAGTACTCAGCCTCTCCTGTATGAAATAGACCTGACCTGTGTAAGCGAAAGGAGAATCTCAAAGTAAACAGTATAGGGCTTCCATGGCTAGGTCATAAAAGACACTGAGCTGAAAAATTATCTGAAGAAATAATGGCTGAAACTTCCGAAACTTATTGAACCATAATCTACACATCTGGGAAGCTCAACAAGCTCCAAGTAAGATAAACATAAAAAGACATCTAAGATTTTTACAATTTTTAGTCAACCAATATGACAACATCAGAATCTTTAGGGTGCCATTCCCCAAAGAATCTTTGAACAACTAGCAAACACTGGCAGAGCCATCTTCCTCAAAAAAACCGGAAAACAGTGAAAGGGTTGCAGAAACTGGGTGAGGGCTGAATAAAAAAAAAAAAAACACAACTTAGAAGTGGTAGAAGTTCATGGTGTCCTTGCTGGTCCCTTCCTCATTCCTTTCCAATGTGCTCCCATTGTGGGTCCCTGGCCCTGTTCTAGAGGGAGCGTGAACATACTGGGCTGCCTGAATGTCAGTGCCGATCTGTCTGGTGGCAGCCTGAAATACTGAAGCAGGACACTCTTCTCTGGCTCACCATCCCAGAATTGTCCTGCAGGCAGAAGCAGCGTGGTGACAGCTAAACCAAAGTAAGAAACAATACATCAGACATTTGAAGAAGATGGCAGAACAGGTTAGATCAAGTTCAGACCTGCTCCAAAGAAAAGTTAGAGAAGGGACAGGAGGGTGACCAAGACGGGATGCCAGAGTGTAACTGACCTGGGAGAGCCTTCTGTACCACATAGGGCAGCCCTGGTTGCAAAGCTGAGGAACTGAGAAGCAGAGAATCAGAGCCTAACGTGGAAGCCCAGAGCTCTCAGGAGTACATGATGGTGAGACGGGGACTAGGAAGTAAGCCAAGCTGTGTTCCTTGAATGCACTACTCTCACCTGAACCCTGTCACCGGTCCTTACTCCCTGTGCTTCAGGTGCCCTCACCCCACCAACTCTTCGCATGTGTACCCACCCCCCACCCCACCCCAGGTGCAGCCCAACCCACCTCTCCTGTGCCCCTTCTGAGCACTACCTCCCCTCCCTACTCCATGCAGGCTGTCGCCAGTGCATAAAAGCTGCAGGCACTGACCTCCACACCCAGGCTACACCCACCCCCAGCCCATATAGTCGGACAGCTCCCCCACCCCCCACCCCCATCACTCCCTCACCCCTGAGCTCTCTGCACAGGTATATCAGTTTACAGCACTCCTAGACCCACGCATGTGCACAGACCCCAGTCAAACCCTTTAGCTCTGGGAATATCAGTTTATGGCACTCATGGACCCAAACATGCGTACAGTCCCAGGTTACGTCCTTCAGCTCTGAGAACATCAGTGTACAGCACTCCTAGACCCGCACTTGTGCACAACTCCCAATCATGCCGCCCAGCTCTGGGAAAGCACTGACCTGCACAGCCAGGTCACATCAGTCCCCAGCCCATGCAGTCATAAGGGCAACCCATGGCCATAGCTCTGCACATGTGCACAAAGAGCCCATGCCCTAGACCAGCACACACCTGGGCCATGCCTCCCAGACCCATGCACCTGCACAGCTACTTCCTCCCCAGGTGCTGGGCATCCGCATTCACAGGCCCCAGCACAGCCTATCCGACCTGCGCTTATACCTGTGCTGCAATGCATCACCACACTGCTGTGCCCTGCCCTGTGCCCTGCATCCTGCTCCACATCCACTCCACAGACACAAGGCTTTAGACCACTGAAGGAAATCAACTTCCGAAGTAAATCAATCAAGATATTTACATGCGGCAAAAACAACAGGAGATCATTCGACATACCACAATGCAGACAGATATAGCCCAGCCTAGTGACCAAATTAAAACACAGGAGGAAACACAGACATTGGAACAACTAATCAGAGATGTTCATATAACTCTACTAAATAAAATAAGTGGAATGGCTAATGACATAAAGGAGATGAAGAAGACATTAGAAGAGCATAAAGAGGAATTTGAAAGAATAAATAGAAAAATAGCAGATAAGACAGAGATTAAAGATTCTGTAGACCAAATAAAATACATACTAGAGACACACAACAGCAGCTTCAAAGAGGCAGAAGAAAGAATAAGTGAACTGGAGGACAGGATAACTGATTTCAAACACTCAAGACAGCATATGGCAAAAAAGATGGAAAAATTTGAATTTCATCTCAAGAAAATGATGGACAAAACAAAGTGCACAAATATAAGAATCACTGGTGTCCCAGAAGAAGGAAAGAGGAGTAAAGGGCTATGAAGAGTAGTTGAGGATATAATGGGGGAAAACTTCCCAACCTTTATAAAGGACACACAAGTCAGAGACGCTCAACAAACTCCAAATAGAATAAATCCACAAGGCCTTCCCCAAGACACATACTAATCAGCTTGTCCAATGTTGAAAAGAAGCAGAAAATTCTGAAAGCAGCAAGAGAAAAACAATCTACTACATACAAGGGAAACCACATAAGACTGAGTTCAGACTACTCAACTGGCACCATGGAGGTGAGAAGGCAGTGGTATGATATATCTAAGATCCTAAAAGAGAAAGACTGCCAGCCAAGAATTCTGTACCCAGACAAATTGTCCTTCAAAACTGAGGGAGAGATTAAAATTTTCACAAACAAATCCTGAAAGAATTTGTCAACAGGAGACTGGCCCTACAAGAAATACTAAAGGTACTTCTACAAGTTGAAAAAAAAAAAAAAAAGACAGGACAGGGAGATCTGGAGGAAGGCAAAGAATTGAAGAGTACCAGTAAGGGTAACTTAAAGGATAAAAAGAGAGCTCTTTCTTTGTCCGCCGGCCCAGCACGCGGCACCTACGCCCCGCAGCAGCCAGTCCGCCCGCCCTCTTCTCCCCTCTTTGTCTGCCGGCCCGGCGTGCGGCACCCACGCCCCGCAGCAGCCAGCCCGCCCGCCCTCCTCTCCCCTCTTCCCCCTCCTGCTCCGGCGGCTCTCCAACCACCACCGTGCCCTCTTCCGCCTTCACCGGCTCCTCCGCCACCAGCCTCAACAGCCTTGCCACCCTCACCTTTCCTCCTCCAGAACAGCTACTGGAGGAGTGGAGACAATACAGAGCAGCTCCCGGAGCCACGACGGAGATCAAAGGGACGGCGTACCCCATCCTGGAATGGCTGACTGTCTGGGAGAACCAGCTCCGGTGAGATCACCGAGGGGCGCGGGCTTTCCCGGGCGGGACGGCAAGTGGCCGGAGTCCCTCCCTTCCTCCTTCCCAGGCCAGCTGGCAGAATTGGGCAGGCAGTCCCCTTGGGCCGCGGCGGCTGGCGCCCCCACCACGCGAGACCTCCCGAACCAACTGAGAGAGTTGGGTCGGAAATCCCCAGACTGCGGAGAACAGTGACCGGGGAGTCCCTTCCAAACACGTGACTCCCCAGTCCGGCTGGGAACAGTGCACTCTCCCGGGCTGCAACAGCTGGTGCCCTCCCGCCACGCTTGGCGCCCCGGGCCGACTAGGAAATTTGGTTGGGCGCTCTCCCGTGCTGCGGTGGCCGGCGACCCTCCCCGCGTTCGGGCCCTGGGCCGGCTGGCACTCTTCCAAGATGCTTCGGCTGCCGAACCTCCCCTACAACGAGAGTTTTCCACAGTTAAAGGACCCACAGCAACTTTCACAGTGGAATGCGTAGACAAACGTGTGCCACGAGCGCCACCTACTGGGCAGGATAAGAAAAACAGAACCCAGAGATTTCACAGAAAAATTCTTTCAACCTGTGGGGTCCAACACCCAGGGAAATCTGACTAAATGCCCAGATGCCAGCAGCAGAAGATAACGGTCCACGCTCAGAAGATTGAGAATATGGCCCAGTCAAAGGAACAAACCAACAGTTCAAATGAGATACAAGAGCTGAGACAACTAATGCTGAATATACGAACAGAAATGGAAAACCTCTTCAAAAATGAAATCGATAAATTGAGGGAGGACATGAAGAAGACATGGGCTGAACAAAACGAAGAAATAGAAAAACTGAAAAAACAAATCACAGAACTTATGGAAGTGAAGGATAAAGTAGAAAAGATGGAAAAAACAATGGATACCTACAATGATAGATTTAAAGAGACAGAAGATAGAATTAGTGATTTGGAGGATGGAACATCTGAATTCCAAAAAGAAACAGAAACTATCGGGAAAAGAATGGAAAAATTTGAACAGGGTATCAGGGAACTCAAGGACAATATGAACCGCACAAATATACGTGTTGTGGGTGTCCCAGAAGGAGAAGAGAAGGGAAAAGGAGGAGAAAAACTAATGGAAGAAATTTTCACTGAAAATTTCCCAACTCTTATGAAAGACCTAAAATTACAGATCCAAGAAGTGCAGCGCACCCCAAAGAGATTAGACCCAAATAGGCATTCTCCAAGACACTTACTAGTTAGAATGTCAGAGGTCAAAGAGAAAGAGAGGATCTTGAAAGCAGCAAGAGAAAAACAATCCATCACATACAAGGGAAACCCAATAAGACTATGTGTAGATTTCTCAGCAGAAACCATGGAAGTTAGAAGACAGTGGGATGATATATTTAAATTACTAAAAGAGAAAAACTGCCAACCAAGACTCCTATATCCAGCAAAATTATCCTTCAAAAATGAG
This sequence comes from Tamandua tetradactyla, assembly GCF_023851605.1. Classification (NCBI taxonomy): domain Eukaryota; kingdom Metazoa; phylum Chordata; class Mammalia; order Pilosa; family Myrmecophagidae; genus Tamandua; species Tamandua tetradactyla. The sequence continues at coordinate 7,413,980 of NC_135351.1, read as the reverse complement.
GGAGAAATTAAAACATTCTCAGACAAAAAGTCACTGAGAGAATTTGTGACCAAGAGACCAGCTCTGCAAGAAATACTAAAGGGAGCACTAGAGTCAGATACAAAAAGACAGAAGAGAGAGGTATGGAGAAGAGTGTAGAAAGAAGGAAAGTCAGATATGATATATATAATACAAAAGCCAAAATGGTAGAGGAAAATATTATCCAAACAGTAATAACTCTAAATGTTAATGGACTGAGTTCCCCAATCAAAAGACATAGATTGGCAGAATGGATTAAAAAACAGGATCCTTCTATATGCTGTCTACAGGAAACACATCTTAGACCCAAAGATAAATATAGGTTGAAAGTGAAAGGTTGGGAAAAGATATTTCATGCAAATAACAACCAGAAAAGAGCAGGAGTGGCTATACTAATATCCAACAAATTAGACTTCAAATGTAAAACAGTTAAAAGAGACAAAGAAGGACACTATATACTAATAAAAGGAACAATTAAACAAGAAGACATAACAATCATAAATATTTACGCACCGAACCAGAATGCCCCAAAATACATGAGGAATACACTGCAAACACTGAAAAGGGAAATAGACACAATTACCATAATAGTTGGAGACTTCAATTCACCACTCTCATCAATGGACAGAACATCTAGACAGAGGATCAATAAAGAAATAGAGAATCTGAATATTACTATAAATGAGCTAGACTTAACAGACATTTATAGGACATTACATCCCACAACAGCAGGATACACCTTTTTCTCAAGTGCTCATGGATCATTCTCAAAGATAGACCATATGCTGGGTCACAAAGCAAGTCTTAACAAATTTAAAAAGATTGAAATCATACACAACACTTTCTCAGATCATAAAGGAATGAAGTTGGAAATCAATATTAGGCGGGGTGCCAGAAAATTCACAAATACATGGAGGCTCAACAACACACTCCTAAACAACGACTGGGTCAAAGAAGAAATTGCTAGAGAAATTAGCAAATACCTCGAGGTGAATGAAAATGAAAACACAACATATCAAAACTTATGGGACGCAGCAAAGGCAGTGCTGAGAGGGAAATTTATTGCCCTAAATGCCTTTATCAGAAAAGAAGAAAAGGCAAAAATGCAGGAATTAACTGTCCAGTTGGAAGAACTGGAGAAAGAACAGCAAACTAATCCCAAAGCAAGCAAAAGGAAAGAAATAACAAAGATTAGAGCAGAAATAAATGAAATTGAAAACATGAAAACAATAGAGAAAATCAATAAGACCAGAAGTTGGTTCTATGAGAAAATCAGTAAATTGATGGGCCCTTAGCAAGATTGACAAAAAGTAGAAGAGAGAGGATGCAAATAAATAAGATCAGAAATGGAAGAGGAGACATAACTACTGACCTCACAGAAATAAAGGAGGTAATAACAGGATACTATGAACAACTTTACGCTAATAAATAAAGTCTTTTTTAAAAAGGGAAAAATTAAACAATAATTGTGGTAGTTAGATTCAGGTGTCAACTTAGCCAGGTGAAGTTGCCTATTCTATTGCTGTGGACATGAGCCAATGGCTTGTGAACCTCATCTGTTGCTGATTACATCTGCAGTCGGCTAGGAGGCGTGCCTGCTGCAATGAATGATGTTCGATTTAATTGGCTGGTGCTTAAATGAGAGAGCACAACATAGCACAGCCCAAGCAGCTCAGCATACCCCATCTCAGCACTCGCAGCTCAGCCAAGGCCCATGGAGATGCAGAAAGAAATCATCCCAGGGAAAGTTGTTGGAACCCAGAGACCTGGAGAGAAGGCCGGCAGAGCTCACCCTGTGCCTTCCCATATAAGAAAGAACCTCAGTGGAAAGTTAGCTGCCTTTCCTCTGAAGAACTAATAAAATAAATCCCTTTTTATTAAAAGCCAATCCATCTCTGGTGTGTTGTATTCTGGCAGCTAGCAAACTAGAACAATAATGATTTTTATCTTAAATCTCAGCTTACTTGGACTGTCACATAGGTGAAAACAAGAGATGGATTTTCATTTTTGGAAGGACTTATTTGCATGTGAATCTGCACAAACTGAACAGGGAATTTTAATTGTGTCCTATAACTTTCTTTAAAATAAATTCTTCTCTTTAAAAGTTATCTGTATCCCAGAGGCTGGAGGGAAGTGCCTGAAAATGTAGAGCTGTGTTCCAGTAGCCATGTTTCTTCAGGATGATTGAATAATGATATAGCTTTTACAATGTGACTATGTGATTGTGAAAACCTTGTGTCTGATGCTTCTTTTATCTACCTTGTCAACAGACAAGTAGAACATATGGAATAAAAATAAATAATAGGGGAAACAAATGTTAAAATAAATTTAGTTTGAAATGCTAATGAAAGCGAGGGGTAAGGGGTATGGTATGTATAATCTTTTTTTTTCTGTTTTGGTTTTATTTCTTTCTCTGTTGTCTTTTTATTTCTTTTTCTGAATTGATGCAAATGTTCTAAGAAATGACAAATACGCAACTAAGTGATGATATTGTGGATTACTGATTATATATGTTAATGTTTTTGTTCGTTTGTTAAATTTTTTAAATTAATAAATAAATTTTTAAAAAATGCATAGAAAAAACGTAAAGGAAGCACAAATCAAGTTTGAGATTCTAAGTCAAGGTTTCTCAATTTACTAAGTGCTGACATTTGGGGCTGAATATCTCTTTGTGGTTGGGGCTGCCCTGTGCGTTGTAGGAAATAGAGCATCACCTCTGACTTCTACTCATTAGATGCCAATAGCTCCCTCATTACCGGTGTCAACCAAAAACAACTCCAGATATTGCCGAATGTTCTCCCACGGCAGTGGTGGTGGCGGCAAAATTGCCTTCAGTAGAAGATTACCGGGCTATGTGGAAGAATTACAGAAAATTATTTTTGTGCCTTGAGTTTTGACTATGTATATATGTATAAATTAGAACAATAACAGAAATACTATTAAAATATTATCTTTCAAAAAAAAGAAAAAAAAGTTATCTGTATCCCTATCAAAAGCTCATTGAGTCTATAAAATTCTCATTACATTTGAGTCACAAGAGTTTTCATCCACAAATGTTCAAGTTCAAGTTCTCTCCATTTCCTATACCCCTGTATTGGAGCCATGGATATAATCTTTGATTCTCTATTTCCAACATTTTAAGCCACTTCTTTCATTTGCTTTTACCATTGAACACACATTTTACCTGTGCAAACCTAGTAATCTAAAAGTTTCGGGTACAGCTCACGATTCCTATTTTTGTTTCATTAGTTTTATAAATAAAATCAACCCTTTTTATGTGTAGTAGAGTTTTTCACTGTTTTATATGAAATAAGAGCAAAGTGCTATAAAATATTAAATAATTATGGCAGCACTGCTCTATAGTGTTTTGGACGTTGTTTGCTGGCTGCTAGAATGCAATATACCAGAAACAGAATGGTTAACAGGGGAATTTAATAAGTTGCTAGTTTACAGTTCTAAGGCTGAGCAAATGTTCCAGTTGAAACAAGTCTATAGAAATGTCCAATCTAAGGCATCCAGGAAAAGATACCTTGGTTCAAGAAGGCCAATCAGTGACGTTCACGGTTTCTCTCTCAAGTGGAATGGCACGTGGTGAACACAGTCAGGGTTTCTCTCTCAGGTGGAAGGGCACATGGTGAGCACAGCATCATCTGCTATCTTCCTCTCCAGCTCCCCAGGAGGTGTTTTCCTTCTTCATATCCAAAGGTTGCTGGCTGGTGGACTGTCTGCTTTGCGGTCCTGTGGCACTCTCTGTTGTAGCTTTCCTGTAGCTCTGTCATTCTTCTCTGCTCTCTCTTTCTCCCAAATGTTTCCTGTTTTGTAGGATTCCAGTTAAGTCATCAAGACCCACCAGGAATGGGTGAAGATGCATTTCCACCTAATCCAGTTTAACAACCACTCTTGATTGAGTCACATCTCCAGGGAGATGATCTAATTACAGATTCAAACATACAATACTGAACAGGGATTAGAAGAAACGGCTGCCTTTACAAAATGGGATTAGGATTAAAGCATGGCTGTTTTAGGGTGCATACTTCCTTTCAAATTGGTACAGATGTTATCTGGCAGTTCTTTGGCAACTGACAGACAAACACAGATAGTCAGCCAAGAATGCATGAAAGGAAATCTTTATGGGATCAAAGGCTCTAGAAGGGGAGAATGAGGGTGGCAGAGGAGCCTGGGGCTCACTTACCCTAGGTTCCTGCGAGGGTCTGTAGAGAAGGAGGGTGGTGAGGTAGTTCCCAGGGGAAGCCAAGGGTAGGGACACTTCCCATGGACACTGGTGATTGACACATTTAAACTATATGATGTGAAATGCACAAGTGCAGGGCTATTTGGAGAAGCTGAAGGCAGCTGTTATCATCCAAGTCACTTGAAGATTCATGCCTCCCCAGAAAATCATATGGTGTGAAACGGCAGAAGCCAAGGGTGGCTCTTATTCCAAACCATACGGAGGTGCCAACCTTCCTGGTTGTGGTTATACCCAGGGCAGAGCTATCTGGGTGGTCACTGAAAAGGAGGACTTATGACTGGGAAAACAAAGGCAAGGCACCAAATTGAACGATTTATTGAAAGGCAAGTCTTCTTGGAGGGAGACTAAAATGCTTTTTCATAAGTTGCGATTCAGTGGCTCTTTTGTCACACACAGCTTATGGATGTTAATGGATAATGTAGAAAGCACACACTGTGATAGTTGCCTGAAAATTGAGGACTGCTTGGAAGTCATGTTTGGGATAAAGAGATAAAAAACTAAAGCCTGAGGAATAAGGTAAAATCAGGAAAATAGAAGGCTTGAAATACTAGGAATGAATAAAAAAACTAAGGATTTAAAGTAAAACATTAATACCAATTAAAAAACAATTTTCTCTTAAATATAAAGCTAAAAGTTTAAGGTAAGGGAGAGTATTTAGTGGAAGAAAAAATGCACTTAACAATAGCAACTGGTAAAGGTAGCAAGAAATATAAAGGCTTAAGCTGGTACATTGGAAAAAAAAAAACACTTTGTAGTTCTAATAGGAGATATAAAAGAAGATTTAAATAAATGGAAAGACATACCCTGTCCTTGGATAGGAAGAAACAATAGCAGAGAGATGTCAATTCTTCTTAACCTAATCTGCAAATTTATTGAGATCCCAATAAAACAAAAATATTTTGGGGAACTAGATAAACTTATTCTAAAATTCACAGAAAATATAAAAGTAGCCAGGAAAATTCTGAGGAGAAAAAAAAATGACATGAGGATGAGTCGCAAAACACATTAAACTATATTTTAAAGCTATTTACTTAATATGGATTACCCTTAATATGTGAGTGATCAAAATATTAATGGAACAAATGAGAGAATCTAGAAATAAATATAAATATCTATGGAAACGTAGTATGTGATAAAGGTGGCTTTTTCAATCAGTGGTGGAAAGACAAATAATTTAATAAATTCTAATTTAATAACTAGTTAACCATATGGAAACAAAATAAAACTCTCAATTCTAATTCTCAAAATAAATTCCAGATAGGTGAAAAATTTTATGAAGAATTGAAATCAAAGGGGCTAGAAAAATACATGGAAGAGTTTTTTTTTTAAATCTAGATTGAAGAAGACCTCTCAAGTAGAAAACAAAAATCAAAAGCCACACATAAATCTACCTGCAAAGCATAAAAATAAATTTATCTGTCTAAAATCCAAAACTTCTTCATGGCAAAAAATATATAATAAAGTCAAGTGACACTCAACACAGAGGAAACAATATTTCCAACATCTCTGACAAAAGACTAATTTATTTAATACACAGAAAGTTCTTACAAAATATTAAGAAAAACACCCCATCAGAGAAAACTGTTGAAGCAGAGCAGAAAAATGAGCAAAAAAACAGGTCACATTTAAACAAATGAAAAGCTGCTCAACTTCCGTCATAACTATAGTAACGCAAATTAAATGTGATACCATGTATGGTGGCTTATACACCAGAAGCAGATGGGAGAAAATTCTAAGCAAGTTTTTAAAGAGATTTGTAAAAAATGCAAAACATTTCTTACCTGCCTTAGTTCTCCAGAGCTGCTTGGACAAATACAATACAGTGGGTCGACATAAGTAACAAGCAGCTATTAGCTCAGAGTTTTGAAGACTAGAAATCCAAAGTCAAGGCGTAACAAGGCCATGCTTTCAGGAGTCTGTGTCACTTTGATGCTGGCTTGCTGCAATCCTTGGGATTCCTTGGTTTGCATCTCACCTTGTGTCTGCTTTTCCATTTTTCCTCACTTCCATATTCTGGCTCCTCTTTATAAAGCCTCCAGTAATCCAGATTACGTTAGGCCACACCTTAATTAATAACAACAATTTCCAAGGTCCTATTTACACAGTTTCACACCAATAGCAACCTGGATTAAAATTAAGAGCATGCCTAACACAACAAGCAAACTCACGACCCTCCCCCTGACTACGTGGGACATGACTCCCGGGGGTGTGGACCTTCCTGGCAACGTGGGACAGAAATCCTAGAATGAGCTGAGACTCAGCATCAAGGGATTGAGAAAACCTTCTTGACCAAAAGGGGGAAGAGTGAAATGAGACAAAGTGTCAATGGGTGAGAGATTCCAAACAGAGTGGAGAGGTTATCCTGGAGGTTATTTTTACGCATTAAGTAGATAGCACTTTGTTATCCAAGATGTAATGGAGAGGCTGGAGAGAACTGCCTGAAAATGTAGAGCTGTGTTCCAGTAGCCATGTTTCTTGAGGATGATTGAATAATGATATAGCTTTCACAATGTAACTGTGTGATTGTGAAAACCTTGTGTCTGATGCTCCTTTTATCTACCTTGTCAACAGACGAGTAGAACATACGGAATAAAAATAAATAATAGGGGAACAAATGTTAAAATAAATTTAGTTTGAAATGCTAATGATCAGTGAAAGGGAAGGGTAAGGACTATGGTATGTATAATTTTTTTTTCTGTTTTCGTTTTATTTTTCTGTTGTCTTTTTATTTCTTTTTCTGAATTGATGCAAATATTCTAAGAAATGATCAGGATGATTAATATGCAACTATGTGATGACATTGTGAATTACTGATTATATATGTAGAAGGAATGATCGTATGTTAAGAATGTTTATGTTTCTTTCTTGTAATATCATTTTTAATTTAAAAATTAATAATAAAAAAAGTCAAACGGCAAAGATATAGAGAGAATTCCGAAAACCGCAAGAGTGAATCAATGCATCACATATAAGGGAGCCTCAATAAGATTAGGTGCTGATTCCTCAGCAGAAACTTTGGAGGCAAAGAAGTAGGGGAAAGACATATTTGAAGTGCCGAAAGCAAAAAAATAAATAAATAAATGCCATCCAAGAATACCTTATTTGGCAAAGCTGCTACTCAAAAAGGAGGGAGGTATTAAGACAGTCCCAGATAACAAAAGCAGGAGGATTTCATCACCACTACACTAGCCTTGGCAAGAAATGCTAAAGGGAGTTCTGCAGAAGAAATAAAGATCTGTGGTAAAATCAATGGCATGGGTAAATATAAATACCAGTCCTACTGTATTTTTGATGTGTAACTCTACTTTTTACCTCCTACAAGATCTAAAAAAACAAATGCATAAAATGTAATGATGAACAATGGTTTTAGACTCCTAATGCATAAATATGCAATTTGTGACAAAAACAACGTAAGGGTAAGGAGCTGGAAGGCAATAGGAACATGGTGCATGTATGTATGCTTCTGAAATTAAGCTGGTATCAATGAAAAAAAGATTGTTACAGATCTAGGATGTGAAATTTAAGCCCCATGGTAACTATAAAGAAAATATCAGAGAATATGCAAATTCAGAGACAGAAATTAGAGCACAAGTTACCAGGGATGGGGGTGGAGGGGGCAGGGCAGTGAGACTTAATGCAAAACGAGTGTAGGGTTTTTGTTTGTGGTAAAGGGAAAGTTCTAATGATGGATGGTGGTGAGGGCACTGCAACACTGCGAATGAGATTAATCCTATTGAATGGTAGCCTTGGGAAGGGGTGGGATGGGAAGATTTATGTTGTATATATGTTTAACAATTAGAAAAGAAAGAGAAACTAAAGAAATAAAAACAATTACATTGAATACATAATATACAGAACAGGAGCTAGAAAATGGACCATAAAAGACTCAAAAGGACATTTTTGGGACATAAGAATGTACGCTGGAATATAGAATATTAGCTTTATATCATTAAATTTCTGAACCTGGTAACTGCACTTAAGGTGATTACATAAGTGAATGTATTCTTGTTTGTAAGAAATGTACATGGAAGTACTGTGTGAGGATTATAATGATCGCAAACTACTTTTAAATGTCCAATAAATGGACAGATAGATGATCAACAGATGGATAGATGGAAGGAAGGAAGGTAAGGAGGGAGGGAGGGAGGAAGGGAGGGAGGGAGGGAAAGAGAAAAAGAAAGATGGCAAAGGTAGAAATATGTTAAAACTGGTAGATATAGGTGTCTGGAACAGTGGGGGTAGGGTGGAGTTCTTTGTATGGTATTTGTATTATTTTTGCAACTGTCTTGTAAGTTTGAAATTACTTCAAAATAAAAAGTTTATTAAAAAAAAAATTAAGAGCATGCCTTTTGTTGGACACATAATCCAATCTACCTCACTACCTTCTTACTAATCGGTTTTGGAAAATATAAGGGTTGTTGCGTTAACATTAATGGGTTCATTATTTTTATACGAGTTAACAAATAAATATTTAAAATTGTTCTCAGTCTTAATTTCTAATACGGAAATTATCGATATATCACCCACGTAAGCAGAAGCTTTTGGAGATTTTAAATTATAATAATAAAGGAATTGCAGGACCAGAAAGCTTAAGGACCACTGGCCTGGGAGTAACCCTAATAATTCCGTCTGGCAGGATGCCCATAGCTGTCAGCTGTCCAGAGGTAACCATTGAGTGGGATCCCTTTGGCCCTGTCCTTCCAGCTGTCCTGGATTGGACTCATCCACTGAACCTCTGCATAGACTCTGACATTGTGGCCGAAGGCCCACTTGCCTCAGGATACTCTCTTCCCACTTTAGGTGAGTTTGGGGTTGAAGGAAGGGAATGTGGGAATATATTCAGTCCTGAGATGGTAGTCAGGTGCACAAAACTCCTTAAAATGCATCAAGAGAACCCAGGGGTAGCAGGGTGGAGGGGTGACTGCATAGAAGTTGGGTAGTATATGAGCCAAATCTTGAGGGACATGTCGTACTTGGCCAGGTAATGCAATGTATGTAGGTCAGTGATGATCCTAAGTGTGCTGACTTCCTCGCGGGAAAGCCATGTCTGTTCTTTTGCTACTCCTATTCCCACCTCCACATCCCTCTCCATAACCGAGTATCATTGCTAAGACTCCCTCGACATGCTATTATCAGAGGATGGTTTGGAAATACACTTTATTATGATTTGGAGCACAAAGTAAAGGCTTAGGTTTGGTGATGGTTGCACCAATGTCCTGTGGCAAGAACAGGACAACATTGGAGAGGGCAGAGCTCAGTTAGAATTTGGTGCCTCATATCCTGACTCTGGGATCTTGAGCAAATTACTCAACCCCTTTAAACCTCAGTGTCCTCATCAGAGTTGTTGAGACAATTAATTAAGAGCCTATGTGGAAACAGTGCCTGGGACAAGGCATTAATTCAACAAATACTGACTTCTTTCCTTCCTTTCCCACCTCCTACTTTGCTCTAGGCAGGGGGACTCTAGTTATGACCATCAACCTGCCATGAGCACAGACCCATCCCAACATTAGTCTCTCAGTGAAGGTAAGAGATTGATAAAGTTAGAAAACACAATATGCTCCACATATAAATAGCCTTTTTAATAATTATCTGTTAGTAGTGAGTCAGTGAGAGCACAGGCATTTAAACACATTTTTATTGTAGTGGCATATATACAGCACAAAATTTCCCATTTTAGCCACTGAATTTAGCAATTCAGTGATGCTAATTACATTCTGATATTGTGCTACCATCACCACCATCCATTACCAAAACCTTTCCTTCACCCAAATAGAAGTTCTGCACCCATGAAGCAATAATTCCCTATTCTTCCTACCCCTTCCCCTGGTATGCATGAATCTACTCTCAGTCAATATGAATCTGTTTATTTTAGGCATTTCATTTGGTAGAAGCATGAAATATTTCTCCTTTTGCATCTGTTTTATTACACTTAACATGTGTCTGCAATGTTCATCCATGTTGGTTGCATGTATCATAATTTCACTCCTTTTCACAGCTGAGTTCCATTGTGCATATCCATTCATTGGTTGATGGACACTTGGGTTGCTTCTACCTTTTGGCAATTGTGAATAATGCTTCTATGAGCATTGGTGTACAAGTATCTATGCAAATCTCTGTATTTAATCATTTTAGGTATATACCTAGGAGTAGAATTGCCCAATAATAAGGCAATTCTATATTTAATTTTCTGGGGAACTGTGAAATTGTTTTCCACAGTGGCTGTACCAGTCCAATAATGCAGAAGGATTCCTGTTTCTCTGTGTCCTGGCTAAAGGTTATTACTTTCTGTTTTTCTTTTGTTTGTTTGTTTGTTTAATAATAGTCATTCTTGTGGGTGTAAAGTGGTATGTCAGTGTGGTTTGATTTGCATTTCCCTACTGGCTAATGATATTGGACATCTTTTCAGGTGCTTATTGGCCATTTGAATATCTTCTTTGGAGAAATGTGTGTTCAAGTCCTTTGCCTGTTTTCAATTGGATTTTTGTCTATTCGTTGTTGAGTTGTAGGCTTTCTTTATATATTATGGATATCACTTATCAGATATGTGACTTGCAAGTATTTCTTCTCATCCTGTAAGTTGGTTTTCCAGTTTCTTGATAATATCCTTTGATATACAAAAGGAGCACAGGCATTTTAGTATAAGCTAACTCTGAATTTGAGGCGCATTCTGGGAGTGGACTACTTACCTGGTGTGCCAGTTTGAATCCGTTGTGAACCCCAGAAAAGCCAAGTTCTTTAATCCTCATTCATTATTGCTGGGTGGGAGCTTTTTGACTGTTTCCATGGAGATGTGACCCACCCAGTTGTGGGTGGTAACTTTTGATTAGATGGGTCCCATGGAGATGGGTCTCCACCCATTCAAGCTGGGGTTACTTACTGGAGCCCTTTAAGAGGGAACCATTTTGTAAAAAGCTACAGAGCCCAGGCAGCCAGAGACCTTTGCAGGTGAAGAAGGAAAATTCCCCTGGGGGAGCTTCATGAAACAAGAAGGCTGGAGAGAAAGCTAATAGATGTCACCATGTTTGCCATGTTCCATTCCAGTTGAGAGAGAAATCTTGGACATCACTGGCCTTCTTGAACCAAGGTATCTTTCCCTGGATGGTTTAGATTGTACATTTCTGTACTCTTGCTTTAATTTGGACATTTTCACATCCTTAATTATCTAAATGTGCAAATTAATAAGCCCTTTTAAAAGTTGTTCCATTTCTGGTATATCAAATTCTGGCAACTTGCAAAATAGAATACCTGGCTTTGTCCACACTAGGTTCTAGATTATTTTACTGTTATAGTCAGACAAAAAGCACTCATTTAATATATATATATATATATATATATATATATATATATATATATATATATATATATATATATATATATATATATATATATATATGATGCCTGGTAGGGTCCTGTGCCGATTTGAAATTATTATGTACCCCAGAAACGCCATGTTTTAATCCTGATCTAATCTTGTGGGAACAGCCATTTCTTTTAATCCTGATTTTGTACTGTAGGGTGGAAATTTTGATTAGATTATCTCCATGTAGATGTTATATGCCCAGTGTGAGTGTGACCTTTTGATTAGATGTAGATGTGACTCCAACCATTCCAGGTGGGGCTTGATTAGTTTACTGGAGTCCTTTAAAAGAGAGCTCAGAGCTGAGCAGATGCAGATGCTTGGAGAACAATTGCTTCAGAGCTGACAGAGCCAACAGGAGACCTAGACATTTGGAGATTCAGGGCCCAACAGATGTCACCATGTGCCTTCCCATGAGATGCTGAGCAAGCCAGAACCCAGAGTTGTGTCATAGAGGAGCTATGTGAAGGCCCACAGATGCCAAGTGAGGAACCCCTACAGGAAATAGAGGCTGAAAGCAATGGAGTCCAGGACAAGGGATCAACAGTTGCCAGCCACGTGCCTTCCCAACTGACAGAGGTGTTCCGGATGGCATCAGCCTTTCTTGAGTGAAGGTAACCTCTTGTTGTGTCTTAGTTTGGACATTTTCTTGGCACTAGAACTATAAATTTGTAACTTACTAAATTCCCTTTTTAAAAGCCATTCCATTTCTGGTATTTTGCTTTTGGAAGCATTAACAAACCAATACAGGGATCCATTGAAAATGGCTAAAATCCCTTCAAATGGAATAGGAACTGCATATAAATGGAAACAATCCTAAAAACACTATTCATACTTTCCCCCAGGGATTTTGGTTTTAATGACCAATTTCTTAATGATTCTGCTTTATTGTTTCAGGGTACCTATGATATTTGCAGTAAACTCTGCTTATGTGACTGCCTCAAAACTCAAGAACAAAGTTTTTACCCATAATATTCTAGAGAAAGCTGCTTCTGATATTTCTGTCAAATGTCTGTTGCTATTTATTCCCCAAGGAATGCCTTCTCTCTCTACCCTCCACCTCTTCTGCTCCCCTCCTTCGATCCCTCCCCCACACCCCTCCCCTCCCCTCTCTCTTTGTATTATTGCCTCTGAGGCTGAAGTCTGAGGCTTTGCACTTTGGCCAGCCATCCCTGTTTTCTGAATCTTGTTCTCTGTGGTGTATTGGAGTGGAGGGAAGGGTTTTTCCTGCTAACCTTTTGGAAAAATGACTTCCTCATTTGGGTATCAGTTGAAAATGGAAACCGTGTCCAACATAGGGTCATTGTTGACATTTCTTGTTTAATACCACTAAAAAATCCCCCAGCCCTCCATCCTCTGCATAGGTCCCAAAGGACTAACTGTTTGATCACCCAATAGCCAAAACAGTGAGTATTCTGTAAACACCTATCTTGCCTGTCTTTACATTATGTGGAATCATAACACAACTTTAAGTTTGCATAGCTCTGTCAGATCATGAGGTAGCACCTTGTAGAGTATGTCACTTCATTAGAAATTAACAAAAGAGGGGGGGAAATACTGGTAAAGAAGAGGCAGTAAGTCCCCAAATGAGTGTATACTTTCTGCCCCAGAAGCGAAGTGGGCAGGATCGAAGGAAAGAGAGAGTGGGTAGGAAACAAAGACTCCTTTGAGAGCACAGGGTGTCACTTAATAAAGGGTACATAGGGTTTGGATGCCCAAGACTGGAAGACTGGTAACTCCACATTCTAGTAGAGGGCCACCACCAACACCGGGAAAAGAAATACAAATTAAGTTCTCAATTGAAGAGACCAGGCCCTATTATAATGAACCATTATTGTCCTCATACTATAGAATGAGAAAATGCTTAATAACTTACCTACTGAATGTTCTATAGTTTCCAAGTGTCACCTTCTACTGATTCTTAAGCCTGTGACTTCAATGACTGTGCTCTGTGGCCAAATATGGTCTTGTGGGGTGGTAAACGGAAGACTCAGGGACAGCACATCATGTTTGTTAGCTGTAACAAAGGAAACTTTGTTCCTAGGGAGATAGCTTGTCATGTGACAATGCCTGCAGGTCTGAGAGGAGACTCCCCTTCTCAACAACTGTTTGGGTAGTGGTAGGGCATTCCATATAATACTGGATGATGCAGCTTGTCACTCCAGTAACTCAGCTATCCCCTGGGCCAGGAAAGGAGGTGAAAGTCCATAGTTCTGACAATGTCAAACCTGATTTGTAACTGTCTTTCTCTTAACTGCCATCCTCACAGGATCTTCACTGCCTCTTCTGGGCTTTCTCCAATGCCTTCTTTCTTTCCAACCTTCTCCAAAGCACCCTCTCAAAGCTCTCTTCCCCTGAATTTGAATCTCCCTTTGTCCTTGTCTTAGTTTGCTAGGGCTACTATAACAAATACCACACACTGGTAGACCTAAACGAGGAGAATTTACTGGATCACAGTTTGGAGGTTAGAAATCCAACATCAAGGTGTCGGCATGCTGTGTCTTCTCTGAAGTTTGTAACGTTGTGTTGGTGGTGCACTGGCCATCAATCTCTGCCTTCATCACATGATGATCTGTCTCTTTCTGTCTTCTCTGACTTCTACTTCTGTGTCCAAATCTTCCAATTACAAACAAGTTCACATCTACATTCCCAGGGATTAGGACTTGACCTGGTCTTGTAGGACACCATGATTTGATCTACCACAGTCTTAAATTTCCTTCCCATCTTTCTCCCCAAAGGCTGGCTTTACTTTCTACTCTCTGAGACTAATGCTTCGCGTGCAGTCTCAGTGGGATGAGATTGCTATATCCTTCCATATTTATTCCCATGTTCCACAAGCCCAGGTAGGCTAGTGGCTTTCCTTTCCTCCCTGCTGTCACTTTCAAGCCATTATTTATCTTTTTTTACGCAATAGTCCTTCTCATTTGAAGTTCATATGACTCAGACCACTTTCCTGTGTGCTGCCATCTGCCTCCTAAAGTTATTGACCACATGGGCCTCTGAAGCCAAAAAAGATATGGTAAAATAGGGGTGCTTGATGGACAGCACAGAAGGCACTGATAACAGAAATTCAGTGTCATGGTGGAGCCAGTCTTTAAATGGAATGTGTCCATTCTGCTGAAGTCAAGATAGTTGTAAAAAAGCTAAGCGTGTGGAAAATTTCCTACAGATTGTCTTGTCACTAAAATTTTTAACCTATTTTTCATACAAATCTTAGATGTTCATAACTTTAACAAAAATATGGAATCTGTTAGTAGGCATTGAGGGTAAGAGAATTACATTTGTCCAAGTCCATTTCAACCACTCAAAATTTATTAAGCATGTACTTTGTAGAAAACCATGGGAGGAAATTGATGCTGACTGACTTAAATAAAAACAACTTTTATTTTGAAAAAATTTCAAACTTACAGAACAGTTGCAAAAATACAAAACCAATAGCAAGATCTGCAATGTACCACCTATTCAGATATCTAGGTTTAGCAACTTTTAACACATGTTCTAGTTTGCTGGCTGCTGGAATGCAATACACCAGAAACAGAACGGCTTTTAAAAGGGGGAATTTAATAAGTTGCTAGTTTACAGTTCTAAGGCTGAGAAAATGTCCCAATTAAAACAAGTCTATAGACATGTCCAATTTAAGGCATCCAGGGATAGATACCTTGGTTCAAGAAGGCCAACGGCGTTCAACGTTTCTCTCTCAGCTGGAAGGGCACATGGCGAACATGGCGGCATCTGCTGGCTTTCACGTGGCCCTACCAAAAGGGGACTGTCTCCAAAATGTTTCCTCTTTTAAAGGATTCCAGTAAGCAACTCCACCTTCAGTGGGTGGAGACACACCTCCATGGAAATCATCTAGTCAGAAGTTACCACACACAATTGGGTGGGTCACATCTTCATGGAAACAATCAAAATGCTCCCACCCAGCAATATTGAATGAGGATCAAAGTGCATGGCTTTTCTGGGGTCCACCACAGATTCAGACCGGCACAACACATTTCCACATTTGTGAAATCATTGTGTCTATCTATCTATCTATCCATCAATCCATCTGTCCTCTCATCTATTTATCTATTTTCTAGATATTGAGAGTTAGTTGCACACACCATGTTCCTCAAACACAGTACTTCCATATACATTTCTTAAGAACAAGGATATTTGCTTATGTAACCTCATTAAGTACAGTCATTAAGTTTAAGAAATTGAACATTGATATAAAACACACAGTCCATATTCCAGTTTTCTCAAGTGTCCTAATAATATCATTTTGGACATTTTTTCCTCCATGACTAGATCCAGTCCAGGATCATGTATTACATGTAATTGTTTTGTCTCTTTAGTTTCTCTCACTTGGGCAAAAAGTGCTGACTGATTTTTAAGGAAACTTCCAGCTCTAATGGGGAACTCAGAGTGCAGGGAGTAGATCTGGGTGCCCTTACTCACTGACCTTACCCATGGTCCAGAGCCACTCAGCTGTGCTCGTCTATCCAGCACTCTTTCTGCCTCATGATGGTTGATGTATTATAACAAGGAAAAAATTTGCATTTGTATTAGTATTCACTAATCCAAATACAATTTGAACTGCTTTCTGTTATATTTTCCTGAAAAATCGCTGGTTCTTTGGCTATGACCCTCCTCACCAAGACTGTGTCTTGTGAAGTGCCAGGTTTGTATGAGTTACATTTTAAGACATTGTGATGGTTTGAAGCTGTTATGTTCCCAGAAATCGTGTTCTTAAAGCTAATTCATTCCTGTGGGTGTAAACCTATTGTAGGTATGTACCCATTGTAAGTAGGATCTTTTGGTGAGTAGACTCTTACATTGAGATGTGACCCAACTCATTCCAGGTAGGTCTTAATTCCCTAACTGGAGTCCTTTATAAGAAGTACAATTCTGAGAAGCACGCAGAGAAGCACAGAGAGACCAAGCCAGAGAAACTCAGAGAGGACACACAGAAAACAGAGAGAAACCACAGAAACAGAGAGGATGTCACTGAAGGCAGAAGCTGGAAGCAAAAGCTGCAAGCGCAAAAACCAGGAGAGAAAGAAGAGATCAGCAGACGTTGCCATGCACCTGGACACGTGACAGAGTTGCTGAGGATTGCCGGTAGCCAGTCTTCAGGGAGAAAGCGTCACCTGTTAATGCCTTGATTTGGACATTTTTCATGCCCTCAGAACAGTAAACTTGTGAGTTAATAAATCCCCATTGTAAAAGCCAACCCATTTCTGGTATATTGCATTTTATCAGCTTTAGCAAACTAAAACAGTCATACTATATGAGATTTTGGATCTAAAGTGTGGCACTCAGATGTATCTTAGATTAAAGCAATCAATCCAAGAATGCATCTTCACTGCCACCTTACTGGATTTGCAGAGTTTCAGAGTCAGGTGAACCAGATATAACCCATCATGGACTGGGACAATCACCAGATGGACAAAGAGACATTGTGGAGACCTCACAACACAAGAATTGACATCACAACTGTTTGGGGAAGATAGCTGTAAGCAGCATAACGTAAGTTAATGAAATCCCTAAAAGTAGGGAACCCCCCCCTCATTGCAATTTTCTCAGGACCGAGAGGTTTTGCAGCATACAGGATGTTCATTGCTAAATCAGGTGTGTTTCAGGAAAATGCATGGATAAAGGAAATATGAGGATACTTAGAAATAGGAGTTAGTTACAGTATTTAAAAGACATGTTCAAGAAAAAAGAAAGAAGGAAAAAAAGAAAGGGCAGTGCGACAGTGGCTCAGTGGCAGAATTCTCGCCTGCCATGCCAGAGACCTGGATTCGATCCCTGGTGCCTGCTCATACAAAAAAAAAAAAAAAAAAAAAAAAGACACTTTCATGTCATTGCCAGTCAGGTGACTTGTAACCTTGTTTCAAAGGACATACATTTTCATAAGAAATTAAGAATTCTTTCTAGAATGAAAAAGGAGGTTGGTAGTAGTTTTGTGAAGTCTAGCTCACAACTTTTCCTGTACTTTACAATTTGAGACAAACTCTCCTGGGAGCTTGGCTGTTGCTGTGGAATTCATAATCAAGCAGACTTTGAAGTCATTGCTACAGGCTTGAGGAAACTTGAGAAATTAGTATGACGGATTGCACTAGCTGGTTTAAGATAGCTCCCCAATATAATATATTATACCTTCTTATATTTATGCCCTGTGCAATCCTCTCCCCTTGAAACTAGGCTGACCTGTAACATTTTTTTTTTAACTTTATTTTTCAGAGCAGTTGTAGATTTATAGAAAAATCATGCAGAAAGCATGGGATTCACTTTTGGCCAATTGAATATGGCAGGAATGATGCTGGCCTAGGTCATTAGAAACCTTGAAGCTTCTACTTGCGTCTCTTGGAATTTTTACTGTGAGGAATGCCAGCTGCCATTTAAGAAATCCCACTACTCTGAAATTAACATGCTGTGAGGAAGCTCAAGCTAACCAGGTGGAGAGTCTACAGGAGAACAGAGAAATGCCTGAGCAGCCCCCAGAGGTCCTAGCTATTCCAGCCACAGCACCAAACACATGACTGAAAACGCCTTATTAGGTGTCCACCCTCCAAATGACTGCAGCCACTGGTGCTATCTGACTGCAATTGTGTGAAAGGCTCAAAAGCACAGACTACCCAACTGAACCCCACCCATCCACATAACTATGAGATATAGTGATAACATGTCATTTTAAGCCACTGAAGGTTTGTTATGTAGCAGTAGACACTGGAATGTTGAGTCACGATTGGAGCATGCATTGAAAGGCAGTGTGTGTGTGACTGTGCAGTCCAGCCTTAGGGGTTATTTGCTGACTTACTGTCACTGAGACGTGTGCTGTGTGTGTGGCATCTTTTACTTCCTGACTGCCCAGGAGAGAGTATAAAGCTAGCTTCAGAGTAACAGTGACTTGTATATTGAACTCTTAACTGGGTATCAAAAGAAAAGAAAGAAAGCTTCAGTGTTTGTGTTCAGATTGGACACACTGTTAAAGTGTTTCCTTTACCAGGAGGGTCATAGAGCCAAGCTTGGGCAATCAGAAGTAATTGGATCAGGTCGGTGCGGGAAAGTTTAGAACCAGGAATGATTAACCAATCCAACCTTTCTGAAACAAGTCGAATTAACAGAGGTCGGATTTGGGGCATCAGGGTGTGCTTAGGAATCCCAAAGTGAGGTAGGTGTCTTAGCTTCTGTGCTGGTTTGAAAGGAAGAATGCTCCCTAGAAAAGCCATGTTTTAATCAAAATCCCATTTCATAAAGGTAGAATAGTCCTTATTCAATACTGTATGTTTGAAATTGTAATCAGATCATCTCCCTGGATGATGTGATTTAGTCAAGAGTGGTTGTTAAGCTGGATTAGGTGACAGCATGTCTCCACCCATTTGAGTAGGTCTTGATTGGTTTATTGGAGTCCTATAAAAGAGGAGACATTTTGGAGAATGGGAGATTCAGAGAGAGCAGAGAATGCTGCAGCACCACGAAGCAGGGAGTCCACCAGCCAACGACCTTTGGAGATGAAGAAGGAAAATTCCTCCCAGGGAGCTTCATGAAACTAGAAGCCAGGAGAGAAAGTAGCAGATGATGCCATGTTCGCCATGTGTCCTTCCAGCTGAGAGAGAAGCCCTGACTGTGTTCACCATGTGCCTTCTCACTTGAGAGAGAAACCCTGAACTTTATCGGCCTTCCTGAACCAAGGTATCTTTACCTGAATGGATGCATTTGATTGGACATTTTTATAGACTTGTTTTAATTGGGACATTTTCTCGGCCTTAAAACTGTAAACTAGCAACTTATTAAATTCTCCTTTTTAAAAGCCATTCTGATTCTGGTATATTACATTCCAGCAGCTAGCAAACTAGAACAGCTTCCTAGGGCTGCTGTAACAAAATACCACTGACTGGGTGGCTGAAAACAAGAGAAATGTATTGTCCCACAGTTTTGAGGGCCAGAAGTCTGAAATCAAGGTTTCTATACAGCCATGCTCCCCCAAAGTCTGTAGGAGTCTGGTGGTCGATTGCTGGGAATCTGTGACATAACTGTATCTCTGACTCCATCACATGGCTGTCTCTTTTGTTCTCTCTGTACATGCCCAGTTCTCCTCTTCTTATAAGGACACCAGTTGTATTGGATCAGGGCCCACGCTGAAGCAGTTTGGCCTCATCTTAACTAATAACATCTTCAAAGACCCTCGTTCCAAATAGGGTCACATTTGTGAGACTGGGGCTTAGGACTTAAATGCATCTTTTAAGAAAATATTTTTTATTTTTATTTTTTTTTATTAATCAAAAAAAAGAAAAGAAATTAACACAACATTTAGAAATCATTCCATTCTACACATGCACTCAGTAATTCTTAGTTTCATCACATAGATGTATGATCATCATTTCTTAGTACATTTGCATTGATTTAGGAAAAGAACTAGCAAAACAGCAGAAAAAGATATAGAATGTTAATATAGAGAAGAGAATTAAAATAATAGTACTAATAAAAATATATATATATAAAAAGGAAAAAGAAAAAAAACAAAAACAAAAGATACAAACAAACAAACAAAAAACCATATTTCAGGTGCAGCTTCATTCAGTGTTCCAACCTAGTTACATTACACTTAGGTATTATTGTGCTGTCCATTTTTGAGTTTTTGTATCTAGTCCTGTTGCACAGTCTGTATCCCTTCAGCTGCAATTACCCATTATCTTACCCTGTTTCTAACTCCTGCTGGTCTCTGTTACCAATGATATATTCCAAGCTGATTCTCGAATGTCGGTTCACATCAGTGGGACCATACAGTATTTGTCCTTTAGTTCCCGGCTAGACTCACTCAGCATAATGTTCTCTAGGTCCATCCATGTTATTACATGCTTCATAAGTTTAGTCTGTCTTAAAGCTGCATAATATTCCATCGTAGGTATACGCCACAGTTTGTTTAGCCACTCGTCTGTTGATGGACATTTTGGCTGTTTCCATCTCTTTGCAATTGTAGATAATGCTGCTATAAACACTGGTGTGCAAATGTCCGTCTGTGTCTTTGCCCTTAAGTTCTTTGAGTAGATACCTAGTAGTGGTATTGCTGGGTCGTAATCCATTCTGCCATTCTATGTCTTTTGATTGGGAAATTCAGTCCATTAACTTTTAGTGTTACTACTGTTTGGATAATATTTTCCTCTACCATTTTAGCTTTTGTATTATATATATCATATCTGATTTTCCTTCTTTCTACACTTTACTCCATACCTCTCTCTTCTGTCTTTTCGTATCTGACTCTAGTGCTCCCTTTAGTATTTCTTGCAGAGCTGGTCTCTTGGTCACAAATTCTCTCAGTGACTTTTTGTCTATAAATGTTTTAATTTCTCCTTCATTTTTGAAGGACAATTTTGCTGGATATAGGAGTCTTGGTTGGCAGTTTTTCTCTTTTAGTAATTTAAATATATCATCCCACTGTCTTCTAGCTTCCATGGTTTCTGCTGAGAAATCTACACATAGTCTTATTGGGTTTCCCTTGTATGTGACAGATTGTTTTTCTCTTGCTGCTTTCAAGATCCTCTCTTTCTCTTTGACCTCTGACATTCTAACTAGTAAATGTCTTGGAGAACGCCTATTTGGGTCTATTCTCTTTGGGGTGCGCTGCACTTCTTGGATCTGTAAATTTAGGTCTTTCATAAGAGTTGGGAAGTTTTCAGTGATAATTTCTTCCATTAGTTTTTCTCCTCCTTTTCCCTTCTCTTCTCCTTCTGGGACACCCACAACACGTATATTTGTGCGCTTCATATTGTCATTCAGTTCCCTGATCCCCTGCTCAAGTTTTTCCATTCTTTTCCCTATAGTTTCTGTTTCTTTTTGGGATTCAGATGTTCCATCCTCCAGTTCACTAATTGTAGCTTCTGTCTCTTTAGATCTACCATTGTAGGTATCCATTGTTTTTTCCATTTTTTCTTCTTTGTCCTTCACTCCCATAAGTTCTGTCATTTGTTTTTTCAGATTTTCTATTTCTTCTTTTTGTTCAGCCCATGTCTTCTTCATGTCCTCCCTCAATTTATTGATTTGGTTTTTGAAGAGTTTTTCCATTTCTGTTCGTATATTCAGCATTAGTTGTCTCAGCTCCTGTATCTCATTTGAACTATTGGTTTGTTCCTTTGACTGGGCCATATGTTCAATTTTCCGAGCGTCATCCATTATTTTCTGCTAGTGTCTGGGCATTTGATCAGATTTCCCTGGGTGTGGGACCCAGCTGGTTGAAAGGTTTTTCTGTGAAATCTCTGGGCTCTGTTTTTCTTTTCCTGCCCAGTAGGTGGCGCTCGTGGTGCTCGTCTGTCTGCAGGGCCCACCAGTAAAAGATGCTGTGGCTCCTTTAACTCGCCAATCCGAATCTCGCAGTCGGCCCGGGAAACCGCGCGTGGAGGCGGGGTCGCTGGCCGCGCGGCTTGGGAGAGTGCCGGTCCAAATTGCCCAGCTGGCCCGAGACGCCAAGCGTGACGGGAGGGCCCCGCTATCCAACGTTCCCAGTCAGACCAGGGAGCCACGTGCGTGGAGGGGACCCCAGTCGCCAGCCGCCCCGGCCGGGAAAACGCGCACCCCTCGGGTATCTCACCGCAGCGCAGCGGATTCTCCCTGCCCGTTCAGCCGTTCCAGAACGGGGTACGCTGTCTTTTTGGTCTCTGTTGTGACTCCAGGAGCTGTTTCGTATTGTTTCTGTTTCCTTAGTTGCTTTTCTGGAGGAGGAACTAAGATCCGCGCGTCTTACTAAGCCGCCATCTTCTCCGGAAGTCTAAGAAAATATTTTTATTGATAAATCTTCAAACACACATACATTCAGTACATAGTGTACAATCAATGGCTCACAATATTATCACACAGCTGTGTATTTATCACCAAGATCATTTTTTTAGACCATTTGCATCACTCCAGAAAAAGAAATAAAAAGAAAAAAGTAAAAGCTTAAACATACCATACCCATTACCCCTCCCTCTCATTGACTACTAGTATTTCTATGTACCCAGTTTATTTTATCCCTTGTCCACCCTATTATTTATTTATTCTTTATCCATATATATTTTTTTACTCATCTGTCCATACCCTGGATAAAAGAAGCAACAGACATTGGTTTTCACAATCCTACAGTCACATTGTAAAAGTTATATTTTTATACAATCGTCTTCAAGAATCAAGGCTACCGGGACACAGGTCAACAGTTTTATGTACTTGCCTCCAGCCACTCCAATACACCATAAACTGAAAAGGGATATCTATATAATGCATAAGAATAACCTCCAGGATAACCTCTTGACTCTGTTTGAAATCTCTCAGCCACTGACACGTTATTTCGTCTCATTTCTCTCTTTCCCCATTTGGTCAAGAAGGCTTTTTCAATCCATTGATGTCAGATCCCAGCTCATCCTCGGGGTTTCTATCTCACGTTGCCAGGGAGATTTACACCTCGGGAATCATGTCCTACATAGAGGGGAGGGCAGTGAACCTCTCTTTTCGGTGGGGCACAATTCAATACATACCAGCAGTGAGATAGCTTGCCCTCTCAAGGTGGGACCTCTGCACTGGTGATGGGGATGAGCCTGAGGGTTTCTCAATCCTTGTAGGTACCCCTCCCCTCCTAGAGCCAGCCTGAGCTATACATTGGAGACAAAATATCCAATTTACTCCCAATATGTCTGGGTGGGTAACAAATGGGGTTGCTTTGCTCATCTTGCCACTTATTCCTTGACTTATCAGAGGCCCCCAGCATGGGCAGCAGTGACACCTCCTGCCTTCCCAGACTTCCAGGTATTGGAGCAGTCCCCGTTTGCTTTGGTTGTGGCAGTATATGGGTCATTTGGTGGCCCAGGTCTCTTAGGAAAGAAATAACACAATCAGAGCAACAGACACTCATGGCTCTAGACACAGAGACCATGGAGAAGGAAAGGATGAAGCCCCGAAGTTGGCATATTTGCTCAGAAGTCTGCAAAGAGAAATGTTACTGGGGAAAAACAGGCTAAGCCCGGTTGCATGTTCAGAGGTACTGGGGGAATTTCTGAGCAACCCAGAGGGAGAAAGGGCAGGGGGGAGGCTTTGCTGAGGCACAGCATCTCCTGGACTTACATATAAATGTGCTTCTCTTGACATGGCTCCACAAATATCTAATAGGAGGATGGAGCTGTGTGTGAAATCCCATATGTGTCTGAAATTTTTTCCCATCTCTTCTCCTCCTTCTGCCATCTCCCACTTTCTTGCTGGATCAATCCCTGGTCACTAGGCTCTACTTCGTGCAGAGTCCAGGTTCTAAGTGATGAATGCACAATTGTATGATGATATTGTGAACCACTGATTGAACGCTTTGGATGGCTTGTGCGATATGTGAATATATCTCAATTAAACTCCTTAAAATAAATTTTAAAAAAAGAAAAGAGAATTTAGAATACAGAAAGGCAAAATTGATCTATATAATTAAGAGATGGGCAGAAAAGGGAAGAGGAGAAGGAGACACAGGAGTCCTGAAGCCTGGGTATTGGGGACAGTTTATGAGAGACTCTTTGGGGAGCTATGATGGTGTGTGTGTGGGTGTGCATGTGTGTGTGTATTTAGAAGGAGGATAGAGACACAGAGAGAGAGAGATTAAGAAATAGAGCTTTAAAAAAATAGTAGTGCTGTATCTTTTTTTTAAATTAATTAAAAAAAAATTTTTAATACCAAAAAACACCAAACAAATGCAAACATTCTTAACTTTTGATTGTTCCGTTCTGCATATATAATCAGTAATTCACAATATCATCACATAGTTGCATATTCATCATCATGATCATTTCTTGGAACATTTGCATCTATTCAGAAAAAGGAATAAAAAGAAAACAGAAAGAAATTCATACATACCATACCCTTACCCCTCCCCTTCATTGATCACTAGCATTTCAGTCTAAATTTATTTTAACATTTTTTCCTCCTATTATTTATTTTTATTCCATATGTTTTATTCATCTGTTGATAAGGTAGGTAAAAGGAGCCTCAGACACAAGGTTTTCACAATCACACAGTCATATTGTGAAAGCTGTATCATTATAGAATCATTATCAAGAAACATGGCTACTGGAACACAGCTCCACATTTTCAGGCAGTTCCCTCCAGCCTCTCCATTACATCTTGGATAACAAGGTGATATCTACTTAATGCATAAAAATAAACTCCAGGATAACCTCTCGACTCTGTTTGGAATCTCTCAGCCATTGACACTTTGTCTCATTTCACTCTTCCCCCTTTTGGTTGAGAAGGTTTTCTCAATCCCTTGATGCTGGGTCTCAGCTCATTCTAGGGTTTTTCTCAATCCGTTGATGCTGAGTCTCAGCTCATTCTAGGATCTCTGTCCCACGTTGCCAGGAAGGTCCGCACCCCTGGGAGTCATATCCTACATAGATGGGGAGGGTGGTGAGTTTGCTTGTTGTGTTGGCTGGAGAGAGAGGCCACATCTGAGCAACGAAAGAGGTTCTCTTGGGGTGACCCTTAGGTCTAATTTTAAGTAGGCTTGATCTATTCTTTGTGGGGTTAAGTTTCATTTGAACAACCCCCAAGATTGGGAGCTCAGCCTATAGCTTTGGTTGTCCACACTGCTTGTGAGAATATCAAGAATTTAACTTGGGGAGGTTGAATTTTCCCCCTTTCTCACCATTCCTCAAAGGGGATGTTACAAATACTTTTTTTTCTTTATTAATTTAAAAATTTTTTTAAATGCCAAAAAACACCAAACAAATGCAAACATTTGTAACTTTTGATCATTCTGTTCTACATATATAATCAATAATTCACAATATCATCACATAGTTGCATATTCATCATCATGAATATACAATCATCTTCAAGAGACGTGGCTGCTGGAACACAGCTCTACATTTTCAGGCAGTTCCCTCCAGTCTTTCCATTATGTCTTGAATAACAAGGTGATATGTACTTAATGCATAAGAATAACCTCCAGGATAACCTCTCGACTCTGTTTGGAATCTCTCAGCCACTGAAACTTTTCTCATTTCACTCTTCCCCCTTTTGGTTGAGAAGGTTTTCTCAATCCCTTGATGCTGAGTCTCAGCTCATTCTAAGATTTCTGTCCCACGTTGCCAGGAAGGTCCACACCCCTGGGAGTCATGTCCTATAGACAGGGGGAGGGTGTTGAGTTTGCTTGTTGTGTTGGCTGGAGAGAGAGTCCACATCTGAGCAACAAAAGAGGTTCTCTTTGGGGTGACTCTTAGGCCTAATTTTAAGTAGGCTTGACCTATCCTTTGTGGGGTTAGGTTTTATCTGAACAAACCCCCCTCTTGCTGCTTTCAAGATCCTCTCTTTCTCTTTGACCTCTGACATTCTAACTAGTAAGTGTCTTGGAGAACGCCTATTTGGGTCTATTCTCTTTGGGGTGCGCTGCACTTCTTGGATCTGTAAATTTAGGTCTTTCATAAGAGTTGGGAAATTTTCAGTGATAATTTCTTCCATTAGTTTTTCTCCTCTTTTCCCCTTCTCTTCTCCTTCTGGGACACCCACAACACGTATATTTGTGTGCTTCATATTGTCATTCAGTTCCCTGATACCCTGTTCAAATTTTTCCATTCTTTTCCCGATAGTTTCTGTTTCTTTTTGAAATTCAGATGTTCCATCCTCCAAATCACTAATTCTATCTTCTGTCTCTTTAAATCACCCCCCTAAGTTCTGTGATTTGTTTTTTCAGATTTTCTATTTCTTCTTTTTGTTCAGCCCATGTCTTCTTCATGTCCTCCCTCAATTTATTGATTTGGTTTTTGAAGAGTTTTTCCATTTCTGTTCGTATATTCAGCATTAGTTGTCTCAGCTCCTGTATCTCATTTGAACTATTGGTTTGTTCCTTTGACTGGGCCATATATTCAATTTTCCGAGCTTAATCCATTATTTTCTGCTGGTGTCTGGGCATTTGATCAGATTTCCCTGGGTGTGGGACCCGGCTGGTTGAAAGGTTTTTCTGTGAAATCTCTGGGCTCTGTTTTTCTTTTCCTGCCCAGTAGGTGGCGCTCGTGGTGCTCGTCTGTCTGCGGGGCCCACCAGTAAAAGATGCTGTGGCTCCTTTAACTTGCCAACCGAATCTCGCAGTTGGCCCGGGAGACCGCCGCGGCTTGGGGGAGTGCTGGTCCAAATTGCCCAGCTGGCCCGAGACGCCAAGCGTGGCGGGAGGGCCCCACTATCCAACGTTCCCAGTCAGACCGGGGAGCCACGTGCGTGGAGGGGACCCCAGTCGCCAGCCGCCCCGGCCGGGAAAACGCGCACCCCTCGGGTATCTCACCTCAGCGGATTCTCCCTGCCCATTCAGCCGTTCCAGAATGGGGTATGCTGTCTTTTTTGTCTCTGTCATGGCTCCGGGAGCTGTTTCGTATTGTTTCTGTTTCTTTAGTTGCTGTTCTGGAGGAGGAACTAAGACCTGCGCTTCTTACTAAACCGCCATCTTCTCCGGAAGTCCCTGCAAATACTTTTTATTCAGTGTTCAAATCACTGTGGGATGTATTGGGGCATCACTCTGGACAAACTAACAAAATCTGATGTCCTACTCAAGGTTCCATGTACTTATGGTGTTCAATTAAGCTGTCTACATAAGTTACATTAGGAAATGCACTAGTCAAAATATAAATTTTGTACCAAATAAACATTTCTTGCTTTAGTCTCACACATATGTTGAAATTTTAAAATATTAATTGCCATCTATTTTCAGCACCCTGCAGTAATGACATTCCTTTGTTTTTCCTCATGCAAAAACATTTTTTAAACTTGTACATTTAGTCACTATCATTATACACTCTAGGCATTCCTAGATTATACCATCTCAGTCTTTACTGTCTATCTTTCTTTCTGATTTCATTTGTTGTGCTGCATCTTAAGGGAGAAAACGTTCACAACATAACATTGTGAATGCAATTAATATCACTGCATTATGTAATTGACAGTGATCAAAATTAGTAATATTATATTGTAGATATGTTGGAACAATAAAAAAAAATGTTTCTTGAATTTGTCTCTTTAGAGTCCCCTCAAAAGATGTGTCCATCACATTTTTCTATCAGGCCGTTATTTCTTGCACTGCAATAGCATGCATGTGACACTGGTCCATATTTGGTCCCACATTTAGATAGACCATTGTATTGAGCTGTGTATAGCACTTTTTTCCGTAAGTAATAATAATCTTTGATGATTTTGCTACTATTCCACTTTTAGAGAAAAGCAGAAAAAGAAGTTCTGGCCTCGATGTTTCTGGAAGAGAAGGAGTTCTGTGTCACTCCTGAGGGACAGTGGAACGCTCTGATTTCATCTCTCTTAGAAGCCCACTCCTTTCTGTTCTGAGCTAATGCTCTGAGGTCACTGTAACTTTTTTCGGAGGCCGCGTCTGCACAATACCAGACAAAGCAGAGGGAGAGGGAACAATTCCGCACACCAGCCAACCGTCTGGGCTACCGTGTGTTTTGTGACAAAAAAAGGTTGGATTCACTTTCTCTGCTTCATCCGACTGCTTTATTTTAACTGAATTTTCTTGATCCAATGATGGCTTCAGATTTAAGACTGAGCCCAGAGTCTTTGTGACTTTTCCCACCCAAAGAGATATAGGGGCTTCTCTGTTTGGAATAGCATCAATGTTACAGCAGACGCAACTCACTTCTGGCAAACGATGGTTAATTGATGAAGTCAGGGCAGGAGGCATACTTCAAGAGATGACCAAAAAAAAAAAAAGCAAGGAAAAATGTGCAGATCGTTTATAAATAGTTAAGCTAGTAGGGAAGCTGCTCTCTGGCACCTCTGATGGAAAACTTCTGTTGAAAAGGAGACAACCCCCTTCAGCAGTTTTAAGCCAAAAGAGTAGCTGCTTGCTTTTTATTTTTTTCCCCATCGAAGGGGATCAATTAGAGACCTTCAAATCTCATCCCCAAAAGTCCTGGCTGTGCCTGCTGACTCAGGAGAACCACACAGCACTCCCTCCTGAGACCTTCAACACTTCTCTTTAATTGCTTTGAAAAATTGTGCTGGATCTCAAAGCAGCTGCTGCTTTCTCGGCTGGGTCAGTGGCAGGGGAGCGAGAGAAAGGAGAAGGATGCGTTCATCTCTTGCATTGCCAAAGCTCCTTCCCATTACTTTCTTTGTCTTCACCCTTTAATTTGCTTCTGGGAGCCATCCCCAAACTTTCTTTAAAGCCTGGCCAACGTGGCTCAGCCTCTCAGATGTTTCTGCTTTTCCCCTCCGTTTCTGGGGGCAGTTTTTTCTGCCTGCACCAGTTGGGTCTTACAAGTCATAAGGGAGATGGGTTCTTTGTCTGGTACCTCTAATCCAGCCTGAGTGGGCTGCCCTCTGCTATATTCACTTTTTTTTTTTTTTTTTTTTTTAACATGGGCAGGCACCGGGAATCAAACCCGGGTCCTCTGGCATGGCAGGCAAGCATTCTTGCCTGCCGAGCCACTATGGCCTGCCCTGCTCTATTTACTTTTGATTTAAAGCCTGACTTCTTGTTTTCTCTGTAGCACTTATTCTTCTTTTCTTAACTACTCCCTTTCCTAAGTCTCCGCTGCTTCACTCCAGATCGAGGTTTCTTAATTATGCTATTTTTTGCAACTGCCCAAATAACAGACACCTGGGAAAAAGCAGGGTCTCTCTGAAGCATTGAAAACTCTGGTGTACACACATGAAGCTGAGAACAGGTCCTTGACTTTTAGCCTGAAGAAGGAAAAGATGTGTTCTCTTTTGCCTAAATTTTCTCATGGATGCATTGAGAGGGTTAGATTAAATCAATTTGTTCTCAAACCATGTTTTTATTATTTTTCTTAGCTGTGGAAAATTTTATTCAAATGAACTACTTGGAAACAGATCTCAACAGAGCCCTGCCTGCTTAGCTTCCCTTGCTCCGACACCTCTCCCAGCCACATGGGGTTCCTCCAAGCACAGTTTGACAGTCAATGGATTGGATGCTCCTTCTGGTCCTTTTAAGAAGCTAACTTTCTCGGAATTTGTGATCTGGAGTTTTCTCTTAGAAGAGAGAAAAGAGAATCTTCAGTGTGCAACTTTTGTGGCTCCAGGTTGTTCACAAGTTCTGGGCTGAGGGCTGGTGACAGGAAAGATGCAAACGGCCCCCAGTGGCCAAGGTATTCCTGCTGCAATGACCCCAGAGCTGGCATGTGTGCGGAAACAGGCGCTTCTCACTCCCCTCAGCCCGGCACCATGAGATGAGCTTGAAGAGGTAGGCAAGGTCTTGTAGGCCACACTAAGGCTTTTGTTTTTTTTTCCCCCTCAGTGTAATGGTCCTTGTAAGGTTTTAGTTAGAGGCACAGCCTCTAATTACATGTTTATAAGAAATACACATTTAAAAGACTCTGGGATTGGGATAGAGGTGAGTTGAGAGGTTTAGCCTGGAGACAGGGAAAATGGAGGTGTTTATTTGCCAGACATATCAAGAGATGATGGGACACTGAAGAGAATGGAAAACATAGGTTATGTCCATGCAAAAAGTTGTGTATGAATATTCACAACAGTACTACTCACAATAGCCAGAAAGTAGGAACAACCTAAATGTCCATTAATGGATGAATGGATAAAAAATATTTGGTATAGGCATGATGGAATATTACTTAGTCATAAAAAGGAATGAAGTTCTGATACATGCAACAACAATGGGTGAATCTTGATGACATCATGTTGAGAGACACCAGTCAGACACAAAAGGCCACGTCTTATATGATCTTACTGATATGAAATATCTAGAATAAGTATCTAGATATTCTAGATATGAAATATCTAGATAAGTAAATCTATAAAGACAGAAAATAGATTAGTGATTTCCAGGGACTTAGGGGAGGGAGAAATAGGAAGTGTTGTGTAATGGTTTTGGGGTCTCTTTTGGGGGCAATGAAAATATTCTGGAATTAGATAGTGGTGAATATTCCGGTATGTGAATTATATCTCAATTTAAAAATGTGTAAAGGAAGAGAGATATGACAGGAGGCTGAAAAAGATGGTTGTGGGGATGGAGCACTCTCAAAAACTTTAATGAAATAGAATAGAATTTGGTGGCTGGTTGGATATGGGAGTTAGAGAGAGAGAGAGGAGTCAAGGCTGGCTCTCAACTCAACTCAAAAATGTTATTTCTGTGTGAATGGTAGTGCTATTATTAGTCAAGACGGTGTCTTGACTGGGAAGCAGAATGAGTGGGAGAGGTGTGATAGAAGAGAAATATTTATGAAGACAATGTGTCTATGTCTATGCTTTGTTTCTAGTCTCCTGGTACACCTCGTGCTCAGGGGTGGGAATCCAAGTGGGACAGCCAGTGAGAAGAGACAGCTATCTTCCCTGGAGATACAGATTTAGGAGCTGTCAGCAGGTAAGAGGTAACTGAGGCCAAGAATCAAGGAAATAGTCCAGGCTGCCATCTTGCTTTGGTTCTCTGTGTCATAGGCAATGCAGGTCCCTCCATCCTGAATACCTGTCCTACCTTCTTTACTAAGTATACCCTGGCAAGTGTACCCTAAACCACTCTTTCCCATTCATCCTCACCCCCAGGCTTGACACTGTGCTCTCAAGCACTCGGCTTATCTTTATCTTTGCTATCACTATTTGCTGCTGAAAGGATCTCTTTTGTTTTTTCTTCAATTTTGTGCCCAGAACTAAGTTCCTGGTTCATGGCAGGCACTCAATATATGTTTCTTGAACTGAACTAAAATTTTATTTAGAGTTTGTTCATCCTTTTATTGATTTGGAATTGTTTTCCGTGCCTCCAACCCCCATTTTTAAAAAAATATATTTTTACTGTAAACAACAAGCAAACATGCAAACATTCTTCACATACAAACATTCTATACATGGTTACAATCAATGGCTCACGATATCATCATATAGTTGTGTATTCATCACCATGATAAATTTTTTGAACATTTGCATCTCTTCAGCAAAAGAAAGAAAAAAGAAAAAAACTCATGCATGCCATACCCCTTTACTCCTCCCTCTCATTGACCACTAGTATTTCAATCTACTCTATTTTAACATTTGTTCCCCCTATTATTTGTTTATAGTTTATCCATATTTTTTACTCATCTGTCCATACCCTCAATTAAAGGAGCATCAGACACAGGGTTTTCACAATCACACAGTCACATTGCAAAACCTATATCATTATATAATCATCTTCAAGAAACATGGTTACTGGAACACAGCGCTACAGTTTCAAGTACTTCTCTCCAGCCACTCTAATACACCATAAACTAAAGAGGGGATATCTATATAATATGTTAAGAATAACCTCCAGGATAATCTCTCCACTCTGTTCTAAATCTCTCAGCCACACACTTTATTTTTCTCATTTCTCTCTTCTCCCTTTTGGTCGAGAAGATTTTCTCAATCCCTTGATGCTGAGTCCCACCTCATCCTTGGATTTTTGTCCCTTGTTGCCAGGGAGTTTATACTTCTGGGAGTCATGTCCCACATAGAGAGGGGGAAGGCAGTAAGTTTGTTTGCCATGTCAGCTGAGAGACAGAGAGAGGCCACATTTGAGTAACAAAAGAGGTTCTCTGGGGATGACTCTTAGGCCTGATTTTAAGTAGGCTTAGCCCACCTTCTGCAGAGATAAGTTTCAAAGGGGCAAACCCCTTTCGTAGAGGCAAGATCAATAGACTTGGCCTATTGATTTGCCTCCAACCCCCATTTTTAAGTTACAGTGGCTAACACCCCATGTGGCATTACAAATTTGAAACTTCTCTGAGGCAGCTTTATATGGGGATGGAACACAGGAGTGAAATTTAACCAGACTTCGTTCTGCCATGAGCTGTCTATCTTTAAGTAAATTAATTTTTTATTTTTATTTTCTTATTTTTTTGCATGGTCAGGCACTGGGAATCGAACCCGGGTCTCCAGCATGGCAGGCAAGAACTCTGCCTGCTGAGTCACTGTGGCCCACCCTAGGTAAGCTAATTTATATATATTCTCTAGAACTTACTACTTGTCTATAATACAAAGCCTATGGCCTAGGTTTTCTCTAGGATAGCACGGTCCAATAGGGCTTCCTGTTATGATAGAAAGGTTCTGTGTCTAAGTTTTTCAATATGGCTGCCATAGCCAAATGAGGCAACCAAGCTCTTGACATGAGACTAGTTGCTGCTGAGTTGGCAGCCAGCTCTAAGAACAGTTCCAGCTTTATGATATCGCTTTCTTTATGTTTTCAAGTTTTTATGTATGAAAATAGAAAACCCAAAGATAAAGTATCTTTTGTTATGTTTTTGGCTTGGCAAAATGTCCACATGTTTGTAACATAATTAATTATGAAGGAAACTGCTTAGATAGTTACTTTGCAGAACCGAGAAGAAAAAAATCTGCCCTGGCTGCAGAAGATGGGAAGGAAGACCATGCCCTAAGAGAGCCTGGGCAAGTTCTGTTTGCAGACAAGAATTACCCGTAATCCCACCTCTTCCAAGACGCCATGCAAACAGCCCCTACTGCCACCTCTCCTTTCTGCCTGGGGTTCCAAACATCTGGAAGCTACCACACCTGCCCAACTACTGGAAAACGCCAATTTGAAACATAAGGGTTTGCAGCTACATCTCTGAGCCTGTGTCCCCAGTCTGTGTGAAAGTGTGCCCATTCCAGCACAGAATTTTTTATGTATAGCAATGGTTCTCAACTAGGATTTCCCTCCCACCCACCCGCCACCTCCAGGGGACTCTGTCTGGAGACAATTTTGGTTGACACTGTTGGGGGAGCGGTGTGTTTGCTACTGGCATCTAGTGGGTAGAGGCCAGAGATGCTGTTAAGCATCCGTCAATACACAGGACAGCCCCCCACCCCCCACAGCAAAGAATTATCCAGCGCCAAATGTCAACAGCGCTGAGGGAGAGAGACTCTGATTTATAGCAATGCTTCCTCCAGGAGAGAAAAGCCATATTGTTGAACACTCTCCGATCCCTGAAACAGAAGGAAATTTTGGATAAATTAAATGGCTTATCTTCAGAACAATTTTGCTTGGTTCTCTATTAACTAGGAAAAAAGTCAACAGCTCTTATAGTTTCCTACTATTTACATCCAACATACACAGTTTTATCTCTGTTAGGCGGAGTGCAAATGACATTCAACAATCAATTACATGAAGAAAAGAATCAGTCACACAATGTCTTGATTATATTGATCAATCAGCGCACTCAGTACTTTATGAAATAGTTATTTTCTCACTTTGTTCTTTCATAATTGTGGCTTTCTTCTATTAGTGTGTGTGTGTATTGTGTGCGTTCATATATATTTTTGTGTATATTTTCAAATGGGCTATAATTTGTAATTCCAACTTGAATGTAAAAATGCTACTTAATTCTTATAAATGTAGGTACATAATACCAGGTAATATTTATCAAGTAATATTTTTATTCAACAATTTCACATGTATTAATTTATCATAAGCAAGCAGTCTCGCAAGATATTTTGGTTTCATAGTGAAGCAGACTGAGGTAGATTAGGGATAAGTGGTTCCCCCTCAAGGCTAAAAGAAGGATCAGGCATCTAACATTCAAATATTTATATCCCTTGAGTTTTTGTATGCAAATGCTTTAGCAAATAATTACTTATTAATTTAGCTAGTTAAATTTTTATTTGCTCTGTTTTTTAAAGCTCAGTTTTATTGAAGTAATTTATATATATTAAAATTAATAGATCTTAAATTTGAAGTTTGTTGAGTTATGATTTGTTTTTACTTATTTCTATAGCAAAATTTATTAAATGTGTGATAAAAATAAGTATAAGAGGCATTGCAGCATTGTCATACATACATGGCAAGATTAACAGTTGTTCAGATACATCAGTAAAATCACTAATTTGGTCAAATAGTTGCTGAACAGGAACAATCTTGAATTTTAGGGTATTTGTTAAAGAGATGTAATCTTATCACCCTTTAGGAATTAGGGGACTCTGCTATGAAATCACAATGTAACCTCAAGTGGCTCATATTACCTCTTTGAATCTCAATTTCTTCATTAACGGTCATATTAAAAGATCTCTTGGGTCCCTTCCAGCTCAAAAGTTCTGTGACTTTCAGTTTATGCTCCTGATACTAACTCAGACCATTCCTTCCTGAAAACTTTCTTCCATATTCCATTACTCCCATATTCCCCTGGGTTTTTGCCTCTTTCTCCTGCTGATCTCTCTTTATCTCTTTCTCAACCTCCTCTTAAATGTTGGAATTCATCAGGGTTTACCCTTGGCTTCCTGGCCCTTGAACTAACCACTCTTTGTGGCTATAGCAGCCACCAGCCTGCTAAAATAACTTCCAAATGTCTATGCCTGTACCCCACATTCTTTGTTTCTAGTCTCCTGGTACGCATATCAAATGGCTACTGGATATTTCTACTTGGATATCCCACAGACGATTCAAACTTACCATGTCCAAAACTGGACATCTCTTCTCCTTCCCACCCCAAATACCACTTCTCTCCCTAATGTTCCTTATTTAGATGAAAAGGAACCAGCACTTACTTAAATCCTCAAATTAACTCTGAGGTGCTATTATTCTAACAATATAGAGCATGCGTATTATAGATGAAAAAAATGGAAGCTTAGAGTTAAGTAACACGTCTAAAGCAGCCCAGCAAGTATGGGTGGAGTTAGGATTAAAACTCAAATGTCTCTAACTCTAAGGCAAGAGCTCTTAACCACTACCCTATATCCACTCATTCACCCCAGACAGAAACCTGAGAGTTGTCCTAAATTTCTCCCTCTCACCACTCATGTCTAACACATCATCAGGACCTGAAGATTCAAATGCATCTCAGATCAGCTCCTTGTTTAGCCATGGTCCCTGCCTTAGTTCTTTCACCCTCATCCCTAGCCTGAATTCAGTGTTCTCCTAACCTCTCTCAAGCCTTGGTCTTCTTCATTCCACACATGTAGCTAGCAAAAGTGCTTTTCCAACAGCACAAGCCAAGTCACTTCCTTGTTTAAAGTCTTCAGTGGCAATCTACAGCTTTTGGGACATAAGAGCAAGAGCTTTCCACTTCACAATGGCGTTCATCCACACAGCAACAGCTTCTATCTGCTCCTGTGACATTACAACCAGTATTCTGTCCGCAGTGGCTCCAGCCCCATTCAATGATTTGTAGTTGCCTGAAAACTCTTTCCCTGGAAAGCCCTCTCCTCTTCGTCTAGCCTTCGTCAACTTGAAAGATGAAGTTTAAAGCTTCATCCTTTAAACCTAAGCTCTCGTTATCCCCAGGAAGTCTCTCTGCAGTCCAGCCTCCTTAAGGTTACTTAAATACTCATCATGGATGCTTATTACCACACTGAGATACATCTCTATATCAGCATTTACCACATTAACACAATTATTGATTCATTTATCTGTCTCCTCTACCAGTCTCTAAGCTGCTTGAAGATGGAGCCCATTTTCATATCTATGTCTACATTTACGTCTATGTCTAAGTCTAAGTCTATGACTATATCTGTCTCTCGATCTACAACTATGTCTAAGTCTCCATCTACGTCAATGACTGTGTCTATATCTAAATGCTTGTCTTGGTCTATTTCTATGTCTATGTTTATGTCTATTTCTACATCTATGTTGACATTTATGTCTATGACAATTGTCTATGTCTATGCTTAAACACTTGTCTTGGTTCATTCTGTCTACATCTATGTCTATGTCTACATCTGTGTCTACATGTTTACATCTATATCTATGACTGTGTCTAAGCCTATGTCTCTCTCTTTATCTGTGTGTATGTCCATGTCTAAATCTATGTCTGTGAAGGTTAGGTTCTAGTGTCACCTTGGCCAAATGATTATGCCCAGTTGTCTGGTCAGGCAAGCACTGGCCTGACCATTGCTACAAGGATATTTTGTGGCTGGTTGATAAACTGGAAGGCTGGTGTATTCGTCATCAGTCAGCTGATTTCATCCGTGGCTGATTACACCTGCAACTAACTAAGGAGTGTCTCCCAACAATGATATAATCCGATCAGTTGGCGGCATTTAAGGAAGAAGAGAGACTCTTTCACTGTTTCTTCAGCCAGCAAACGTCTCCTGGGGAGTTCACCCAGATCCTTCGCTGGAGTCGCCAGCTTAACAGCCTGCCCTATAGGTTTTGGACTCTTCCATTCCCATGGTTGCATGAGACCACGCATCTTTTATCAGAATTATTTATAGTAAAAATGTAAGGATGTCTACTATCACTGTAGCACCAAAAGAGTGGGCCCACAGCAGGTTGTTTATTTTCATTTTTTCCTTTAATCTAAATAATGAATTGTTCTTTTTAAAATAAATACATAACAAAATATCGTCTCAGTGGCTAAGAGAGTTCAAATAGAGCTGAGGGGCTATTCTGTTTGTTTGTTTTGATATTTTTATTCCAAACAACAACAAATATACAAATATTCTTGGCATGGTGTACCCTTCATTGGAGTCACCAGCTTAACAGCCTGCCCTATAGGTTTTGGACTCTTCCATTCCCATGGTTGCATGAGACACCTCTATACATCCCATATTTGCAGATCTCTCCTGCAGGTTCTGTTTCTCTAGAGAACCCTGACTAACATCAATGTCTGTGTCCATGTCTATGTCTATTCCATGTCTATGTCCCAATTTATGTCTAGTCTATGCCCAAGTCTATGTTTATGGCTATGTCTGTCTATGTCCGTGTCCAAGTCTACGTCTATATCTACATCTATATCATTTATGTATATAAGTGGGTGGCTGAAACCAACACTCCAAGATATTCCTTATATTGCCCTTTAATATTATTTTCTAAATTGCCATACAGTACCACACCATATTTGAATCTTTGTTCCGTTACTTAGCTCAGTGCCTGCTCTATAGAGAGAATCAGTAAATATTTGTTGAAAAAAAGCATAAAGGCTGACAATGTTTATTCACTTTACCTAGTTACATTTCCTTGGGCCATTATATGTTTAATAAATAGATAAAATAGTTTTAAATTAACATATTAGATTAACAGCTTGTTTCCTTAAATATTTTAAGCAACTTTCCCCCTTAATTTGAACTATCTATAATAAAATTTGCTGAAAAAAAAAAACAAAACTCCAGCATAGTCCATATGGGATAATTACAAATCTGGAACAGGCAGCCTGAATCAATGAGTTTTTACTGTGCTCAGTATAGTTCTAGAATATTAGAGTCAGAGGAGCCCTTAATTTACACATGCGTTAGTTAGGATCTTCCAGGTTAACTTATGAGATGGGAGAGAAAAATAAATGAAACAGAAACGGCCTTCACTGGTCTGTTTAGGGACTGAACTGAAGGTTGTTCATGCACAGCCAGGGTCCGGACTTCTGAAGGAGAGCAGGGATCCCACTACTCCTAGTTGTCACTTAGTGAGTAGGCGTTCACAACTATGTCCAAGTTGACATAGACAAAGAATCTGGGACCCTGCTGTTATGGAGTCTGTTAGTTAGATTCAGTTGTCAACTTGGCCAGGTGAAGGCACCTAGTTTTGTTGCTGCGGACATGAGCCAATGGTACGTGAACCTCGTCTGTTGCGATTTACATCTGAAGTTGGCTAGGAGGCGTGCCTGCTGCAATGAATGATGTTTGATTTAATTGGCTGTTGCTTAAATGAGAGAGCGCAACACAGCACAGCCCAAGAAGCTCAGCATACCTCATCTCAGCACTCGCAGCTCAGCCCAGGCCTTTGGAGATGCAAAAAGGAATCACCCCGGGGAAAGTTGTTGGAACCCAGAGGCCTGGAGAGAAGGCCAGCAGAGATCATCCTGTGCCTTCCCATGTAAGAAAGAACCTCAGTGGAAAGTTAGCTGCCTTTCCTCTGAAGAACTAACAAAATAAATCCCCTTTTATTAAAAGCCAATCCATCTCTGGTATGTTGCATTCCGGCAGCTAGCAATCTAGAACATGAAGGTACTGAAGCTTCAGCCTCTGCTTATTCATAGCTCAATTTTCCACCATTATACTCTCTGTCTATCCACCTTCTATTGTTCCCCAGATTAGCAACTGCTAGTGGTCTCTGGAGGTCCTAAGTTCAAATGCCCACAAAGAAATTATCTGATTGC
The DNA here is from genome assembly GCF_023851605.1 of Tamandua tetradactyla. Lineage (NCBI taxonomy): Eukaryota > Metazoa > Chordata > Mammalia > Pilosa > Myrmecophagidae > Tamandua > Tamandua tetradactyla. Next base: position 7,375,357 of record NC_135351.1, on the reverse strand, counting down.
TACAGATGGGTTCCTCTCCTTTCTGCTGGGCAGAGTTCTCATGCCAGTCCACCTCCTAGAATGGTGGCCAGCCTGTAAATTAGCTGCCCTTGGGGGCAACCACCTGCTCCTCGTCCAGGATGGTGAGAACGTGATCAGCTTTTTTAGAAGACCTGTGGGCCTGGGTTGCACTCAAGTCATCCCACTGGAAGTACCTCTCTGAGTCAAGAGAGGCAGAAACTGAAGCCTGAAGCGTTAGGTCATGCAAGATCATCCCAAGGATAATTCTTTTCAAAGGCTGCTACAGTCAAGGTCTCTAAAGCACATATAATAAGCAACAGATGAACTTCACATTCCATTGGCTCATGTCCATAGCAAAAGAACTAGTCACCTTCACCTGGCCAAGTTGACACCTGAACCTAACTACCCCAACCATGATCATTTTTTTGAACATTTGCATCTCTCCAGCAAAAGAAATAAAAGAGAAAAGAAAAAAATCATGCATGCCATACCCCTTACTCCTCCCTCTCATTGATCGCTAGTATTTCAATCTACCCAATTTATTTTAACCTTTGTTTCCCCTATTATTTATTTTTTATCCATATTTTTTACCCATCTGTCCATACTGTAGGTAAAAGGAGTATCAGACACAAGGTTTTCACAATCACACAGTAACATTGCAAAAGCTATGTCTTTATACAATCATTTTCAAGAAACATGGCTACTGGAATACAGCTCTACAGTTTCAGGTACTTCTCTCTAGTCACTCTAATCCACCATAAACTAAAAAAGGGATATCTATACAATGTGTAAGAATAACCTCCAGGATAACCTCTTAACTCTGAAATCTCTCAGCCACTGACGCTTTATTTTTTTCTCATTTCTCTCTTCCCTCTCTTGATCGAGAAGATTTTCTCAATCCCTTGATGCTGAGTCCCAGCTCATCCCAGGATTTCTGTCCCACGTTACCAGGGAAGTTTACACCCTTGGGAATCGTGTCCCACATAAAGTGGGGAGAGCAATGAGTTTGCTGGTCTTGTCGGCTGAGAGAGAGAGGCCACATCTGAGCAGCAAAAGTGGTTCTCTGGGGGTCTCTTAGACCTAATTTTAAGTAGGTTTAGCCTATCCTTTGCAGGGATAAGTCTCAGGGGCAAATCCCAAGATTGAGGGCTTGGCGAGGGCCTATTCTGGAGGCTGCTCTTATGCAAGCATAAGCTAATACTGCAAATAGCCACATTTTGCCAAACCCAACTGACATCACTCCTGTTAACCCTAAAGAATGCCGAGGGTGCTATCTGAGATTCTATGAAGGTTTCACACACCATTTGCTTCTCAGAAATCTAAAACCTTCAGTTGCTTTCCAGACCAGATAAATCCTGAAACTCAGAGGTGCCAGTTTCTCCAAGAGTATCAACAAGTTCCAACTCCCTATTCCATATGCCAACACCCCTTTCCAACATGGAAAAGTTAGGATGGGCATAGCCCAAATATCCCTAAAGATTGAGAAAAGGATCAAAGGAGAAAGAGATGTTATAACACAGAAGTTAGGATTTAACAAGTGAATATGACCACTGAATCATTATATTGATATTTCTATTTAATCTCCACTATCTTGGAGCAGCTAGAAGGAAAGACCTGAAATTGTGGAACTATAACCCACACCAGGGTTGGGTTATAGTTGAAACCAGTTGTATAACTATTTGTTAAAATGTACTTTGAAATTTATTGCTTTTTTGCATATATGTTATATTTCACAATAAAAAAGTTAAAATGCAAAAAAAAAAATAGATAAATATATGTACCTAGCAATTCCACTCTTAGATATATGCCTGAAAAAATTAAAAGCAGGGACTCAGATACATGTACTCCAATGGTATTACTGGCATTATTCACAGTAGTCAAAAGGTAAAAACAACCCGAGTGTCCATCAGCAGATGAATGGAGAAACAAAATGTGGTTCATATACAAAGTGGAATATTATTCAGCCATAAAATGGAGTGAAGTATTGATACATGCTACCACATGGGTGAACCTGGAAAAAAAATATGCTAAGTGAAAGAAACCAGATACCAAAGGGCAAATAATATCTGATTTCACTTATATGAGATACCTAGAATAAGCAAATTCATAGAAACAGAAAGTAAATTAGAGAGTTATCAAGGGCTGGGGTGGGGAGGAGGGGGAATGGAGAGTTAATACTTAATGGGTACAGAGCATCTGTGCGGGGTGATAGAAAAGTTTTGGTATGAATGCTGTTGGTGGTAGCACAACATTGTAAAGGCCACTGTAATGCTACTGAATTTAAAAATTGTTAAGACAGCAAATTTTATGGTCTGTTTATGTATAAATATATATGTTATCACAATAAAATTTTTTAAAAAGAGTAGAAGAAAGAGGAAAGAAGGCAGGGAAGGAGGAAGGGAGGTAGGAAAAAAAGGAAAAGCAAGTACCGCAAGGGAATCTGGTATGAAACTTAACAGAAATTGCTGTTACTTAAACATATTTAGGATTGCTTTGCTTCAGGAGTTTGAAGCCAGGCAATATGGAAAGCAGTATGTCTTAAATTGATATTTATTGAGAACTAACAACGTGCTGACACTTCTATAAGCAGTGGACATGACTGACATAGTCCCTGCTCTCATGCCCCCCCATAAAGGTAGTTTCAGGTCCTAACCCCCCGTCTTGTGGATGTGAACCCCTGTGTCAATAGGACCTCTGAAGATCCTATCAATTAAGGTGAGGCCAAGATAAATCAGGAGATTTGGACACTGTCGGGAGGAGACAGAATCGGCCATGTGAGAGAGGCAGAGACTGAACTATAGATTTCCAGCAACTCACCACCAGAATGCCAGACTTCAGAAAAATCATGAACCTGCCGACACCTTTATTTCGAATTTCCAGCCTCCAAAACTATGAGATGATAAATTCCTGTTGCTTCCACCAACCAGTCTGTGCTATTTGTTACAGCAGCCCTGGCAAACTAAGACACATAATATGTATTCAATCAATCTGCTATCCCATTATTTTAGAAAAATGAATGGTTGGGCGAGGGGTGACATGAGGGTTGAAACTAATTCCTAGAGTCCTGCATCAAAGCTTTCGATTTAAACTATAACTGGATGATCTTAAGGAACCAAATTAGCAATTCGAATGTTGGCAATTTAACAACAGCTTTAGGCAAGCTGTGGGTCAGGGTAATTCCATAATGATATTCTTAATAATTGATAAGCTTGCTGCTTCCTTGGGGTTTCTTCCTTTCCTTCCCGTCCCTTCCTTCCCATCCCCCCACCTCCGCTCATTTCCCCTAATTAAAAAAGAAAAACAGAAGAAACCTCCCTATAGATCGCTAGCAGTCAACATCTTAATTATCTGATTGATTCTGAGTCGTAACAGACTCAGTGATGTATGATGAACCTCAGTCACTAGAGCCCTGAGTAGTTAACCAGTTTTCACCACAAAAGCCCCTTTATTGCCTCAGCCAGTGTCCATCTGAGTTATTCAGCCCCAGGACAGCATGAAAGGATCTGCTCTACTTCCAGCTCTGATTTATTTTTCCTACAGCAGATTTCTCGCTGCTCTCAAAGCCTTTCCTTGCAGCCCTTTAAAACCCTCAAATACAGACGTATCCATGAATGGAGCACTCCTTCTTGTTCTTATCTTAGGCACTGGGGAGGGGCTCCTGCTTGCAGGGGCACATAAGAGGTGGACTTCTGGAAAGCATGTAAACTATAACTTGAAATATTTATTCCTTCTAGCCTTCTATATTCTGGAGCAGCTAGAAGGAAAAATCTGAGAGGATGGTATAGTAGCCCATGACAAACTCTGGGATCTGCCCTGTAACTACTTATTGAAGAATGCTCTGATAATCATTGCTTTATTCTTTCTTTGTTTTGTATATATGTTATATTATACAATAAAAAAGTTAAAAATATGTATATATATAACTTGGCATCTGTGGTCCGTCCCTTAGAACAGCCAGTGCCTCATTTCTGGAGGAAATTCCCATTGTCTAGAGCCCCAAACCTCAGATCTGGGCTAAGAGATGAAAATCACATCATTCTCCAAATCAAAAGGCTATTCAATCCAAAAGGCAAAACATAGCCTCTGCCTGAAAAATTCTCATATATATGTTTATTTAAGGAGATCAAGTTCACATACCACAAAATTAACCATTTTAAAGCATACAATGCGGTGGCATTTAGTACTTTCACAATGTGAAAACATCTCTGTCAAGTTCCGGAGTGTTTTATCATCCCAAAAGAAAATTCTGTGCCCATTCAGCATTACTCTCCATTTCCCCTCCCCCCAACTACTGAGCAAAAATCAATTTGCTTTCTATCTCTATGGATTTACCTATTCTGGATGTTTCATGTAAATGGAATCATACAATATGTGACCTTTTGTGTCTGTTTTCTTTCATTTAGGATGCTTTCAAAGCTCATCCAGGTTATGGTGCATATCACAGCTTCATTCCTTTTATGGTTAAATTATATACCATGGTGTGTATATATACCATATCTTGTTCATTCATTCATTAGTTGATGGACATTTGGATTGTTTCCATCTTTTAGCTATTGTGAATAATGCTGCTATGAACATACATAAGGATCTGATTGAGTCCCTGTTTTGAATTTTTTTGGATATATACCTAGAGGTGGAATCCCCTCATATTTAATATCACTTTATTTAAACTAGGGCATGAATTTATACCCTTGAGCTATCACCCCACTCTGCATCTGTCTTCTGCCATAGTGTGTATACTCCTCTTCCTCAACCAAAATCTCTTCCTATCATTGGCCCCCATTTTAGTTTCTTGGCTGTTAAAACAAATACCATACAGAGTGTACAAGGGTGGTTCAGTGGTAGAATGTTTGCCTTCCACACCAGAGACTGGGATTAGATTCCTGGACTATGCACCCCCACCCCCACCCCACCCTACCCCCCCCCAAAAAGTGCCGTACAATGGGTTGGTTTAACAACAGGGATTTATTGTCTCAGAGCTCATGGATTCAGGGGCTAGAAGCTCTGCTTCCACCATGTGTTGGTATCTTCTGACTGGCCAGCAATCTTTGGGGTTCCTTAGATTTTCAATCACATGGCGATGTACATGGCCACATCAGCTCCTTTCTCTCCTGGGTTCCATTGACTTCTAGCTTCTCGCTGCTCCCACAGCTTCTCGTTCCATAGCCAACTTCCTTTATTTATAAGAACTATATCCACATTGAATTAAGGTCCATGCTTATTCAGTTGATAACATTTAATAACATTTGCAGAGGTCCTATTTGCAAATGAGTTCACACCCACAGGACGAGTGGTTGGGACCTGAGCATATCTTTTGTGGGGGACATGATTCAATCCCCAATAGTCTATTACTCCATATAATTAGTACATACACATACAGCCCAACTCCTTCCCTAACTGCCCCCAATTCAGACAGCATTGTAATCCTAAACTGTGAATATGAGCACTTTGTGATATGGACCATGGGGCAATTTCACTGGGGTAAAGGTGCTTCTGACCCTGTTCCCCTGGAACATCAACCAGCCATCAGACTAGCCGAGAGGCCACACATACGCCTGATGGAGAGTTCACCTGTGGGCATCAATTGACTTACAGGTATAGTGACATATCTTCATCTTGTTTTAGTAGAATGGTTGTTGGATTCGATCTTAAGATGGCACACTCATTATGAAATGAAACTAAAATATTTGTTATAATAGCAAATTTGTAAGACAGCATAGATTTACGTAAAGGCATATTTACTTTACTTGTGGCAGTCTATCCTCATATTTTAAAAGCAACTTAAAGCCATCCAGTAGTTATTTTGAGTCAGCCAGGTGAAGTGAGACTTAAAGATTCCAGGTGAATCTGTGAGGAGACATCAAGAAATTTATATATTGCTTTCTTGGCTTTTCTTTCTGTTTTTTGTGTGTGAAAGTTTTAGCCACTGAAACTTTGTTTTATTCCATTTCTTTCTCCACTTTTAGTAACTCTCAACTCATGTAGACAAGGCAAGGATCATCCCTGGATATCATGTCACAGTGCTACAGAGGCTTATACCATTGGAAGTCATGTCTCATGGATGGGGGACAGTAGTGGGTTTATTTACAGAATTGTTGGCATTTAATTTAATTCCAATTCCATTGTATGTAATGAATTGCTTTTCTCTTACTGCTTTCAAAATCCTCTATCTTTGGAAGTTGACATTCTGATTAGTATGTGTCTCAGAGTGGGGTTAGTTGGGTTTATTCTGTTTGGATCCCAATGCATTTGTACCTTTATGTCTTTGATAAGACAGGAATAATTTTTGCCATTATTTCCTTGAAAATGCTTTCTGCCTCTTTTCCCTTCTCTTTTTCTTCTGGGAAACCCATTTCATGTATGTTTGTGAGTTCCATGTTATCATTCAATTCCCAGAGATGCTGCCCACATGTTTCCGTTCTTATTTCAATGTACTCTTTTCTCATTTTTATTTCAGATGTCCTGCCTTACAGACCTAATTCTTACTAATTCTTTCTTCTGCCTGTTCAAAACTGCTGCTGTTTCCCTCTAACATATGTTTAATCTCATCTATTGTGCCTTTCTGTTAGTTTTATTCCAGGCTTTAAACTTCTTCTTATATGCTCACCCAGTGTCTTCTTAATGTCCTTTAATACACATTTTCCTTCATCTCTGAATTGGTTTAGATTTGTTTGAATATCTGTGAGTGGTTGTTCCAGTTTTTACATCTCTCTTTTTAATTGCTTCCTTTGCCTGGTCATATTCTTATTTATTAGTATGGCTTGTACTTTTGTACTTGTTATTTGGGCCATTAAGTTGTTGGGATTCTGAAGACTGGTTTCCCTCTCTTGTTTAAGATTTTGTTGTTGATAGGTTCTGTTACAGCTCTTATATGGCACTGTGTTTGTATTTCCCAGTCAAAACAGGGCCAAGGTCACATGCAGGGGGTACAGAAGAATTCCAAAGGGACTTGGAGAGAGGACCAGGAAAACAACTCCCCAAGATGGCACATTCCAAGCCTTCACAGATGGCACAATTTGGCAACAACAAAGGCAAGATATTTTAGCACTCAGTGTGCTCTATTTCTATGGCAGTTGGAAATACTGGCATTTCAAGAACCTGCCTGGGTAGGATCAAAAGGAGAGAGACCTAGAAATCCAATTTTGCAGATCAGCTCCTGGGCCAGGCTTTGCTGCACCCACCTGTATTCTTGGCAGAGGGAGAACTTCCCCAATTCTTTCAGTTTACAGTAGCCCACTAAGCAGGAAGTAGGCTTATCAGAAGCTTTTGCTCTTGGGGTTTGGGGATGGGCACCATGAGACATGACCAATTGAGTCATTCATGGCAGTTTCTCTATTTGAGTAAACAATGGTATTCCAGGCACCATGGGTTCCTGTGCCATGTCACCCTGTTCCCAATGTGGCAAGGGACTTCACAAATTCCATTCCACAGCATTCTGACATAGAGGAACTGAGCTGACCAGAAACTACTAGACTCAAGGGTGGGGAGTAAGTGCAAATAGGCATAGCCAAGTGAGTTTCTCACTATAATTTCTCCATCACAATTTCTCTTTCTCTTCCTCCATCATGGTACTCCACTGATCTTTTGAGCCCAGAATGGCAGCTTTGGACAGTTTTTACCTACCTTCTAGGTGTTTTTACTAATGGAAACTCTGCACTTCTTATTCTACCATCTTCCACTTTAGAGATTTTTATTGCAAGCTCATAGGAGTACCATTATTCAATTTAATTTCAGCTTATAGGATTCTGTAGACTTGTCTCTGAAAACTGCTTGATATATCTGTACTTATATGAACTTCCCTATGTCAACAAGGTTGATCTGGTGAATCCCATGACAAGATTCAAGGTGAGACCTGACTCCTGGATACATGACTAAGTAAAGATTTGCCTGAAGAAACTCTTGATGTTTGAACAGTGGAGTCTAGGAAATGGTATAACACAGTTGTAGAAAAATTACCTCTGCCAAAGATCTGATTCTTGGCACTCCATTCTGAGCACTGTCTACCAATCTCTTTATTGCTGTGTTTGCACCTTTATCTTTTTACATGCCTCAAATTTTCCTTCTTCCTGCAAAAAGGCATAATTTTATGGCTTTTCATATGCTGTAAATTCAATCAAGGAATGTCTTAGGATTGATATGGGAGGAGAATGCAGCAAATGGAAAAGTAAGATCTAGAATATCCATTCAAGATCATTTGAAAAATATTTAGGATTTCTCAGCATCGTTAAAATACAAAAAAGAAACTTCTGGAGAAGATGGCGGCTTAGTAAGACGCGCGGATTTTAGTTTCTCCTTCAGAACAGCTACTAGGGAAGTAGAAACGATACAGAACAGCTCCCAAAGCCACGACAGAGATAAAAAAGACAGCGTACCCCATCCTGGAACAGCTGGCTGGCTGAGAGAACATGCTCTGGTGAGATCGCCGAGGGGCGCGGGCTTCACCGGGCGGGGCGGCAAACGGCCGGAGTCACTCCCTTCCCCCTTCCCGGGCCAGCTGGGAGAATTGGACAGGTGGTCCCCTCAAACCGCGGCGGCTGGCGCCCACACCACGCACGGCCCCCCGGACCAACTGAGAGAATTGGATCGGAAATCCCCAGGCCACGGAGAACGGTGACAGGGGGGAGCCCTTCCAAACCCGTGACTCCCTGGGAACGGTGCACTCGCCCAGGCGGGCTGCTGTGGCTGGCGCCCTCCCGCCACGCTTGGCACCCCGGGCCGACGAGGAAATTCAGACAGGCACTTTCCCGGGCTGCGGCGGCCAGCGACCCTCCCCACGTTTGGACCCCGGGCCGGCTGGCACTCTTCCAAGCCGCTTCGGCTAGCGAACCTCCCGGACGGTGAGAGTTTTCCAAAGTTAAAGGACCCACACCACCTTTTACTGGTGGGACCTGCAGACAAACGTGTGCCACGAGCGCCACCTACTGGGCAGGATAAGAAAAACAGAACCCAGAGAGTTCACAGAAAAATCTTCCAAACTTTTGGATCCAACACCCAGGGAAATCTGTCTAAATGCGCAGACGCCAGCAGAAAATAACAGATCACGCTCAAAAAATTGAAAATATGGCCCAGTCAAAGGAACAAACCAATAGTTCAAATGAGATACAGGAGCTGAGACAACTAATGCTGAATATACGAACAGAAATGGAAAACCTCTTCAAAAACGAAATCGATAAATTGAGGGAGGACATGAAGAAGACATGGGCTGAACAAAAAGAAGAAATAGAAAAACTGAAAAAACAAATCACAGAACTTATGGAAGTGAAGGACAAAGTAGAAAAGATGGAAAAAACAATGGATACCTACAATGATAGATTCAAAGAGACAGAAGATAGAATTAGTGATTTGGAGGATGGAACATCTGAATTCCAAAAACAAACAGAAACTATCGGGAAAAGAATGGAAAAATTTGAACAGGGTATCAGGGAACTCAAGGACAATATGAAGCGCACAAATATACATGTTGTGGGTGTCCCAGAAAGAGAAGAGAAGGGAAAAGGAGGAGAAAAACTAATGGAAGAAATTTTCACTGAAAATTTCCCAACTCTTATGAAAGACCTAAATTTACAGATCCAAGAAGTGCAGCGTACCCCAAAGAGATTAGACCCAAATAGGCATTCTCCAAGACACTTACTAGTTAGAATGTCAGAGGTCAAAGAGAAAGAGAGGATCTTGAAAGCAGCAAGAGAAAAACAATCCATCACATACAAGGGAAACCCAATAAGACTATGTGTAGAATTCTCAGCAGAAACCATGGAGGCTAGAAGACAGTGGGATGATATATTTAAATTACTAAAAGAGAAAAACTGCCAACCAAGACTCCTATATTCAGCAAAATTGTCCTTCAAAAATGAGGGCGAAATTAAAACATTTATAGACAAAAAGTCACTGAGAGAATTTGTGACCAAGAGACCAGCTCTGCAAGAAATACTAAAGGGAGCATTAGAGTCAGAAATGAAAAGACAGAAGAGAGAGGTATGGAGAAGAGTGTAGAAAGAAGGAAAGTAAGATATGATATATATAATACAAAAGGCAAAATGTTAGAGGAAAATATTATCCAAACAGTAATAACACTAAATGTTAATGGACTGAATTCCCCAATCAAAAGACATAGACTGGCAGAATGGATTAAAAAACAGGATCCTTCTATATGCTGTCTACAGGAAACACATCTTAGACCCAAAGATAAATATAGGTTGAAACTGAAAGGTTGGGAAAAGATATTTCATGCAAATAACAGCCAGAAAAGAGCAGGAGTGGCTATACTAATATCCAACAAATTAGACTTCAAATGTAAAACAGTTAAAAGAGACAAAGAAGGACACTATATACTAATAAAAGGAACAATTAAACAAGAAGACATAACAATCATAAATATTTACGCACCGAACCAGAATGCCCCAAAATACGTGAGGAATACACTGCAAACACTGAAAAGGGAAATAGACACAAATACCATAATAGTTGGAGACTTCAATTCACCACTCTCATCAATGGACAGAACATCTAGACAGAGGATCAATAAAGAAATAGTGAATCTGAATATTACTATAAATGAGCTAGACTTAACAGACATTTATAGGACATTACATCCCACAACAGCAGGATACACCTTTTTCTCAAGTGCTCATGGATCATTCTCAAAGATAGACCATATGCTGGGTCACAAAGCAAGTATTAACAAATTTAAAAAGATTGAAATCATACACAACACTTTCTCGGATCATAAAGGAATGAAGTTGGAAATCAACAATAGGCGGAATGCCAGAAAATTCACAAATACGTGGAGGCTCAACAACACACTCTTAAACAACGAGTGGGTCAAAGAAGAAATTGCAAGAGAAATTAGGAAATACCTCGAGGCGAATGAAAATGAAAACACAACATATCAAAACTTATGGGATGCAGCAAAGGTAGTGCTAAGAGGGAAATTTATTGCTCTAAATGCCTATATCAGAAAAGAAGAAAAGGCAAAAATGCAGGAATTAACTGTTCACTTGGAAGAATTGGAGAAAGAACAGCAAGCTAATCCCAATGCAAGCAAAAGGAAAGAAATAACAAAGATCAGAGCAGAAATAAATGAAATTGAAAATATGAAAACAATAGAGAAAATCAATAAGACCAGAAGTTGGTTCTATGAGAAAATCAATAAGATTGATGGGCCCTTATCAAGATTGACAAAAAGAAGAAGAGAGAGGATGCAAATAAATAAGATCAGAAATGGAAGAGGAGACATAACCACTGACCTCACAGAAATAAAGGAGGTAATAACAGGATACTATGAACAACTTTACGCTAATAAATACAACAATTTAGATGAAATGGATGGGTTCCTGGAAAGACATGAACAACCAACTTTGACTCAAGAAGAAATAGATGACCTCAACAAACCAATCACAAGTAAAGAGATTGAATTAGTCATTCAGAAGCTCCCTAAAAAGAAAAGTCCAGGACCAGACAGCTTCACATCTGAATTCTATCAAACATCCCAGAAAGAATTAGTACCAACTCTCCTCAAACTCTTCAACATAATCGAAGTGGAGGGAAAACTACCTAATTCATTCTATGAAGCCAACATCACCCTCATACCAAAACCAGGCAAAGATATTACAAAAAAAGAAAACTACAGACCAATCTCTCTAATGAATAAAGATGCAAAAATTCTCAATAAAATTCTAGTAAATCGTATCCAACAACACATTAAAAGAATTATACATCATGACCAAGTAGGATTCATCCCAGGTATGCAAGGGTGGTTCAACATAAGAAAATCAATTAATGTAATACACCATATCAACAAATCAAAGCAGAAAAATCACATGATCATCTCAATTGATGCAGAGAAGGCATTTGACAAGATTCAACATCCTTTCCTGTTGAAAACACTTCAAAAGATAGGAATACAAGGGAACTTCCTTAAAATGATAGAGGGAATATATGAAAAACCCACAGCTAATATCATCCTCAATGGGGAAAAATTGAAAACTATCCCCCTAAGATCAGGAACAAGACAAGGATGTCCACTATCACCACTATTATTCAACATTGTGTTGGAGGTTCTAGCTAGAGCAGTTAGACAAGAAAAAGAAATACAAGGCATTAAAATTGGAAAGGAAGAAGTAAAACTATCACTGTTTGCAGACGATATGATACTATATGTCGAAAACCCGGAAAAATCCACAACAAAACTACTAGAGCTAATAAATGAGTACAGCAAAGTAGCAGGCTACAAGATCAACATTAAAAAATCTGTAGCATTTCTATACACTAGTAATGAAGAAGCTGAGGGGGAAATCAAGAAACGAATCCCATTTACAATTGCAACTAAAAGAATAAAATACCTAGGAATAAATTTAACTAAAGAGACAAAAAACTTATACAAAGAAAACTACAAAAAACTGTTAAAAGAAATCACAGAAGACCTAAATAGATGGAAGGGCATACCGTGTTCATGGATTGGAACACTAAATATAGTTAAGATGTCAATCCTACCTAAATTGATTTACAGATTCAATGCAATACCAATCAAAATCCCAACAACTTATTTTTCAGAAATAGAAAAACCAATAAGCAAATTTATCTGGAAGGGCAGGGTGCCCCGAATTGCTAAAAACATCTTGAGGAAAAAAAACGAAGCTGGAGGTCTCGCGCTGCCTGACTTTAAGGCATATTATGAAGCCACAGTGGTCAAAACAGCATGGTATTGGCATAAAGATAGATATATCGACCAATGGAATCGAATAGAGTGCTCAGATATAGACCCTCTCATCTATGGACATTTGATCTTTGATAAGGCAGTCAAGCCAACTCACCTGGGACAGAACAGTCTCTTCAATAAATGGTGCCTAGAGAACTGGATATCCATATGCAAAAGAATGAAAGAAGACCCATGTCTCACACCCTATACAAAAGTTAACTCAAAATGGATCAAAGATCTAAACATTAGGTCTAAGACCATAAAACAGTTAGAGGAAAATGTTGGGAGATATCTTATGAATCTTACAATTGGAGGCAGTTTTATGGACCTTAAACCTAAAGCAAGAACACTGAAGAAGGAAATAAATAAATGGGAGCTCCTCAAAATTAAACACTTTTGTGCATCAAAGAACTTCATCAAGAAAGTAGAAAGACAGCTTACACAATGGGAGACAATATTTGGAAACGACATATCAGATAAAGGTCTAGTATCCAGAATCTAGAAAGAGATTGTTCAACTCAACAACAAAAGACAGCCAACCCAATTATAAAATGGGAAAAAGACTTGAACAGACACCTATCAGAAGAGGAAATACAAATGGCCAAAAGGCACATGAAGAGATGCTCAATGTCCCTGGCCATTAGAGAAATGCAAATCAAAACCACAATGAGATATCATCTCACACCCACCAGAATGGCCATTATCAACAAAACAGAAAATGACAAGTGCTGGAGAGGATGCGGAGAAAGGGGCACACTTATCCACTGTTGGTGGGAATGTCAAATGGTGCAACCACTGTGGAAGGCAGTTTGGCGGTTCCTCAAAAAGCTGAATATAGAATTGCCATACGACCCAGCAATACCATTGCTGGGAATCTACTCAAAGGACTTAAGGGCAAAGACACAAACGGACATTTGCACACCAATGTTTATAGCAGCGTTATTTACAATTGCAAAGAGATGGAAACAGCCAAAATGTCCATCAACAGAAGAGTGGCTAAAGAAACTGTGGTATATACATACGATGGAATATTATGCAGCTTTAAGACAGAATAAACTTATGAAGCATGTAATAACATGGATGGACCTAGAGAACATTATGCTGAGTGAGTCTAGCCAAAAACTAAAGGACAAATATTGTATGGTCCCAATGATGTGAATCGACATTCGAGAATAAATTTGGAATATGTCATTGGTAACAGAGTCCGGCAGGAGGTAGAAACAGGGTAAGATAATGGGCAATTGGAGCTGAAGGGATACAGACTGTGCAACAGGACTAGATACAAAAACTCAAAAATGGACAGCACAATAATACCTAATTGTAAAGTAATCATGTTAAAACACTGAATGAAGCTGCATCTGAGCTATAGGTTTTTTTTTTTGTTTGTTTGTGTCTTTTTTTTTTTACTATTATTATTATTTTTATTTTTTTCTCTATATTAACATTCTGTATCTTTTTCTGTTGTTTTGCTAGTTCTTTTCCTAAATCGATGCAAATGTACTAAGAAATGATGATCATGCATCTATGTGATGATGTTAAGAATTACTGATTGCATATGTAGAATGGTATGATTTCTAAAAAAAAAAAAAATGTAGACCTGTGTTCCAGTAGCCATGTTTCTTGGAGATGATTGTATAATGATATAGCTTTCACAATGTGACTGTGTGATGGTGAAAACCTTGTGTCTGATGCTCCTTTTATCTACCTTATCAACAGATGAGTAAAACAAATGGAATAAAAATTAAAAATAGGGGGAACAATTGTTAAAATAAATTTAGATTGAAATGTTAATGATCAGTGAAAGGGAGGGGTTAGGGGTATGGTATGTATGAATGTAAAAAAAAAAAAAAAAAAAAAGAAAGACAACAACCAACCCCAAAGCAAATAAAAGAAAAGTTACAAAGATTAAAGCAGACATAAATGAATGGGAGAACAAAAGAACAACAGAAAGAATCAATAAAACCAAAAGTTGGTTCTTTGAGAAAATTAATAAAATTGATGGGCCTTGTCAGCAAAACTGACAAGGAAAAAAAGAGAGAGGGTGCAAATAAACAAAATTGGAAATGAGAAGGGGTGTGTTACCACAGATCCTGAAGAAATAAAAGAAATCATAAGAGGATTCTATGAACAAATGTATGCCAACAAACTGGACAACTTAGATGAAATGGACAAATTCCTGACTCAGGAAGAAACAGGAGATCTCAACAGACCAACCACAAGTAAACAGATTCAATCAGTCATCATAAATCTTCCTACAAAGAAAAACCCAGGGCCAGATGGCTTCACAGGGGAATTTTATCAAACATTACAAAAAGAACTAACACCAATCCTGCTCAAAGTTTTCCAAAAATCTGAGGAAAAAGGCACTCTACCCAACTCATTTTATGAACCTAATATCAAATTCAGCAAGGTGGCAGGATATAAAATTAATATGCAACAATCAGTAACATTTATATACACAAGCAATGACCTAGCTGAGGAGTCAGTTAAGGAAAAAATTCCATTCAAAATAGCAACTAACAGAATGAGATACTTAGAAATGAACTTAACTAGGGACATATAGGATGTGTACAAAGAAAGCTATATAAAATTGCTAAAAGAAATCAGAGGAGATCTAAATAGGTGGAAAGACATCCCCTGCTCATGCATAAGAAGGCTAAATATAGTTAAGATGTCAATTTTTTCCAATTGACCTACAGATTCAACATAGTACTAATCAAAATTCCAACAACCTACTTTGAAGATTTGGAAAAGCTAACTACCAAATTCATTTGGAAGGAAAAGAGACCCCGAATAGCTAAAAGCATCCTAAAAAAAGAAGAACGAAGTGGGAGGATTAACACTCCCTGACTTTAAAACCTATTATAATGCCGCAGTGGTCAAAACAGCATGGTACTGGCACAAAGCTAGAAGCATTGATCAATGAAATCAAATTGAGAGTGCAGAAAGAGACCACCGAATCTATGGTCAACTGGTTTTTGACAAGGCCCCCAAATCCTCTGAACTGGGACAAAATAGTCTTTTCAATAATTGGGCACAGAAGAACTGTATATCAATAGCTAAGAGAATGAAAGAGGTTCCCTATCTTACACCTTACACAAAAATTAACTCAAAGTGGATCAAACACCCAAATATAAGAACTAGGACCATAAAACTTCCAGAAGAAAATGTAGGGAAACATCTTCAAGACCTAGTGATAGGAGGTAACTTCCTAAACTTCACACCCAAAGCACGAGCAACAAAAGACAAATAAATAAATAAGAACTCCTCAAAATCAAATGCTTCTTGCACCTCAAAAGACTTTGTCAAAAAGGTGAAGAGGCAGCCAATTTAATGGGAGAAAATATTTGGAAATCACATATTGGACAAAGGTTTGATAGCTGGTATATATAAAGAAATCACAGAACTCAACAACAAAAGAACAACCAACCCAATTATAAAATGGGCTAAAGATATGAATAGGCATTTTTCTGAAGAGCAAACACAGATGGCTCAAAAGTACATAAAGAGATGCTCTTTTAAATTGGCTATAAAGGAAATGCAGATCAAGACAGAATGAGATACCACCTCACACCTATTAGAATGGCTGCTATTAAACAAACAAGAAACTATAAATGTTGGAGAGGATGTGGAGAAGTTAGAACACTTATGCACTGCTGGTGGGAATGTATAATGGTGCAGCCACTATGGAAGAGTGTTTGGCAGTTCCTTATGAAACTAAATATCGAGCTGCCCTATGACCCTGCAATAGCACTACTTGGTATATACCCAGAAGAGCTGAAAGCAATGACACAAACAGACATTTGCACAGCGATGCTCATAACAGCATTATTCACAATTGCCAAAAGATAGAAACAAACCAAATGCTCATCAACAGACTAGTGGATCAACAAAATGTGGTGTATATATATATATACATATACATACAATGGAATATTATGCAGCAGTAAGACAAAATGATGTCCTGAAGCATATGACAAGATGGATGAACCTTGAGGATATAATGCTGAGTGAAATTAGTGGGACACAAAAGAACAGATGCTGTATAATTCCACTTTTATGACCAGCATAAAGGCATAATCAGAGGCTTATAATACAGAATATAGGGAACTTAGAGGTACAAGAAGCTAGTGATGGGTGAACAGTTAGCTAATGAAAGGTTTGAACTTACATTTGAACTCCAATGTAAGGGAACAGATAGGAGTGAAGGTGGTTCTCTAGTGGGTCTACAAGTAATATTACCATATTGAAGATGAGCAAGATTGAAAGGGGTTGTATAGACCTACATGTTCCACTAATTAACACTAGAAATATGAGTTAGTTCTCGCAAGGATTACTTCAAAGATATGATTCTTGTACAAAGAGTATTTAAGTTCAGGGTACAGGGGGGAAACTGCTATTGCACACTATAAGTTATGTTCAAAAGGGAACCACCAGCACTACCACAGCAGTAGCAGTGGTAAATAATGGGGGGAGGGACAAGAGTTAAGAGAGTTACTTAACTAAAGAGTTAAGGTTTAGATTTCCTATTTGGTGAGGGTGTGTTTATTGGTTTCCTTTCTGTTGGGAAGAATGAAATTATCTAAAACTGAGAACGTTGATGGGCAGTGGACTTTGGGCCCTACACATTATGTCCGATGACTGCAGGTGGCTGAAGGATGCACTGATGGAGAAGTAGATTGGTAAACGATGGTGCATATATATGAATGAAGGTTTTGCTGCTAAAAAAGGAACAACGTCGTGAGGCATGCAATGATGTGAATGAACATTTGGGAAATTTGGTGGGACAAAATAAGCCAGAAACAAAGAACAAGAATGGTATGGTCACCCTTAGAAAATGCTTATAAAAAACAGAACCCTAGATTGTAAATTTTTAGAGCAGACACATTAAGTCCAGAGTAATGATTATTATTTCTGGATTTTGAGAGACTATTTTATATATACAACCTGATATTTAGAGATAAGAATGAAGCTGAAGAGATTGGGGTTAAAGTAATTCAGAACATAGGGATAAGGAACAGTGTCCATATTTTAGAACCACACGTATTCTTTGAGACTAATGGATGAAGGGCTTATTTGGTCTGGAACTGAATTTTTCTGTAGTGCATAATCTAATTCAACCTATCTGTATAGCTCATTTGAACAACTGAAACACAGGGAGCACAGAATAAGAAAGAGGTCCTTTAATCTTGTATGGATTATTGTAATGCCTGGATACATCCTAGAGTATATTAAGCAGATAATAAAAAAGTAGTTTCAATGTCTCCTGAGGGTTGGGAGAAAGAATATGGAACTATTAAACCTTACCATCAGGAAATCCCCTGATATTGTGTCAAAATTTAGGGATACCCAATTCAATGGGCCATGTGCTCGCTCATGAGGCCTACTCCTGTAAAGCTTATGTAGGTATCGGAGAAGCTTAGACTACCTAAAGGCATGCCTAACAGTTACTTCTGGAGGACCTCTGCTGTTGCTCAGATGTGGCCTTAGCCTCTCTAAGCCCGACTCTGCAAGTGAAATCATTGCCCTCCCCACTATGTGGGACATGACATCCAGAGGGATACTCCCCCTAACAGTGTGGGAGATGACTCCCAGGGATGAATCCAGACTTGGCACCATGGGTTCAACAATTACATCCTGTCCAAAAGGGGGAAAAATGTGTAATTAATAAAGTACCAGTGGCAGAGAGAGTTCAAATAAAGTCGAGAGGCTACTCTGGAGTTTGCTGTTATGCAAGCTACAGGTAGACCTTGCTACTTATCATAGCCTGCCAACCCCCAACCAGGACCATTCTAGTCAATCCTAAAGAACACTTCAGGCAATATATAAGATCCCACAAGGGTTCCATGCACTAAAGTAACTTTCCAGAAACCTACAACCTGCAGATGTGTCCCTGGTCCAGATAAGTCCCGAAACCTAGCCCAGCCTCTCCAGAGCATCAGATAGTTCCATCTCCCTACCTCGTATTAGTGACAGACCCTTCCAATTTGAAAAATTTAGAATTGCCATAGCCCAAACACCACTAGGGAGAGGGATGGAAAGATCAAAGGTGATGGTGGAGGTATACAGAGAAGGCAGCGTTTAACAAATGAATATGAATGCTGAATCATTACATTGATATCTCTTTTGGTCTTCAGTATTTTAGAGCAGCTTGAAGTAAAAACCTAAAATTATGGAATTGTAACCCATGTCAAACTCTGAAATATGTTCTACAACTAATTGTGGTGTGTGCTTTGATATTTATAGCTTTTTTTGTATATGTTATTTTTCACAAAAAAAGAAGGAAAAAAAGTCGATTGTGATGATAAAAAAGTATTTAAGCCCTCTATCCTCTTATATTATGGAGCAGCTAGAGAGAAAAATATGAGAGGATCGTATGGTAGCCCATTACAAACTCTGGGATCTGTCCTGTAACTGCTTGTTGAAGAGTGCTTTGTAAACTATTGCTTTTTTATTTCTTTGTTTTGTATATATGTTATATTATACAATAAAAAAGTTAAAAAAATAGGAGATATTAGCTATAGATTTTTATATGTTAAAGATACGTATTGTAATCTCTAGAGTCATCATTTAAAATGCAAAGAAATGTCATTTAACTGCTAATGGAGTAATTAAAATAGAACACAAAAATGTATTTGTACAAGAATATTCAGAGACCTTTTAGTCATAATAGCCCCAAAGTGGAAATAGCTAAATGTCCATCAATACGAAACTGGATAAATAAATTGTTGTGTATTCATACAACAGGATACTACTCAGCGATAAAAAGGAACAAACTACCGATACACTCAGTGCAGTTTAATCTCCTTGGTGCTATGCTGAGTGAGACAAGCTGGACATAAAATAAGACTTATTGTGTGGTTTCAGGGAAAATGAGCATATGTTGAAAAAAATCAGAACAATCATTACCTGGGACAGAAGAGAGAATTGCCTGGGAAGCTTGAAATAAGCATGAGGGAACTTTCTGTAGGCCATGGAAATACTCTCTTCCTGGAAGGGTCAAAGTTTAAATGGGTGTATCTATTTGTCAATATTTTATGGTTAAGATTTGTGTCTTTCAGTATGTACATATTATCTAAGGAAAAAACATAACCAAAAATAATGAAGTGAGGGATGGGGAATGGACTGAGGTATGGGTAAAACAAAAATGGCAGATAATTAATTGTTGAAGCTGTGTGATAGGTATATTATACGATTTTGTTTATTTTTATATGTTTAAATTTTCTATGATAAAACATTGTTTTAAAAAAAGACAAAACCAACCTGCAATATGAGGTGATAAGATACCAGTTACCTTTGGAAGGGAAGGATTGTGAGGAGGGCAAGAGAAAAGCTAGCTTCATTTCTTGGATACACAAGTGTATTCACTTTGCAATAGTTCAAGCTTTGCATGTATGATTTGAGTATATATTTCTGAGTGCAGGTTATATGTTACATGGTTTGAATCTGTAGTGGACTCTAGAAAAGCCATGTCCTTTAATCCTCATTCAAAATTGCTGTGTGGGAGCTTTTTTATTGTTTCCATGGAGATATGACTCACCCAATTGTGGGTGGTAACTTTTGAATAGATGGCTTCCATGGAGTTGTGTCTCCACCCATTCAAGGTAGTGTTGCTCACTGGAGCCCTTTAAGAGGGAACCATTTTGGAAAGAGCAAAAGAGCCCACACAGCCAGAGACTTTTGGAGATGCAGAAAGAAAATGCCCCAGGGGGAGCTTCATGAGCCAAGAAGCCAGAAGAGAAAGCTAGCAGACATCACCATGTTTGCCATGAGCTTTCTTTCCAGTTGAGAAAGAAATCCTAAACATTATTGGCCTTCTTAAACCAAAGTATCTTTCCCTGGATGTCTTAGATTTGACATTTCTATAGCCTTGCTTTAGTTGTGACATTTTCACGGCCTAAAACTGTAAAATGGCAACTTATTAAATTTCCCCTTTTAAAAGCCATTCCATATCTGGTATATTGCATTCTGGCAGCTAGCAAACTAAAATATATGTCAATAAAAATTGAAATGCTAAATATTTGTACAAAAATCATAACTCAATATCCAGCCTAACAGCCACGTTTTAGGACTGAACATGTTCACTCCTGGATTTTAGTACTCCAAAGTGTCTATTAATGCCCCAACCCTTGAGTGATCCCCTTAGGTCTTTCAATTTTTGCTTCAGTTTGGTAAATGGCATGCTTTTGATTTTTTGTAATGCATTTTTCCCCCATAAATCCATCCCCACTACAGTGGTGTTCACAATAATTGCATAGAATACCCTCAATATTTGTTAAACTGGATTGAATCCAGAAAGAAACAGCAGTAGTGGTTGATCCATAAAAAGAATAGAAGTAGGTAAGGCAGGTAAGACTGAAAGGCTACAACTCAGCACAAAAGCTTTTACATTTATTTGAGAAACCATTTGAAGATGTTCACAAACTGTTTTCATCTCCCTACCCCATATTAGTGACAGACCCCTCCAATATGAACAATTTAGAATTACCATTGCCCAGACACCCCTAAAGAGAGGGATGGAAAGATCAAAGGTGACGGTGGAGGTATACAGAGAAGATAGGATTTAACAAATGAATATGAATGCTAAATCATTAAATTGATATCTCTTTTAGTCTTCAGTATTTCAGAGCAGTTTGAAGTAAAAACCTAAAATTATGGAATTGTAACCCATGTCAAACTCTGAAATATGTTCTACAACTAATTGTGGTGTGTGCTTTGATATTTATTGCTTTTTGTTATATATGTTATTTTTCACAACAAAAGGGGGAAAAGGTCGATTGTGATCATAAAAAAATATTTAAGCCCTCTAACCTTCCATATTCTGGAGCAGCTAGAAGGAAAAATATGAGAGGATCATATGGTAGCCCATGACAAACTCTGGGATCTGTCTTGTAACTGCTTGTTGAAGAGTGCTTTGAAAACTATTGCTTCTTTATTTCTTTGTTTTGTATATGTGTTATACTACACAATAAAAAAAGTTAAAAAAAAAAAAAAAGATACTGGTTTAAGGCAGTGGTTTTCAACCTGCAGAGCTTTAAAAATTTCTGGTGCCTGGGACTCACTCCAGAGATTCTTACGTAATTGCTCTGTTGCTGCTTGGGTTTGGGGAATTTAAAAAGCCCTCCAGGTGATTCTAATGTGCAACCAGGGGTGAGAACCACTGGTTTAGGGTTAGAGGTGCATTAACTGTAAGATTTCTGTGTGTGGTAGGGGATTTGCTCCATTGCAACTTCTCAGTTTGGGGTCTTAAAAAACAGCTTTGCCCTAGAAAAATCTAAGCCCATTTGAAGTCTTACTCAGCTGTTTGGTTAAATCGAAGCAGGAAGAACTGTCTTCTCAGCAGATTTATCTTTATGTCACTTGCTTTTGGAATAAGAGGTTGTTTCAGACCTAGTAGTTTGATTTAGTCTGTGTTAAAAATCATAAATAGCCTACAAAGGCAAAAAAGGAATAAAAAGAAGCTTCAAGCATGTGGAGTGTGTTACATATTTTTTCAAATTACTCCTATATTAGAAATGGGAAATATATTTCAGGATTCTTGATTTTCTAAACTTAGCCCTGAGCAATTTCCCTAAATTATTCTAGGTTCTTTCAAGATGTTTTGGCATTCTCTCCCCGGAAATGTTTCCTAATGGTGAAGAGTACTTAGGTGGAAGCCAGTCTCAAAGGAAACCTGCTTCTATTACAGAAGCCCATTCTCCAGAAACTCAAATGAATAAGAGCAACGAACCATGTGAGAAAGCACATGCTCTTTGGAATCAGGTAAATTTGGTGTAGTCTTTACCCAAACAATTTGTAGTTGTGGAGCTTTGAACAGTGATACAACCTCATCTGCAAGAAAGGCATAATGATATTGATTGCAAAAAAGGACCCAATTCTTCACCTTTCCCTATACTCATACCTTTTTCAATGTAATTTTACAGCTCCTCCCATCAAGAGGTAGAATCTATTTCCCCAAAGCTTGAATCTAGGCTAGCTTTATTTGCTTTTCCCAATTAGAAATAACTGTTCTAATTTCCAGCCTATGCTCAAAAGTTATTTAATGCTTCACATTTTTCTTTGAGAACCCTGCCATCTCCATGAGAATAAGCTCAGTATAGCCTTCTGGGGGATGAAATACCATGGGGAGGAGAACCAAGTTGCCCCAGTTGACAGCCAGCTGACCCAAAGAAGCAGAGTCTCTTGGTCAACCAGCTCTGACCACACACACATGAAGGACCCCAGCTGAGACCAGAATAGCCCAGCTGAGCCCAGCCTAGATTGTTGACCAGCATAATCAGGAACTAAAGAACTTCTGGGGTGGTTTGTTATGCAGTGATAGCTAAGAATAACATACATCCACTGCAGATGGAATGTGAGGATTTAACGACATATTGATCATAAGTTATCTTGCAAACAGTAGGCATCCTTAGGCACTGGTTTTCCTTTTTCCTTGTTTAAAATTGGTACTCTTATTAGATGATGTTGAATTATATATAGAAATTCATGTAGACATGTATGTATGTGGTTGGTATTTAAATTCATACCGTACCCAACGCACCACTGGGGAAAGCATATGAGCACAGTCTGGTAGGGTCCTTAATGGACCTACGTAAAATGGCAAAATAAGAAGTTTGCTTTTATTCCTTCCAACTTTGTAAGTCAAGGCAGTAGACAGATCTGGAGACATGGGGCTCCCTCCTCCTGAGTTCCCACCACATTTCATTGCTGTTTGATCACTGGTCAAAGGGAATGGGCCTACGCCGAGAAGCAGTTGGAAAAGCAGTTGTCAACCTCTGGAGACTTCCTGCTTGAATGCTCTGCTATCTAGTGGTGTCCTATTTTTCCCTTGGGCCTCAGTAGAGATGTTGGTGGGAAGTGGGGGGTGTTCACCAGCCTCTGGTAGGGAAGTGGCAGGGGAAGTTCTAGCAGTTCACTGAGGTCGGGAGGAATCAGAAACACTTAGAATTGTACTTCCAATATGGTAGCTACTAGCAACATTTGGCTATTGAGCACTTGAAATGTGGTAGTCTGAGTTGAGATGTACTAAAACTGTAAAATATGCAGTAAATTTTGAAAAGTATGGAAAATAAAGTAAAATACTGCATTTATAATTTTATATTGATTACATTATATTGAAGTGTTAATATTTTGGATGTACTGGGTTGGATAAATTATATTATTACAATCAATTTCACCTGTCTTATTATTTTCTTTTATATGGCTACTGGAAAGCTTAAAATAATGCAAGTGGCTTACATCCTATTTTAGTGTCTTTGAGAATGGCCTTCCTTTTCAAAGCTCATTTAAGAGCCCAGAAGTCTGAAAGATTATGAAATTTGAAACTTCAGGTTAATGAATTTGTCATTTTATTGTTCCCATTTGTGAGTAGAGGGTTTAATGTAGCTTCCCCCCACCACCCCAATATAACCTTTGCAATGCATGTTTTGCTCATTTTTAGACACTTATCTTTACTTAGTAACATTCTTGGCATGCTCATTTCACTTAGTGATCACCTATGGGACATCATTTCAGAAACTGTGGGAACACATGACATTATCTGCATCTCCCAGAAGCTGACAATCTTGTGAGCTTCCTCAAGGATCGGTTGCACGTCCCTGTATTTTTATTTTTTATAGATTCTCTTCCTCCAGTGTGATTAAGGAGCAACGCCAAAATTAAGCAGGAAGCTCTCAGAAACCACAGGACTTTTCTTCTGTAGCTCACTAGCATTTTTAGTCTAGCAGAAATAGCAGTTGCAAGCCCCAGCTGTGAAAAAGAAGATGATTAATTGAGTTCTGGATTCAGGCTGCACCGAATTTCCACATGCGCATGCATTGCTGAAAAAGGGACATAACTTCGAACAATTTCAGTAAGTTTCCAAGACTTAGTTCACGAGGAACATTAGAAGGTGAGGCTGCCACTGTCGTGTCACCAGGGTTGAAATGGGTCTGAATCTGATGAATTCAGGGCAGACAGGGTCTGTGATTCTCAATTGGAGCCAGAACGTTGCCGCAGAAACACCAAGTGTAGTTGATTCAGGCAACTGCCTTTTCTATTCCAATAAACATTTTCAGGGAGAGAAGCCCAGCTCAGTGGAAAAATGCTTTGATGGAAGCTTAAGACCATGTTTGAATTTGAGAGGAATAAAGAAGATGGAATTCAATTTTTAATTGCAAGCAAGTATGTCACCGAAAAAATTTTAGTCCCATAAATCTATGTACACATTAATCACTGTGGAAATCTGAGATGCAAGGAAATTATAAAGTGTGTGTCACTTATTATGAATTTCTTTCCACATTGCCCCTCCTCCTTTTCAAATTATTTATTTATTTATTTTTATTTTTGCTTTTGAAACATCAAAAGTTCCTATGCATGTAGTTACTTTGTAGGAGTGGAAGACCCTCCTGTCTGGCATCAATGTGAACATTTAAGCTTGGAAAATTAGGCTTTTTCCATTTTCTATTTTGTTGGTATTGATAACTTTTAAAAAACCACAACTCTACATTTCAGACATTCCATTTTTTGTAAAAAAAAAAAAAAAAAAAAAAACTGAATGTAAAAAGCTTCATTTCTTCCATTATTAATCAACAATCAGGGTGATTTGCCCACTCTTGGCAAGTTACATTTCCATGAACTATGGGGAGAGGAAAAGAAAGAACAAAATATATTTCCTATGAAATGGTGTCTTAGTTGGCTAGGCTGCTGAAATACAGAGAAAATGAAATAGATCAGCTTTTAACAATGGGAATTTATTAACCTACAAGCTTACATTTTGAGGCTGAGAAAAATGTCCAAATCAAGGCCTCATCAGGTGACACTTTCTTCCCAAAGACTGGCTGCCAGCCATCCCGAACTCCTCTTGCCATACTGCTGAGGCACATGGTAGCATCTGCTGGTCTTTCCCTTCTCTTCTGGGTTTCTTTGCTTTCAGCTTCTGGCTTCTGTGGCTTTCTCTAGGTCTGAATTTCATCCTCTTTTAAAGGACTCTAGTAAAAGGATTAAGACCCACCCTGAATGAGGTTGGTCGCATCTTAAGATCCTATTCACCAGAAGATGATTCCCATGGGTCACCCATGGGAATGGATTAACTTTAAGAACATACTTTTCTGGGGTACCAATAGTACATAAGCCCCTTGAAATCAGGGACAGGTGATATTTATGTCTCTGAGCATAGTACAGTGTATGGCACATAGTAGGCACTTAATAAAGAGGTTGTTGAGTGAATATATGAATATATTCATCAGGCACGAAGGCCAATTCAGGCTCCCTAAAATTCCACACCCTGCACGGAGCGCATTGAGGCTGCCTGTGCACAGACTTTCCTCCTTCATCCCACCTGCCAGCCGTTGCCCAGTGGTGATAATGGATCCGAGGGCCAATGATTCCAGTTGTTGGAGAACTGGGGGATTTATTGGACTCAATGTTTTTTCCTCATCACATTCTTTCTTTTCTTCGCAGCCTGTACTCATGCTGTGCTTTGCTTCCAAATTTTACTCTGCCTTTCATTGCTCATAGCTCTGTAAATTCTGCTTCGAGCAGCTCTCCCTCTCTCCCTATCTCTCTGACTCCCCCCTCCCCCTCCTTCCCTTCTTCCCTTCTTCCCTCTCCCTCCTTCTTCCTCTCCCTCTTCCTGTCCTCCTGTATCGCTTTTTTTTCATCTGATTTTGCCTCCCTCCATCAGAAAAATAACTTTTCCCACCCTCTACCTCATTCACATTCACTTGGGAGACGAAAATTCATCCCACTGCTTCATATTCAACAGTTCTGCTTTTTTTAATCAAGGAAAAAGTCACATTCTGAAATGAAGGCAAATGTAATAGAAAACCATGACATCTACCTCTTGAGATCTTAGCAGTATGTTAAGGCCTTTTAGGATCTCCAGACAAATCTTTGTTTTTCTCATTTTCTTCTAATTAAAACTAACATTCAAGTACCAGTATGCAAGACAAAAATTTTTAAAAATTGTTATGAACTATTTTACACATGCAAAATAATATCTAATGATATATCATTAGATTGTTATACATAATACACAAATAATACATAAAATATATAAATTATAACAATATATTATAACAAGATAATAATGTATAAGTTTTAAAGGAAAATACACACTGGAGCCTGTTACCTGCCTGAAAAGTAAAACTTCATCACCTTTGCAGTTATCTACATAGTCCCCAAATACACTCCTTTGTCACCCAAGCTAGGATGCTTGTTGTTCACCTGAAGTTTTTGTAAACAATTATTATTCTTTTGATTTTCATTACAGTTTTAGTATATATACATGGATCACTAGACAATATTTTGTTTCATTTTGTAAGTTTTTAAACATTCAATAAATGTATGTGCTATATATACTTATGTGACTTGACTTTTTCATGCAACATTGCATTCTTTTAGAGCCTTCCATGTTGTAAATAGTTTCTTATTCTATTCTAAATCGAAGATACTAAAACTTACCTCACAGAAAATTCTTGTGAGATAATGCATATAAAGTGTTTATAGCAGTTACACATAAATATATATAGTACCTATTATATAATAATTATGAATGACTATATAATATTAAAACAATGGTTTCTTTCTCTGCAAATGCATAATGTTTTATTAGCTGCACAATGGATTAATAGAGTTGAGTTCTTTGTGGAAAAATTTTAAAAATTGCAAGTTCTCACTATGAAATCAAACTCAGATTTTAATTAGTTATCACCACTTCTGTCATACCCTAAACACAGCTGATTATATGTTAAAAGGTCGTTTTATTAAGTTCTCAAAAACTAGTGTTTATTTTTTAAAGAATGTTTTTTAAATTATAGTAAAATCCAAGGTAACCAGAATCTCTTCGAAACACCTCGTTCTAGATATGTGAAGTTTCTGGATAGTTCTGATTTTAATTTTTTATGTACCACCTTATTTCTAAACTTACATTTTAAAACTTAAACTAAAAGAATGAGTTTTATTTTTAAAAATGTTCAATCTCTTCCAAATTCTTTTCCAAATTTGTTTATTCAACAGTTTTTTTTTTAAATCAAGGACATGTATGACAGATCTTTAATCAGATTGTGTTCTGCTTTTAAAATATTACCTCATTTGTTTGTTGAGCTGTGTTGCAGTAGCCTTGATTCTTGAAGATGATTGTGTAACGATATAACTTTTACAATGTGACTGTGTGATTTGTGGAAACCTTGTGTCTGTTGCTCCTTTGATCCAAGGTGTGGACAGATGAGTAAAAAATATGGATATAAATAAATAAATAATGGGGGGGAAAAAGGGTAAAATAAATTGGGTAGATGGAAATACTAGTGGTCAATGAGAGGGAGGAGCAAGGGATATGGGATGTATGAGTTTTTTTCTTTTTATTTCTTTTTCTGGAGTGATGCAAATATTCTAAAAAATGATCTTATTGATAAATACACAACTCTGTGATGACATTGTGAGCCACTGATTGTACACCACATATGGAATATGTGTGTGTGAAAATTTATCAGTGAAAATATAGTTAAAATATTACTTCATTTGTATATTTCTGTGTATTCATAAACTCCACAAAGTTGCCATTTTTAATACAATTGTGTGCTTCACTAATTTCCACACCAGTCTGAGTGTGAACAGTCAAGGAGAGAGGAAATGAAGTGTCTCTGGTGTTGAGCCCCTAGCAGTAGAATTTCTGTCATCTGGGGTCCTCCCTTCTCCCAACCAGGTCACAGGTAGACCGTACATTCTTCTTGGGGGAATATTACTTTTTTCCATTGCAGCTCCTGCTGCCACTTTCCACTCTGCTGTATGAGGGCAGTTTTGATCTTGTGAGCCAGAACTGATCAATTTGTGGCGGCTGCATGGAACCCTGAGGTGAAAGGGGCTGCCAAGTTAGGTTCAGGCTTAGCAGGAAAAAGTCTTCTGATTTATTACTCATGTCCTTAGCAGTGATAGATCTGGGAGTTGGCAGTGCGCCTTGCGTTTCCCAGCCCTGCTTTAACTGTCACTGCTAATTGGGATGAGGTGATGTTAAATGATTTCAGGTCAGTGTTACTGTCTCCATTAACAAAATCTGCTAAATCTTAGAGCTTCTGAGTCATAGAACTTTCTTCTATCACCTACACTGCACATAGGTGGATGTAATACATTTGCAAGCACATACGATAATAAGCACTGTTAGTGAATAAAGAAGTATTTACAAAGTTCCCTTGGGGAAATGGGGAGAAAGGGAGAAAATTCAACTTCCCCATTTGGAGAATTGCTGATATTCTCACAAGCAGTGGGGACAACAAAATCAATAGGCTGAGCCCTCAGTCTTGGGGTCTGCCCCTAAGAAACTTACATCTGCAAAGGACAGGCTAAGCATACTAAAAATGAGGCCTAAGACATGAGATTTTGTAGGTCTGTCCAGAGTGATGCGCTGATAAATCCCAGAGTGATCTGAATAGTGAATAAAAAAGTATTTGCAAAGTCCCCTTGGGGTAATGGTGAGAAGGGGAAAATTCAACTTCCCCAAGTGGAGAATTCTTGACATTGTCACAAGGAGTGAGGACAAACAAAGCAATAGGCTGAGCCCCCAATCTTGGGGTTTGTTCATATGAAACAACCCTGCAAAGGATAGGCTAAGCCTACTTAAAATTAGGCCTAAGAGTCACCTCCAAGAGAACCTCTTATGTTGCTCAGATGTGGCTTGACAAGAAAACTCACTGCCCTCCCCCTCTCTACATGGGACATGACTCCCAGGGGCATGGACCTTCCTGGCAGCGTGGGACAGAAATCCTACAATGAGCTGGGACTCAGCATCAAGGGACTGAGAAAACCTTCTCTACCAAAAGGGGGAAGAGCAAAATGAGACAAAAAAAGTGTCAATGACTGAGAGATTCCAAAGAGTCGAGAGGTTATCCTAGAGGTTATTCTTATGCATTAAATAGATATCACCTTTTTAGTTAAGGTGTAGTGGAGAGGCTGGAGGGAACTGCCTGAAACTGTAGAGCTGTGTGCCAGTAGCCATGTTTCTTGAAGATGATTGTATAATGATATAGCTTTCACAATGTGACTGTGTGATTGTGAAAACTTTGTGTCTGATGTTCCTTTTATCTACATTATCAACAGATGAGTAAAACACATGGATTAAAAATAAATAAATAAATAATAGGGGGAACAAATGTTAAAATAAATTTAGTAGATTGAAATGCTAATGATGAATGAAAGGGAGGGGTAAGGGGTATGGTATGTATGAGTTTTTTTCTGTTTTCTTTTTATTTCTTTTTCTGAATTGATGCAAATGTTCTAAGAAATTATCATGATGATGAACATACAACTATGTGATGATATTGTGAGTTATTGATTATATATGAAGAATGGAATGATCATATGGTAAGAATGTGTTCGTAGGTGGTTATGTTTAATAAATAAATAAATAAATAAATAAATAATTGAGGGAACGAAAAAGTTAGGGAGCTCACTTCATACCATAAATAAAAGTGAACTTGAAGTGGTTTGAATAATAAGTGTAAAAGCTAAAACTATAAAAAATTCAGAAAGGAAACTTAGACGTTAATCTGCAGGACTTTGGATTAGGTAATGGTTTCCAAGATACGACACCCAAGGCACAAGCAACAAAAGAGAAAAGAGATAACACGGACTTCATCAAAATTTATAATTTTTGTGCATCAAAGGACACCATAAAAAAAGTGAAAAGACAATGCAAAGAATGAAAGAAAATACTAGTAAATCATATATCTGATAAGGGATAAGTATTCAGAATATATAAACAACTCTTACAACTTTACAATATAAAGTCAAATAATCTAATTAAAATAACAGGCAAGAATTTGAATAGACAATTCTCCAAAGAAGATATACAAATGTCCAATAAGCACATGAAAAGATTCTTAACATCATTACTCATTGGGGAAATACAAATCGAAACTACAATAAGATACCAGTTTATACCCACTAAGTTGGCTAAAATAAAAAAGACAGATGATGACAGGTATTGGTGAGGATGTAGGGAAATGGGAACCTTCATACATTACTGATGGGAATGCAAAATGGGGCAGCTGTTCTGAGAAACATTTTGGCAGTTCCTCAAAAAGCTAAAAATAGAGAGTAAGACAGTGTTTTGGTAAAGGCCTGAATTTTTCCAATAAACCCATTTTTGTATGTCCTCCACCACAAAAAAAAAAAAAAGTAAGTAAAAATTAGACCTAAGAGTCACTCCCAGAGAACCTCTTGTTGCTCAGATGTGACCTCT
Source organism: Tamandua tetradactyla (assembly GCF_023851605.1). Lineage (NCBI taxonomy): Eukaryota > Metazoa > Chordata > Mammalia > Pilosa > Myrmecophagidae > Tamandua > Tamandua tetradactyla. Next base: position 7,344,449 of record NC_135351.1, on the reverse strand, counting down.
CTCACTCTAAGCCAAGTCAGCATGTGAACTCACTGCCTTCTTCCACCCCCCTTCGTGGGACATGACTCCTAGGAGTGTAAATCTCCCTGGCAATGTGGGACAGAAAGCTTGGGATAAGCCAAGACCTGACATCAAGAGATTGACAAAGTCTTCTTGACCAAAAGGGGGAAAAGAGAGATGATACAAAACAAAGTTTCAGTGGCCGAGAGATTTCAAAGAGAGTCAAGAGGTTATCCTAGAGGTTATTCTTATGCAGTATAAAGATATTCCTTTTAGTTTCTGGTGTATTGGAGTGGCTAGAGGGAAATAACAAACTGTTCAGCTATGTTCCAGTAGCCTAGATTCTTGAAGACAACTGTATAAAGATACATACATTGTGACTGTGTGATTGTGAGAACTTTGTGTCTGATGCTCCTTATATCTAGGGTATAGACAGATGAGTAAAATATATGGATAAAAATAAATAAACAATGGGGGGGACAAAGGATAAAATAAATAGGATAGATGGAAACACTAGTGGTCAATGAGAGGGAGTGGTAATGAGTATGGTATGTTTGAGCTTTTCCTTTTATCTTTTTATTTCTGGAGTGACACAAATGTTCAAAAAATGATCATGGTGATGAATATACAACTATGTGATGATATTATGAGCCACTGATTGTGCACCATGTATGGAATGTTTTTATGTCAAGAATATATGTTTGTTTGTTAAGTTTTTACAGTAAAAACACATAAAAAATAATGAGCACTGTTACAGTGTTTTTAATCTGCACCCCAATCCAAGAATTAATTTTTTTTTTTTTTAATATGGGCAGGCACCGGGAATCGAACCCGGGTCCTCTGGCATGGCAGGCAAGCATTCTTGTCTGCTGAGCCACTGTGGCCTGCCCTTTTTTTACTTTTTATTGTAGTAACATATATACATCTCAAATTTTCCCATTTTAACCACTTTAGGGTATTCAGTTCAGCAGTTTTAACCACATTCACAATATTATGCTACCATCACTAATACCCTTTATCTCAACATTTTTATCATCTCAAAGAGAAACTCTGCACCCATTAAGCAATAACTCCCTCTCTCCCTATTCCCTGCCTCCAGCCCCTGGTAATCTATAATATATATATTCTGTCTCTATGAAATGTACTTCTTGTAGGTGTTTGCTAAAAGTGAGATCAGAAAGTATTTGTTTTTGCATGTGTGTATGGCTTATTTCACTCAGCATGATGGCTTCAAGGTTCATCTGTGTTGTAGCATGTATCAGAACTTCATTCCTTTTGCTGGCCGAGTAATATTCCATTATGTGTATATATACCACATTCTGTTTCTCCATTCATCTATTGATAGACACAAGTGTTGCCTCCACATTCTGGCTATTATGAATAATGCTGAGATGAACTCTGGTGTACAAATATTTGCTTCCGATTCTTTCGGGTATATACTCAGATGTAAGTTTGCCAGGTCATATGGTAATTCTATTTTTAACTTTCAGAGAAAATGCCAAAATGATTTCCACAATGGCTGTACCATTTTAAAACGCCACCAGCAATGTTTAGGGTTCCTAGTTCTCCACATCCTCACCAATCCTTATTATTTTCTGTTTGTAAAATACTAGGCATCCTAATGGATGTGCAGTGGTATTTTACTGTAGTTTTAATTTGCACTTCCCTGGTTTGCAATGATGTGCATCCAATGAGGTTCATGTGTATACATTTTAGCCAAACTGTCAATTGTCAAAGTTAAAGAGAGAATGATGAAAACTCCCTCACAATAAAATTATTTTATTAGAAAACATGGAGGCAAGAAGACAATGTGTGTGTGTGTGTATGTGTGTGTGTGTGTGTGTGTGTGTCCAAAGTGCTGAAACAAACAAACAAAAAATGATAAGACTTCTATATGTGCATGGAGAAATGTCTATTTGGGTCTATTGGCCATTTTTAAATTGGGTTACTTATCCTTTTGTTTCTGATTTGTTACAGTCCTTTATATATTCTGGATATTAAACCCTTACAAATATATGGTTCACAACTTTTTTCTCCCATTCTGGAGTATCTCTTTTCACTTTCTTGATAGTATCCTTTAATGTACAAAAGTTCAAATTTTGACAAACTCTACTGATTTATTTTATCTTCTGCTCCTCATGCTTTTAGTGTCATATATAAGAAAATACTACCAAATTTGAGGTTATAAAGTTTCCTCCTGTTTTCTTCTAGGGATTTTATGTTTTAAGCCCTTATGTTTAGTTCCTTGATCCATTTAGAGTTAATTTTCGTGTTTGGTGTTAAATAAGTGTCCACGTTCATTCTTTTGCAAGTAGATATCCAGTTTTCCCAGCACTGTTTGTTGAAAAGCATGTTCTTTCCTCCAATTGATTACTTGGCAACTTTGTCAAAAATCATTTGGCCATAGATGTGTGGATTTATCTCTGAACTGTCAATTCTACTACATTGGTCTATATATCTATCTTTATGACAATACCACAGTGTTTTAATTACTGTGAGTTTGTAGCAAGTTTTGAAATCAGGAAATGTGAGACTTTCAACTTTGCTCTTCCTTTGCAATATTGATTTGACTATTCAGGGCCCCTTGTAATCCTATATGAATTTAAGGATTGGCTTTTACATTTCAGCAAAAGGCTTGTAGGGTTGATAGGTATTGTGCTATATCTGTACATCACTTTTCGTAGTATTAACATCTTAATAATATTGTTTTTCTATCCATGAATACAAATATCTTGCCGTATTTAATGTCTTCCTTAATTTATTTTAGCAATGCTTTGTAGTTTTCAATGTACAAGTCCTTCACCTCCTTGGTTAAAGTTCTTCCTAGATACTTTATTCTTCTAGGAGTTATTGTGAATGGAATTGTTTTTCAAGTTTCCATTTTGGAATATGGTTTTCTGGTGTATAGAAACCCAAATGATTTTTGGATTTTAATCTAGTACCCTACAGCTTTGATGAATTCATTTATTAGTTCTAGTAATTTTCTGATATATTATTTGGGGTTTTCTATATAAGGGATCACATCATTTGCAAATACAGATAGTTTTGCTTCTAACTTTCCAGTTTGGATGCCTTCTATTTCTTTTTTCCTGTCTAATTGCTATATAGTCAATGAACTAAAGGAAAATATAGAGAAAGACTAAAGGATATCAGGAAATGATATATGAACAAAGTGAGAATTTCAGTAAAAAGAAATTTTAAAAAGGAAATGAAACTCAAGAATACCAACAACAAAGAATGTGAGCTGAAAGCTACAATAACTGAAATAACAATTTACTGGAAGGATTCAACAGAAGTTTTAATCATACACAAGAAAGAATTAGTGAATGCAAAGACAGGACAACTGAAATGACCCAATCTGAGGAGTAGAAAGAAAAGGAAACTGAGAAAAGTGAATAGAACCTAAGGAATCTGTGGGACACCTTCAAGCATACCAGCATACGTATTAAGGAAGTTTGATAAAGAGAAAAGGGCAGAAAGAATATTTGAAGAAATAATGACTGACAACTTCTCAAACTGAAAGGCATGAAAATAAACATCCAAGAAGCCCCATACATTCCAAATAGGACAAATCAAAGAGGGTCATGTGTATACATTTTAGCCAAACTGTCAGTTGTCAAAGCTAAAGAGAGAATGATGAAAACTCCTTCGCGATAAAATTATCTTATTAGAAAACATGGAGGCAAGAAGACAATGTGTGTGTGTGTGTGTGTGTGTGTCCAAAGTGCTGAAACAAATAAAAATGATAAGACTTCTATATCCAGCTAAACTGTCTTTCAAAAATGAAGGAGAAATTAAGATATTTTGAGAAAAACAAAAGCTGAGGGAGTTTGCCACCACTAGACCCACCCTACAGGAAATGATAGAGGAAGTTCTTCAGGTTTAAGGGAAAGGACAGTGGAGAATAGATCAAAGCTACAGGAAGAAATAAAGCTCACCAGTAAAGGAAACAGGTGGATAAAAAGAAATGCCAATACTATTGTAATTTTGGTTTGTAACTCCAATTTTTAATTTTTAGAAGATCAAAAATACAAATGTATAAAAAGTAATGATAAATCTATAGTTTAGGACACACAATATATAATGATATAATTTGTATTAAGAACAACATAAGGGGGAGGCTGGAGGGAACTTCCTGAAAATGTAGAGCTGTGTTCCAGTAGCCATGTTTCTTGATGATGATTGTATAATGACATAGCTTTCACAATGTGACTGTGTGATTGTGAAAACCTTGTGTCTGATGCCCCTTTTATCTACCTTGTCAGCAGATGAGTAGAACATATGGAAAAAAAATAAATAATAGGGGGAACAAATGTTAAAATAAATTTAGTTTGAAATGCCAAGGAAAGCGAGGGGTAAGGGGTATGGTATGTATAATCTTTTTTTTTTTTCTGTTTTCGTTTTATTTCTTTTTCTGTTATCTTCTTATTTCTTTTTCTGAATCGATGCAAATGTTCTAAGAAATGATGAATATACAACTAAGTGATGATATTGTGAATTACTGATTTTATATGTTAATGTTTTAGTTCGTTTGTTAAATTTTTTAAAATTAATAAATAAATTTTTAAAAAGTCAATAAATAATGGGAACAAACGTTAAAATAAATTGGGTGGAGGGAAGCACTAGTGTTCAATGAGAGAGAGGGGTAAGGGGTATGGTATGTAAGGATTTTTTCTTTTTTCCTTTTATTTCTTTTTCTGGATTGATGTAGATTTTCTGACAAATGATCATGTGATGAACATACAACTATGTGATGATATTGTGAGCCACTGATTGCAAACCAAGTATGGGATGTTCATACGTTAAGAATGTTTGTGTTGTATGTTGATTGATTTTATTAATAAAAATTAAAAAGAAAAAAAGAACAACATAAGGTGGAGAACACAGAGGTATAGGAACATAATTTGTGTATTCTACTGAAGTTAAGTTTTTATCAAATCAAACAAGATTGTTTTAGATTTAGGATATTAAACTTACACCCCATGGTGACCACAAAGAAAATATCTGAAAAATATACTAAACAGAAAAAGAGAAGAAATTCTAACTGGCTTGCTATGGAGGTCAAATAAATACAAAAGTAGGCAATAATGGAAGTTTTCAAGATCTTAAAAGTATAACAGAAAAGAAATAAATATCAAAATGGCAGAAGTCCTGCATTATCAGTAGTTAATCCATGAAAATGAGCTAAATTCTCTAGTCAAAAGGCAGAGATTGACAGAATAGATTGAAAAACATAACCCAACTACATGTTGTTTACAAGATACACATGTTAAATTCTAAGACACAAATAAGTTGAAAGTGAAAGGAAGCAGAAAAAATGGCACAGAAATAGTAACCAGAAGAGAGTTGGGGTAAATACCAATATCAAACAAAATAGCCTTTGAGTCAAAAACTGTTATGAGGTAAAAAATATATATATAATGATAAAAGAGTCAATTCATTAGGAAGATATAACAATTACAAATATTTATGCACCTAATTACACAGCCCAAAAGTAAATGAAGCCAACACTGACAAAATAAATCACATGTAATGAATGCAGCCTTTACCACTTAATCAGAGGGATGTAAAAGGAGCATATGTGATAGGAGATATTATATTTAGGACAGTTGATTTAACATCTTTGACTCATAATTCCAATGTCTGACCTTCAATAGGGAAGTTTTCTGTCATTTTGTTTTGTTACTTTAACTGGGTCATCTTTTCCTGTTTCTTTATATGTACTGTGATTTTTTTGTTGAAATCTGTATACCTGAACATTTTGATGCATTAACTCTGTTAACTCTGGAAGTCAGATCAGGCATTCATAACTGTAAATTTCTCTTTGAGCAATGCCTTCACTGTATTCCATAAGTTCTGGTATGTTGTGTTTTTACTTTCATTTGTCTCAAGATACTTCCTAATTTCCTTTGTGATTTTTTTATTGGACCCATTGATTGTTTAATACTGTGTTGTTGAATTTCCACATATATGTGAATTTTTCCAGTTTTCCTTCTGTTATTAATGCCTAGCTTCATTCCATTGTGGTCAGAGAAGATACTTTGTGCAGTTTAAATATTTCAAAATTTACTGAGACTTATTTTGCAGCCTAACATGTTCTATACTGAAGAATGACAGTGCAGTTGGGAAGAATTTACATTTTGCTGTTATTGGGTAGCATGTTCTATATAGGTCTAGTAGATCTACTAGACTTATAGTGTTTAAGTCCTCCATTTCCTTACTGATCTTCTGTCTGGATGTTATCTGTTACTGAGAGTGGCATATTGCAGTCTCCAGCTATTATTGTAGAATCATCTATTTCTACCTCCAATCCAAAGTCTAAACAAACGAGCACTTATTAAACCATTCCTGTTATTATGCCTGTGGAAAAATACAATCTATTTTTTTTTTCCAAGTAGTAGACTTAAAATAAAATATTGGGAATATGATCTGTTGTAAGTTAGGAGCATATCCCTGAAAAAGAGATTTAGAAACATGATAGAGGAACATTCTGCTAAGCCCTAGCTCCATTCCCCCATACTAAACAAATATTTACCTAGCACTTTATATCTGTCAGACACTACCTATCTTAGGTAACTCATTATGAAGCAAAGTTGCAGCCTTCATGAAGCTTACATTCTAATAGAGGAAGGGGGGAGATAGCAAATACATAATTAAATAAGCATGCTGATTTCAAATCATGACAACTGTCTAAAGAAGCACATTTTTGGCAGAGAGGGGTGGGGCTACACAGTAGAGGCGGTGATAGAAATCTCTCAGAGGAGGTAACATCTGTACTGAGACCTAGAGAAAAACAAGGACAAAGACCCCGAGAAAAGGATAAGGGGTCTACCCTGCACATTTGAGGGGTCAGGAGCACTGTGGAGGAAAGATGGAATGGTAGATGAGGCCAGTGAGGTAGGCAGAGGCTGAGTTATCTAAGCTTTTATTCTATGACAATGTGAAGCCAATTGCAGGGTTTAAACAGGGGGCTGGTGTGATAAAAAGCATGTGGTAGCTTAGAGTTATGTACCCCAGAAAAACATTTTCTGACTTTTAATCCTTTCCTGTAGATGGACCCCATTGTAAACAGGAGTTTTGATGGGGTTACTTCATTTAAGTTGTGGCCCAAATGAATCAAGATGGGTCTTAATTCTATTACTGGAGTCCTTATAGAGATGGAGTCCTTATAGAGAAGGCCACAGAGAGAGAAGCCAGAAGGTGGAAGGCAACAGAGTCAGAAGGATAAAGGAAAAGACACTGTCACTTGCGTTGGCATGTGATAGAAAAGTCAAAGGACCCCAAAGATTGCCAGCCAGCCGAAAGATAATGATCTCCAACGGAAGCAAGCTTTCTAACCTCTAAAACCATAAGCCAATCCATTTGTTCTAGCAAGCAGAAAACTAAAACGTGTTCTCAAAAGACCACTATGATGCTGAGTCAACAGCATGAGGGGAAGCAGGGAGATGTGTTAGAGGCTGTGTTTAGCACTAGACCACTAAGAGATGAAAGTGGCTGAAGCTAGTTCTGGAAATGGACACAGGGAGAAGAGGTTGTAATCAAGATGAATTTTGCAGGAAGACCCAACAAGACCTGTTCTGTGGATTGTATGTGGGGTGATAAGGAAAGAAGAGTCAAGGATGGGTTCTGGGTGCGCGGTTCTGAGTGCACCTTCTTAGGGGAGAGAATGAAGCACCCTCGGGTTTTATCAACATATGGACAGTTTTCAAGGTTGTGAGATTGTGTGGCATCACTCTGAGAACAGAGGTAGACAGAAGAGAAAAAAGGGCTGAGATATCCAGAGATCTGGTGGAGGAGGAAGGGCAGAAGGAAGAAGAGTGGAGGAAGTGGAGGGTAGCCAGGAGAAAGGGGTCTCTTGAAATTCCAGAGCAGTGTTTCAAGAAGGAGGAAGTGGGACAACTGTATCATCTGCGTCAATGCAGCTGAAAGGTTGTCTGAGACAATAACAAAACTTGACCATGGATTTGGCAAATTGGAGGTAACTGATGACCTCAATAAAAACCATTTCAGTGAAGTAGTGAGGAGGAAAGTTCTAGTGGAATGTGTTCAGAGAGAAGGTGAGGGGAGGTAGCTTGAGAAACAGTATGGTAAATGGAAAGGAATTGGGAGTGCAAGGAGGTCTGTTTCATTTAATGCACAACATGCAGATGGAAATGATCTAGTAAGGAAGGAGAAACGAACAATATTAGCAAGGGATCATATAGACACAGAACTATAGAACTCAGGGGACATAGCCTGAAAGGACTCCTCAGCCCCAAATATACTTAAGTGTACAGTTTTATCTTTAAAATAAATGGGACTTTTGCCTTCTCTTTCAGAATGCAGGCACAACCCACAAAACACATTCCCAATATTCCTGGACGAGTGTTTAGTGCCAAGCAGATATTTATCTCCCAATATATTATTCAGTTGATGCTTGTATAGATAAAACTTAAGAGAATATTTAAAATTAAATGGTTTGCTGGGAAAGTTTCATGTTGCATTCCAAATACAATTGGTAGAACATTCAAATCATGCTAGTCAATTTGCAAAGATTTGGAGACTCAAGAGAGAAGACATACCTCTCTGATGTTGCTGGTATAAATGAGGCCTGGCAACTGCACACAAAGCAACTGCTTATTAAAAAAACATAACGTGTTTTAGTTTGCACAAGCTGCTGGAATGCAATATGCCAGAAAAGCAATGGTTTTTAAAAAAGGAATTTATTAAGTTGAAAGTTTACAGTCTAAAGCCATAGAAATGTCTAAACAAAGGCATCCAGAAAAAGATACCCTAACTTCATTGAAAGAACAGATGAAGTTCAGGGTTTCTCCCTCAGCTAGGAAAGCACATGGTGATGTCTGCTAACTTTTTCTACTGGCTTCTTCATGCAGCTTCCCTGGGGAAAGTTTTCTTTATGCATCTCTGCCAGCACTAAAGCCTTTTCCAAAATGGTTTCCTCTTAAAAGGCTTCAGTGAGCAACCCCAGCTTGAATGGATGCAGACACATCTCCATGGAAACCACCTAAGCAAAATTTACCACCTACAATTGGGTGGACCACATGTCCATGGAAACAATAAAAAGGATCCCTCCCAGCAATACTGAATGAGGATTAAAGAACAATGGCTTTTCTGGGGTACACAATAGTTTCAAATCAGCACATAAGGCAATGAGGAAGCAATGCTTTAAACATTTCCTATCCTGACACGATATTATTTATAACATATCGTGGTGCCACACATGATTTGGGAAATTGGTTGGGGATTTTCATTGATTTGTTAGGCCTTACAATTTTTCCTACTTTAAGCAATGGGATATAGGTTCTCCTTGCCATTTTCTCTGGGAAAGTCTGATTTTTCAGGCACAGAGTACTGACCTTAATGGCAGATGACTTTCCAGGCTTGTCTTAGTTCTAACTTATTAATTACTCAGCTTGCCATTACTTAACATCTTTTCTTTCATCCCTTGTAGTAAAATGAATACTCTTGGAAGATGCACCACAGATATTGTTTTGCAAAGAATCTGGGCTGTGCACACTGCAGCTTGAGCAATATGTAGTAGCTGTAGTCATGTAGAACTTGGAGTTAATTAGAAAAATGAAATGGAGAATGGCAGAATTATCAGTGTAATCATCAATAGTTACACATTATTAGAAGTGTTTAGAAAGAGTAGGATAAAACTCTGAGACATACTGCAAGAGGGAAATGCAGGATGGGCTTGTTATCATATATACTTCAAACTACAGTGGGTGTTCCTAACATTTTTGAAAGGATCAACAGAAACTCTTGACCCTGTTCATGTGTTATTTATAGCTAAGAGATACACAACAGGATAATGAGGTGTGAGCCATACTGTGCCAGAAATGTGGCATGAGTGTGGTCACCCAAACAGGTTTGGAGGCCAATTAACTGTGCAGTGTTTCCTCAATTGTACAATTCAGTTGGACTTCCACTTTGAGTTCCCCACATTTTTTATGATAGTGGCACTGAGTAGCCTACCTAAGCAGGCCTGACCAGGGCATGAGTTTTTCTGTCAGCCTATCTCAGCCTGCAGCCAGCCAGATGTCCCAGACGTACATGGAAGGGATTTGTGTCCAGAGACATCAACCCAGAGGGATGGAGGAAAAAGTTGCTTATAATAGACAAGCTCCAATTCCCCAGTACAAGTATTTCCATTTAAGGCAGTGAATTTATGGTTCCAGAAACCCACCAGGGTGATTATGCATGGCTTCTTAAGAAACCTAAGGAACTTCCAGAAAGATCCCAGGTACTTTGGGCAGTAAAGAAAAAAGTATTTGCAAAGTCCCTTGAGACAGTGGAGGAAAAATGTTAGATTTCCCCATCTGGGGAATTCCTGATATTCTCTTAAGCATTAAGGGGTCCCAATTCAATAAGCCAAGCCCTTGATTTTGAGGCTTGCCCTTATGAAACTTATTTCTGTAATGGTAAGCTACGCCTACTTATAAACACACCCAAGAGTCACCCCAAGAGAACCTCTTTTGTTGCTCAGATGTGGCCTTTCTAAGTCAAACTCTGCAAATAAACTCACTACCCTCCCTGCTAATGGGACATGACTCCCAGGGGTATAAATCTCCCTGGCTAAATGGAACATGACTCTCAAGAATGAGCCTGGCTCTGGCATCATCGGATTGACAATGTCTTCTTGACCAAAAGGGGAAAAGAAAAAATAAAGTTTCAGTGTCTAAGAGATTTCAAATAGAGTTGAGAGGTCATGCTGGAGGTTAGTGTTACGCAAGCTTCAGCCAGTTATTGCAAATTGCCACAGTAGGCCAAGCCCCAACCAACAGTATGCCTGAAAACTCTAAAGAATACCCTAGGCTCTAAATTCCTTTTTTTTTTTCAGAATCTTAAAGCCCGCAGATAGTTTTTATGCTAGACAAGCCCTGAAATCCATAGCTACCAGTCTCTCTAAGAACATCAACCATTTCATTCCTCTATCCCGCAATGTCAACACTCCTTTTCAGCATGAAGAAGTTGGAATGGCCATTTCCAGATATTCCTGAAGATTGAGAGAACTATCAAATGAGAGGGAGGCATTGTAACCGAGAAAGGATTTAACAAATGATTATGACTACTAAGTCATTATGTAGCCATTTCTTTTTAGTTTCTAGTACATTAAAATAGCCAGAAGGAAATACCTGAAATTGTTAAATTGTAATCAGTAGCCTTGATCTTTGATGTCCCTATGACTACATAGCTTTTAGCTTATGACCATGTGAGTGCAAAAACCTTGTCACTGACACCCCCTTTATCCAGTGTAATGGTTGATGAGTAATAACACATGAAAAAAATAATAGGTTGCAAATATGTGGAAAAATACCTCTACATAAGCTATGGACAATAGTTAATATTACTTAAATCTCGCATCAATTCTAACAAATGTAACTACTGCAAAAAAAAAAAGCAATTACAAAAAAGCAGTATCATCAATTTCCAAACCAATACAAATGAAGTGGTGTATGAGAATCCTGTATTTTATACGTGATTACTCTGTAAACCCACAACGCTTTTAATTAAAGGGAAGGGGGGGAGGAGGGGACGGGAAGAGGCAGAAGAGCAGGGAGGGGAGGGAACCTAAGGAACACGTAGAAAGGTCCCAGGTACTTAGGCACTCAAGCTGCACCCACCCACAAGCTCTGCTCGCCACGTGCGCCGAGAGACCGCACTGCGCATGCCCGAGGAGGCGGGGCGGCGGGGTGGGGCGGTCCGACGACTCAGGCTAGTTAAGAGCCGTTCCGGAATCGCGGAGAGGATGGCCACCCTGCGCGGGATTCGAGAGGTGCCCCGGCACTTGCTGGTCTGCGAGAAATCCAACTTCCGCCACGAAAAGTCACGCCACCGGCACCTCGTGGAGACGCATTACCACAATTACAGGGTGAGTCGCTGACCCGGGCCTTCGGAATCCCCTCTCGATCTCCGTGGGCGGTGTGGTGGAGAGGCCACCGCGCTGGGCTGGGCGGTCCTGGGCGGGGCCGTCCTCGCGGTGCAGGCTGGGAGCCGTCGTTCCGTCGTCTCCTCGGAACCGCGTCTCGCTTGTCTGTGAAGACTACTACTCCCACGATGCCTTGGGCGTGGGGGGCGGGGCCGAGGAGCAGTGCGCGGCCTCACCCTCCCGCTCGTTGCTCAGGTCCCCACCGGCCCACGTGGAGTTGTGTTCCCCGAGATGCGAGGCGGTGGCCCGGGCGCCGGGGTAGGAGGGCGTGGTGTCGGCCGGGTGCCTCTGGTGCCCTTGCTTCATACCCCCGCCGCCGGAACGCTTATGGCTCTTTCCAGAACGTTGTGGCCAGCTCGGGCCCAGAAAGCAGCCTCTTTTTTTATCCGGGAGTCGGATTGAGATCCCAGAAACTTTCCGTTTAGCCTGCTGCGCTCTGCTTCCTCTAGCTAACATGTCATCCTCTCGGGGCGCCGTGAGGCATCAGGGAGGTGAATTATTGGCTTGTCCAGAATGTGCGGAGAGTAGAGGAGAGCGACCCAGATTTCCAAGCGAGTGTCTGGTGGGTCCTTTTCCACTAACCCGATGAAGCGGAGAGGCGGCCAAAAAGTCCACCAACCGTTAAAGAGGATAACGGTTTAAATATTTTACAGTTTAAATCGATCAATTTAATCTCTAGTGAGGCCTGACTGACCACTCAGAGACCTGAGTGGTGGCGCCCGGAACTGACTGGCGTTAGAGCTTTGGGAAAGAGCCTTTCAGCTTGTGGAGCGCTTGGGTGATGTTTGAAATCTGTCGAGTTTTAACATCCTCTCCTTTGGATGGAAAGAGCATCACAAACAGTATTGAGGGCGTGAATCCTAACACATAGGGTCTAATCTGTTGGCTTTTTCTGTTTGTGGAAAATCGAAACATGGAGGGACGCTTTACTTCCATGTAATCTTGATCATTGGACGGCCCCAAATCCTTATACCTTGAGGGTCATTGCCTTTGATTCCAGGATGCTATCAGGGTAAACAAATCAAGGAATGTGCAATTGTCCTGTATTTCCTCAAAAACGAATTAAAGTAATGAAAGGAACAGGACATAAAATACTTTGCAAAAGTTAAAATGCAAGCCATACCTTCGCGTTAAAAATTCTCTGCTCTGTCTCAATCCTATACTGTATGTTTGAATGCAGAAACAAAAACCCTGAATTGTCAAATATCTTTTTTTTCCCCTGAAATTGGTGATTTAAGAGTTTCATGCCCAGAAACCTATAAATGAGTAGTTAGCTTTCATGATGCAGTTTTTTTCCTTAAGAACCTGGGCATGACTGCATGAAAATAAGACCTTGTTTATATTATACTTTCTAATAGGTTTCATTTCTAATTCCTGAATGTGGGATACTATCAAAAGAACTTAAAAACCTGGTCATGGAAACTGGACCTTATTACTCTGTGAAGAATTTACCTCTTTATGAATTAATTACACATGAATTTATCAGCACCTTTGTAAAGAAAGGTAAGAAAACTATGCAGTGTTTGTGAACTTGGCAAAATGGAAACTACAGGTAGACCATGCCACAGTACTTGGGTTCTTCTCTTGTTTAATTCAGGCCCCTGGTGAAAGTGTATATAGCCAGATGCAGACATGACCCTACCCCCACCCCTGTATTTTCATCCTTTTGGAGAAGTTGTGGGTGTACAGAACAAATCATGCATTAAAAAAGCAATTCCCATATACCATCCTACTACTAACGCCTTGCCTTGGTGTGGTGTATTTGTTACAATTGATGGAAGCACATTTTTGTAATTGTACTATTAAGCTATAGTCAGTATTTTAATGTAAGGTTCACTGTGTAGTGCTATTTCATGGATTTTTAAAAAAATTTTTATTACTGTATTTACTACCTACTATTTCCCCTTTTAGCCACATTCAAGTATGTGTTTTGGTGCTGTTAATTATATTCACAGCATTGTGCTACCATCACCACCATCCATGACCCAAGTATTGCCATCATTTTAAGCCTTAACTCCTGTGGTGGTTTGAAGTTGTATGAATCCCAGAAAAACATGTTCTTAAATCTAATCCATTCCTTTGGGTATAAATCCATTGTAACTAGGACCTTTCGATGAGGTTACTTCAGTAAAAGCGTGACCCATCTCAATTCGAATACGTCTTGAATCCTATTACTGGAGTTCTTATAAATGGAATGAATTCATACATAAGAGAGAAAGGCATGGAAGCAAAAAGCTGAAGTCAGTGCAGCCTAAGAGAAGGGAGAGACCAGGAGACACTGCCATGTACCTTGCCACATGATGAGCTAAGGACCAACAGCCAGTGACAGCCAGGCCCAGAGTGCCACAGTGTTGGGGAGAAGGCATCACCTTGATGATGCCTTCATTTGAACATTTTCCTGGCCTCAGAACCATAAGCTAATAAATTCCCATTGTTTAAGCTGTCATTTCATGGTATTTGCTTAAGCAGCCTAGAAAACTAAAACAACTCCCTGTTCCCATCCCTGCCCTGACCTCTAGTAAACCTATAATGTAAATTCTGACTGTGATCACTTATTTCATATCAGTGGGATTATACAATATTTGTTCTTTTGTGTCTGGCTCATTTCACTCAACATCATGTCTTCAGGGTTCAACCATGTTGTCATATGTGTCAGGACTTCATTCTTTTTTATGATGTTCAGTTGTGTGTATATACCACATTTTGTTTATACATTCATCGGTTGATTGACACTTGGGTTGCTTCTGTGTGTGGCAATTATGAATAATGCTGCTATGAACATCAGTGTGAAAATATCTGTTTGAATCCCTTCTTTCCTCGCACTCTTGTGTCTTCTTAAGGTGGTGGGTTTTTTTGTTGTTGTTTTTTGAGCTACATCTGTCCACAAGTGTTGATGCAGATGTTATAACATGAAGGTATCGGGCCTCTTAAAACAAGGATCATTGGAGAAGGAAAGTCTTTTATTCTCACAGATCTGTTCAGACACGCTGCTCTTGGGGATGTGGCTAGAAAGACTGCTGTGCTTTCAGCAGGCCCTACCACAGCTGCTGTGGTTGGAAGGTTGGTCTCCTGGTGTGATCACAGCTGCTCTGCACAGAGCGAAGAGTTCCTTGTGAATGAGAATCTTCACTTAAAATGTTTATGGTTCTCACCTTCTGCTGCTTACTCCATTCCTAGTCATATCTCCTGGGTTGATTGATCTGTTCTGGTTGTTTCCTGGGCCCTGGTTCTGCCATTTGTTTGAAACTGTATTTCAGGGTGTCCCTAGGGTTTCTACCCTCACTATGTGAGTAATGCCAGTTCAGCTCCCAGTGTAGTAGCCAGTTACTTGTCTTATTGTTAACCCCTATGTTATCTCTCCAGGGGAGCTGTAATGAGTTCTAATTAGATGGCAGTGGTAGCTGCTGTCATTCTGAGCTGCAGGCATCTTTGGTCTCACAGACAAATCTAATCAATTTAACCTTCCCAACTACTGTGCAGAGTAAGCCTTATGATCCCCATTTGACAGGTGAGGAATCTGAAGCTTGGAGAGGTTGAGTAGCTTTCTTAACTTCACACAAGTTCCTGATAGATTTTGAGTCTTAACTTAGAATTCTGCCTCTAAAGTGTATATACTTAACTGATATTCTACCTTATGCTTCCCTCCCACTGTGCCCAATTGTATACAGTCCATTCTGAGTCCATTTTCTCTTGATAGTGAGTTTGCTCATACAGATCCTTGGCGGAGGAAAATGAACTAGCTGGAGCTTGGCCTTCCATGTCCCTCTTGACAGGTTTTAGGTTATTGAGTGAGCTACATCAGTAGCATACTGTTTTCCTTTCCTGGCTGCTAAAACAAATACCATACACTGGATTGTGTTAAACAGTGGGATTTATGGCTCACAATTTCTGAGGCTAGATGTCTTGCTTCCTCCTGGGGTTGGTATCTTCTGGTTGGTGGGTAGTCTTTAGGGTTCCTTGGCCTTTCCTCACGTGACAATGCACATGGCAGTGTCTTTTCCTTTCTCTTTTCTGGTCTGTGACTTCCAGCTTCTGGCTGCTCCCTTGGCTTCTCCTTCCATGCCTAATTTCCTGTACTTATAAGGACCTCAGTCATATTGGATGAAGGCCCACTGTCATTCAGTTTGGGCACACCTTAACTAATAACATCTTCGAAGATCCTGTATATAAATGGGCTTATACCCACAGGACCAGTAGTTGGAACCTAAACACGCCTTTTGTGGGTGACACAGTTCAATCCCCAATATACACATTGACCATTAATCACCTGGAAAATTTATCACATGAAAATGATCTGACATTTCAGTTGTTTTTCTTTGTCTTGATTTGCCCTCTGGACTTTGTCTTTCAGGCTCCTGCTATGCACTAACATACAATACAAATATTGATGAAGATAATACTGTTGCCCTACTACCAAATGGTAACAGCACTCATTTTTTTTTCTAATTATAAAAGAAATGTATACTATTTTAAAAAGTCATATCATACAGATTTATAAAGTATAAGTCCGCAGCCTGGACTTCACCCTCTTACTTCCAATCCCATTCCCCTTCCTACAAGTAAACCTTTGTTACCAGATTGGTGTTTATTCTTCCAGACGTTTTCTGTATGGTTATAAACAAACATAAAGATTTTGTTTGATTTGTTTTAGCATAAATTGCGTCATACTACATTGCTTTGCAAGTTGATTTTTCTGAGCTATTTATCTAGACTTAAAATTTTCTGACTAAAAGAAAGCAAGGCAAATTGAGCAGTTGGATATCAGCGCAGTAAGTTACCTATAAGGATCTTACCTGCAGCATTGTTTGTAATAGTGGAATTAGGTATAATCTAAATGTCTATCAAAGGAGGAATAAACATGTGATGGTCTGTATGTGACTTGTTCTTTAGCATACCTTCAAGCCGTTAAAACCATTAGGTTAGAACTATATGCATTGATATGGAAAGATAAGTCCTATTTTCTAACATTTCTTATATAGGAATTATTTGATTTATAGGGAAATTAATTTTATCACTGGATAAAGACACATATGAAGAAATTGGACTTCAAGGTCATCCATCTCGGTATTCTAGCAGAAAAATCATGAAATTTGGTAAGTATTATGCATGTTCTCTCGCTTTCTAACAAGTCAGTTATCATCTTACAGTGATTTAAAGTTAAATGTTGAATTGTCTCTACTCTCTTTATTCAGCAAAAGTATGGCTTTTTCTTGAGTTTAAAATTTCTGAGAGGGGTTCAGAGAGGAAGCTGTCATATCTGTTTCTTATCAGCTATAGGTTACAACTTATAAAGCTTATAGAATCAGACATGATCTGTTAGATCTATATGTTTTGGGTAAAATTTTGGAAGACCCCAAATTAAAGTCTGTAACTTGTTCTTCATAAAGAATTTCCTTTGCTTTCTGTAAGTCTCCATGATTACTAGTTATAGAGGGAGGAAGAGCAGTGATTTAATGATTTTTCTCTCTGAAAAATCCCATGATTGAAGAAATAAGGATCAGTGACAGTTTCTGGATTGAATATCAGCAGTTAAGGCTGCCACATTCATAGGTAGATTAGTGATGACCTCTCAAGAGACTCTACTCTTAGTCTTTGGCCTAGGAAAAATATAAATTAAAAGCAGCTATAGTTATTAATTCTCAATATTAGAAATGCCCATTAAAAGGAGAGTTAGATTTGGTAAACGAAAGGTAGTATAGGAAAAGCAAAATTTCAAGAACTTTTGATTTTTTAAGTGTAGCACTTTTTTCCATGTGCAGACTGTATATATATATATGAATGAAATCTTTATCCATCTTTCCATTTTTTCAGTTATTTCCATTGATTTGATGGATTTGTCCTTTAACCTGAATTCTAAGAAGTATGAAAGAATATCTTGGTCCTTCAAAGAAAAGAAGCCATTGAAATTTGATTTTCTTTTGGCTTGGCATCATACAGGTATGAACAATAAACTATGTAAAGGTATAATGATAGTGAAATTGAACCATTCATTAAAGGGGAGTAATGGAAAATTAAATGACGATTCAGCCCTATGGTTAAAGGGTATGGTATACGTATACATGTCAACATTACTAAAGGACGCCACTTTGGCCTCTTCTGCAATTCCTGAGAGCCAGCATTAAGGATAATCTTGGCATGCAAGCCAGCAGCCTGGATCTAAATGTAGATCCAAAGATCTCTAGATGCCTTAAGTGCAGCCAAGTTTTATCTATTCCTTCTTTTCCTCCAGCTCACTTTATTACAGCCTTGGCTATAATGTTTTAAAAAAACACCATGTATAGCCATATACAAACTGCTTACTCATTATAGCAGGATAATAACTCAGATAAACCATTAAATGTCAGGTTAAATTTGTTGTAACATTTCATTGATTATAGTACTAAATTTCATTCAAAGTTGGATGCTCACCAAATGCGTTAATCTGCTTACAATTGTAGTGTCCCTTGCTCATTTCTCATTTTAGAAGTGTATCTTTAGCCCATCAAAAGATGATGATGAATCAAATCATGAAGAATTATAAAATTTCAGTACTCTCCTTTTAAGATGGGGAAGCACATAAGTCCTTTTTGGACATATGGCCATCTGTCTCCTCCTTGTGGGAAGTTTTTTCCTTTCATAAAAAAGTCACTTTGTGTCCCAGATTGTTTCCACAAGTCCTAAATCTGTAACACTGGCTTCTCTGCCTCTACTGGTGGTAGAGATAAAAGGGCAGAGACACATTTCAGTGTTTGGTCTTCTCATTCTGTGTCTTGAAAGACTAGCATCTCATGAAATCTTCCATGAATACGATCCATGCATTAGAAACTATTCTGGATAGCTTCTGTTCCAAAGACTCTAAATTATTTGAAGGACTCATGAAGAATTGTGAAAGGTTTGAGAACTTACCCCACTTGTAAGCTAATAAGTTAGCCTGCTGCAGCTTTTTAGATACTGGTAGATGACAAGAGATTCCTCATCAGAGAAAAAGTGCTTTATTCTTCACAGCAATAACAGTAGCCAGAGTATCAGTATTTTCTTGCATTAGTTTCCCATACTCCATATCTCACAGGGTGATACAAAGAGGACCAGATGACAAGTGCTCACACAGTGGGTTGCATTAGAGTGGAAGAACCCAGAGCTTAAGGAACCCAAATCTTTTATAATGGGCAGTAAGCCTCTCTGAACTTTGCCCTGGGGAGAAGAAGAAATGTAATTTTTATTAAACTGGACAGCAAATGAGCCTACCTTTTGCTCCAGAGAGGCCACTATTTCTCTCTTCCAAGGCTGTTAGCTATGCACACCTCCTTTGAAAGATAAGCTTATACGCATCACTGGATTTCCAAAGGCAAGCTTGAATGAAATAACCATCATTCAGTTCCTCTTGTGTTTCCTTTAGAGAGATTGCAGAAATATGCTCCTTCCTCCTAGAGTCCACAGATTTTATTCATACACAAGGAATGCTTTCGGTTTTACTTAATACATTGAAATTTTCTTATTAAAGCAAGTAATGACACTAGAATAGGTTGGATCTAAAACAGTTAGGCTTTTCCAGGAAAAATGTGAAAGAAAATAAATGTTTATAGAATTTTGTTACAGGGAACTGAAAGCAACTTAAATTGATTTTAATTTGAAAACAGCTTTGCACAATTCCTCCCATTTCCATTTTACTTAATCCTAGCTGCTTTCCATAACTCAACTGGGAGTAGCATAGTTTCAGGTATTTTTTTGAACTTGTTTGCAATATTTAAATGACCTGTGGTGCATTTCAAGGTTCAGAAGAATCAACGATGATGTCATACTTTTCCAATTACCAAATTCAGGAGCGTCAGTCAAAAATAGCACTGAGCACACTGTCATATTTGCCGTGTCCAGTGCTCCAGAGTGGTGAACTCCGGGGGATGCCTGAGGTGGCTTGCAGCGCTCAGGAACTCTTTGATTGGCTTGGAGCTGTCTACAGTAACATTGAATTGTGCGTATCTCAACTCACTGGGATTTTTTGTGGGTCTGCTTTCTCTCTCTTTTTTTTTTTTTTTTTTAATTTGGGTTGCTACACAGAAAGCAATTATGGGGCAGATATAAATGTTTTTTTTTTCTTGACAGAAATAATGAGCCCAATAATTTCATATCAACTTATTGCTGTCCTCAGCCAAGTACAGTGGTGGCAAAAGCTTATTTGTGTACAATCACTGGTTTCATACTCCCAGAGAAGATATGTCTCTTATTGGAACAGCTGTGGTGAGAACTCTTTTTGTCTTTTATGCCTTGCTTGTCTGTACAGCGGGGATGTTTCAGTGACAGGACTAGTGTCCTAAATTGCAGGGTCCCTTCCCACACATTTCTCTTTTTTGGACTTAAAGTGTAGTAATAGTATCATCTTAAACAGCATAATTCTCTTTCCTGATAGAAAGATCCTACTGCCAAGTACTTGTCATCATGGAAAGGAGGAGGGCAGAGCTTAAAATATACTTCTTAAAAACAAACAGTTCATTTTTCTTATTCTGCTTTCCTGTCCCATTTTGGTACAGTAGAATTTATGTCACTTAAGAAAACAACAGTACCCTGTGGAACCAGTTATGGTCTGTTTTAAAAATTAGGATTTGAAAAAATACTCATTTTGGAAAAGGATGACAAAAAAGAGTTTGACCATTTCTGAATCCAGATCATATCTAAGATATATGCCAAGTATTGTATCAAGTAGATTTTTTCTTTTTTGGGAGAAATGTTTAAATCAAATATGTACATCATGTCTAATGTCGAGAAACTCAAATCATTTTCTGAAAAGACTATAAATTGAGTTAAATAATCCTACTTAGTAAGCATATCCTCTGAAACTTCAATTTAAAAATGTGTAAGATTTAAGTTAAAAGGGTGTTTCCTTTTTAAACCCTGTGTTCTTTTTCATTTATTGTCTTAGCACATTTTCATCAGTAGGAAAGTCAGATTTCTTAAAATCCAATAAATTAGTTCGATTCCTGGACCACATACACCCCCCCCCCCCAAATCCAATAAATTATTCTGCAGTGTTTCAGTTAATAGAGACTCTAAAAACATTACCGTGAATGGGAAGGAAACTATTCTTGTCTATGTTGTGGGTTTTTTGTTGTTTTTTTTTTAGTGTTAAATAATCTTTCAGAATGAGAATATCTACAACTGAAATTTATTTTGTATGTGACCTGTAGTTAACCTTTACAGAATTTACAGTATGAATTTAGAAATTTAATCCACATCTCCAGATTTTTATGAATTAAAGCTAGAATTTAAACTTTGTTAGAACATCAGAAATACAACTTATCATAGATAAATGAAAAAAGAGATGCAAACATTCCCATCCGTCCCTATGTGTTAAAACTCACCTTTCTCTTTCAGTCGCTACTTTGATGAGCCAAAATTAGCTCCTTGGGTTACCTTGTCTGTTCAAGGCTTTGCAGACAGCCCTGTTTCTTGGAGAGAAAATGAACATGGTTTTCGAAAAGGAGGAGAACACCTATACAACTTTGTGATTTTTAATAATCAGGACTATTGGCTTCAGATGGCAGTTGGGGCAAATGATGACTGTCCACCATAAAAAAAATTAAAATAATCTTTGTTTATTTTTATTCTTGTTTTCAGATTTATTAATGATAAAAAAGGCTGTATAGCACTTAGGCTTGTAGCATGATCATTTCTTACATCAGCATCAGCTAGCAGTCTGCTCTAAATGTAGGGCCTATTTTAGTGACTGCAGCTGGGCCTGTCTTCCAGTGAATAATAGCTCGTAGTTGCTTTTTGTCTGTCTTTGTAAACACAGGGTTGTGGGTTACTGTGGGTAGACTGGCCTGGATGGCAGAGCACAAGGTGTTATTGAACCAAAGGGTAAGATGTGTATTGTTACAAAATCCTTATATTGTACCAGGCTCTGTTTTGGTTGCATTTTTTTTTTTAATTCATTTAACTCATTTAATTTTCCCACCAGCCCTATGAGGAAACTGAGGCACAGAGTGGCTATAGGCTAGCAAAGGTCCCATTGCTTGTGAATCTGAGACTTAATTTCAGGCCAGCTGGCTTTCTAAGTGTCTGTAACCATTCCACTGCCTCTGGATACTATAAATTGTAAAAAAAAAAAAAAAAAGAAATGGAAAGATTTTATTTCCATCTGTATGGTTGATTAGATATAAAGACAAGCTGAAAGCAACCAAAAGTTCTGGAATACATACCAAGAACCATTTTTCAAATGTATCAATGAATTGCAAAATAAGAATTTTCAGGGGCAAAAGAATAAAATGGAAGTGGAAGCCCAGTGAAGTAATTAGGGCACAGATGCCGTTTCTCAGCCTTAGGACGCTTGCCAAATGTCAAATTGAACTTTGCTTTTACAGCCTAGGGCGAGGAGTGGTAGAACAGCAGACAAAACTTGCCCAAGGTAGGCAGGCTAATAGGAAACCTCAAATTGGGATTCTGAAAGAATAGATTTATTTAATTTAAGGGTGAACTATGGAAATGAAGTTTAAGTGAAACCAGGTTTTTAGTGCCTTCTGCCAGGTGCCTGGCAGAAGCAAAACATTCTATTTAAAGGACTTGTAGTTTCAAGGAATGTAAGTTTACAATAAAAAATCACAAACACATATAATAGGCACCACAAGCAAAAGCCAGCAGAAACAGTGGACAGAAGAAGTAGGCCTCCAAAGACTCAAGAATTACAAAACACAATGTAAAATAAGTGTTATATTACAGAATTTAAAAAGGATTTTAAAAGTAATATAAACGTGATCAAGAAGGAAAAAAAATGATCTAGAAGACCAGAAGAAACCCTCAGTAGAAATCTAGGCATGAAATATCGTAATTGAAGTTAAAAGTTCAGTGGATTGGTTTAACATCAGATTAGACACTGAAAAGAGAATTTGTAATAAATGTGAAGACATGAAGATGTTTTCATATGTACAAAAGCTGAAAGACTTTATTGCAGCATGCCTGCCCAATGAGAAAAGTTAAAAGCATTCCTTCAGGCAAAAGAAAGATGATACCAGAAAGAAATTTGGGAAAAGGAAAAAAGCACTGGAAATAGTAACAATATGGTAAGTATATAAGAGTTGTTATTATTTAAACCTCTTTGAAAGAATTGTTTAAACAAAATAGTAAAATGGTGTGGGAAATGACATAAAGGTAAAACAGATAACAATAGTAGCATATAGACTTGGAGGGGAGAAATTAAAGTCTACTTCTGTGAAATTTTTATGCTGTAGATGAAGAGATATAATTGATACTGTATCACTTGAAGATAGACTGTGGTAAGCTGAAGATGTATACTATAAACCTTAAGGCAACCACTAAAATAATCCATCAAGTTGTAGCTAATAAGCTAACAAAGGCGATAAAATGGATTCATTAAAAAATACTTGATTTATCCAAAAGAAGGCAAAAAAAAGAGAGAGAGAGAGAGATAAAAGGGAACCAAGAATAAATGGGATGACTAGAAAACAAATAGAATGATGATAGACTCAAGCTAACCATATCAATTATCACATTAAATGTGAATGTTGTAAGCTCCCAAATTTCAAAGGCAGAGATTGTTAGACTAGGTAAGATAAGACAAGTATATTCTGCCTTCAAGTAAGTTACTTTAAAGAGGTTAAAAATGAAAGGATTCTGGTCTGTTGCCAGAATGCAATATACCAGAAATGGAATGGCTTTTAAAAGGGGAATTTATTAAGTTGCAAGTTTATAGTTCTAAGACTGTGAAAATGTCCAAACTAAAGCAACAATAAGAGATTGCTTTCACTCAAGAAAGGCTGATACGATACAGAATGAATCTGTCACCTGGGGAGGCACATGGTGACATCTGCTAGCTTTCTCTCCTCAATTCATAAGGCTTCCCTGGGGGAATTTTCCTTCTACATCTCTAAAGATCTCTGGCTGTGTGGGCTCTGTCAGCACTAAAACTTTCCAAAATGGTTCTCTCTTAATGGGCTCCAGTAAGCAACCCTACCTTTAATGGGTGTAGGTATAGTTCCATGCAAACCACCTAAGCAACAGTTACCACCCACAATTTGGTGGGTCACCCAGCAGTATTGAATGAGGATCAAAGAGCATGATTTTTCTGGGGTACACAACAGTTTGAAACCAGCACACATTCTAACTCTAGTCGAAAGAAAGCTGGAGCAGCTGTGTTAATATCAAAGATTTTGGAGCAAAGTATAACTTAGGCAATACACAAGGTCACTCCATAATATTAAAGTGGTTAATTTATGAAGAAGACATAATGATCCTGAATAGCAGTGCTTCAAAAATGCACAAAGCAAAACTAATAGAACTGCAAGGAGAAATAGACAAATTCACAATGATAATCAGGTATTTTAATGCCCTTCAATAATTGATAAGTAGGCAGGAAATCAGCAAGGATATAAGGGTTGAACAGCATGATCAACCAACTTAACCTGATTAATACGTATAGAACATTGCATCCTAAAACAACAGAATATATATATTTTCTTCAAGTACACATAGGCCACATTATTAGCCATAAAACAAGACTCAAATTCAAAAGTATTCCTCATTCCAAGTATGTTCTCTGACCAAAATGAAATTAAATTAGAAATCAGTGACAGTGACTTTTATTTAGTTTTCCAAGATAATATTAAGTAATAATCAGACCACCCATCCGTTTTCAGGCCACTCCTTCCCCTAACCTCCAAAAGTCCAAATATTTTGAGACCTTTGAAGACAAAGAGACAGCGCTGCTAGGCCAAGGTAAACTTTCTTGGTCTGGATTCAGTAAATGCACCAAAAAGGCAAGGCACCTGGTCATTTTTAATAATATTCCTTGGACAGAAATGACAGACAGTGTTAGTATCTACTTAAAACTTTCTTTTTTTAAACATTAAAAAGTAGGGTGGAGAAAGACATGTCATTAAAATTTGCAGAACATTAACTGTTGGTGTTTCCTTGTTAAAACAAGTACACATGATCTCTTGGGGTAGCTGGTCAGTGCTGCAGTACCACTCTTTGTGAACAACGCTGACAGCTCATCCATCCCAGTTCCTTATGGAAAATGTCCAGAAAGCCCCTCAGTCTGAGAATCAGATTAGCCGGGGTCTTTTGAAATACTTTATAGTATCCATTTTCTCCTGAAAAATACAGAACATTCTAGATTCCTTTGTGATATATATATATATAATATATATATATAAAGTTTTTTATTGTATAGTATAACATATATAGAATGCAAAGAAATAAAAAAGCAAGTTTTCAAAGCACATTTCAGCAAGTAGTTACAGGACAGATCCCAGAGTTTGTCATAGGCTACTATATGATCCTCTCTGATTTTTCCTTTAGCTGCTCCAGAATATAGGATGCTAGAAGGCTTAAATATTTTTTATCATCATAATCCATTTTTTCCTTTTTTCGTGTGTGTGAAAAATAACATATATGCAAAAAAAAAGCTATAAATTTCAAAGCGCAGCACTACGATTAGTTGTAGAACATACTTAAGAGTTTGACGTGGGTTACATGTCATAATTTTAGGTTTTTACTTCAAGCTGCTCAAAAATACTGGAGACTAAAAGATACCACTTTAATGGTCAGTGTTCTTATTCATTTGTTAAATCCTATCTTCAGTGTATAACTCCACCATCACCTTTGATCTTTCCATCCCTCTTTTTATGGATGTTTGGGCTATAGCCAGTCTAAATTTTTCATATTGGAAGGATCTGTCACTAATACGGGGTAGGGAGATGGAACTCCCTCTGGAGAGGCTGGGCCCTCTAGGTTTCAGGACTTATCTGGACCAGAGACCCATCTGGAGGTAGGTTTCTGGAAAGTTACTCTAGTGCATGGAACCCTTGTGGAATCTTATGTGATGTATTTTTTTAGAAATCCTTTTTCTAACACCTTCCAGACTACTAAAGATTAGACTTTTAAGGAAAGAAAGAAGCAAGCAACTAATTTAAAGCATACAAAATCAGCTTGATTGCATTCCCTTCCCCAATTGGTCCATGTCTTTTGGCAGTAGGTATCTAGCTTTGAGGCAGTGACCAGCAGGGTCATAGCGTTCCAGTTAAGGAGATGGGAATGTGTTGGGTGGGGGGCATGATGTAGTCAGTCTGGGTATCTTCTATGAACTAATTTTGCTCTGAGAACAGTTGCCAAATAAATTCTTTATATAAATCAATGCTCTAAATCAAGGAAATGAACTAGGAATATTGGTCTTATGGTATTGTTCAATTCATGTCATTTCCCTACTTTAAAACCTTTAATAAATGTGTTTGATAAATGAAAAAAAAAATCAGTGACAGAAAGATTCTTGAAAATCTCCCAAATATTTGGCAACTAAATTACACACATCTGAATAATCCAAGGGTTAACAAAATAATCAAAAGAGAAATTTGAAAGGAATTAGAAAATAAATATTGTTGTTCAGCACATTAGCCATTAGAGAAACACAAATTAAAACCACAAAGAGATACAACTACACACTTTTCAGAACAGCTAAAAGAAAAATTAGTGATAACACCAAATTCTGGTAAAGCTGTGTAACATTGGATCTTTCATAAATTGTTGAGAATGTAAAACGTTAATGGACACTCTAAGAAAATAGTTTAGCTTTTTTAAAATTACAGTAAACATGAAATAATACAAACTCAGTAATTTCACTCTTGAGCACATATCCCAGAGAAATGAATTTATATTATCACAAAAACCTGTACACAAATGTTCATAGCAGTTGTTATTTGTAATAGAAAAAAACTGGAAATTACCCAAGTGCCCTTCAACAGATAAATGGTTAAACCAATTGTGGTACATCCATACCATGTAATACTACTCAGCAATGAAAAGGATTAAGTTATAGATAATGCACAATAACTTGGATGAGTCACAAAGGAATTATGCTGAGCAAAGAAAGCCAATCTAAAAGGTTATATATTTATGATTCCATTTATTTAAGAATCTTGAAGTGGCAAAATTATGGAAATGGAAAACGTTATTTGCTGGGAGCTAGAGATTGGGGTAGGGGATGGAGAGGTGTGTATAGTTGTAGAAGAGCAGCATGAAGGTCTCTAGTGATGGAATATTCTGTACCTTGACTGTAGTGGTATGTAAATGAACTTCTAGATGATTAAATCACCTGGAACTAAATACAAGCACACACACACACACACACACACACACACACAAACACAAGTACAAATAAAACCGGAAATCTTTATAAGAATTGAGCTGGTGTTGATATTTTAGTATATGTAAGGTGTTACCATGGGGGAAATCAGGGTGAAGAATACCAGAAAACTCTCCGTTCTCTTTTTGCAACTTCTAGTGAGTTTGCAATTATTCCAAAATAAAAATAAGGCAAAAACAACTAAAGTTAATATATATTTTTAGAAATATACGTAGATAAGATAAAACTGTGCAAAAAGGAAACAAGGGAAAGATAATCATGAATTTGGGGGAGAACCACATAGGTAGTTGAAAAGGATTGTCATGATTTGAACTTTTTGTTGAATAGGTGATTCCTAGGGGGTTATTACACTACTCAAATCAAGGCCATACATGGGACCAAGATGGAAAGTGTGGCGTAATCAATGATGTTTATTCCATGTCTGTGCATCTGAGACTGGGAGGAAAGTTTATAGGAGATGTAAAGGAGAGGAGGTTGATGTTATTGATAAACCAGAATTAATCATGGATTTCCGGAAGGCAGGAAGCAAGTGGGAGCATTTTGAACAGCAAAACAGGCAGCAGTTACAGCCCAGACTGTGCTAGAGGAAGGCAACAGCAAGGACTCGCTTTTTACACCATAACTGGGCTGTGGCCAAGGTGCTGACCCTGGTGTGGATGGGTAGAAATAACTGGGTTGTCATGACAGGTCCCAGTGTTGGTTTCTGTTGCGGCCTATATGGATATGCATCTACTGAGAAAGGAGGTGGGTAGCATCTTGGGTGGCTGTGGGTGATGGGGGTACATGACGGGGGTGGGGAGGAGAGTGAAGGAGAAGGGTGAGCGAAATTGCAATGAGCTCCCTAAAACCTGGCTGCCCCTCCAAGTCTCTGGTACTCTCCCCTCCCTGCCAATAATAGCTATGATCCCACTGGACCTGGAGTGTCCTTACTTAATGATTCTGACGGAGAAATATTTTGCATTTTCGTCTTTTTTATTTTTCCACATGGGCAGGGATTGGGAATTGAGCATTCTTATTTTTGTTTGTATACATTTGTTTAACATCAGAGTACCAGCCTGGTTATCTTTCTTTACATAGCCATCTCTGGTAATTGCATTCATTGATAACATTGGCAGTATCTCTTCAGATGCATCTGCTACCTCCCCCTCTCCACTAGCTTTTTACTGTCCCACTCAACCACAACCATCTCTTATAACAATATAACAAATCACGTTTGTTATTATATTATTAGGAGACTTTAATTTTTACAACAGCTTTAGATTTACAGAAAAAAAATTAAGCAGTTAATAGAGTTCTCATATATTCCCCACAGAGACCCCCCCCTCTCCCCATTGATGGCATGTTACCTTAGTCTGGTATATTTGTTATAATCAGTGAATGAATATTGATATCTTATTGTTAACTGAAGTCCATAGTTTATTCGGATTTCCTTAGTTTTCCCCTAATTTCCTTCTTCTGTTCCAGCACCCCATCTAAGATATCACATGACATTTAGTCTCACATTTCCTGAGGCTCCTCTTGGCTGGGGCAGTTCCTCAAACTATTTTGTTTTCGATGACCTTGACAGTTCTGATGAGTATTGATGAGGCATATTGTATGCCCTTCTATTGGGATTTTCCTCCTGATTTTCTCATGATTAACGAGTTATGGATTATGGGGAGGAAGACTACAGAAGTGAAGTGTCATTCTCGTCACACAACCATCAACATGACTTATCACTGCTGATGTTAATCATGACCATCTGGCTGAAGCAGTGTTTATCAGGTTTCTCCGCTGTAAAACTACTCTCTGCCCCTCGCCCCCATCCATACTATACTCGTTGGAAAGAAGTCACTATGTGCAGGCCACACTTAAAGAGAGGGGGTGGGTAATGTTCCGCCTCCTTTAAGGTGGAGACTCCACATCATTTATTTGGAATGCTTCTGCATGGAAGATTTGTCTCTTCTCCCTCATTATTAATTTATTCAATCATTTACTTATATCAGTTTGGACTTATGGATATGTATTTTATACCTTATTTTTGTTGCTCAAATTGTTCCAGCTTTGCCCATTGGGAACTCTTTCAGTTGACTTCTGTGCCATTGACATACCCCCAACCTTGTGTGTGTGTTGGAGTATTTTCTTACTTTCTGGCACTACAAGATGCCCCATGCCCATCTTGTATATTTCCTTCCCCAGTCCTAGAATCAACCATTTCCCTGGATGATCCCTGGTTCCTCTTATTGGAGAATGGCATCAGAAACCAAGATCTGGATGTGCTTATTACGACTGAGGTCTGCCAAGTGTCTGTTTTGAGATATACCTCACACACCATACACTTCATCCTGCCAAGTGTTTTTGGTTTTTTTCAACTTTTTTTTGTTCTGTAGCATAACATATATACAAAGAAAAGAAATAAAAAAGCAATAGTTTCAAAGCACTCTTTAACAAGTGGTTACAGGAGAGATCCAGAGTTTGGCATGGGCTATCATACAATCCTCTCCTATTTTTCCTTCTAGCTGCTCCAGAATATAGGAGGATAGAGGGCTTAAATACTGTTTTATCATTACAGCCGACTTTATTTCCCTTCTTGTTTTTGTGAACAATAAAATATATACAAAAAAGCTATAAATTTCCAAGCACAGCACCACAATTAGTTGTAGAACGTATTTCAGACTTTGACATGGGTTTCACAATTTTAGGTTTTTACTTCTAGATGCCCTAAAATACTGGGGACTAAAAGATTTAATGATTCAGCATTCATATTCCTTTGTTAAATCCTTTCTTCTCTGTATACCTCAAGCATCACCTTTGATCTTTCCATCCTTCTCCTTAGGGGTGTTTGGGCTATGGCAATTCTAAATTTTTCATATTGGGATGGTCTGTCACTAATATGGCATAGGGAGATGGAGCTATCTGTTGTTCTGGAGACACTGGGCTAGGTTTCAGGACTTATCTGGACAAGGGACAATTTGGAGGTTGTAGGATCCTGGAAAGTTAGTTCAGTACATGCAGCCCTTGTGAAATCTTATATATTGTCCTAGGTGTTCTTTAGGATTGGCTGGAATGGTCCTGGTTGGGGGTTGGCAGGTTATGATAGGTAGCAAGGTCTAACTGAAGCTTGGGTAGGAGCAACCTCCAGAGTAGCTTCTCTACTCTATTTGAACTCTCTCTGCCATTGATACTTTGTTACACTTCTTCCCCCCCCCCCCCCCCCCCCCCCCCCGTTTTGGTCAGGATGGAATTGTTGATCCAATGATACCAGATCTGGATTCATCCCTGAAAGTCATCTCCCACTTTGCCAGGGAGACTTTTACCCCTGGATGTCTTGTCCCATGTAGTGGGGAGGGCAATGATTTCACTTGCAGAGTTGGGCTTAGAGAGACTGAGGCCACATCTGAGGCACAACAGAGGTCCTCCAGAAGTAATTTTTAGGCATACTTATAGGTAGTCTAAGCTTTGCTACCTACATAAGCCTCACAAGAGCAAGCCTCATGACTGAGGGCATGGCCCATTGAATTGGGTATCCCTAAAGTTTGACACAGTATCAGGATATTCCCTCATGGTAAGGTTCAATAGTTCCATATTCTTTCTCCCCTCCCTCAGGGAACTTTGCCAATACTTTTTAATTATCTGCTTTAACATACTCTAGGATGTTTCCAGGCATTACAATAATCTATACAGGATTAAAGGACCTCTTTCTTATTTTGTGCTCCCTGTGTTTCAATTGTTCGTATGAGCTCTACAGATAGGTTGAATTAGATTATGCACCACAGAAAACTTCAGTTCCAGATCAAATAAACCTTTCTTCCATGGGTCTCAAAGAGTATGTGTTGTTCTAAAATATAGACACTGTCTTCCTTACCCCTATGTTCTGAATTATTTTAACCCCAACCTGTTCGGTTTCATTCATATCTCTAAATATCAGGTTCTATATATAAAACAGCCTCTCAAAACACAGAAATAATAATCACCACTCTGGATTTAATGTGTCTGTTCTAAAAGTTTACAATCTAGGCCCCTGTTTTCTTATAAGCATTTTAAAGGTGACCATACAATTGTTGTCCTATTTTTCTGGCTTATTTTGTCTTACCAAATGTCCCATATGTTCATTCACATCATTGCATGCCTCATGACTTTATTCCTTTTTGTGGCAGCACAACCTTTGTTCATAAGTACACACCATCGTTCGCCAATCCACTTCTCCACCAGTGCATCCTTCAGCCATCTGCATTCATCAGTCATCATGTAGATGGCCCAAAGTCCACAGTCCATCAACGTTCTCAATTTTAGATAGTTTCATTGTTGCCAAGAGAAAGAAAACAAATAAACACACCCTCACCAAATAGGAAATCTAGACCTCCTCTTAACTATTGTTCCTCCCCCCATTATTTACCTCTGCTGTTGCTGTGGTAGTGCTAATGGTTCCTTTTGAACATAGCTCATAGCATGCAATAGCAGTTTTCCCCTTTTACCCTGGACTTAAACACTCTTTGTACAAGAATCATGTCTTTGAAGTAGTTCTTGTGAGAACTAATTCATATTTCTAGTGTTAATCAGTGGGACATGTAGGTCTATACAACCCTTTTCAATCTTGTTCATCTTCAATATGGTAATGTTACTTACATAGCCACTAGAGAACCACCTTCACTCCTCTCTATTCCCTTACATTGGAGTTCAACCTCATTAGCTAACAGTTCACCCATCTCTAGCTTCTATGTATCTCTAAGTCCCCTGTATTCTGTATTATAAGTCTCTAATTATACCTTTATGCTGATCATGAAAGTGGAATCATACAGTATACATCCTTTTGTGTCTGGCTAATTTTGCTCAGCATTATGTCCTAATGGCTCATCCATCTTGTCATGTGCTTCAAGATATCATTTTGTCATACTGCTGCATAATATTCCATCGTATGTATATACCACATTTTTTTGATCTGCTTGTCTGTTGATGGGCATTTGGTTTGTTTCCATCATTTCGTGATTGTGAATAATGTTGCTATGAACATTGGTGTGCAAATGTCTGTTTCTGTCATTGCTTTCAGCTCATCTGGGTATATACCAAGTAGTATCACTGCTGGATCATAAGGCAACTTGATATTTAGGTTCCTAAGGAGCCACCAAACAGTCTTCCATAGTGGCTGCACCATTATACATTCCCACCAGCAGCGCATAAATGTCCCAGTTTCTCCACATCCTCTCCAACATTTATAGTTTCCTGTTTGTTTAATAGCAGCCATTCTTATAGGTGTGAGGTGGTATCTCATTGTAGTCTTGATCTGCATTTCCCTTCTAACCACTGAAAATGAGCATCTCTTCATGTGCTTTTGAGCCATCTGTATTTGATCTTCAGAAAAATGCCTATTCATATCTTTAGTCCATTTTATAATTGGATTGGTTGTTCTTTTGTTCTTGAGTTGCATGATTTCTTTGTATGTATAGGAAATCAAACCTTAGTCCGATATGTGATTTCCAAGTGTTTTCTCCCATTGAGTTGGTTGCCTCTTCACCTTTTTGACAAAGTCTTTTGAGGTGCAGAAGCATTTGATTTTGAGAAGTTCCCATTTATCTATTTTTTCTTTTGTTGCTTGTGCTTTGGGTGTAAAGTTTAAGAGGCTACCTAACTAGGTCTTAATGAAGTTTCCCTACAATTTCTTCTAGAAGCTTTATGGTGCTATTTCTTTTATTTAGGTGTTTGATCCACTTTGAGTTAATTTTTGTGTAGGGTGTAAGATAGGGAACCTCTTTCATTCTCTTGGCTATTGATATCCAGTTCTTTCATGCCCAGTTATTGAAAAGAATATTTTGTCCCAGTTCGGAGGATTTGGGGGCCTTGTCAAAAATCAGTTAGCCATACATTTGGTGGTCTGTTGCTCTCAATTCGATTGAGACTTTGTGCCAGTACCATGCTGTTTTGACCACTGTGGCTTTATAATAGGTTTTAAAGTCAGGGAGTGTTAATCCTCCCACTTCGTTCTTCTTTTCAGGATGCTTTAGCTCTTCCCTTCCAGATGAATTAGCTTTTCCAAATTGTCAAAGTGGGTTGTTGGAATTTTCATTGGTACTGTGTTGAATCCTGTAGATCAATTTGGGCAGAATTGACGCCAATTCTATTATCTTAATTATATTTAGCCTTCCTATCCATGAGCATGTAATGTCTTTCTACCTATTTAGATCTCCTTTGATTTCTTTTAGCAATGTTATGTAGTTTTCTGTGTGTAAGC
Organism: Tamandua tetradactyla; assembly: GCF_023851605.1. Classification (NCBI taxonomy): domain Eukaryota; kingdom Metazoa; phylum Chordata; class Mammalia; order Pilosa; family Myrmecophagidae; genus Tamandua; species Tamandua tetradactyla. Next base: position 7,311,185 of record NC_135351.1, on the reverse strand, counting down.
CCTTTACATCCCTAGCTGAGTTCGTTCCTAAATATTTGATTCTTTTAGTAGCTATTTTGAATGGATTTTTTTCCTTAACTGAGTCCTTAGTGAGAGCATTGCTTGTGTATAGAAATGTTACTGATTTTTGCAAGTTAATTTTATATCCTGCCAACTTGCTGAATTTGTTTGTTAGCTCAAGTAACTTTGCTGTAGATTTCTCAGGATCTTCCAAGTATAGTATCATATCATCTGCAAATAATGATAGTTTTACTTCTTCCTTTCCAATTTGGATGCTTTTTATTTCTTCTCCTGCCTGATTGCTCTAGCTAGAACTTCTAGCGCAATGTTGAATAATAGTGGTGACATTCGGGCATCCTTGTCTTGTACCTGATCATAGAGGGAAAACTTTCAGTCCCTCAATTGAGTATCAGGCTGGCTATCAGTTTTTCATATATTCCTCTTATCCTATTGAAGTAGTTACCTTTGATTCCTATCTTTTGGAGTATTTTTATCAGAAAAGGATGCTGAATTTTGTCGAACACTTTTTCAGCATCAATTGAGATGATCACATGATTTTTCCCTTTTGATTTGTTAAAGTGCTGTATTACATTAATTGATTTTCTTGTGTTGAACCATCCATGGATTCCTAGTGTAAACCCCACTTGGTCATGGAGTATATTCTTTTAATGTACTGTTGGATTTTATTTGCTAATATTTTGTTGAGAATTTTCGCATCTATTTTCATTAGGGAGATTGCCGTGGTTTTCCTTTCTTATAGCATCTTTGCCTGGTTTTGTTATTAAAATGATATTAACTTCAGAAAATGAGTTAGGTAGTGTTCCATTTTCCTAAGTTTTTTTAAAAAATTTGAGTGGGATTGATTTTAGTTCTTTTTGGAATGTTTGATAGAATTTCCCTGTGATGCCATCTGGCCCTGGGCTTTTCTTTATAGGAAGATTTTTGATGACTGATTGAATCTCTTTACTTGTGATTGGCTTGTTGAGATCTTCTATTTTTTTCCTGAGTCAGTGTAGCTTGTTTGTGTGTCTCCAGGAATTTGTACATTTCATCTAAGTTGTCTAGTTCATTGGCGTATAGTTGTTCATAGTATCTTCTTATGATTTCTTTTATTTCTTCAGGGTCTGTGGTAATGTACCCCTTCTCATTTCTAATTTTGTTTATTTACATCCTCTCTCTTTTTTTCTTGCTGGTGGCCCATTTTAATGATTTTCTCAAAGAACCAACTTTTGGTTTTATTGATTCTTTCTATTGTTCTTTTGTTATCCCATTCATTTATCTCTGCTTTATTCTTTGTTATTTCTCTTCTCCTATCGGCTTTGGGGTTAGTTTGCTGTTCTTTCTCATGTTACTTCAGGTGTGCTGTTAGGTCCTCAATTTTTCTTTCTTGTTTTTTAATATAGGTATTTAGGGCAATAAATTTCCCTCTCAGCACAGCCTTTGCCACATCCCATAAGTTCTGATAAGTTGTATTCTCATTTTCTTTTATCTCCAGATAGCTACTGATTTCTCTAGCAATTTCTTCTTTGATCCACTGGTTGTTAAAAAGTGTGTTATTTAATCTCCATATATTTGTGAATGTTCTTGTTCTTTGGTGGTTATTGAGATACAGCTTCATTCCATTGTGATCAGAGAAAGTTCTTTGAATAATTTCAATGCTTTTAAATTTATAAAGACCTGTTTGTGCCCCAGCATATGACCTATCCTGACGAATATTCCATGAGCACTGGAGAAGAATGTATAGCCTTGTGCTTTGGGGTGCCATCATCTATATATGTCTGTTAGGTATAATTCATTTATCAAGTTATTTAACTTCTCTATTTCCTTGTTGATCTTCTGTATGGTTTTTCTCTCTGTAGAGGAGAAAGATGTATTGAAGTCTCCTACTATTATTGCTGAAACATTTATCGCTCCCTTCAGTTTTGCCAATGTCTGTCTCATGTACTTTGGAGCTCCTTGATTGGAAGCATAAACATTTATGATTATTATATCTTCTTCATTAATTGACCCTTTAATTAGTATATAGTGTCCTTCTTTGTCTCTTATGATGTCTTTACATTTAAAGTCTATTTTGCCTGATATTAGTTTAGCTACTCCTGCTTTCTTGTGGTTACAACTTGTATTAGTTAGGGTTCTCTAGAGAAACAGAGTCAACAGAGAACACTTGCAAATATAAAATTTATGAAAGTGTCTCACGTGACCATCGAAATGCAGAGCCCAAAATCACAGGGCAGGCTGTAAAGCCGATGATTCCGATGGAGGGTCTGGACAAGCTCCACAGGAGAGGCTCGCCTGCCAAAGCAGAAAGAGAGCCTGTCTCTTCTGAATCCTCCTTAAAAGTCTTCCAGTGATTAGATTGAGCATCACTCATTGCAGAAACACTCCCCTTGGCTGATTACAAATGGAATCAGCCGTGGATGCAGCTGATGTGATCATGATTTAATTCTATGAAATGTCCTCCTCATTGCAACAGACAGGCCAGCACTTGCCCAACCAGGCAAACAGGTACCACCACTTGGCCAAGATGACACATGAACCTGAGCATGACACAACTTGTGTGGAAAATCTTTTTCCATCCTTTCATTTTCAATCTATTTGTAACCTTGTGTCTAAGATGAGTCTCTTGTAAGCAGCATATAGCTGGATTATGTTTCTTAATCCATTCTGCCAATCTGTATCTTTTAATTGGTAAATTTAGTCCATTAACATTCAAAGTTATTACTGGAAAAGCATTTCTTGATTCCACCATCTTATCTTTTTAATTTTATATTTCATATCTATATATTGTTTTCCCTCTTTCTCTTTGTATTCTTTAAATTACCCTTAGTGACACTCTTCAATTCTGTGCCTTCCTCCAGACCTCCCTCTCCTGTCTTTTTTTTTTTTTGTTTTCAGCCAGCAGAATTCCTTTTAGTATTTCTTGTAGGGCCGTTCTCTTACTGACAGATTCTTTCAGGACTTCTTTGTCTGTAAGAACTTTAATCTCTCCCTCAATTTTGAAGAAGAATTTGGCTGGGTACAGAATTCTTGGCTGGAAGTCTTTCTTTTTCAGGATCTTGAATATGTCATACCACTGCCTTATCACCTCCAGAGTTCTAGTTAAGTAGTCTGAACTCATTCTTACTTGGTTTCCCTTATATGTAGTAGATTGTTTTTCTCTTGCTGCTTTCAGAATTTTCTGCTTCTCTTCAACATTTGACAGACTGATTAATGTGTGCCTTGGGGAAGACCTATTTGGATTTATTTTGTTTGGAGTTCATTGGGCTTCTTTGACTTGCATATATATGTCCTTTATGAGGGTTGGGACGTTTTCCCCTGTTATACCCTCAGCTACTCCTCCTAGCCCTTTACTCCTCTCTTCCCCTTCTGGAATACCAGTGATTCTTACATTTGTGCGCTTTGTTTTGTCTATCATTTCCCTGAGTTCCCATTCAGTTTTTTCCATCTTTTTTGCCCTTTGCTGTTTTGAGTCTTCGAAGTAAATTATCCTGTCTTCTATATCACTTATTCTTTTTTCTGTCTCTTCAAATCTGGTGTTATGTGCCTCTAGTATGTTTTTTATTTGGTCAACAGAGTCTTTAATCTCTGTGATATCCACCATTGTTCTATTTATTCTTCCAAATTCCTCTTTATGCTCTTCTACTATCTTTTTTATCTCCTTTATGTCATTTGCTATCCCACTTCTTTTATTAAGTAAAGTTGTATAAACATCTTCGATTAGTTGTTCCAGCATCTGTGTCTCCTCTGGTGTTTTAATTTGGTCAGGTGTTTTAATTAGGCAGAGCTATATCTGTCTGCATTGTGATATGCTTAGTGATCTTCTGCTGTCTTCGTGGCATGTAAATATCTTGAGTGATTTACTTTGAGAGTTGATTTCTTTCAGTAGTCTAAGGCCTTGTATTTGTAGGATAGTTGTACAGCAGGAAGTAGGGCATGGGGTGGAGCACTCAGTGCGGTGATTTGTTTTAGGATAGGCATGGTACAGCTTGGGGATGTTAAGCTGATGCTTGTGAACATGGGCCCCCAGTGGCCATGGAGGTTGTAGCTGTGCCAGTGCAGCTCTCTGGGAGGCATAGCCTTGGTGTGCTCTGGTCTAAGAAATGGGGCCCTTTATGCACATGTGTGAAGCTCTGGCAGCAGTTCAGCATTATGCCTTTGTGGATTGGGGACAGATGTGACCTAGCTGTGTAGGTTGGAACTTTCTCAGAGCTGGAAAGTGTGGCTGAGGGCCGTGTACATGTGCAGTTCTAGGACTGCTATAAAGTGAGGTTTCCAGAGCTGAATGACGTGACTGGGAGCCTATGCGCATGCATGGGCCTGGGAGTGTCGTAAATGGATGTGCAGAGCTCAAGCGGGGCAGAGTGAGGCTGTGCAACACTATGTGGGGGTCAGTGGTAGCCTATGTATGGAGGTTAGTGCCTGCAGCCTTTATGTACTGGCAACAACCTGCACGGAACAGGGAGAGGGAGGTAGTCCTTGGGAGGGATGCAGGAGATGTGTGTTGGGCTGCACTTGGGGTGGGAGTGGGGGACAGGTACATGCACTGGGGGCTGGTGGGGTGGGGGCACCCAGAGTGCGGGGAATGGGAGTGAATAACGGGATTTGGGTGCTTGGGGTGTGGGGTGAGTCTCTGGTCACAGGGCTGGCTGGTGAAGGTAGTGTGCCCAAGGAATGCGGCCTGGCTTGCATCCTAGTCCCAGGCTCCCATCCATGCATTCCTGTGGTCTCCGCACCTTCACACCTCCACACTAGGCTATAGCTTTTTGCCTCTCACTTCCTTGGCTCTCACTTCCTCTACACCCAGGGCTGCCGCATGTGGTGCAGAAGGCTCTCCCAGGTCAGCCGCACTCCTGAATCATCACCTCAATCGCCTTCTCTAACTTTTCCATGGAGCAGGGCTAATCATGAGCTACCCTATTGGGCCATCTTCAAATCTCCTCTCCCTACCAAGTGTTTTTAACACACCCCATTCTTGCGCTCTTCTCCAACAAAAACTCTCCACTCCAAGCAAACTCTTCTTGTGTTTCCTCGTATACCACTTGGCTTTCCCACCTGTGTCTTCCTCTTCGCCCACCCCAGCCCCTCACTGCTTTCCCATTTGTCAGATCCCATGTGTGTTGTCATGGGCATAGTTACTCCAGCCAGAAGTAGCCTCTCTAGTCTCTGCTCTCACACACATTTGGCTTAGACATTCTATGTCTCTCTTGTCAGTCTCTCTTTGGGAGAGAATGAGGGCATGATTAGTACTCCAAATCGCTGACTCATCTGAAGTTCCTAGCATGGTGACTCAGGGATCCATGTTTTGCAACTTGACGATCTGTCACCGCCCTGGGAAGACTCTCCCAGAAAAGTTGAAAAGCTGTCCTTTCTCATCCTTTGACCTAGTATGAACACCAACCCAAGCGGGAAGCCATGGGGTGTTTTTGTTTTAATACATTTCTCTATAAGACATATGCTAATTGAGAGGAAAGTGACATAGTTAAATAAGGCTTAATTAAGGAGGTGTCAGCTGAGGCTGAAATAAGATTTATAGCCAGAAGTTGATAGTTTTTATCAAACTATCTATACCTGCCAGTTAAATATTTTCCATTTCAAATGGAATGAAATCTGGTATATATGTTACTAGGATAACAATGTTTACAAAATCCATTGGACTGTCCAACACAGTGAGCCCTACTGTGAATGGGGGACTATATTGGTACTGACATTATAAAAATGTTCCTTCATAAATTGTAGCAAATGTAACCCACTAATGCAAGATTAGCGTTAATAATCGGGTGGTATGTGACAATTCTGCATTTTATGCATAATTTTTCTGTTAACCTGTAACTCCTATAATTTAAAAAAAAGGGATTTTAAAAGGTTGAGCTGGGGGATTTATGTGAATAAGAAAATAGACTTGTAGATCTGCAAGGAACAAGTGTCAAGGGGTTTCAGGGAAAAAACCCACCAAACTACCAAGGTGGTTTTCTTAGGTTTGGAGCAGGGAAAACAGTTACACAGAAACTAATTCCCAGACCTGGTATATTAGACCAAAAACCCATGCCAAAAGCTCCCCTTTTAAGGAGTTTAGATTGTGCTCCAATACCGTCAGTGGAACTTGCCAGGACTTGGAGAGTTAAGAGGGATCATTGCTAGCACATTCTTCGGAACCTAGATGAGGGAACAAAGTTACTCCTTTGGGTACAAACTTAAATTCTTAACGAATACACCAAAATAAAAGACTTAGCAGGAAGCCAAGGGCAAACCACCGATTTCTGAGGAAATGATCGGAGGTCAAAGATGATTATTTTCACGTCTCATAATTGGAAAAATATTTGCCTTTTTCCTAACGTCCTAAGTTGGGGTTTTCCTTATCATTCTGGGGTGTTGCCCCTAAACCCACATCCCATATTTACCAGAAAGTTCCCTCATGAGTTTCTTCAGTCTGTTATGTTTCTTGAACATCTGGTTTATAAGCAATACAGTAGAGACTGTGAGGACAAAAGGAATCCCTGTCCACGACTTCTCCCTTTGAGGAAAATGTATTTAAGGGGGGAACTGCTGTCCTTACCCTGACCTCATTAGTTCTTGGCTCTTGCCATGTGGTAGTTGATTTACAGCCACAGGAGCTAGATGTGTGTGCTGGAAAGCATGGGCTCCTAGGTCTGCTGGGAACTTTCCCCTGGGGAGGAAAACCCCTGGGTAACTTCCTGCCTCTGGAGCTATGCTCCCTAACCCCATCCCCTCACCCCTGGGCCGCAGTATAGCAGCTGGGGAACGCTTGGCTCAACAGGACACCAGCTTTCTCTGGTTAGAGCTGGAGGGGAGCCGCTTTCCTCTAATGATGAATAGAAATTTTTTTTTTTCAGAAGATGTGCTTGCTACTTTATAGAAAATCATTTTTCTTACATATCACTCTGTGTTCCGTTTATGAAGTAGAAGTTAATGGGTTGCTTTTAGAGGATGATTTCCCTTATTTTAGGAAAAGGAGACTCATGAAAAAGGTGATTGGACTTGGGGTTGGACTGGATTTGTTCTTTCTGTTTTAATATCCATACAAAGGGAGGCAAAGGAAGGAGTGGTAGTAGGAGGCTGAGTGGGAAAGCTGTGGAAATCTAATGCGATCACCTGAATACCATGAGGTGGGGAACTCTTGGGTGCAAGTTGGACATGTGAATTCATCAACCAGGAGTCTGGGTTAGTGCCCTGTTAGCATCTGTGAGCTCTTTCTTTCAGAGAAAACAGGCTAAAAAGAAAAAAAAGTATATTCTTGCAGACTCTGTTTCCCTCAACTAATGAGAAAAGTTGGAGCCCATTTCTTTCATATACAAAGAGCCCACATCTGGCTCTCCTTTCAAACAATAATTGGCAGCCTCGAGGCAGCACATTCTGTAAGTCTGAGTGACTCTCTCTTGCTTTTAGACCAAGCTGCTTGCTACAGTTCTCAGGGTGAGAGACCCAGATCAGATTCAAGGAGCTTGAGAATGTAGGGCCCATCTCTTAGATCTATGAATAGCCGGGATGTAGTGTTTCTCTCAGGCCTGGCTCTCCAACAGGGCTCAACCCCTTAGTTCCTGAGGGAAAGTCATGTTCTCTTTTTTCCAAGTGGTAAACACTGCTTCCTGTTTCATTTTGAATTGATTCTAAAGTTTGAAGTATAAAATACCAGCCACTGTATTTGATTTCATAAGAATAGCTAACATGTACTGGGCACTCATGGGATGTTTAGGCACTGGGCTAAGCATTTCATATAAATTCCATCAGTTAATGTTGCACTAAAGCCCCTTGAAACAGGGTTCACTTACACGAAGCAGATAAGTTTAGAGAAATTAAGAAATCTTCCTGATTTCTTGCTAAGCAAGTGGCAATATCAGTATCAGAAATGAAGTTTGATTCCATAGTGAGAGATTTTAGAAACAGCAAGCTATGCTTACAAACATCTCTCAAAAATTTTCTTATTCATGTTTTTTAATTGAGCTAAAATTCACATAATATAATATTCACCATTTAACTAGTGTGCAATTCACTGGGGTTTAAAAGTATTTTTATAGAGGTGACATTCAAATAACATAAAATTAGCCATTTTAAAGTGAGTAAATCAGTGGAATTTAGTCCATTTGCAATGTTGTACAGCCACTACCTCTATCTAGTTCCAAAACTTTCATCATCCCAAGAGGAAACTCTGTATCCACTGAACAGTTGCTTACCATTTCCCCTTTACCCCCCACCCCTCTCAACTCCGCTGCCCCACAATCCCTAGATACCACAATTTGCCTTCTGTCTCTACAGATTTCCCTTTTCCAGATAGTTCATGTAAATGGAGCCATGCAACATGTGAATCTCTGTGTCTTGCTTATTTCACTTAGTATTTCCAAATCTCATACTTGTAGCACGTATTGGAACTACATTCCTTTTTATGGCTAAATATTCCATTATATGGATACACCTCATGTTTTGCTCATCCATTTGTTAGTTGGTTGGCATTTGGGTTGTTTCCCCTTTTTTTCTATTATGAATAATGTTTCTATGAACATTTGTGTACAAGGTTTGTGTGTTTTCATTTCTACATTGCAGTTAGCTGGGTGAAGAAAGGGACTATCCAGAAAGCCAGTGTACCCCTTGGATTTCCTATGTGTCCCACATCATAAGTGCAAATGCCTCTGCTAGGTTCACAAGGCTTTAGTGGTCTGGTTTCCACTGACCTCAGCAGCCTTTTCCGCCTCCCCTTTCATGTTATTTGCTCCAGGCAAAAGGAGCTACTTTAAGGTCCTCGAATGCTAAGCTTTCTTGCTTTGGGCCTTCATACTTGCTACCCTCCCTGATCAGAATATTTTCTGTGCTCACTCTCTCTTTCCCTGAATTCCTAGCATTGTGCACATACACACTTGCTCTGGTTAATCCTTTAGGAGTGGGCTCAGGGATCAGCCCTCTGGGAACTCTTCCTGGCACCCTCCTGTTGGGTGGGGGCCATTTCTTTTGGTGCCATACACCCTGAGCTCCCTACTAGGCTGTTTCCACACTGCATAGAAATGATTGGTTTGTAGTTTACTTAGCCTTCTTATCTCTGGAGTGCGACTTCCAGGCATTCAGGGACTACATGTTCACAGGCCAAGCCCAGCCTTTGGCAGGCACTTAGTAAATGTTTCTTAAATGAATGAGTGATCTGTACTTGAGAGGCTATGGTGGATTGAGCATGTCAAAGTCACTCAGGTGAGAACAAATTGTTAACAACCTGTAATTGGTTTAAGGGTAACCAACACTTTCAGATTTTTAACTTTCACAATGAGGAGAATCAACATTTTTATTTCTTGAGTACCATCAATAGCATAAAAAATCTTCAGATATTGAAATCAGATCTCAAAAACAAAACAACAGAAGGATATCTCTGAAGTTTTTACACCAATACCTGGGCTTAAATTTACCCCTCATCAGAAAACCCAGCATAAGATGCCTTTGTCTTAATTATGAAAACTCTCTTCCCACATTTTCACTCGTACACTCCATATGCTCACACCTTGCCCTTTGTTGCCGCTGGAAACTTTTGCGCTTAGACAAAGTCAGGGCCTAGCTGACCACTGCTTGTTAAGTTTTTGATGTCAATCCTCTCAGCAGGATTTTGTTCTTTGAATCATTTTGGGCTCTGCTCAGGGTGTTCATATGTCCTTTGTCTTTACTTTGACTTACATTGTTCTACCTATTTTTTAAAATTAGTTTTGCCAAGTTCTTGAACCCACCAATGAAATCCTAAGTTCTGGTATTGCCATCACACCAGATTCCCAGATATTCAGGTATTTTATAATTTTACTTACACAGACAATTTTCTATGCCTGTATTGCATGATCATGAAAGAGTGTTTTTCCATGTAGTACAATTTGCTTTCAGTCAAAAGGCCAGGATGTGATTTCAAACTTTGACTTAAGACTAGGCAGGCTGTGGATCTCTGGGAGGGGCCAACTCTAGACATAGTAATCTCCTGTGAAACACTAGGTATGAAACAGAAGGATGGAAGAGCACCTGCCAACCCTGATAGTGCAGCTTATAATGTATTTGGAATATACAGACACAGACACCAAAGAGAACCCTATGTGAAGAAGGAGGCAGAGATTCAAGTGATGCATCTATAGACCAAGGAACTCCAAGGACTATCAGCAAATGCTAGAAACTAAAAGAGGCAAGGAAAATTCCTCCCCTTGAGCCTTTGGAGGGAGTGCAGTCCTGCCAGCCTCCAGAACTGAGAGAGAATAAATTTCTATTTTTATTATTAATTTTTAATTTCTTAAAAAATATAAAAACAAGCAAACTCAAGGATCCTTAACAAATGCTCATTCCATTCTACATATATAATCAGTAATTCACAATATCATCTCATAGTTGCGTATTCTAAAGTTCTATTTTTTGTTAACAACAATAATAATAAAAATCCCTGATCAAGGGTTAGATGGTGGAGAGCAACATGGATTAACAGAATATGATAAATACTCATTTACTTTTAGACACTTTGGATAAGACTCACGTCTGCTCCTAAATTCAAAAGAAGCAAAAGGAATAGGCATGAGTGGAGTGAAACTACCAGTCACACTTAGCACTTAGTTTAATAGTCATAGAGTCTGACAGGTAAGTGCTATTGTCCCTATTTTACCATTGGGAAGATGAAGTGATTTGCCCCATGTCAAGCTGTTTCTCAACAGATCTGGATTCCAGCCACCAATTCACTCCAAAGTCATGCGCTTTTCTCCTCCCCAAGCTCCCTCTGGTGCTGAATGCAAATCTGGGGAGCTGAGAAGTAATCAATTGAAGGCACTTCAAGGTTTGGAAGTAAGGGTAAAGTTTTCTACAACAGTGAATTACAAGCAAACAAGTAAAGGAGGGAACTCACAATAGGGAGCGTCTGCAGCCTTTGGTTCATTTCAGTGCATTAAAATGGTAGACCTGTTCTTAACCTTTCTTATCTCTAATGCTACCTAACAAAAGAGTTATTGGAGACTTTTGAAACTTTTTTTGGGAAGGAGGTGCTGGGTAAGAGACCCTTATTCTGGACCAATCAGAAATGGGCATTTCGAAGTCTCCACTGGGTTGCCTCCAGATTTCCTAGTTTCCCTGGGATCCTAAAGTTAAATGGTGCCTCTGTGGGTTCAAGGTCAAATGAAGAAAAAAATGCAGTTGGAGTTTTCAGGAAGTCACTAGAGAGGGAGATTTAAAGGCCCTGAAACTTGGGGAAGGGAAGTTGTGGGGCCTCAGCTCTAAAACAGGACAAGCTCTAAAACAGGCTAAGGCTTCCTAGGCAGTCACTTGGTGGAATGATTAGTTGTATGTGTCAATTTGGCTGGGTTAGGGTACCCAATTATTTATGGAACACTAAGTTGGATGCTGCTGTGAAGGTATCCTGTAGAGACAAGTAACACCCATGAGTTGACTCCTTAAATAAAGGAGATTAACCTGGTTCATGTGGGTGGGCCTCATCTAGGCAGTTGAAGGCCTTAAGAGCAAAAATTGAGTCCCTGAACAAGAAAAAATGTGCCTCAGGACTGAAATTTCACTCTTGCCTGAGGTTTCAGCCTGCTGACCCACCCTACAGATTTCACACTTGTCAGCTCCCACAATCATGTGAGACAATTCCCTAAAATAAATCTCTTTATTTATATAGCTATATATCCTCTTGGTTCTGTTACTCTGGAGAACTCTGACTGATACAAATTTTGGTGCTGACAGTGGTACTAGAGGAACTGAATCTTAAAGGTGAGTTTTATGAATTGATTCTGGAGTTTCTGAAATTGGTTCTCTAATATGGATAGATTTAAAGGCACTAATGACTTTAAATAGGGCTTCAGTAGTCTGTGGTGTGATGTGGCGAAAGAGATGTGCAAAATATCACTATCGGATACTACAACTAGAATACTTGTAAGATGCTGTGGTGATTGTGCATTTGATACCTCAGGACATTTTTGTCAAGTGAATGGGTATAATAAGACTCGCTACTTCTTGGTAACTGTGCTACACAAGGTGGGGAGAAGAAAAAGTAAACATAGGGCTTCAAATTCCCAGCTTCTGGTCCGCATAAGTGAACCAAAAGTTTCTGTGTGTCCTGAAAGTAACCCTTACAGCCACAGAGCTAAGATTTCTATAAACCAAACCCAGAGTCTCATCCTGAGGGTGGCTGAATTACAACACAGATTGAATTCTGAACCTCTGACAAGTTGTCTGTTATTAAAGTGAGGGCAGTGATTGGGAAGAAGTGGGATCCTGAAAATTGGAATGGTGATCTTAAAGCACATGCTGATGAAGCTGGGGACATTGGACCCCTAAACTCTGCTGAGTCTTCTTTGCCAGTAGAAGAAACTTCTCCACCCCTGTTGGAGGAGGTTAACCCTGCTTTGCTTGATGAAACTAAATGGCCTCCCCTGAGGTAGTTACCCTGCAAAACACTGCTGATTTTTCTGAGGGTCTACCGCTACCATCCCTCTTTGCATCTATGCCTACAACTAGACTCAGTTACCAGGAAGCCCCAAAAGGTGAGGTGCAAAGTGTGATGTTGAGATGATTTTTCTAATTTATATAGACAGATATCTGGGAAATATTTGTGGGAATGGATAATAATGATGAAGCATAATGGCGGAAGGAACAAAAAGTTGGACCAGGGTGGTGCGACAGTGGCTCAGTGGCAGAATACTTGCCTGACATGCTGGAGACCCAGGTTCGGTTCCCAGTGCCTGCCCATGCAAATAAATAAATAAAAAGTGAGACCAAGTTGAATTTATTAATATGGGCCCTGTGCTGGTTTGAAACTATGTGCCCCCAGAAAAGGCCATGCTCTTTTAATCCATTCCTGTGGGGGCAGACCTGTTGTGGGTGGGACCTTTTGATTAGGTTGTTTCAATTGAGATGTTACCAGCCCATTCAAGGTGGCTCTAATTCCTTTATTGGAGTTCTTAATGAGAATAAGAGAGAGAAATGCCCAGAAAAGTTTGGAGAGAGCTCAGAGGGAAAAGAACCAGCAGATTCTGGTCATGCACCTTCCCTATGACAGAGGAACCCTGGCAGCCAGCAGCCTTTCTTTAGAGCGGGTATCTTTCTCTTGATACCTTGATTTGGACATTTTTATGGCCTTAGAAGTGTAAAATTCTAAGTTAATAAATCTCCATTGTAAAAGCAAACCTATTTCTGGTATAGTGCATCCTGGCAGCTTTAGCGAACTGTAACAGGCCAACAAGCAGAGATTCTAGGTTCAGTGTTGTAGCCTGAGAGGCTAAAAAGAACTCTAGAATGCTCATCTTCCATACAGGAGACCCGGGTTCAATTCCTGGACCATGCACCTCCCACTCCCCCCCAAAAAAAGAACTCTAACAGTTTGGCAGGTAAGTTGAAATATGGAGCAAAAGCAGCCTATATTAAGTGAAATAGAAATGCCAGAACTGCCCTGGTATCCAAAGGTTTGGGGAGATTGTAATGTTTGTGATATAAGATCTGCTCATCCAGGGAGTAGCTGCTGTGGTTGGCAGGTGGGTGGATGCTGGTGGGAGCTGACCATGCACCTGGCCCCGTGGTGTAGCACCATGGGGACTGTGGCCTCTGGGTAGTGGGTGCAGGGGAGATGTGCTGACTCAGTCCTGGGGAGTTTCTTGAGTTTCTGGGAAGCCTGGTTTCCCTAAAGGAGCGATTTCCTGCAGAGATTTATAGGTCTCATCAAGCAAGGAGAAAAACCAAGTATAGCCAATGAACAAGGACAAGAAGCTTTCCAATCAGTCCCTGCTATGGTGAATATTTGTTAGCAATGACTGATGTGGAAACTACATTGGAGATTTTATTGCTTCAGGAAGAACAGTTAGAATAAATGCAATATATGATATCCTAGGCTCTTCTGCAAGTGGTAACAGAAATGAATTGGCCTTGAAATTAGAAGGTGATTTCAACAAGTCAGAAGGTAAAGAAGATGCACAGTGAAATTTGGTAGAACAAACTGGGGAAGCCCAGCAAGAAGCAGAAAAATCTGAAAGCTAACACCCCACTATGACCTTCAGCAACACCTAATGATGTCTCAAATGTTCAGTCCTGGTTGGAATGCATTTGTTTCCATGAATGTGCAGAGGGGATAAAGGAAATGGCTGTGCTGCATTGCAGACACCTATTCATTACCATGTTTTAAATGGGGACAGAGGCTATGGCTGCTGACAGGCTTTTCTCTACCTCTGTCATTAGCAATTATTGAAAATCATGTGGACATCATTTTTTTGTGTGGGTCTTTTCACCTGACGATATGATGAAATGCTTGCAGAGAATAGCCCATCACTAGATGATGATTCTTCCTGTAGCTCTGGCCCCTCACAATGACGGAGGACTTAATTGTATCTACTTGCAAAGGATTGATTGAACCCCAGAGTTTAAAGTTCTGTGGCACAAGTATTCACTCAGGGAAAGAACCATCCAGAAAGCAGCTTTTGGAATTATGTATCCGTGTGTAACTGCTGTGTTCTTTACACTATTTTGTATTGTACCATATAAATTCTCAGTGCTGCCCCCTTCAATTGATTATGAAAAATAAAACAATGTATTTTTGTTGTGAATTTTTATACCACTCATTTCTCAAAGGGCTGCCTTTTTTTCCCCTTTTCCATACTGTGGTGATGTTTACAGGACAGAGCACACTTTTTTTTTTAACTCAGTCTTTCTCCTGTTCCTATGTGGTGAATTGATTAAATCTGGCAGATATAGCAAGACCCCTTTGCTTTCTTAAATATGCATTAAGAAGTATCCATTAATGTGAATATTATCTGAATATAGTCTATTTTATATCTGCACATACCAGAATTCAACCTGTCAATTTTATTTTATTCCCAAACAGGGAGCTTTCCCCAACTGATATTTTTATTTTAATCATGAGAATTTTGGGGAATAGGAAGGTGGGAAAGAGAAGCCAAGATAATGCTATACTAAGCACTGGCAGTGCTTTGCTCCTATGGAATCAATTTTCTCACAATGTTGTATGTTGTTAGTTAAATTTGGAGAACAATTTACCTCCCTGAGTCTGAAAAAGATGAAAAAAGATGAAAAAAATGATCTCCTCTCACCCATGTGGACACCAATCACAAAAGTAAAATGAAGTAAAGTACTTCATTTTTCATGTCTTTTTTCAGCCCTATGAGATCTAAATGTTATGCACTTTCTAATGTTTGTAAACTTTTACTAGTAGTTAATGAGAATTGTATTCTGAGACAGTAATAATCATTAGAAGCTGACAAAATCTTCCTTAGTACTGTTGATGACTTTTGCTGTGTTTCAACATCATGGTATTTATTATGCGGTCATTTTCTGTGAACTGTGTAATCCCTCTGGTCAGTATTATGACATCATTTATCAATGGTAATAAATAAGGAACCGATAATAATAATTAAAAACCGACCTGCTCATCCACCTTGGGTGTGTCCAGAGAACACCCTTTTCACCATGACTGTAAGAAATAAATCTGTGGGAGTAACACCACCATCCCTGAAAAGCTCTTTGGTCACTCTTCTCAGTAGGTTAGATGTTACTGTGGGAACTGCTGCCACAGTAGCAGTGGGGATCCTTAATCTTTAAATGCAATGGGGATCCTTGGATCCTGGAGTGGCACAGGCCAAGTGGCAGCACTGAATCACCAAAGATAAGTGGATGTGGTTGCTGTCACAGACATCAGAGACAAAGTGGTAATCAGAATTGTTTAATGCAGAGACCTGTGATGTAGACTAGTTGATCTTGGAGGATCTAGAAGCAAGAGAGATGGGCAGTCTACTAAATTCTTATTTGATCTGTATAAGCAGATGACTTATAGGTCAAGCGACCAGGAGTCTAAGTTGAATTACCAAAGGAGAGAGTCATGGTCCCTCGCTCAATTATCAGATTTGAACCAGTTTTCAGATACACAGAACCCCTTGAATGAAGTGGAGGCCATGTGTCCTGGGTGAAGGACTCTATTACTTGTCTAAAATTTATGCTGTTAATTTTTTCCCCAGCCTTCCCCAAGGGGTCCTATGGCCTTTTACCAGTGTGACAGTACATGGGGGTAAGGGAAATGATCATATATTTTGGAGATTATTAGACACAGACTCTGAACTAATACTAATTCCAGGAGACCAAAATGTCACGGTAGTCCACTAATCAGAGTAGGGTCTTACGAAGTGTCATGACCAGGTAGTAGTGCCCAGTCATCAAGATGGGCAAGCACTGGCCTGTCTGTTGCTATGAGTACATTTCATGGACTTAAATCATGATTGTGTTGGCTGCATCCACAGTTGATGGTGTTTTTAATAAGCTAAGGGGAGTGTCTTCTGCAATGAGTGATGTTTAATCTAATCACCAAAAGACTTTTAAGGAGGATTCAGAAGAGAGAGTCACTCTTCCTGCTTTAGCTGGCAAGCCTCTCCTGTGGAGTTTGTCCAGACCCTTCATTGGAGTTGCCAGCTTCACAGCCTGCCCTATGGATTTCAAGCTCTTCCATTCCCATGGTCATCCAGCCAGCCTCTCCTGAGAGTTCATTGAGGCACTTCATCGGAGTTACCAGCTTGCGGCCTATCCTACAGGCCTTGGGCCCTTCTATTCCCATGGCTGCCCAGCCAGCCTCTCCTGAGAGTTTATTGAGGACCTTCATCCAACTTACCAGCTTGTGGCCTGCCCTACAGACGTTGGACTCTACATTCCCCCAGTTATGTGAGACACTTTTATAAATCCTATATTTATGGATATCTCCTACTGATTCTGTTTCTCTAGAGAACCCAGTGGAGCTTTAGCTCAGGTCTGTCTTACAATGGATGTCTAAACCTGATTATTTTCTTAGTTCCAGAATGCATAATTGGAATAGACATACCCAGTGTGCTGGTCTGAAATTGTTGTGTACCCCAGAAAAGCCATGCTCTTTAATTCTAATTCAATATTGTTGGATGGATCTTTTTTATTGTTTCCATGGAGATGTGACCCACCCATTTGTGGGTGGTACCTTCTGATTAGGTGGTTTCTTTGGAGATGTGTCTCCACCCATTCAACCTGGGGTCACTTACTGGAGCCCTTTAAGAGGGAGCCATTTTGGAAAAAGGTAAAGAGCCAACAAAGCCAACACAAGAGCCAGACATTTGGAGATACACCATGTGCCTTTCCAGCTGACACAGGTGCTCCAGATAGCATCAGCCTTTCTTGCATGACGGTAACTCTTGTTGGTGCCTTAATTTGGACATTTTCATGACCTTAGAACTGTAAACTGGCAACTTAATAAGCTCCCCTTTTAAAAGACATTCCATTTCTGATATATTGCATTCTGGCAACTTTAGCAAACTCAAACATATAGCAGCTGGGTGAATTCCCACATTGGTTCACTGACCTGTGGAGTGAGGGTTAGTTATTACAGTAGGAAAAGCCAAGTGTAAACCACTACAACTGTCTCTACCTAGGAAAATAATAAACCAAAAGCAATACCAAAAAGTAATTCTTGGAGGGATTACCAAGATTAGTGCCTCATAAAGTCTTGAATGATTGTAGGGGTGGTAATTCCCACCATAGCCCCATTCAACTTTATTGTTTTGCCTGTGCAGAAAACAGATATATCTTGGAGGATGACAGTAAATTATTGTAAACTTAAGTAGGTAGTGACACAAATTGCAGCTGTTGTTCCAGATGGGGTTTCATTGCTGGAGCAAATTAACACATCCCCTAGTCATTGGTATGCAGCTATAGATCTGGCATCTACTCTTTCCTCAATACCTGTTTGCAAAGACCAGTAGAGTTTGCGTTCAGCTGTAAAAAGTAATGTGCCTTCACTGTCTTACTTCCAGGATACACCAACTCTCCAACTCTGTGACATAATTTAATCTGCAAGGACCTTGTGCTGGTTTGAATCTGTAGTGGGCCCCAGAACCCCTTTAGTCCTCATTCAATATTGCTAACTGGGAGCTTTTTGATAGTTCCCATGGAGATGTGACTCACCCGATTGTGGGTATTAACTTTTTTTTTTAATTAATTTATTTTTTATTTATGATACATAACCACATACAAACACAAACATTCTTATCATATGATCATTCTGTTCTTGTTATATGATCAATAAGTCACATTATCATCACATAGTTGCATATTCATCATCGTGATCATTTCTTAGAGCATCTGCATCAATTCAGAAAAAGCAATAAAAAGAAAACAGAAAAAAAACTCATACATACCATACCCCTTACCCCTCCCCTTCACCTATCATCAGCATTTCAATCTACTAAATTTATTTTACCATTTGTTCCCCCTATTATTTATTTATTTTTAATCCATATGTTTTACTTGTCTGTCAATAAAGTAGACAAAAGGAGCCTCAGACACAAGGCTCTCACAACCACACAGTCACACTGCAACAGCCATATCATCATACAATTTTCTTCAAGAAACATGGCCACTGGAGCACAGCTCCACATTTTCAGGCAGTTCCCTCCAGCCTCTCCATTACACCTTAACTAAACAGGTGATATCTATTTACTGGATAAGAATAACCTACAGGATAACCTCTCGCGACTCTGTTTGGAATCTCTCAGCCATTGACACTTTATTTTGTCTCATTTCTCTCTTCCTCCTTTTCGTGGAAAAGATTTTCTCAATCCCTTGATGCTGAGTTCCAGCTCATTCTAGGATTTCTGTCCCATGTTGCCAGGAAGGTCCACACCCCTGGGAGTCATGTCCCACATAGAGAGGGGGAGGGCAGTGAGTTTACTTGCTGTGTTGGCCAAGAGAGAGAGGCCACATCTGAGTAACAGAAGAGATTCTCTTGGGAGTGACTCTTAGGCCTAATTTTAAGTAGGCTTAGCCTATCCTTTGCAGGATTAAGTTTCGTATGAATAAACCCCAAGATTGGAGGCTCGGCCTATTGCTTTGGTTGTTCCTACTGCCTGTGAGAATACCAAGAATTCTCCACTTGGGGAAGTTGAATTTTCCCCCTTTCTCACCATTCCCACTAAGGGACTCTGCAAATTCTTCCCTATTCACTGTTCAAATTGCTCTGGGATTTATTTGGGCATCACTCTGGACAAACCTACGAAATCTCATGTCCTATGCAAGGTTCCAGGTACTATGGTGTTCGATTAAGCTGTCCACATAAGTTATATTAGGAAATACACTAGTCAAAATATAAATTTTGTACCAAATAAACATTTTTAGCTTGTCTCACACATACGTTAAAGTTTTTAAATATTAATTACTGTCTATTTTCAACACCCTGCACTATTGACATTCCTTTGTTCTTCCTCACACAGAAACATTTTTAAATTTGCACATTTAATCACTATCATTATACACTCTAGGCATTCCTAGATTATACTATCTCAGTCTTTATCTCTATCGTTCCTTCTGATTTCATTTGTGCCCCCAGGCGTTCTCCCTCTATCATTCTCACCTTCAGCTTCATTCAGTGTTCTAACATTATTGTGTTACAATTAGGTAGTATTGTGCTATCCATTTCTGAATTTTTACGATCAGTTCTGTTGCACAATCTGCATCTCTTCAGCTCCAATTACCCAATATCCACCCTATTGCTATCTCCTGATGGTCTCTGTTACCAACTGAAATTCTCCAAGTTCATTGTGAGTATTAACTTTTGATTAAAGGGAGATGTGACTCCACTCATTCCTCGTGGGGCTTGATTAGTTTACTGGAATCCTGTAAAAGGGGAAACATTTTGGAGAGAGTTCTCTTTTGAGACTGATGAGAGAGTAACAGAGCAGCGTCAGGAGAGTGGCAAGAACAGCAGAGACACAAGAACTACAGAGCCCACCAGCAGCGACCTTTGGAGATGAAGAAGGAGAATGCTCCTGGGGGGGCTTCATGAAGCTAGTAGATGTCATGATGTTTGCCATGTGCCTTTCCAGTTGAGAGAGAAACCCTGAACTTCATCAGCCTTTCTTGAGTGATGGTGACCTCTTGCTGGTACCTTAATTTGGACATTTTTATAGACTTGCTTTAATTGGGACATTTTCTTGACCATAGAACTGTAAACTAGCAACTGAATTCCCCTTTTTAAAACCATTTTAGTTCTGGTATATTGCATTCCAGCAGCTAGCAAACTAGAACAGACCTTGATTGCCGTTCTTGACTCAGCAACATAGACTTCTACTCACCAAGGCTGATCTGGCTGCAGCCACTGCTGAGTTCCCAGTCTGCCAGTAGCAGAGAACAACACTGAAATCTTAACATGGCACCCATCAGCTGCCTGGTGGCAAGTTGCTTACAGTGGGTCATTTCTATCTCGGAAGAGGCAATGCTTTTTCTTACTGGAATAAACACACACTCTGGACACAGATTTGCCATCCCTGCACATAATACTTTTGCTAAAACTATTACCTAGTATCTGTATCTGAGTTTATGCCTTTATCATCTGTATCTGTATCATCCATGTCTGTATGTGTATCCCATATGTGTATATCTATGTATCTATGTCATCTATATCTACATCTATATAGCTATCTATTTAAAGGTTCAATGCTTCCTCCATTGTAACAGTGGGTATACATCAAAGCATTTGCCTCTCTCAAACCTGGGACTGAGGCTCCTGGATGAACTGTGTATGTGAACTGAACCAAGACAGGAACCTTTACTGTAGGCATAAGGGGGTTGTTCCTTGGCCTGAGAATTAGCAGATGTCCACTAGGCCTTGGCTGCCCACCCTGCCATTTCCATTCAAATGGCAGATTAGAAGTAATGGCGACATGATGTTATGTATTCCTGGTAGTAAGTGAAGCAAAGTGTGAGTGGCCACAGAAAAACATGACTCCTGCCACACTGCTCAGTGGCTGGAAAGAGGAAAAGCAAATAAACATGTTGGGTGATGGACACCGGGATATAAGACAGCGGGAAGGACTGACAGGCTGGGCCTGGTGGGGGGGGCAGGGACCTCCAGCTAGCAGCTGGGGCAGGAGCAGAAGCTGCTTGGATGGCTGGACAGAGGAAGTAGGCTGCCCTGTTCCTGGGTCGCTTCGCTGAAGGAAAATGAACCCCCATCCTTTCAAGGTGGTGCCGTGGGGCTTAACCACAGGTTACTTTATTTCTATGTGAGCCAAGTTCCAAATTCCTGCACTTCTTGAACCTGTGCTTGCAACTGCCACTTGTGTTCACGTGCCACAGTCATTAGTCTATGAGGAGATTCACGCTGCTGCAGACCTCAGGACAAGTTTGGAAAGCGAGACATTGGAGATATCTAGACTCACGTGAGATAAATTTATGGGTAAAAATCCTTTTATAAAATGCTGTTTTTTTTTTTTTTAAATGTTTCACAGCATTCTGGAATATTCATAAACACCAGCTTGCTTTCGTTTAACCCAAGAATTTGAAAAAGAGACAGAACCAAGGAACTTGACTTTACTCCTTCTTTCCTACAAGCCAACAGATAGCAAGTTGCTGCTTGGCAGAAACCCTAGCCCCTGTGCGCTTAATAAATGTACCCACGTGGAGCCAGCAGGCAAATGAATTGGTCTGTTAACAAGTGTATGTTCAGCCATGAGGGTCAGCTGAGGCGACCCTATCCCCTTTCCCTGAGCCTGACAGGTACACTCAGTGCATTCAAATATAGCCACTCTCTGCTCCAGGCATATTCAAAAGGAAAAAAAAAATGCATATTTAAATGAACCCCAAATCTTCTGCAAAAACAAATCAACAGGACCAGCCAGAACAGTCCCACTAGAGAGGGAAAATGTCAATTTAAATATTTGATTTATATCCAAAATCCATTCTATCAAAGGCTTGGCAGCTATGACAGTCTGCTGATCCAATTGAGATTTCTAGTGGGCCCGAGAGGTAGCCTTAGCTCCCCAGGCCTCCCCAGCCCAAAGCTCTAACTGGCTCAAAGTATTGGGCATCAGATTATGCCAGATTTAACTCAACCACTGTCAAGTTAAACAGAAACCAGAGCTACCCCAGACTGCTGCTTTATGACCTGGGGCCTGAGCTTCCTCAGACGCAGCTAAGTAGGGCTCCAGTTTGTAAGAGCCCAAGGGGTCTCAGAAGAAAACTGTGGGCTACGTACTCGTCCTAACCCTTCTCATCGATTTCTACTGCTCCTTTTGGATCTTTGAGCTACAGGTTTTTGAATGATCCTGCCAAAACCCAAGATAGCCAGTAAGCTAGTGAGTAATCAGCTGCAGTTTGCACGGCCATTCCATTTTGTAACTGCTCTTTTCATTCAGAATTTTCTGGAATCCAGAGTGGCCAGCCAACAGAGTTTTGGTCCCCTGAGGTGAGGACATGGGAATGCCTCTGGTTGGCTGCCCCAGTTTGGAACGAGGCACTAGATAGATACCAAGGGACCAGAGGGCAAGCATGCTGGAACATTTTTAGCCTCTTCCGGGCTGAGAGATGCAAGAGGTGCCCCAAATTGTAACACTCCCAAAGGCTCAGCTGTCTACTTCATAAGCAGGATGCCATTTGTGAAGGAACAAATCACAATAGAAATAACAAGTAGTAAACCAAACAAATCTCCTCCCTCCCCTCTGTGCCTGGCACATAATCGCTACTCAATGAATGTCAGTCAGATGGAGCTATTTGTTGAAAAGAACGCCTCGCTGACGCACAAACGCCTTAACTCATTTTTCATGTTTTGGAAAGGTCAGGTTACTTGTACTCAACTCAGAATGAGTCTTCTGCCTGATGCTTTTTTAAAACAACACTTAGTTCATCAAGGATATTAGAGATATTTTGTCTCCAAGATTCAGATATACACCTCAAGGAGAAAAATGCTCTCTATAGAAAAAAAGCTTGGTGTGGGGCGGGAGCTGGGATTTAGAAAATATCTTGAGACTAAGAGGAGAATAACCTTTTGAATGCACAAAATTGGCATTTCCATTACATTAAGCTGCAGCAACAAAACCTCCCAGTGCACCAACACCTGCCCCCCGCCCCCCACCTAGGTGACCAGCTTTGCTTCAGGTCATCTGGCCATGTCACCATTGCTGAGGGTGATGGAAATCCAGATGGAACCCGGTTTGAAGCAGTTTCTGTAGCCGGGCTCCACCCTGAGCTCATCCCAGGAGGGATTTAACACAGGTGTCTATGTGCTCCCATTGGCATTAGGTAGCATGGTGACCTGTGTGATCCCTTCCCTCCCCCAGCCTTCAACCCACCCGGGTCTCTCCTGAGCTCCAAAAGCCATCCCTTGATGCTAGTTCTCCACCCAGCTCCTGCCCACTGCCCTCACTTGGTTGCCTGTTTAACGGGTCCCACCACACCACACCCACTCCCACTGCTCCTTTTCCTCCCTCTTCTGACCTTGCAGCCTGGCCTATTCGTGCCTTCCAGTGCTCTTTTATTTTCCACTGTTTGTAAAAACATTTTTATATTTGTACATTTAATCACCATCATTGTCCTCTCTAGTTTCACTAAGTCCCCATCTTTATCTTCTATCTTTCTGGTGGTATACACGCCCTTAGCCTTGCTCTTTCAACCACACTCACACTCAGCTTTGTCCAGTGTGTGTACAATATTGTGCTACCATCAGATAGTGTTGTGCTATCCATTTCTGGATCTTTACAATCAATCCTGTTAAAACATTCTGTACTTCTGCATCAAATGTCCCATCTCTACCTCCTTTCAATCTCCTGATAATCTGTTCTCAACTTTAACTCTCAAAGTTCACTTGTTAATATTAATTCGTATTAATGAGACCATGCAGTATTTGTCCTTTTGTTTCTGCCTAACTTCACTCAACATAATGTCCTCAAGGTTCAGCTATGTTGTTGCATGCTTCATGCCTTTATTCTGTCTTACAGCTGCATAATAGTCCATCATATGTATCACTATAGTTTGTTTATCCACTTATCCATTGTAGGACATTTGAGCTATCTCCATCTCTTGGCACCTCATTTTCAATGCTCTTATTGAGCTCAATAGTGATTTACTGATTGCCAAATCCTCTGGGCCTTTAGGGTGCTTCTCTCACTTGTCCTCCCCCACAGTGGAGCAGAACCCTGGGCTCTTTACACCCTGCACACCCATGGTGCCCCTTCAGAAGTGGCCCCCTCCCCCTCCTGTAAGCCTCTCTTTCTTTCCTTGCTCTTTAAAGGCTGATGCTCTGAGCCAACCTTCTCCTCTTTTTTCCCTGGGTGGTGGCATTCATTGACATGGCCCCACCTGTACACTGAAATCCCTCAACTGCCCATAAGACTTGCATGAGCATATCTACCTGCTCACTGGACATTTTGTATGTTCTTTGCCACAGGTGCCTCGTCCTCAACAGGTGCAAGACAGAGCACCTCATTCTCATCACCCTCCACATCTGATTCTCCTCTGCACTCTCTATTGCAGTGGGCATTCATTGTCTTTACAAACTAGAAACTCAGTACCAGCTGCTGATTTGTCTCTTTCTTTTAATTGTAACCAATCAAACATCAAGTCCTTTTGGTTTTACTTCAAGGGTATTTAAAAAGAAAATCCATTCATTGGTTCCCCATCAACTGCAGGATGAAATTCTAGCACAATAATTGGTATCCAAGACTCTCCAAGACCTGACTCCACTCTCTTTTCCCTCCACACTGGGCTCTGCTCTCCACTCTGGGTTGTGGCAGCACTGCCCATGCTACATTGTTTAAAGTTCGGGGCCTTC
Source organism: Tamandua tetradactyla (assembly GCF_023851605.1). Lineage (NCBI taxonomy): Eukaryota > Metazoa > Chordata > Mammalia > Pilosa > Myrmecophagidae > Tamandua > Tamandua tetradactyla. Next base: position 7,286,623 of record NC_135351.1, on the reverse strand, counting down.
CTCCTTTTTGGCCATATCCTCTCAAGTTATGCATCCTTTAAGACCCAGCTTAGGCATCACTTCCTCCAGGAAAGCATCCTAAATTCCCAGGCAGGGTTGGGTGCCCCTTCCAGAGGCTTCCATAGCAGCTTGGTTGCCCTTCTCTTCATCAAAACCTTAGCCTTTAGAGTTCGGGGAAGATGGCAGAACAGGATAGGTCAAGTTCACCCCTGCTCCAAGAAACAGCTAGAGAAGGGACAGAAAAACGACTGGGACAGTGATTCCAGGGTGCAAGTGACCTGAGAATGTTTATTATACCACATAGGGAGGTCCTGGCTGCAAAAGCTGAAGAATTGAGATGCAGAGAACCGGAGACCATCCAGCTAGTACAAACAGTCTAACGTGCCCATTTCCAAACAGAGACCTGGAGCCCTCAGGAGTGCACAGAAGGGAGTCGGGGACAAGAAATTAAGCCAGGCCATGTTCCTTGAATGCACTGCCCTCACACGCACTGCCCTTGCCTTGCAACCTGCGACTCCCCCCAAACCCCACACAACTGAACCCCATCATCTGCCCCACCACCATGCTCTAAGCACCCTAGTCCCGACCCTCCATCCCCGTGCACCCCCGCCCTGCGCATGCACGCAGACCTGTTCCAGCCCGACTCACCTCTCCTGCACAAGCACAGTCTCACTCTGCCCCTCCTGAGACCCCTGCACCTGCGCTTCCCCCCCGACCCATACATTCGCGCAGTTCCATCCCGCCCTCCCTGAACTCTGCACATATGTACATCAGTGTCTGCCCTACCCCCATACATGCACATGCACCCACACCCACCATGCCCCCCCCCCAACTCTGGACAAGTGCTGTTCTGTGCATCTGGGACACATGGGCACCCCCCCACACACACACAACCACTGCCCCTAGCTCTGTGCACGTGCACACCAGGGCTCTGTCTCCCCTCTGCTCCCCCATCCTCCCACCCCCCACTCTTGCACAACTGCACCCCGCCCCCCAAGCCCACACATGCACACAGCCACATCCTGCCCATCGGGCACCCACACATCCGTGCACCAACCTCTTGACACTTGCAGACCCCCCGTCCCACACACTTGCACACCCTTGCTCCAACCCCCAGCACAAGGCCCATTCTCCCACACCTGGCAGGTGCTTACATGTTCATCTGTACCACATAGACCCCACCTTGCCACACGTACACCCCTGCCCCATTTCCTTGCACCTGCTCACCCGAGCCAGGGCCCCACCCACACGACATCACCCACCCATGAACCACACCCCTCAACCTCCATGACCTGTGCCCCACCCCTGCAATATCGTGCATCTGCATGCTAGCCGCCTCCCTGTATACCTCCCCCTGCGCAAGGGCATACCTACACCCTGCCCTCCCTGTGCCCCGACCCTGATACCCATGATGCCCACTCCACAAACCCACCCACATCCTGCCCATATAGCAGCACCCCACATCTGCACAGTCCCCCATCCACCTCCTGCCATGCTTTACCTCTGTGTCCCCCACGCTGCACCCTGCTCCTGTGCTCCAAGGCCTGTCTGAGCAGCACTTCGCCCCCGTGGCCTCTACTCCACACCTCCACAAGCCCATGACCCATGCCCCAAGCTCAGAGGCACCAGCGTAGTGTCACAGACCTGTGCATATATCTGCGCTATAACCGTCAAGGCACTCTTGTGCCCTACCCCACACTTTGCATCCTACTCCACACCTGTCTCGCAAACACAAAGCTTTAGGCTAACGAAGGAAATCAACTTCCAAAGTAGCCCTATGAAGATGTTTATATGCTGTGAAGGCAACAGAAGACCACTAACTGTATGAAGATACATTTTTGAACAACTAATCAAAGATGTTCATATAACTTGACTAAATAAAATCAGTGGGATAGTTAATGACATAAAAGAGATCAAAATTTTGGGTAGTGCATTTCTTTTTTTTTTTTTTTTCAATTTTTTTTATTAATCAAAAAAAAAGAAAAGAAATTAACACAACATTAAGAAATCATTCCATTCTACAAATGCACTCAGTAATTCTTAGTATCATCACATAGATGTATGATCATCATTTCTTAGTACATTTGCATCGATTTAGGAAAAGAACTAGCAAAACAGCAGAAAAAGATATAAAATGTTAATATAGAGAAGAGAATTAAAATAATAATACTAATAATATATATATATATAAAAAGGAAAAAGAAAAAAACAAAAACAAAAGATACAAACACACAAACAAACAAAAAAACATATTTCAGGTGCAGCTTCATTCAGTGTTCCAACCTAGTTACATTACACTTAGGTATTATTGTGCTGTCCATTTTTGAGTTTTTGTATCTAGTCCTGTTGCACAGTCTGTATCCCTTCAGCTCCAATTACCCATTATCTTACCCTGTTTCTAACTCCTGCTGGTCTCTGTTACCAATGGTATATTCCAAGCTGATTCTCGAATGTTGGTTCACATCAGTGGGACCTTACAGTATTTGTCCTTTAGTTTTGGGCTAGACTCACTCAGCATAATGTTCTCTAGGTCCATCCATGTTATTACATGCTTCATAAGTTTAGTCTGTCTTAAAGCTGCATAATATTCCATCGTAGGTATACGCCACAGTTTATTTAGCCACTCGTCTGTTGATGAACATTTTGGCTGTTTCCATCTCTTTGCAATTGTAGATAATGCTGCTATAAACACTGGTGTGCAAATGTCCGTCTGTGTATTTGCCCTTAAGTCCTTTGAGTAGATACCTAGCAGTGGCATTGCTGGGTCGTAATCCATTTTGCCATTCTATGTCTTTTGATTGGGAAATTCAGTCCATTAACTTTTAGTGTTATTACTGTTTGGATAATATTTTCCTCTACCATTTTGGCTTTTGTATTATATATATCATATCTGATTTTCCTTCTTTCTACACTTTACTCCATACCTCTCTCTTCTGTCTTTTCGTATCTGACTCTAGTGCTCCCTTTAGTATTTCTTGCAGAGCTGGTCTCTTGGTCACAAATTCTCTCAGTGACTTTTTGTCTATAAATGTTTTAATTTCTCCTTCATTTTTGAAGGACAATTTTGCTGGATATAGGAGTCTTGGTTAGCAGTTTTTCTCTTTTAGTAATTTAAATATATCATCCCACTGTCTTCTAGCTTCCATGGTTTCTGCTGAGAAATCTACACATAGTCTTATTGGGTTTCCCTTGTATGTGACAGATTGTTTTTCTCTTGCTGCTTTCAAGATCCTCTCTTTCTCTTTGACCTCTGACATTCTAACTAGTAAGTGTCTTGGAGAACGCCTATTTGGGTCTATTCTCTTTGGGGTGCGCTGCACTTCTTGGATCTGCAAATTTAGGTCTTTCATAAGAGTTGGGAAATTTTCAGTGATAATTTTTTCCATTAGTTTTTCTCCTCCTTTTCCCTTCTCTTCTCCTTCTGGGACACCCACAACACGTATATTTGTGCGGTTCATATTGTCCTTGAGTTCCCTGATACCCTGTTCAAGTTTTTCCATTCTTTTCCCTATAGTTTCTGTTTCTTTTTGGAATTCAGATGTTCCATCCTCCAGTTCACTAATTGTAGCTTCTGTCTCTTTAGATCTACCATTGTAGGTATCCATTGTTTTTTCCATTTTTTCTTCTTTGTCCTTCACTCCCATAAGTTCTGTGATTTGTTTTTTCAGATTTTCTATTTCTTCTTTTTGTTCAGCCCATGTCTTCTTCATGTCCTCCCTCTATTTATTGATTTGGTTTTTGAAGAGTTTTTCCATTTCTGTTCGTATATTCAGCATTAGTTGTCTCAGCTCCTGTATCTCATTTGAACTATTGGTTTGTTCCTTTGACTGGGCCATATCTTCAATTTTCCGAGCGTCATCCATTATTTTCTGCTGGTGTCTGGGCATTTGATCAGATTTCCCTGGGTGTGGGACCCAGCTGGTTGAAAGCTTTTTCTGTGAAATCTCTGGGCTCTGTTTTTCTTTTCCTGCCCAGTAGGTGGCGCTCGTGGCGCTCGTCTGTCTGCGGGGCAGTCGGCCCGGGAAACCACGCGTGGAGGCGGGGGTCGCTGGCCGCCACGGCTTGGGAGAGTGCCGGTCCTAATTGCCCAGCTGGCCCGAAACGCCAAGCGTGACGGTAGGGCCCCGCTATCCAACGTTCCCAGTCAGACCGGGGAGCCACGTGCGTGGAGGGGACCCCAGTCGCCAGCCGCCCCGGCCGGGAAAACGCCCGCCCCTCAGGTATCTCATCGCAGCAGATTCTCCCTACCCGTTCAGCTGTTCCAGAATGGGGTACGCTGTCTTTTTGGTCTCTGTCGTGACTCCGGGAGCTGTTTCGTATTGTTTCTGTTTCTTTTTTTTCTTTTTTTTTTTTATTAATTAAAAAAAGAATTAACAAAACAATTAGAAATCATTCCAATCTACATGTACAGTCAGTAATTCTTAATAGCATCACATAGTTGCATATTCATCATTTCTTAGTACATTTGCATCGATTTAGAAAAAGAAATAAAAAGACAAGAGAAAAAGAATTAAAACAATAGAAAGAAAAAACAAAAACAAAAACAAAAACAAAAAACCTATACCTCACATGCAGCTTCATTCAGTGTTTTAACATAATTGCATTACAATTGGGTAGTATTGTGCTGTCCATTTCTGAGTTTTTATATCCAGTCCCGTTGTACAGTCTGTATCCCTTCAGCTCCAATTATCCCTTCTCTTTTTTTTTTAATTAACAGAAAAAAAGAAATTAACCCATCATTTAGAGATCATACCATTCTACATATGCAATCATTAATTCTTAACATCATCACATAGATGCATGATCATCATTTCTTAGTACATATGCATTGGTTTAGAAGAACTAGCAACATAACCGAAAAAGATATAGAATGTTAATATAGAGAAAAAAATAAAAGTAATAATAGTAAAATCAAAACAAAACAAAACAAAACAAAACAAAAACCTATAGCTCAGATGCAGCTTCATTCAGTGTTTTAACATGATTACTTTACAATTAGGTATTATTGTGCTGTCCATTTTTGAGTTTTTGTATCTACCGTCTGTATCCCTTCAACTCCAATTGGCCATTATCTTACCCTGTTTCTACCTCCTGCTGGACTCTGTTATCAAGGACATATTCCAAATTTATTCTCGATGTCTGTTCACATCAGTGGGACCATACAGTATTTGTCCTTCAGTTTTTGGCTAGACTCACTCAGCATAATGTTCTCTAGGTCCATCCATGTTATTACATGCTTCATAAGTTTATCTTGTCTTAAAGCTGCATAGTATTCCATCGTATGTATATACCACAGTTTGTTTAGCCACTCTTCTGTTGATGGAGATTTCGGCTGTTTCCATCTCTTTGCAATTGTAAATAACACTGCTATAAACATTGGTGTGCAAATGTCCGTTTGTGTCTTTGCCCTTAAGTCCTTTGAGTATATTCCCAGCAATGGTATTGCTGGGTCGTATGGCAATTCTATATTCAGCTTTTTGAGGAACCGCCAAACTGCCTTCCACAGTGGTTGCACCCTTTGACATTCCCACCAACAGTGGATAAGTGTGCCTCTTTCTCCGCATCCTCTCCAGCACTTGTCATTTTCTGTTTTGTTGATAATGGCCATTCTGGTGGGTGTGAGATGATATCTCATTGTGGTTTTGATTTGCATTTCTCTAATGGCCAGGGACATTGAGCATCTCTTCATGTGCCTCTTGGCCATCCGTATTTCCTCTTCTGAGAGGTGTCTGTTCAAGTCTTTTTCCCATTTTGTAATTGGGTTGGCTGTCTTTTTGTTGTTGAGATGAACAATCTCTTTATAAATTCTGGATACTAGACCTTTATCTGATATATCATTTCCAAATATTGTCTCCCATTGTGAAGGCTGTCTTTCTACTTTCTTGATGAAGTTCTTTGATGCACAAAAGTGTTTAATTTTGAGGAGTTCCCATTTATTTATTTCCTTCTTCAGTGCTCTTGCTTTAGGTTTAAGGTCCATAAAACCACCTCCAGTTGTAAGATCCATAAGATATCTCCCAACATTTTCCTCTAACTGTTTTATGGTCTTAGACCTAATGTTTAGATCTTTGATCCATTTTGAGTTAACTTTTGTATAGGGTGTGAGATATGGGTCCTCTTTCATTCTTTTGCATATGGATATCCAGTTCTCTAGGCACCATTTATTGAAGAGACTGCTCTGTCCCAGGTGAGTTGGCTTGACTGCCTTATCAAAGATCAAATGTCCATAGATGAGAGGGTCTATATCTGAGCACAATATTCGATTCCATTGGTCGATATATCTATCTTTATGCCAATACCATGCTGTTTTGACCACTGTGGCTTCATAATATGCCTTAAAGTCAGGCAGCGCGAGACCTCCAGCTTCGTTTTTTTCCTCAAGATGCTTTTAGCAATTCGGGGCACCCTGCCCTTCCAGATAAATTTGCTTATTGGTTTTTCTATTTCTGAAAAATAAGTTGTTGGGATTTTGATTGGTATTGCATTGAATCTGTAAATCAATTTAGGTAGGATTGACATCTTAACTATATTTAGTCTTCCAATCCATGAACACGGTATGCCCTTCCATCTATTTAGGTCTTCTGTGATTTCTTTTAACAGTTTTTTGTAGTTTTCTTTATATAGGTTTTTTGTCTCTTTAGTTAAATTTATTCCTAGGTATTTTATTCTTTTAGTTGCAATTGTAAATGGGATTCGTTTCTTGATTTCCCCCTCAGCTTGTTCATTACTAGTGTATAGAAATGCTACAGATTTTTGAATGTTGATCTTGTAACCTGCTACTTTGCTGTACTCATTTATTAGCTCTAGTAGTTTTGTTGTGGATTTTTCCGGGTTTTCGACGTATAGTTTCATATCGTCTGCAAACAGTGATAGTTTTACTTCTTCTTTTCCAATTTTGATGCCTTGTATTTCATTTTCTTGTCTAATTGCTCTGGCTAGAACCTCCAACACAATGTTGAATAATAGTGGTGATAGTGGACATCCTTGTCTTGTTCCTGATCTTAGGGGGAAAGTTTTCAATTTTTCCCCATTGAGGATGATATTAGCTGTGGGTTTTTCATATATTCCCTCTATCATTTTTAGGAAGTTCCCTTGTATTCCTATCTTTTGAAGTGTTTTCAACAGGAAAGGATGTTGAATCTTGTCAAATGCCTTTTCTGCATCAATTGAGATGATCATGTGATTTTTCTGCTTTGATTTGTTGATATGGTGTATTACATTAATTGATTTTCTTATGTTGAACCATCCTTGCATACCTGGGATGAATCCTACTTGGTCATGATGTATAATTCTTTTAATGTGTTGTTGGATACGATTTGCTAGAATTTTATTGAGGATTTTTGCATCTGTATTCATTAGAGAGATTGGTCTGTAGTTTTCTTTTTTTGTAATATCTTTGCCTGGTTTTGGTATGAGGGTGATGTTGGCTTCATAGAATGAATTAGGCAGTTTTCCCTCCACTTCGATTTTTTTGAAGAGTTTGAGGAGAATTGGTATTAATTCTTTCTGGAACGTTTGGTAGAATTCACATGTGAAGCCATCTGGTCCTGGACTTTTCTTTTTAGGAAGCTTTTTAATGACTAATTCAATTTCTTTACTTGTGATTGGTTTGTTGAGGTCATCTGTGTCTTCTTGAGTCAAAGTTGGTTGTTCATGTCTTTCCACGAACCCGTCCATTTCATCTAAATTGTTGTATTTATTAGCGTAAAGTTGTTCATAGTATCCTGTTATTACCTCCTTTATTTCTGTGAGGTCAGTAGTTATGTCTCCTCTTCCATTTCTGATCTTATTTATTTGCATCCTCTCTCTTCTTCTTTTTGTCAATTTTGATAGGGGCCCATCAATCTTATTGATTTTCTCATAGAACCAACTTCTGGTCTTATTGATTTTCTCTACTGTTTTCATATTATCAATTTCATTTATTTCTGCTCTGATCTTTGTTATTTCTTTCCTTTTGCTTGCGTTGGGATTAGTTTGCTGTTCTTTCTCCAGTTCTTCCAAGTGAACAGTTAATTCCTGCATTTTTGCCTTTTCTTCTTTTCTGATATAGGCATTTAGGGCAATAAATTTCCCTCTTAGCACTGCCTTTGCTGCATCCCATAAGTTTTGATATGTTGTGTTTTCATTTTCATTTGCCTCGAGGTATTTACTAGTTTCTCTTGCAATTTCTTCTTTGACCCACTCGTTGTTTAAGAGTGTGTTGTTGAGCCTCCAGGTATTTGTGAATTTTCTGGCATTCCACCTATTATTGATTTCCAACTTCATTCCTTTATGAACCGAGAAAGTGTTGTGTATGATTTCAGTCTTTTTAAATTTGTTAAGACTTGCTTTGTGACCCAGCATATGGTCTATCTTTGAGAATGATCTATGAGCACTTGAAAAACAGGTGTATCCTGCTGTTGGGGGATGTAATGTCCTATAAATGTCTGTTAAGTCTAGCTCCTTCATAGTAATATTCAGATTCTCTATTTCTTTATTGATCCTCTGTCTAGATGTTCTGTCCATTGATGAGAGTGGGGAATTGAAGTCTCCAACTATTATGGTATTTGTGTCTATTTCCCTTTTCAGTGTTTGCAGTGTATTCCTCACGTATTTTGGGGCATTGTGGTTCGGTGCATAAATATTTATGATTGTTATGTCTTCTTGTTTAATTGTTCCTTTTATTAGTATATAGTGTCCTACTTTGTCTCTTTTAACTGTTTTACATTTGAAGTCTAACTTGTTGGATATTAGTATAGCCACTCCTGCTGTTTTCTGGTTGTTATTTGCATGAAATATCTTTTCCCAACCTTTCACTTTCAACCTATGTTTATCTTTGGGTCTAAGATGTGTTTCCTGTATACAGCATATAGAAGGATCCTGTTTTTTAATCCATTCTGCCAATCTATGTCTTTTGATTGGGGAATTCGGTCCATTAACATTTAGTGTTATTACTGTTTGGATAATATTTTCCTCTGCCATTTTGCCTTTTGTATTATATATATATCATATCTGACTTTCCTTCTTTCTACACTCTTCTCCATACCTCTCTCTTCTGTCTTTTCGGTTCTGACTCTAGTGCTCCCTTTAGTATTTCTTGCAGAGCTGGTCTCTTGGTCACAAATTCCCTCAGTGACTTTTTGTCTGAGAATGTTTTAATTTCTCCCTCATTTTTGAAGGACAATTTTGCTGGATATAGGAGTCTTGGTTGGCAGTTTTTCTCTTTTAGTAATTTAAATATATCATCCCACTGTCTTCTAGCCTCCATGGTTTCTGCTGAGAAATCTACACATAGTCTTATTGGGTTTCCCTTGTATGTGATGGATTGTTTTTCTCTCGCTGCTTTCAAGATCCTCTCTTTCTCTTTGACCTCTGACATTCTAACTAGTAAGTGTCTTGGAGAACGCCTATTTGGGTCTAATCTCTTTGGGGTGCGCTGCACTTCTTGGATCTGTAATTTTAGGTCTTTCATAAGAGTTGGGAAATTTTCAGTGAAAATTTCTTCCATTAGTTTTTCTCCTCCTTTTCCCTTCTCTTCTCCTTCTGGGACACCCACAACACGTATATTTGTGCGGTTCATATTGTCCTTGAGTTCCCTGATACCCTGTTCAAATTTTTCCATTCTTTTCCTGATAGTTTCTGTTTGTTTTTGGAATTCAGATGTTCCATCCTCCAAATCACTAATTCTATCTTCTGTCTCTTTGAATCTATCATTGTAGGTATCCATTGTTTTTTCTATCTTTTCTACTTTGTCCTTCACTTCCATAAGTTCTGTGATTTGTTTTTTCAGTTTTTCTATTTCTTCTTTATGTTCAGCCCATGTCCTCTTCATGTCCTCCCTCAATTTATCGATTTCATTTTTGAAGAGGTTTTCCATTTCTGTTCGTATATTCAGCATTAGTTGTCTCAGCTCTTGTGTCTCATTTGAGCTATTGGTTTGTTCCTTTGACTGAGCCATATTCTCAATCTTTTGAGCGTGGACAGTTATCTTCTGCTGCTGGCGTCTGGGCATTTATTCAGATTTCTCTTGGTGTTGGACCCAGCAAGGTTGTAATATTTTTCTGTGAAATCTCTGGTTTCTGTTTTTCTTATCCTGCCCAGTAGGTGGCGCTCGTGGCACCCGTTTGTCTGCGGGTCCCACCAGTAAAAGGTGCTGTGGGACCTTAAACTTTGGAAAACTCTCGCCGTCCTGGGGATTCGCTAGCCGAAACGGCTTGAGCCGGCCCGGGGTCCGAACGCAGGGAGGGTTGCTGGTCGCCGCAGCCAGGGAAAGAGCCCGTCCGAATTTCCTAGTCGGCCCTGGGCAACAAGCGTGGTGGGAGGGCGCCAGCGGCAGCGGCCCGCCCGGGAGAGTGCACGTTCCCCGGGAGTCACGGGTTTGGAAGGGGCCTCCCCCACCCGTCACCGTTCTCCGCAGCCTGGGGGTTTCCGATCCAATTCTCTCAGTTGGTCCGGGGGTTGCGCGTGGTGTGGGCGCCAGCCGTCTTTGTTTCAGGGGACCGCCTCTCCAATTCTCCCAGCCGGCCCGGGAAGGGGGAAGGGAGTAACTCCGGCCGCTTGCCACCCCACCCGGTAAGGCCCGCGCACCTCGGCGATCTCACCCGAGCTGCTTCTCTCAGCCAGCCAGCCGTTCCAGGATGGGGTACGCTGTCTTTTTTATCTCTGTTGTGGCTTTGGGCGCTTTCTGTATCGTTTCTACTCCCCTAGTAGGTGTCCTGGAGAAGAAACTAAGATCCGCGCGTCTTACTAAGCCGCCATCTTCCAGGAAGTCCTCCCTGCATTTCTTAATTTAACTTTTATGGTCAGATTAGTTGAACACCATAAGTAGATGGACTTTTGAACAGGGAGTGAGATTTTGTTGGTTTGTGTGATGCCCTGATAAATCCCAGAGTGATTTGGGCAGTGAATAAAGAAATATTTGCAAAGTCCCCTTGGGGGAATGGGGAGAAAGGAGGAAACATTCAATTTCTCTATTTGGAGAATTTCTAATATTCTCACAAGCAATGGGGACAACAAAATGAATAGACTGAACCCTCAATCTTGAGGTTCATCCCTATGAAACTTATTCCTGCAAAAGATAGGCTAAGCCTACTTAAAATTAGGCCTAAGAGTCACCCCCAGAGAACCTCTTTTGTTGCTCAGATATAGCCTCTCTCTCTAAACCAACTCAACATGTGAACTCACTGCCTTCCCTCCTATGTGGGACATGACCGCCAGGGGTATAAATCTCCCTGGAAACATGGAACAGAAAGCCTGGGATAAGCCAGGACCTGGCATCAAGAAATTGAGAATGCCTTCTTGACCAAAACAGGGAAGAGAGAAATGAGACAAAATAAAGTTTCAGTGGCAGAAAGAATCCAAACAAAGTTGAGAGGTTATCCTGAAGGTTATTCTTACGCATTATATAAATATTCCTTTTAAGTTGATGGTGTATTAGAGTGGCTAGAGGGAAGTACCCAAAACTGTTGAGCTGTATTCCAGTAGTCTAGATTTCTGAAGATGATTGTATAAAGATATAATGTTTACAACATGACTGCATGATTGTGGGAACCTTGTGTCTGATGCTCCTTATATCTGGAATATGGTTAGATGAGTAAAAAATATGGATATAAATAAATAAATAGTAGTGGGGGGAGGTAAAATAAATTGGATAGATTGAAACACTAGTGGTCAATGAGAGAGAGGAGTAAGGTATATGGTATGTATGAGTTTTTTCTTTGATTTCTTTTTCTGGAATGATACAAATATTCTAAAAAATGATCACAGTGGTTGTGCTGGTTTGCAAAGCTTTATGTACCCTAAAAAAGCCATGTTTTAATCCTAATCCCATTTTGTAAAGGCAGCCGTTTCTTCTAATCTCTATTCAGTATTGTATGTTTGAAACTGTAATTAGGTCATCTCCTGGAAACATGATTTAATCAAGAGTGGTTGTTAAACTGGATTAGGTGGAGGCATGACTCCACTCATGCTGGTGGGTCTTGGTTACTTAACTGGAATCCTATAAAAGAGGAAACATCTTGGAAAAAAATGGGAGATTAGGAGATTCTGAGAAAATAGAGAATGACATAGCCATGAGAAGCAGAGTCCACTGGCCAGCAACCTTTGGAGATGAAGAAGAAAACACCTCCCAGGGAGCTTCATGAAACAGGAAGCCAAGAAAGAAAGCTAGCAGATGGCACCATGTTTGCCATGTGCCTTTCCAGATGAGAGAGAAACCCTAACCACATTTGCCATGTGCTTTTTCACTTAAGAGAGAAACCCTGAACATCATCGGCCTTCTTGAACCAAGATATCTTTCCTTGTATGCCTTAGATTGGACATTTCTATAGACTTCTTTAATTGGAACATTTTCTTGGCCTTAGAACTGTAAACTAGCAACTTATTAAATTCCCCATTTTAAAAGCCATTCTGTTTCTGGTATATTGCATTCTGGCAGCTAGCAAGCTAGAACAGTTGTGAATACACAACTATGTGATGATATTGTGAGCCATTGATTGGGCAACACATATAGAAAGTATGTATGTGAAGATTCTTCTCAATAAAAAAAATTAAAAAAAGAGATCAAGGAGATGCAAGAAGAGCATAACGTGGAATTTGAAAGAGTAAATAGAAAAATAGCAAATATTACAGAGATTAAGGATGCTGTAGACCAAACAGAAGAGACACACAACAGAAGATTTGAAGAGGCAGAAGAAAGAATAAGCAAACTGTAGGACAGGACAACTGATTTTGAATACACAAAAGAACAAATGACAATAAAGATGGAAACATTTGAATTGGATTTCAGGGAAATGATGGACAAAATAAAACACACAAACTTAAGAATCATCAATGCCCCATAAGAAGAGAAAAGTGAAGGGTTAGGAAGATTAGTTGAAGACACAATGAGGAAAACTTCCCAAACCTTAGGCATAAATATGCAAATAAAAGAAGCCCAATAAAATCCAAATAGAATAAATCCAAATAGGCCTTCCCCAAGACACATACCAATCAGTCTGTTAAATGTTGAGGAGAAGCAGAAAATCCTGGAAGTGGTAAGAGAAAAACAATCTACTACATACAAGGGAAACCACATAAGACTGAGTTTGGACTACTCAACTGGCATTATGTAGGTGAGTAGGCGGTGATATGATATATTTAAGATCCTGAAAGAGAAAGACTTCATCCAAGAGTTCTGTACCCATCCAAATTGTCCTTCAAAACTGAGAGCGAGATTAAAATTTTCATAGACAAACAAATGCTGAGAGAATTTGTCAATAAGAGACTGGCCCTACAAGAAATACTAAAGAGAATACTGTTGGCTGAAAAAAAAAAAAAGACAGGAGAAGGAGGCCTGGAAGAGGGCAAAGAAAATCAGTAAGGGTAACCAAGGATAAAAAGAGAAAGAGGGAAAAGAATATTTAGATCTGACAAATAAAATCCAAAGGATAAGATAGTGGATTCAAGAAATGCCTTTCCAGTAATAACTTTGAATGTTAATGGACTAAATTTACCAATTAAAAGATACAGAATCACAAAATGGATTAAGAAATATAATCCATAAAAATAAATAAATGATAGGGGAAACAAATGTTAAAATAAATTTGGTAGATGGAAATACTAGTGGTAAATGAGAGGGAGGGGTAAGGGGTATGGTAAGTATGAGTTTTTTTCTTTGTTTTTTTTTTCTGAAGTGATGCAAATGTTCTAAGAAATGATCATGGTGATGAATATACAGCTATGTGATAATATTGTGAGCCATTGATTGCACACCAATTATGGAATGTTCATATGTTAAGAATGTTTGGGTTTGTATGCTTCTTTGTTTGCCAATTAAAAAAAGGGAAAATAAAAGAAATATAATCCAGTGATATGCTGCTTACAAAAGACTCATCTTAGACACAAGGATATGGATAGATTAAAAGTGAAAGGATAGAAAAAAATGTTCCATGCAAGCTGTAGCCAAAAGAAAGCAGGAGTAGCCATACTAGTATCAGACAAAGTAGACCTTAAATGTAAAGACATCATAAGAGACAAAGAAGGACACCATATATTAGTAAAAGGGACAATTTACCAAGAAGAAATAACAATCATAAATGTTTCTGCTCCCAATCAAGCAGTTCCAAAATACATGAGACAGACATTGGCACAACTGAATGGAGCAGTAGATGTTTCAACAATAATATTGGAAGACTTCAATACACCACTCTCCTCTGTAGACAGAACAGCCAAACAAAGGATCAAGAAGGAAATAGAGAACATAAACAATTTGATAAACAAATTAGACCTAACAGACATATATAGGTCGTTACACCCCAAAACACCAGTATATGCATTCTTCTCTAGTGCTCATGGAACATTCTCTAGGACAAATCACATGCTGAGGACACAAAACAGGTTTTTGTAAATTTAAAAACATTGAAATTACTCAAAGCACCTTCTCTGATCACAATGGAATGCAGCTGGAAACCCATAATCACTAAAGAATGAGAACTTTCACAAATATATGGAAATTAATAACACATTGTTATGGTCGGGTTCATGTGTCAACTTGGCCAGGTGGTGGTGCCTGTTTTTCTGGTTGGGCAAGTGCTGTCCATTGCTATGAGGACATTTCATAGAAATTAAATCATGATCACATCGGGTGCATCCACAGCTGATTCCATTTGTGATCAGCCAAGGGGAGTGTCTTCTGCAATGAGTGATGCTCAATCTAATCACTGGGAGCCTTTTAAGGAGGATTCAGAAGAATCTGCTTTGGCTGGTGAGCCTCTCCTGTGGAGTTCGTCCAGACCTTCCACTGGAGTCGTCAGCTTCACAGCCTGCTCTACAAATATTGGACTCTACACTCCCATGGTTACATGAGGCATTTTTTATAAATTTTATGTTTATGGATATTTCCTGTTGATTGTGTTTCTCTAGAGAACCCTAGCTAATACAATACTCTGTCTCTTTTTTTTAGTGGAGATTTGAATGTTTTATTGTCATTAAGGGGTTTCCTCTTTTGCTGCAAGGCTGTTGCTTCACTGTATGAAAATAGCACCAGCAAATGGGTAGAGTACTGTTCCTCATCTGCAGTGTACAACTAACAAAAACTTACCACCACTCCCAGTTATTTCCATTGAAAATATGAAAGTATTTTGACCCAAATCCAGGGATTGATGTAAGTAAGTTACAATATCATATAAGGCTTAAAATATGAATGTTACCTATGAATTACATAATTTTTACAAGTAGTTTTTACCTTAGATAATTTCATGAATTTTGAATATAATAAATAGATCCTAGTCTAAATCATTGGGTTTGTGAAAAAAGATGCAATTTTTGTTTATCTGCTATCAGTAGAATGTTAAGGAATGTTTTCTTTCAGGAGCATAGTTGGAATGAGTAGTTTCTGTTTACTATTGGTACTGCTAAAAGTTGCTTTTTATAAATGTCTATCCACCAGTAATTTAAAATATTGCTGGGTAAGTTGTTTCAGACTGGTTTACCTAAGGGTTCCATTTTCACTCTGCAATAGATTTTATATATTTCTCATATGCTTCTTATTAATCCATCAAGTTCTGAAGGATTATTTAGTGTCATCTTGATCAGCCAACTACCTTCATAACAAGATTTGTTGACAAGTCCTGGGTTTTCTGCAAGAGCTTCATTAATTTCTGTTAATTCTGATAGAGGAGCATAAAGTTCACTAGCAGCTTTCACATTTTCCAAAGCACCAAACTCCTCTTGTTTGTTCAACTTTGTCCCAGCCTCTGGAAGAGTACAGTAAATGACATCTCCCAAAGCTTCCCGTACAAAATTGCTGATTCCCATTATTCCAGTACCATTTTCTGTTGTTATTCATTCATGTTTGTCTTTGAATTTCTGCACCAAGAGCAGAGCAGGTCTGGTGCACAGCATCTGGACACAGCCACCCACAGCCCCCAGGGCCACCATGGGCAGGAGGTGGTAGGTGTGCAGATGAGAGATGGCAGTTCGCCTGCTCCAGGCCAGGCACAGCACCATGTTCACAGGAGTGTCTAAGTAACATGCTCTTAAACAACCAGTGGGTCAAAGAAGAAATTGCTAGAGAAATCAATATCTATCTGGAGATGAATGAAAATGAGAATACAACATATCAGAACTTATGGGATGTGGCAAAGGGAAATTTGTTGTCCTAAATGCCTATATTGAAAAGCAAGAAAGAGCAACTATCAAGGACTTAACTTCTCATCTGGAGCATATTGAGAAAGAACAACAAACTAACCACAAAGCAAATAAAACAGAAATAACAAAGGTTAAAGCAGAGTTAAATTAATGGGAGAACAGAAGAACAATAGAAAAAATCAATAAAACCAAAAGCTGCTCTGTGAGAAAGTCAAAGAACAAAAAAGTCGATGGACCACTAGCAAGACTGACAAAGTAAAAAAGAGAGAAGATGCACACACACACAAAAAAATCAGAAAATGAGAGGGGGTCATTACCATAAAACCTGAAGAAATAAAAAAAATCATAAGAGAATTTTATGAACAAGTATATGTCACCAAACTAGACAACTTAGATGACATGAACAAGTTCCTGGAAGCACACAAACAAGCTACACTGACTGAAGAAGAAATAGAAGATCTCAACAAACCAACCACAAAGAAAGAGATTCAGTCTTTAAAACATCCAAAGAAAAGCCCAGACAGCTTCACAGAGGAATTTTATCAAACATTTCAAAAAAGAACTAACACCAATCCTGCTCAAACTTTTCAAAAAAATTGAAGAAAAGGAACAGGACCTAACTCATTTTATGAAGCTAACATCACTTTAATACCAAAACTGGATAAAGATGCTATAAGAAAGGAAAACTATAGACCAATCTCTCTAATAAATATAGATGCAAAAATTCTCAACAAAATACTAGCAAGTCAACTCCAACAACACATTAATTATACACCACAACCAAGTGGGGTTCATACCAGGAATGCAAGGATGGTTCAACACAAAAGAATCAGTTAATGTAATACAGCACATTAACTAATCAAAAGGGAAAAATCACATGATCATCTCAATCAATGGTGGAAAAAGCATTCAACAAAATTCAGCATACTTTTCTGATAAAAACACTTCAAAAGATAGGAATCAAAGGTAACTTCTTCAATATGATAAAGGGCATATTGGAATACCCATAGCCAGCATTGTATTCAATGGTAAGAGTCTGAAATCTTTCTCCATAAGATTGGGAATGAGACAAGGGTGACCTCTGTCACCACTATTATTCAACATTGTACTAGAAGTTCTAACTAGAGCAGTGAGGCAGGAAAAAGAAATAAAAGGCATCCAAGTTGGAAAGGAAGAAGTAAAACTTTCATTATTTGGAGATGACATTATACTTGGAAAATCCTGAGAAATCTACCACAAGGTTACTTGAGCTAATAAACAAATTCAGCAAAATGGCAGGATATAAAGTTAATGGCAAAATATCATTAATGAATCAAGAAACGAATCCCATTTACAATTGCAACTAAAAGAATAAAATACCTAGGAATAAATTTAACTAAAGAGACAAAAAACCTATACAAAGAAAACTACAAAAAACTGTTAAAAGAAATCACAGAAGGGCGGGCCGCGGTGGCTCAGCGGGCAAAGTGCTTGCCTGCCATGCCGGAGGACCTCGGTTCGATTCCCGGCCCCAGCCCATGTAAAAAACAAACAAACAAACAAAATACAATAAAACAAGAAAATGTTTAAAGATGTTTCCCTTTCTTCCTCCCTTCCATCCTTCCTTCCTTCTCTCTGTCTTTCCTTCCCTTCCTCCCTCTCTTTAAAAAAAAAAAAAAAAAAAAAGAAATCACAGAAGACCTAAATAGATGGAAGGGCATACCATGTTCATGAATTGGAAGACTAAATATAGTTAAGATGTCAATCCTACCTAAATTGATTTACAGATTCAATGCAATACCAATCAAAATCCCAACAACTTATTTTTCAGAAATAGAAAAACCAATAAGCAAATTTATCTGGAAGGGCAGGGTGCCCCGAATTGCTAAAAGTATCTTGAGGAAAAATAACGAAGCTGGAGGTATCACGCTGCCGGACTTTAAGGCATATTATGAAGCCACAGTGGTCAAAACAGCATGGTATTGGCATAAAGATAGATATATCGACCAATGGAATCGAATAGAGTGCTCAGATATAGACCCTCTCATCTATGGACATTTGATCTTTGATAAGGCAGTCAAGCCAACTCACCTGGGACAGAACAGTCTCTTCAATAAATGGTGCCTAGAGAACTGGATATCCATATGCAAAAGAATGAAAGAGGACCCGTATCTCACACCCTATACAAAAGTTAACTCAAAATGGATCAAAGATCTAAACATTAGGTCTAAGACCATAAAACAGTTAGAGGTAAATGTAGAGAGATATCTTATGAAACTTACAATTGGAGGCGGTTTTATGAACCTTAAACCTAAAGCAAGAGCACTGAAGAAATAAATAAATAAATGGGAGCTCCTCAAAATTAAACACTTTTGTGCATCAAAGAACTTCATCAAGAAAGTAGAAAGACAGCCTACACAATGGGAGACAATATTTGGAAATGACATATCAGATAAAGGTCTAGTATCCAGAATTTATAAAGAGATTGTCCAACTCAACAACAAAAAGACAGCCAACCCAATTACAAAATGGGAAAAAGACTTGAACAGACACCTATCAGAAGAGGAAATACAAATGGCCAAAAGGCACATGAAGAGATGCTCAATGTCCCTGGCCATTAGAGAAATGCAAATCAAAACCACAATGAGATATCATCTCACACCCACCAGAATGGCCATTATCAACAAAACAGAAAATGACAAGTGCTGGAGAGGATGCGGAGAAAGAGGCACACTTATCCACTGTTGGTGGGAATGTCAAATGGTGCAACCACTGTGGAAGGAAGTTTGGCGGTTCCTCAAAAAACTGAATATAGAATTGCCATACAACCCAGCAATACCATTGCTAGGTATCTACTCAGAGGACTTAAGGGCAAAGACACAAACGGACATTTGCACACCAATGTTTATAGCAGCGTTATTTACAATTGCAAAGAGATGGAAACAGCCAAAATGTCCATCAACAGACAAGTGGCTAAACAAACTGTGATATATACATACAATGGAATATTATGCAGCTTTAAGACAGAATAAACTTATGAAGCATGTAATAACATGGATGGACCTAGAGAACATTATGCTGAGTGAGTCTAGCCAAAAACTAAAGGACAAATACTGTATGGTCCCACTGATGTGAACCGACATTCGAGAATAAACTTGGAATATGTCATTGGTAACAGAGACCAGCAGGAGTTAGAAACAGGGTAAGATAATGGGTAATTGGAGCTGAAGGGATACAGACTGTGCAACAGGACTAGATACAAAAACTCAAAAATGGACAGCACAATGATACCTAATTGTAAAGTAATCATGTTAAAACAGTGAATGAAGCTGCATCTGAGCTATAGGTATTTTTTGTTTGTTTGTCTGTTTGTTTGTTTGTTTGTGTCTTTTTTTTTACTATTATTATTATTTTAATTTTTTTCTCTATATAAACATTCTATATCTTTTTCTGTTGTTTTGCTATTTCTTTTCCTAAATCGATGCAAATGTACTAAGAAATGATGATCGTGCATCTATGTGATGATGTTAAGAATTAGTGATTGCATATGTAGAATGGAATGATTTCTAAATGTTGTGTTAATTTCTTTTTTTTCTTTAATTAATAAAAAAATATCGTTAATGTTTCTATACACAAGCAAGGACCTAACTGAGGAGTCAATTAAGGAAAAAATTACACTCAAAATAGCACCTAAAAGAATCAAGTATCTCGGAATGAACTTCACTAGGGATGTAAAAGATTTATACACAGAGAACTACATGACATTGCCAAAAGAAATCAAAGAAGATTTCAATAGGTGGAAAGACATTCCCTGCTCATGGATAGGAAGGTTAAACGTAGTTAAGATGTCAATTCTACCCAAATTGACTTACAGATTCAACACAGTACCAATTAAAATTCCAACAACTTACTTTGGAGACTTGGAAAAGCAAGTTACCAAATTCACCTGGAAGGGAAAGAGATCCCAAACAGATAAAAGTATCCCAAAAAAGGAATGAAGTGGGAGCATCAACCCTGACCAAATTTATTATAAAGACACAGTGGCCAAAACAGCCTGGTATTGGCACAAAGATAAAAGTATTGAGCAATGGAACTGAATCAAGAGTGCAGAAATAGACCACCAAATCTATGGTCAACTGATCTTCAAGAAGGTCCTCAAATCCACTGAACTGGAACAAAATAGTCTTTTCAACAAATGGGCATGGGGGAGTTGGATATCAATAGCCAGAAGAATGAAAGAGGATCCTTACCTTACATCCTATACAAAAATAAACTCACAGTGGATCAAACATCTAAATATAAGGACCAGAACCATAAAACCCCTAGAAGAAAATATAGGGAAACATCTTCAAGACCTAGTAATAAGTGATAGCTTTCTAAGCTTTACACCCAAAGCACAAGCAACAAAAGAAAAATAGATAAATGGGAACTCCTCAAAATCAAATGATTGTGCACTTCAAAAGACTTTATCAAAAAGGTGAAGAAGCAGCCAGCTCAATGGGAGAAAATATTTGGAAATCACACTTTGGACAAAGATTTGATATCCACTATACATAAAGAAATCATACAATGCAGCAACAAAAGAACAAACAGTGCAATTATAAAATGGGCTAAGGATATGGAAAGACATTTTTCTGAAGAGCAAATATAGATGGGTAAAAAGCATAAGAAGAAATGCTCATTCTCATTAGCTATAAGGGAAATGCAGATCAAGACTACAATGAGATACCATCTCACACCTATCAGAATGTCTGCTGTTAAACAGGAAACTACAAATATTGGGGAGGATGTGGAGAAATTGGGACACTTATGTACTCCTGTTGGGAATGTATAATGGTACAGCCCCTGTGGAAGACAGTCTGGCAGTTCCTCAGAAAACTAAATATCGAGTTGCCCAATGACCCGGCAATATCACTACTTGGTATATACGCAGAAGAACAGAAAGTAGTGACACAAACAGACATTAACACACTGATGTTCATAGAAGCAATATTCACAATCACGAAACAATGGAAAAAATCCAAGCACCCATGAACAAGATGAGTGGACTAATAAAATATGATATATACATATGATGGAATATTATGCAGCAGTAAGACAAAATGACATCCTGAA
This sequence comes from Tamandua tetradactyla, assembly GCF_023851605.1. Lineage (NCBI taxonomy): Eukaryota > Metazoa > Chordata > Mammalia > Pilosa > Myrmecophagidae > Tamandua > Tamandua tetradactyla. Next base: position 7,265,422 of record NC_135351.1, on the reverse strand, counting down.
ACACATGACAAGGTGGCTGAGCCAGGGGGACATAATGCTGAGTGAAATAAGCCAAACACAAAAGGATAGATACTGTATGACTCCACTTTTATGACCATGGTAAAGGTCAAACCAGAAGCTTATAATACAGGATATAGGGAATTTAGAGATACTTAGAAGTTAGAGATGGGTGGACAGTTAGCTAACAAGGTTGAACTTAATTGTAAGGGAATAGATAGAAGCAAAGGTGGCTCACTAGTGGTTCTATAGGTAATATTACCATGTTGAAGATGAACATGCTTGAAAGGGGAATGTATAGACTCATGTGTCCCACAGATTAACATTATAAATGTAAAAAGGTTCTTGCGTGAACTACTGCCAATGTATGAATCTTGTACAAAGAGTGTATAAAATTGGGATATAGGGGTGTTATAGTTTGCTAGCTGCCGGAATGCAACACACAGATTAACATTATAAATGTAAAAAGGTTCTTGCGTGAACTACTGCCAATGTATGAATCTTGTACAAAGAGTGTATAAAATTGGGATATAGGGGTGTTATAGTTTGCTAGCTGCCGGAATGCTTTTCATAAAAGGGGATTTATTTTGTTAGTTCTTCAGAGGAAAGGCAGCTAACTTTCAACTGAGGTTGTTTCTTACATGGGAAGGCACAGGATGGTCTCTGCTGGACTTCTCTCCAGGCCTCTGGATTCTAACAACTTTCCCTCCAGGTGATTTCTTTCTGCATCTCCAAAGGCCTGGGCTGAGCTGCGAGCGCTGAGATGAAGTATGCTGAGCTGCTTGGGCTGTGCTACATCGAGCTCTTTCACTTAAGCACCAGCCAATTAAGTCAAACATCATTCATTGCAGCAGGCAAACCTACTAGCTGACTGCAGATTTAATCAGCAACAGATGAGGTTCATGTACCATTGGCTCATGTCCACAGCCACAGAACTAGGTGCCTTCACCTGGCCAGGTTGACACCTGAATTTAACTACCATAAGGGGGAAAACTGCTATTGCATGCTATGGGCTATGTTTAATAGGAAAACATCAACAGTACCACAGCAATACCAGGGGTAAATACTGGTATTTACCTCCTTTCTGCCTTTGGTCTCAAAGAGTATGTGAAGTTCTAAAATACAATGTCTTCCTTACCCCTGTGTTTGGAATTATCTTAATCCTGACCTGATCAGCTTCATTCTTATTCATAAATGCTAGGTTATACATATATAAAACAGCCGCTCAAGATTCAGAAATAACAATTTCTGCCCCAGTCTAAATGTACTGCAATAAGAGTTTACAATCTAGGCCCTGGTTTTCTTATAAGTGTTTTCTACACGAGATCATATAATATTTGCTTTTTTGTTTCATCAAAATAAGGGAGGGACAAGAGTCAAGGGGGGATTGGATTTTCTGTTTTGGTGAGGATGTGTTTATTGGTTATCTTTCTCTTGGGAACAATGAAATTATTTAAAATTGAGAGTGTTGATGTAATATTGACTTTGGATGTTTACATGAGGCCCAGTAGATGGTTGGTTCCAAGATGCATTGACTGAGAAGTAGACTGATGAACGGTGGTGCATATATACGATTGAATATTGTGCTGCTACAAAAAAGAATGAAGTTGTGAGGTATGCAATGCTGTAAATGAACCTGTGCATTATTGGATGAGGCAAAATAAGCCAGAAACAAAAAAGCAAATATTGTATGATCTCGTTTAGAAAACACTTATAAGAAAACCAGAGCCTAGATTGTAAACTCTTATAGCAGTACATTTAAACTGGGGCAGTAATTGTTATTTCTGAATCTTGAGAGGCTGTTTTATATATGTATAACCTAGTATTTATGAATAAGAATGAAGCTGATCAGGTCAGGATTAAGAGAATTCTGAATATAGGGGTAAGGAAGACGTTGTATTTTAGAACTTCACATACTCTTTGAGACCAAAGGAAGAGAGGTTTATTTTGTTCAGAACCTAAATTTCTGTAGCACATAATCTAACTCAACCTGTCTTGATCGATCATTTAAACAATCCAAACACTGGGAGCCCAGTATAAGAATGAAGGCCCTTAATCCTGTATAGCTTAATGTAATGACCGGACATATCCCAGAGTTATATAAAGCAGATAATCAAAAAGTATCGGCAAAATCCCTTGAGGGATGGGAGAAAAATTATGGAGCTATTAAACTTTACCACTGGGGAAGCCCTAGATACTGTGTCAAACATTAGGGACACCCAAATCAATAGGCCAAGCCCTTGAACTTGAGGCTTACTCTTGTAAAGCTTATGTATGTAGTGGAGAAGCTTAGCTTACCTATAGGTATGCCTAAGAGCCACCTCCAGAGGACCTCTTTTGTTGCTCAGATGTGGCCTCTCTCTTTCTAAGCCCAACTCTGCAAGTCAAATCATTGCCATCTTTGATTTCATGACATCCAGAGGTGATCCATAATGCTCCTTGGCAGCGTGGGAGATTTCTACCAGGGATGAGTCTGGCCCTGGCACTGTGGAAGCAGCAGTGCCATCCTGATCAAAAGGGAAAAAATAAGTGTAACAAATAAGGTGTTTCTGGCTTAGAGAGTTCTAACAGAGTCAAGAGGCTATACTGGAGGTCCTTCTTATGCAAGCTTCAGTTAGACATTGCTACCTATCATAACTTGCCAAACCCCAACTGTGCCAGTTTGAAAGGATTTATGTACTCTAGAAAAGCCATGTTTTAATCCTAATCAATCTTGTGGGAGCAACCATTTCTTCTTCTAATCCCTATTCAGAACTATAGGCTAGAAACTTGATTGGGTTATCTCCACAGAGATGTGATGCAATCAATTGTGGGTATTAAGCTTGATTAGATGGGGACATGTCTCCACCCATTCTACTTGGGTCTTGATTAGTTTACTGGAATTCTATAAAAGAGGAGACATTTGGAGAGACTTCCCTCTTTTAGAATGAAGAGAGAGCCACAGAACCATAACTGAAGGATGAGAGAACCACAGAGACCACCAGCCAGCAACCTTTGGAGATGAGGAAGGTAAACACCTCCCAGGGAGCTTCATGAAGCAAGAGGCCTGGATAAGAAGCTAACAGATGCCACCATGTTCATCATGTGCCCTTCCAGCTGAGAAGGAAATGCTGAATGTCATCAGCCTTCTTGAACCAAGGTACCTTTCCCTGGATGCCTTAGCTTGGGCATTTTTATAGACTTGCTTTAATTGGGGCATTTTCTCGGCCTTAGAACTGTAAACTAGCAACATATTAAATTCCCCCCTTTAAAAGTCATTCCATTTCTGGTATACTGCATTCTGTCAGCTAGCAAACTAAAACAGTAACCAAAACCATTTCTGTTGATCCTAAAGCACACCTAGGGCGTTATATAAGATTCTATAAAGGTTCCAAGCAGTAGGGTAACTTTCCAGAAACTTACAACCTCCACATGGGCCCCTAGACCAGATATGACCTGAAATGCTGAGAGGACAGCCTCCCCAAACTGCTCTTGGGATAGAGCAGTCTCTTCAATAAATGATGCTTGAAGAACTGAATATCCAAATGCAAAAGAATGAAAAAGGATCTATGTCTCACACCCTATACAAAAATTAACTCAAAGTAGATCAAAGACCTAAACATTAGGTCTAAGACCATAAAGCTTTTAGAAGAAACTGTAGGGAAATATCTTATAAAACTTGTAATAGGAGGCAGTTTTCTAGACCTTACACCCAAAGCCTGAGCATTGAAGAAAGAAATAGAAAAATGGGAACGCCTCAAAATTGAATGCTTTTCTGCATCAAAGAACTTTATCAAGAAAGTAAAAAGACAGCTTACACAATGGGAGACAGTATTTGGAAATGATGTATCAGATAAGTGTCCAGTATCACATAGAAACCAGAAGGAAAGATAGATGATAAAGACTGAGATGGTATAATCTAGGAATGCCTAGAGTGTACAATGATAGTGACTAAATGTACAAATTAAAAAATGTTTTTGCATGAGGGAGAATGAAGGAATGTCAGTATTGCAGGGTGTTGAAAATAGATGGTCATTCATATTTTAAAACTTCAACTTCTGTGTGAGACTAAAGCAAAAAATGTTTAATTGGTACAAAATTTATATTTTGACTAGTGCATTTCATAATATAATTTATATGAGCAGGTTGATTGAACACCACGAGTATATGGAACCTTTAATAGGGCATGACATTCTGAAGGTTTGTCCAGTGTGATGCCCTGATAAATCCCAGAGTGATTTGAACAGTGAATAAAGAAGTATTTGCAAAGGCCCCTTGGGGGAATGGTGAGAAAGGAGGAAAATTCAACTTCCCCGCTTGGAGAATTCCTGATATTCTCACAAGCAGTGGGGACAACCAAGTCAATAGGACAAGCCCTCAATCTTAGGATTTGTTCATATGAAACTTATCCCTGCAAAGGGTAGGCTAAGCCTACTTAAAGAACCTCTTTTGTTGCTCAGATGTGGCCTCTTTCTCTCTCAACCAACACAGCAAGCAAACTCACTGCCCTCCCCCTCTCTATATGGGACAGGACTCCTAGGGGTATAAACCTCCCTGTCAACATGGGACAGGAATCCTAGAACGAGCTGGGACTTAGCATCAAGGGGTTGAGAAAATCTTCTCTACCGAAAGGGGGAAGAGAAGAATGAGACAAAATAAAGTGTCAGTGACTGAGAGATTTCAGAGTCGAGAGGTTATCTTGTAGGTTATTCTTATGCATTATATAGATACCCCCTTTTTAATTTAAGGTGTATTAGAGAGGCTAGAGAAAAGTGCCTGAAACTGTAGAGCTGTGTCCCAGTAACCATGTTTCCTGAAGATGATTGTATAATGATATAGCTTTTGCAACGTGACTGTGGGATTGTGAAAAAAAAAAAAAAAAAGGATGTTTCATAGGAGCAAACCTCAAATCAAGGGCTCAGCCTATTGATTTGTTTGTCCCCAGTGCTTGCTAGAATATCAGAAATTCTCCAAATCGGGAAATTGAATATTTCCTCTTTTCTCCCAATTCCCCCAAGTGAACTTTGCAAATAATTCTTTATTCACTGCCCAAATTACTCTAAGATTTATCGGGGCACCACACTGATCTGGACAAACCAACGAAATCTCATGCCCTACTCAAATTCCATATACTTATGATGTTCAACTAAACTGACCATACAAGTTAAATTAGGAAATGCACTACCCAAAATATAAATTTTGCACCAAATATGTATCTCTCCCTTTAGTCCTACACAGAAGTTGAAGTTAAAATCCTTTACCCTGTATTCTGATATACCTTATTCCTATCCAGATCAACTTCATTCATCTCTCTAGTCTGATCACTTTTTCAGCTTTTTAAATAGTTCCTGTATGGGGTACTGCTGACTTTCATAGCTTCAGAGCTCTAACTCTGAGTCTCAAGTGTCACATAAATGCCTGAAATTTCTGGGAATGACCATGTTATATGCAAACAGCTCAGTATCTCAGAATTTAGGATGACTAGTTACACCTTCAGAATATATGAGACTTCTGTAAGAGCTTACAGTCTAGAACCCTTTCCTATAGGCCCCAACCTGATAACCCATGCTCTCAACTTTAGTTGACCAAGTTTTTATATTATATTTAGGCCACATGATTGAGGCATGATAATATTTGTCTTTTTGTTCCTGACATTTCATTCATATTTGCATGCCTCCCAACTTCATTCCTTCTTGCAGCCACTTGCTAGTCCATTGTATGTATACACCATAGCTCCCCCTTCCACTCCTCAGTCCTTGTACCCTTAGGCCACCTTCATTCATCGTGGATTGAGAACACTGCCGCCAGAAATACCAGTGTGTAAATGTCTGTTCAGGCCCCCACACTCAGTTCCTCCTGGTATATACTGTGCAACGGGGTTTCAGGATCATATGGCAAACCTACCCCTAGCTTCCTGTGAAACCACCACGCTGCCCTCCAAGGGGCTGTACCTCTCAGTTTCCTACCAATGGTGAATAGATCATCTGTTTCTCCACATTAGTCTCAAGCACTTGTTTCTCTCTGTTCATTTTTAAACAGCTTTATTCACACATCAAACAAGCCAAAATAAGTGTAAAGACACGCCTTCACCACCATACTCAATCTGAAGACATTTCCTTTTCTTTCACAAAGAATTCACACTCCTTTCCCATGGCCCCTACCTGTTGACATCTAGTTTTGACATAATACCTTTGTTACATTCAGTGGAAGCATATTACAATGATACTGTTGACTATAGACCCTAGCTTTCGTTGATAGTACTTTCCCTTTATACTTCCCATATATTTTAAACACCCTACAATATTGACATTCATTTGTTCTCCCTCATGAAAAATGTTTTTTAAGTTATACATTTAATCACCATCATTGTCCCCTCTAGGCATTCCTAATACTGTCTCAATCTTTATCCTCTATCTTTCCTTCTGGTTTCATATGTGCCCTCAGCCCTTCTCCCTCTATCATACTCCCATTCAGTTTCATTCAGAGTACATACATTATTGTGCTTCAATCAGGTAGTATCGTACTATGCATTACAATCAGTCCTGGTGCGCAATCCGTATTCCTTCAGCACCAATTGTCCAATCTCTACCTCATTTTTATATCTGATAACCTGTTGTTCTTAAATGAAATTCTCCAGTTCACTTATTAATGTTAGTTCATATCAGTGAGATCATACAGTATTTGTCCTTTGTTTCTGGCTAATTTTACTCAGCATAATGTCTTCAAGTTTCATCCACATTGTTACATGCTTCATGACTTTATTCTGTCTTACAGCTGCCTGGAGTTCCATTGTATGTATATACCACAACTTGTTTAGCCACTTGTTTTAGTCTGCCAAAGCTTCCAGAATGCAACACACCAGAGATGGATTGGCTTTTAATAAAAGGAGATTTATTTAGTTAAAAACGAATAGTTATTTGGGGAAAGGCAGATAACTTTCAACTGAGGTTCTTTCTTACACAGGAAGGCACAGGGCATTCTCTGCTGGCCTTCTCTCCAGGCCTCTGGGTTCCAACAACTTTCCCCAGGGTGATTCCTTTATACATCTCCAAAGGCCTGGGCTGAGTTGCAAGTACTCAGATGGGGTGTGCTGAGCCGCTTGGGCTGTGCTACATTGAGCTCTCTCATTTAAGAACCAGCTAATTAAATCAAATGTCATTCATTGCAGCAGGCACCGCCTCCTAGCTGACTGCAGACGTAATCAGCAACAGATGAGCTTCACATGCCATTGACTCATGGCCACAGCAACATGACTAGACACCTTCACCTGGTCAAGTTGACACCTGGACCTAACTACCACATCATTCATCCATTGATGGACATTTGGGCTGTTTTTATGTCTGAACAATCATAAATAATGCTGCTATAAACATTGGTGTGCAAATGCCCATTTGTGTCCTTGCCCTCAGTTCTTCTGAATATATACCTGGTAATGAGATTGCTGGATGATATGGCAATTCTATACTTAGCTTCCTAAGGAACTGCTAAACTGCCTTCCACAGTGGTTGTACCATTTTACATTCCCACCAACAGTTGGTAAGTGTGCCTCTTTCTCCACATCCTCTCCAGCACTTGTTGTTTTCTGTTTTTGTTTTTTGTCTTTTTTTTGATAATGGGCATTCTAGTGGGTGTGAGATGATCTCTTATTGTGGGTTTGGTTTGTATTTCCCTAATAGTCAGTGAAGTGGAGTATCTTTTCATGTGCCTTTTACTCATTTGTATTACCTCTTTTGAGAAGTGTCTGTTCATGTCTTTTGTCCATTTTTAAATTGGATTGTTTGTTTTTTTGTTGTTGAGTTGAAGAATCTGGATACTAAAACTTATGTGATATGTGGTTTCCAAATATTGTCTCCCATTGGGCAGGTTGCCTTTTTATTTTCTTGACAAAGTTCTTTTATGCACAAAAGGCCAAGTACCCCTTTACCTGAATGAAGGCCTTCATTGCAGAAATAAAGATAAAGATTCATAAGAAAGTACAGACAGTTTCTACCTTCCACTGTGAAGCATCTTCCAATTTCAGTCACTTAAATTTGTTGACTTGACAACTTCCCTTCTCTGGCTATCCTTTAATTTCAGAGTCTGTAATATTCTTTATTATTTTTTAAAAATATATAGTCACAAAATAAAGTTATTACTTGGCAATCAATCTGCTAAAAACTTTTCAGGCAGAAAATAATAACAGGCAGTTATTATTTTATATGAGGCATGAAGAGCAAGTAAGGATAGTGGCCAGGAAAGTTTTAAATAAAATATAGTTCTTATTAACCAGTAGGGGTTGTTAAAATAAACCTTCTAAAATTGAAGTATAATATACACACGGAAAAGCAGTCAATCCCAAGAATACCTTTTGAAGAATTATCACAAAGAGAGTGTGACTGGGACACCAAGTTGCCAGATTGAGAAGTAGATAATCACCAGCTTTGCAGTTACCCTCTCCCCCAAGCACCCACGTTCATGATCACTAAGATAATCACTATTCTGACATCAAATATCACAGTTACATTTTGCCTGTTTTTGAAGTTCACACAAAAAGGAATCATGAAGTAGGCATTCCTTTGTTACTGGCTTCTTCCCCCCAAATGTTAGGTTGGTGACACTCATCAGCTGTGCATAGTAGTTGTTAATTAGTTTTCATTGCTGTAAGAATTTCAGTTTATTATATAAACTTTAATGTATCCATTCTCTTGATGGACATTTGGGGCTAATTCAAATAGTGCTGCTACAAACATTCTAGTCCTCATCACAGATACACATTTCTATTGGTTATCCTCAGAGTGGTGTTTCTGAATCATAGGATATGTGCATGTTCAACTTTAGTAGATGCCACCCGAGTTTTACAGAGCAGCCACGCTATTTTACATTCGCACCAGCAGCATATGAGAGTTTCACATTCCACATTCTTGCCAACACTTACTATTTGTGGTCTTTTACTGTCTGGCCATTCTGGTAGGTGCTTATTTGTTTCTCATTGTGGTTTACATTTGCCTGATGATTTATGTTGAGCTTTTTTTTTTAATATGCTCTTTTGGCCATGGATATCTTTATTTTTTAATAAAGTGTCCATCTATTTTTCTATTGTGTTGTCAACTTTGTCTTCTTAATGTACATTAAACTTTTTCTTCTTAATGTTCATTAAATATTTGCAGTATAAGCCCTTTGCCTGTTACATGTATTACAAATATACTTTCCCATTCTGTGGCTTACCTATTCACTCCCTTACTGTTGAAAATAATTTTCTTCATTTTATTCTTGCTCAATGAAGCAAACTTTCCCTTTTGGAAAATAACTCTTTACTTGCCTCTGAAGGAACTTAAAAAAAAAAATCTACATGGGGTGATGAATATACAAATATGTGATGATATTGTGAGTTATTGTTTATATGCCAAGAATGGAAGGATCATATGGTGAGAAGGTTCGTGTTTGTATGTTGTTATGTTTAAAAAAATTTTTTTAAATAAAAAAAAAAAATCTACATGGGTCTACCAAGCTCCACTGTTCTGATGCCCACTTGTTGCCAGAAAATGAACCTGAACACTTCCATAGATGTGATCTCCTATTTTGTGGGAAAACACCATCTTCGTCATCCTTTTCACAGCATGTATGCTGGACAATCTTCATGGCTACCCTACAACTGATTGTCCTCCCAGTGCTGAAAGAAGAATGACCTGTTACAGCTGTGGGGAGCCAAGCAGGCAGCAACACCCTTCCCCCTTGGATCTGAAAGCTGTAGGGCTTGGAGAACGTGATCAAGTATGAGTGACTTACAGCAGTTCCCAGTCAGACACAGAACTGTTTCTATTGACCCGAGGCTTCCAGGGCTGCGGTGGGGCTAGGAGAACAGCAGAGTGAAAAGGAGCAGAACAGTAAGGAATGAAGCAATGAGGAAGGAGAGAGATGTTCCTTCTGCTCAAGAAATAGGTACTATGGAACGAAAAGGTGAGATTGTAACAGCTGGCTTCCAACATTGTAACTCTGGCATTCGTTGTTTTGGTGTCAGAACTGGCTGAGAGTCCCAGGTAGCATGGAGCACGCCATGGACAAACACTGAGCGTTGCTGCAAAGCTGGTGGAAGCATCCCAGGGTTTGTATTTTAGCTGGGACTATGTTCAGGCCAAAGCTTCCCAGGATACAGCCCCATACCAGCCTTTTATCTCTCATTCTCTGTCTTGGAGTTGAGCATCTTAAACCTGCAATGCAAGGTTCTACCTACAAAAAGAAAGTATTATACATGGTTTGCAAATATTTTCATTTATGACAGAAAGCAGAGCAGTGGTTGCTTTGGGGTGGGGTGTGGAAGGAGGGATTACAAAGAGGCCTAAGAAAAGTTCTTGGGTGATGAACATGCTCACTGTCTTGATTGTGGTTGATGATGGTTTCACATGCCCAAACTTATCAAATTCTACATTTTAAATATGTGCATTTCATTGTATGTCAGTGACACCTCAACAAGGAGGTTAAAAGTGCTCCCAATGTGCACGCATGCACGCGCGCACACACACACACACACACGCCACGTAGTTTGCAATGAAGAAGTTAAAGCTCCACTGCAGTCACTCAAAGGAGACTACACCTCTCTCCAAACCTGCCCCCTTGCTGGACATGTGGTCCTGGTATTTGTCCTCATCATGAGAGAAGGAGACCCTACTTAGATGGCCCCGTTCTGGAGTGTCTCGGGACTGGGTGAGGCCCAAGCTGGGGAGAGAATTGGCAGAGAAGCACAATAGGTAAGACCCTCCCTCCAGCCTCTACCTCATCCATGCATTTGCACTCACAGTCCGCAATGCTGGTGACTTCAACAGGAGCTCCTCTTTCCCCTCACAGGCAGTGGGGTATTCTTTTCCTCCTCCTTCATGGGAAGATTAGACTTGAGAATCAGGAGGGGGGAGGTGTTAAAACACTATGAGAAGCACATCTGAGAACTCCCAAGACCCACCTGAGGATTGATGCCTTCATTATGATTTACAGGGGATTTTCTTCTCTCCAAACACTATGTTTTTTGTGATAGTTTCTCACTCTGGGAGCTTTTAAAGCTCCAGGGAATGCCTCTGCTAATAAAGAAAAACCAAACAAAAACCAGCAGTAACGATCACAACTAACATTGCTACTGGCAAAAATTTACAGCAAGGTGTAAAAAAATCAACAGATTATTTTTCCTTCTGTCAGAAGGATGCCTGCCATCTAGGAAGAGGTATTTTGGGTAGTCCTTGCAGTGACTGCCATCCACAGGGGGCGTACTGCCTTTTCCTGGAGTTGTGAATTGGCCCTGATCTATTTGGGCTTCCTCCCTTGGTCCCTCTGTTGCCAGATAGCCAGCCAAGGTCTTTGGCAAAGGGATCAGTATTGGCAAACGGGCAGGAACAATGCCTCATGAGCACAGTGCTTTAATCATCTGAGCTCCCAGCTCCAGAGGAAAAGAAGGAATTGCAGTTGAGTCCCAAAACAAATTGCCAAAAAGCACCTCCCTTCCCTATATCACCCTCAAAAATTCCCAGCAGTGGACAAGGAATGACTGAGTGCTGGAAGAGGGAACTGTTCATTTTAGAGGCAAATCTCAAAGGTTTCACGTGGTGCATGAGTGGATGCTTCTTCCATCCAGGCATGTCCATCACCGGCAACCTCAGCCCACGCCAAGGACACAATGAGGCTGAGATCTTTAAATAGGAACGAGAGGCCAATGCCCTCATATCTCTGAGGGCATCCATTTCCAAATATTTGTGTGCAGTCCCCCTTGGGAATCTGGGTTATGGTTCTGGAGATAGGGACAAAGGGCATTTCAGTAACAAGTGCCTTTTGTAAAAATTAGTCAGGTCAACTTGCTTTCAAAAAACTGAAATGTTACAAAAATTTGCTACTTTAAAAGATTTTCATAGTCCCATACATTAGAAGTAAGCAATGATAACAATTTGGTTTCTTTTCCATGAATGCTGTTCTGGTTTGCAAGCTGCCAGAATGCAATACATGAGAAATAGAATGGCTTTTAAAAGGGGGTATTTAGTAAATTGCAAGTTAACAGTTTTTAGGCCATGGAAATGTCTCAATTAAAACAAGTCTATAGAAATGTCCAATCTAAGGCATCTGGGGGAAGATACCTTGATTCAAGAAGGCCGATGAAGTTCAGGGTTTCTCTCTCAAGTGCAAGAGCACATGGTGAACACAGTCCGAGTTTCTTTCTTGGTTGGAAGGGCACATGGTGAACACGGCATCATCTGCTAACTTCCTCTCCAGCTCCCTGGGAGGCATTTTCCTTCTTCATCACCAAATGGCTTTGGCTTGTGGACTCTCTGCTTCATGGTTCTGCCGTGTTTTCTGTTGTGGCTTTCTCGTGGCTCTGTCATTCTTCTCTGCTCTCTTGGAATCTCCAGCTTTCTCCAAAATGTTTCCTCCTTTATAGGATTCCAGTAAAGTAATCAAGTCCCACCTAGAATGGGTGGAGACACATCTCCACCTAATCCAGTTTAACCACCACTCTTGATTGAGTCACACCTCCAGGAAGATGATCTAATTAAAGTTTCAAGCATACAGTACTGAATAGGGATTAAAAGAAACGGCTGCCTTTTCGCAATGAGATTATGATTAAAACATAGGCTTTTCCTCTCAAACTGGCACAGATGCATAACCCATTTGGTTCTTGATTTAGAGACTGAGACTCAAGACACCATGTTTTAATCAGGAGGGAGAGCACATTATCCAAATGAATTTGGTTCCTGACTTTGATAGTGGGTAGCAAGCATTTGTATAACAAGGGACTTATCTAAAATCAATTTGACTTTATTTTATTCTTGAGATAGTTCAGACAGCAAGGGATACCTATAATAACATACATGTAACAAGTGATATTAATTGCTTCTAACATTCAAAGGACAATAAAGGTCACATTTGTTTCTGTTTCTAAACACAATCAAGTGTAGTCCCCAGTTTGCTCATTTTCAGAGAATGAGAAATTCCAAGAGCTCATGTTTTCTTCCCCCTTATTGGATTATCTATACCAACAGTTCTACAGAGTCCAGGGGACAGGAAAAAAAGAGTGCTGTTCTTGGCTATGATTTGGTGGTGTAAATCCCTGCTCCAACACTTATATGTAAAATCATGGCATCTCTAAATCTTGATTTACTCTTCAGAAAAATGGAGCTGACAATACTAACTGCCATCCAATAGAGTATTGAATGTTCATCATCATCATTTTTATTGCACTGTTTTTAAGGATTGCACAGAAGTCCATTCTGGGCATGAAATACTTTACACAATCTTCTAAAAAGGGACATTTAAACACAGAGAATAAACTTTTACCAACCAGTAACCGGATGTTAAAATGAAAATTTTGACTGAGACCCATCTATTCTCTATATCTGTCTATCTATCCATCCATCTATCATCTATCTACCTACCTATCCACCCATCCATCCACTCAGCCACCATTCCATCCATCCATCTTCTATCATCTATCTATCTATCTATCTATCTATCTATCTATCTATCTATCTATCCATCTATCTACAATCCATCCATCCATCCATCCATCCATCCATCCATCCATCCATCCATCCATCTATTCATCTATCCATGTATCTATCTATCTATTTATCAAATACCAAAGTGAGCTGTGAGACGGACCACTCTGGGTATATTAGTTATCTACTATTGTGTAACAAGTTTCTCCCTAAATGTAGTGGCTTAGAATAAAAGCATTTATTATCTTAGCTTCTGGAACAAAAATCTAGGCATGACCTTAGCTGTGTCCCCTGGTGTAGGTTCTCTCACAAGGTTGAAATTAGATATTGACCAGGTTGCAGCCATCTGAAGGCTTAAATGGGGAAAGGTTCTCTTTGAAGCTCATTCCTGTGGACTCTGGCAGGATTAAGTTCCTCGTGGGTTGTTGGGCTGAGGGTCTTCGTTCACCTCTGACAGTTGGCAGGATACCTCATTGAGTTCCTTGCCTCATGGGTCTCCCCATGGGCAGTTCATGTCATGGTAGGTGGCTTCCCCCAGAGGGAGCCAGCCAGAGACAGAAAGAGAGCAAGTGTGTGTAAGACAGAAGCCACAGCCGTTTACAGCCTGTGTTCAGGAGTGACATCCTTTTACTTTTGCTATTCTATTTGTTAGTGATGTCATCAGTTCCAGCACACATTGAAGAGGAGGGAATCAAACAAAAATGTGCAAACCAGGAGGCTGAGAGCCTTTTAAAAGCTGCCTACTACACTTATTAGACACTGAAAAATAAAATACCTCGAAACTAGGTACATAACCTTTAAGTCCCTCATCCACACTGAAAGTAGGAGGATCAGATTCTATCAATTATTGAGTTGTGTTAGAACTGTCTTCATGCAATTGCACCTGTCTTTCTTCTCTAGTAGATCTCTGCATTTTGCTTTACGTGTTTTGAGGATAAGTCATTCGGTGCATGCAAATTTGGAATTGTATCTTCTTGGAGAATTCAATTGTCATCATTATGAAGTCGCTCTTTTTCTCTAGTATGCTTTTTGCTTTAAAAGATATTTATTTGAGGGCTGGCCATAGTGGCTTAGCAGGCAGACTTCTCGCCTGCCATGCTGGGGACCCAGGTTCTATTCTCGGTGACTGCCCATGCAATAAAAAAAGAAAAAGCTATTTATTTGATATTAACGTGGTTGCTCCCATTTTTCTTTGGTTAGTATTTCACAGTATATATTTTCTACCCTTCTACTTGCAACTTTTCAGGTTTTGATGTATGTTTTTGTGAATAGCATTTATCTATCTAGATGTCTATCTTCACCATAACTAGACCTGGACCTAAGCCTGTAACTATATCTATATTGCTCATGTAGCCTAGAAATCTTTGTCTTTTCAGAGGAGCTTTAGTTCTTTTTTCTTTAATGTGTGTATTAATATTTTGAGCTAAAAAAATACTGTATCAACTATGTGCTTACTATCTGCCCTGCCTGTTCCTTTTTTTTGTTGTTGTTCCTTTCTTACTTTGTTTTATACAAGTTAAATCTTATGCTATTTAATACCTATGTGAGTCTGGAGGACATATGGTTTCATTTTCAAAAATTGAGATATAATTTACATCCTGCTATGGATTAAATTGTGTTCCCAAAAAAGACATGTTCAAGTCCTAACCCCTGGTCTTGTGAGTGTGACTGTATTTGGAAATAGGATTTTCAGATGACGCCAAACTGGGTCGGAGTGGGCCCTAATCTAATATGACTGGTGTGCTTATAAGGGAAGAAAATGTGGACGCAGTAAAACAGACAGAGAAGACAGCCACATGGCAGGAAAGGAGACTGAGTGATACCACCGGCCAAAGGCCGTGGAGTGTTGCCAAAGACCATCACCAGCCTACAGACTTCAGAGGAATCACGGCCCGGTTGACACCTTGATTTTGGACGTATAGCCTCCAGAACTGTGAGACAGTATTTTTCCGTTGCTTTAAACTACCCAGTTTGCAGCACTTTGTTATCACAACCCTAGGAAACAGAGATACATACCATTAAATTCACCATTTCAAGGTGTACAAGGTTCACAGGATTGTACGACTATCACTATCTAAATCGAGAACATTTTCCTCACTCCCAAAAGAAACCATGTAGCTGCCAGCAGTCACTTGACCCCAGCTTCTGGCAACCATAACCTATTTCCTGTCTCCATGGATTCACCTCTTATGGACATTTCATATAAATGAAGCCATATAATATGTGGCCCTTTGCATCAAGCTTCTTTCACTAAGCGTAATGTGTTCAAGGATCATCCCCATCGCAGCAAGTATGAGTATTTCACTTCTGTTGTCAGATAGTGTTCCAGTGTATGGATATATCACATTTTGTTCATCCATTCATCAGTTGGTGAACATGTGAGTTGTTTCCACTTTTTGGCTATTAAGAAAAATGCTGCTACCTGAAATTGTTGAACTGTAATCCAGTAGCTTTGATCTTTGATAATGACTGTATATATTTACTTGACTATATAGGTCTTATCATGTGACTATGTAATTGTAAAAGCCTTGTGATTGACAGTCCCTTTATCCAGTATAAGGATAGCTGAGTAATAAAGACATGCTTGAAAAACAAAATAATAGGTCAAGTATATGGAGAAAAAAGACCCCTACGTAAACTATGGACAATAGTTATAGTACTACTTTAATAACCTTTCATTAAGTGGGGCAAATGTAACTACTTCAAAAAACTAGAATTACAAAAAAATTTAACAGATTTTCCACACCAATACAAGTGTTGATGGTGGGGTGGTGTATGGGAATCTTGTATTTTGTGCATGATTGGTCTGTAAACTCACAACTTCTCTAATAAAAAATTAACAGCAACAACAAAGAGAATCAACTGGAAAGCTGGTTAAAAATTGCAGGCTTCGTGTCACCACCTCCTTCCACCCCCAAGATTCTAATTCAGTAGGTCTGGGTGTGATCCGTACTTGAAAAGGCTCCCCAAGCGATTCTGGTGTACGTTTTAGTGTAGAAACCACTGATCTGTAACACTCATTTTGTGCTTAACACTACCTTGTATGGCACCTAAAAAAAAGAATAATGCAGCTATGAACATTTGTGTAGAGATTTTTGTGTGAATGTGTGTTTTCAATTCTCTTAGATGAATACTTATGAGTAGAATTACTGGATTATACCATAATGTTATGTGAAACTTTTTAAAGAACTGCTAAACTGTTTTTCCATGTGGCTTCACCATTTTACATTTCCATCAGCAATGTAGGAGGGTTCCAATTTCTCCACATCCTCACCACGTGTCATTGTCTTTTTTATTATAGCCCTCCTAGTGGGTGTGAAGTGGTTTCTCATTGTGGTTTTGATCTACATTTCCCTAATGACTAATAATGTTGGACATCTCTTTCATATGCTTATTGGTCATGTATATATTTTCTTTGGAGAATGCCTATTCAGATCCTCTGCTTATTTTTTTTTTAACATTTTTAATTGTGAAAAACAACATTTATACAAAAAAAAGAAAGAAAAAGCAATAATTTTCAAAGTGCACTTTAATAAGTAGTTACAGAACAGATTTCAGAGTTTGTGTGGAGTATCATTCCACTATTTCAGATTTTTCCTTCTAGCAACTCCAAAACATTGGAGGCTAGAAGAAATATCAATATAGTGATTCAGCAGTCATATTCATTTGTTAGATTCTGTTTTCTCTGTGGTAATTCTTCCCTCTCTTTTGATCCTTCTCCCGATCTATAGGGACCTTTAGGCAATTCCGTTCTGATTTTTTTCATGTTGATAAGGTGCGCCAACACTAAAGAATAGGAAGATGTAATTAGTTGATAATCCTTGAGAGGCTGGTCCCTCTGGGTTTCAGGATTTATCTGACTTAGGAACTCTCTGGAAATTATAGTTTCCAGGAAAGCAAACTTAGGGCATGAAGCTATTATAGAATCTCCATTCAAGCAGTAGATGTTCTTAAGAGTTAGCAGGAGTGATGTTGGTTGGGGTTTACCAAACCATGGCAATTAGCACTATCTAACTGAACCTTACATGAAAGTAATCTCCAGAATAACCTCTTGACTGTCTGATCTCTCTTAGCTACTGATACCTTATTTTATTACACTTTTTTCTCTTCATTTGGTCAGGAAGATGTTGTTGATCCCACCGTGTCAGGGCCAGATTCATCCCTGGGCGTCACCCCCATGTTGTCAGGGAGATGTTCACTCCTGAATGTCTTATCCCACATAGGGAGGAGGGTAATGATTTTCCTTGCAGAGTCCGGGAAGAGAGAGAGAGGCCACAACTGAGCAACGAAAGAGGTTTGCTGGAAGCAACTCTTAGGCCTTGTTATAAATAGCCTAGGTTTTCCACTACAAAAATAAGTTTCATAAGGGCAAGCCTCAAAATCAAGGGCTTTGCCAATTTTCTTGGGAGTCCCCAGTGGTTGAGAGGGTACCTGGGATTTCCTAGATGGGAAAGTTTTAATAGTTTCATTTTTTTCCCCCTTTGGACCCTCAAGGGAAATACTTCAGACCAATACTCTTCCATTATCAGCTCATCATAGTCTGAGATGTATCCTGGTATTATATTAAGATATACAGAATTACAAGGCCTTGTTTCCTTTCTGAACTCCAAAGTTTGGGTTGTTGAGATGAGTTATCCAGTCAGGTTGATTTAGATTGTGTGTTACAGAAGATTTAGGTCCTAGACATAAGAAACCTCTCTGCCTTTGGTCTCATACAGTAAGTGAGAGTCTAGAGTACATACAATATTATCTTTTACCCTGTATTCTTATTTACTTTAGTCCCAGCCAGATTGGCTTCATTTTTATCTCTAATTCAGGTCTGATCTCTTTTACGATTACTTTAACTTTATTGTATATAGCTATGCTAACTTTCAGGGCTGTAGCACTCCATACTGGGTCATAGGCGCCACAGAAGTTCTCAAAGTTCCAGGCAATACCAGCTGATACACATATAGCTCAATGTCTCAAATCTAGAAATATGCTTACAACTTTAGGCTGAGTGTGGCTGCTATAAGAGCTTACAATCTAGGCTCCAGTTTGTTATAAGTATTTTCTGAAAGCGGCTTAGTATATTTGTTTCTGGCTTATTTTGCACAACACATTGCCCTGAAAATTTATTCAGTTCATTGCATGCCTCTTGACGTCCTTGCTCTTTGTGGTCACACCATATTCCATCATATAAATGTATCACAGTTAGCCATTCTGCTTTTCAGTCATTATACCCTTTGGCTCCCTCCATCTATAGGGCATCATAGATAATGTCGAATATCAAATCAAAACCACCCCTTATCACTTATCTCTCCCCTCCCTCCAATTAGTTGCCTTTGGTAGTGCTGTGGTATTGTTGATATCTTCCTTTTAACTACTGGCCATGGCATGAATTTTTAGGTATCCCCCATACCACTCTACTATCTATTCTTTGTGCAATATCAAACCTTTGAAATAGTTCGTGTGAAGACATATTTATAATTGTATATTGAATCAGTGGAATACATGGCATTATATATACCCTTTCAATCATACTCATCTTCAATACAGCAACGCTATTTATAACCCCACTAATTAGTTACCATCGCATCTATCCATTCCCTTGCATTTAAGTTCAACCTCATTTGGTAACCTTTCTCCCAACTCTAGCTTTTGCGTACCTCTAGGTCTGTCTGACATTTTTTACAATGTAATCTCTGAGATTACCTTTACTGGAGTCATAATAGTGAAATAGAACAGTATATGTTCTTTTGTGTCTGACTTATTTCACTCAGTATTATGTCCTCATGGTTCATCCATATTGTCATGTGCTTCAGGACCTCATTTTGTCTTACTGCTGCATAATATTCCATTGGATGTATATACCACATTTTTAAACATTTGTTATTGTGAAAAGTAACATAATACAAAAAGCAAGACTTTTCAGGGTACATTGTAACAAGTGGTTATAGAACAGATTTTAGAGTTTGGCATGGGTTACAGTTCCACTATTTCAGGTTTTTCCTTCTAGCTGCTCCATGACACTGGAGACTAAAAGAAATGTCAATATAGTGATTCAGCAGTCATACTCATTTGTTAAATTTTATCTTCTCTATCATAACTCCTCCTTCTCTTTTGATCCTTCTCACAATCTTTAGGGGTATTTGGACTAAGCCCACTCTAACTTTTTCATGTTGGAAAGGGGTGTCAATAATATGGGATGGGGGATTTAACTAGTTGATGTTCTTGGAGAAGCTGGCCCCTTTGGGCTTCAGAACTTATCTGACCTAGGAACCCTTGGAGGTTGTAGGTTTCTGGAAAGTAATCTTAGTGCATGAAAGTTTTGTAGATTCTCAGATAGAGTCTTAGGTGTTCTTTAGGGTTAATAGGAATGGTGTTGGTTGGGGGTGGCAATTAGCAATACCTAGCTGAAGCTTATGTAGAATTAGCCTCCAAAACAGCCTCTCAACTCCATTTGAACTCTCTCAGCCATTGATATCATATTTTGTTACTTAAAAAAAATTTTTTTTTAGTTGTATAACATATGTACAAAGAAAAAAGCAATAATTTTCAATGTATGCACCAAATTTTGCTTATCCAGTTGTCAGTTGATGAGCAATTCATTTCCACCTTTTGACAATTGTGAATAGTGCCACTACAGACATCAGTGTACAAATGTATGTTTGTGTCTCTGCTTTTACCTCTTCTGGGTTTATACCAGGTATTGGTATTGCCAGGTCATAGGGCCAGTCAATATTTAGTTTTCTAAGGAATCACCAAACTGCTTATCATAGTGGCTGTACTATTATACATTCCCAATAATAGTAAATAAGTATCCCAATTTCTCCACATTCTCTCCAACATTAGTAGTTTTTTGTTTGTTTAATAGCAGCCGTTCTTACAGGTGTGAGGTGATCTGCCATCATTGTTTTGATTTGCATTTTCCTTATAACTAATGAAAATGAGCATCTCTTTATGCGCTTTTTAGCCATTTGTATTGGCTCTTTGGAAAAGTGTCTATTCATATCTGCTGCCCATTTTATAATTGGGTTGTTTATTCTTTTGTTGTTGAGCTGTTTAATTTCTTATGTACACAGGATATCAAGGCTTTATATGATATGTGGTTTCCAAATATTTTCTTCCATTGAGTTGCTACCTCTTCATCTTTTTACCAAAGTCTTTGAGTCACAGAAGCACAAAAGGACTTCCTGTTTATCTGTTTTTCCTTTCACTGCTAGTGCGATAGATGTAAAGTTTAAGAAGCTATCTCCTATAACTAGATCTTGAAGATATTTCCCCGCATTTTCTTCTAGAAGTTTTATGGTACTGGCTCTTACATTTAAGTCTTTAATCTATTTTGAATTAATTTTTGTATAAGGTGCAAGGTATAGGCCAATAATTTTGGCTATTGATATCCAATTCTCCCAGGCCCATTTATTGAAAAGACTATTCTGTCCCAGTTCAGTGGACTTGGGGGCCTTATCAAAGATCAATTTCCATACATTTGGTGATCTGTCTCTGCACTCTCAATTTTATTCCATTGGTAGATACTTCTATCTTTGTGCCAGTACCATGCTGTTTTGACCACTGTGGCTTTCTAATAAGCTTTAAGTTTAGGATGGGTTAGTCCTCCTTTGCTCTTCTTTTTTAGGATATCTTTAGTTATTCAGGGTCTCTTTCCCTTCCAAATAAATTTGATAACTAGCTTTTCCAAGTTTTCAAAGTAAGTTGTTGGAATTTTTATTGGTATTACAGTGAATTTGTAGATCACTTTTTGTAGAATTGACATCTTAACGATATTCAACCTTCCTATCCATGGGCATGGAATGTCTTTCCATTTATTTAGGTCATTTTTATTTCTTTTCTCAGTGTTTTGTAATTTTCTGTGTACAAGTCATTGACATCTCTGTTTAGGCCTATTCCTAGATACCTGATTATTTTGGTCGCTATTTTGAATGGAATTTTCCCCGTAATTGTCTCCATAGATAGTTCATTATTTGTGTATAGAAACATTACTGATTTTTGTGCATTAATCTTGTATTCTGCCACTTTACTTAATTTGCTTATTAGCTCATGTAGGTTTGTCTTAGGTTTCTCAGGGTTTTCTAAGTATAAGATTGTGTCATCTGCAAATAATGAAAGTTACTTCACCTTTCCTATTTGAATGCCTTTATTTCTTCCTCTTATCTAATTGTTCCAGTAGGACTTTTAATACAATGTTGAATAATTGTGGTGACCATGGGTATTCTTGTCTCATTCCTGGTCTTAGGGGGAAGGTTTTCAATCTCTCACCATTAAGTACGATGCTGGCTATGGCATAAGAAAAGCTATTTACTACTTCCGTGGAAAAACAAGTAAGACTGAGGTCTGACTACTCAACAGGTACCGTGAAGGTAAGAAGGCAGTGGGATGATATGTTTAAGATCCTGAATGGGAAAAGCTTCAGCCAAGAATTGTTTATCTAAGTCAATGTCCTTCAAAGCTGAGGGAGAGATTAAAATCTTAACTCCTGTGCATATGATCTTGTAGATTCCCTGGAGTATGTCAGAGGTTTAGAAAGTCCCTATAGCCATCTCATCCCTCAGACTTTAAAGTTTTTTTGTTAGTCTATTGTCTACCCCAATATTTATCCATTTCTTCAGGCAGCCACAATGCTAAAATAGTTGCTGTAAATGTTTTTGGCAAATGACCTGTGGAGAGCCATTTAGCAGTGAGTGAGCTTAAATCAGGTAAAATAAAAACAAGCCTTTTGAGTCTTCAGGGAAACCACCAGGCAGTTCAAATAATGACAATTCTTTGAGAATGAGACTTTGCAAGAACTCTAGCCCTATTCTGCCCTCTCTAGTACCAAGAATGTTGGTTATTCCTTTTCAAGGTTACTGTTGAGCTGGAGTGTGGGGAACGGGGCTAGGGCAAATTAAATGCCACAAAGCTAACTCTTTGTACTGGGGTTCAGTTGTTTTACTGAATAAATGTTTGGTGGGTGGCTGTCAACTTTGGATTATTTACAAAGTTCTGAAAAAGCTCATTTTGACAATATTTCACTGTTTTGTCTTGCTTTTATAGAGGAGAAATTTTTTGGTAGTGTGTAATCCACCATTTTCATGGATAGCACATATATGCTCTTTTAATGATATTTTAGCTGTCATCCCTAGAAATTAGAGCATGCAACCTTGATTTAACTAATTCTCTTGTAGGTTGATCCATTTTCTCTCCTCCTGGACAAGGCAAGGACATTAGGACACTTCAACTTCATTTATTCTCATCTCAGTTATATGCTATTTTGTCATGTATTTCACAGCCAGAAGACATTATTGTAGTATAGCCAGTGTTAATACAGATTGACGTACATTGCTATCATACTTGTTGCTTTTTTATTTCTTCTGGCATCTCTGAACTCCTTTGGGACCATTTTCCTTCCAGATGAAAGACGTTCTTTAGAATTTACCTCAGTGGCAGGATTTCTAGTAGCAAAATTATTCCATTTTTATTCATCTGAAAATTTTATCTCACCCTCATTATTGACAGATATTTTCCTTGACTATAGAAGTTTACATTGGCATTTATTTTCTTACAGCATATTGAAGATATCACTTTATTATCTTCTGATATCGATTATTGCTCTGGGGATGTAAGCTTCATTTTATTGTTCCTTTCAAATTCTGGTTCTTTGGTTACTTTAAAGACTTTGTCTTTGGTTTTGTGTAATTTCCCTACAATGCATCTAGCTGTGGCTTTCTTTTTATTTATATTGCTTGGGACTTATTGGAATTTTTGAATCTGTAAATTGATGTTTTTCATCAAGTTTGGAATATTCTCAGTCTTGATCTCTTTAAATGTTGCCTTTGCCTCATTCTCTCCTCTGCCTACAATATTTCAATTAAATGTATGATGGACATTCTCACTGTATTCACTTGTCTTTTACCCCCTCTTTTGTGTTTTCATTTTGAATTACTGTGCTTCAATCTGGACACTTTTTCTTTCCTATTGTCCAATTTGCTAATTTGTTCTTCAGCTGTGTCCATATTTGTTATTAAGCACATACAACCCCTTTTTAATGTCAGCTATTATACTTCTCACTTCTAAAATTCCTATTTGTTTTATTTTCAGATATCTGCTCTCTTACATTTAATGATTTCCAGCCCCTAAGTCAAAAGTTTAAGTTGCCTTTAATTTTTTGGACATATAAGCAAAATCATCTAGTCTGTTTTATACCTGTCCAGTAATAACAGTATTTGCAATCCTATTCCTCTATTTCTGTTATTTCTAATTCCTGTTGTCTTGCCTTCTCATGGGCACCTAATTGTGATTAGTTGCTGACTGTGAATTTGAAAACAAATTTTTTTTTCAGAAACAATTTGAGTCTTAGGGTGAAAAGATCTTCCTTCAGAGTTTATTTTTCATTTGTTTCAGGCATGTGCCTGCATGAACTAGCAAACTGGGGTCACCTTAATCCAATTCCAGGGCAGAGATTTCTAAAGCCATCTGCATGACTGAAGTGGGGTTGCAACTTCTGCAGCAAGTATGGGGGCTGGTTTATATTTAATTCACCATTACTTCTAGGGGACAGGGTTTCAAGGTCCTTTCCCAAAGTATGTAGTAGTTTTCTAAGGTCACCACAGTTGGCAAATTCTGTACATGAATTTTGTTCCCTTACCCATGTGAGGCTTTCAGAAATGCAGCTTAACCTTTCAGCTGCCTGTTCCTGATTAGTACATAACCCCAAAGCAAAAGTGGTCTCTCTCCTGGACCTTGGCACAGTAATTTCTCAGCATTTTATTACTTTTGATGCTTTAAAGATGTTAAACATTCTATATTTGTCTTCAGTGG
The DNA here is from genome assembly GCF_023851605.1 of Tamandua tetradactyla. NCBI lineage: Eukaryota > Metazoa > Chordata > Mammalia > Pilosa > Myrmecophagidae > Tamandua > Tamandua tetradactyla. Next base: position 7,241,201 of record NC_135351.1, on the reverse strand, counting down.
GAGGGTTGTTCCGATATCTAGTTCATAATTACTAGAAGCTGAATTCCCTCCCAATTGTTTTGTGATTTTAAAAATACCTGATCATTCTGCCTGAAAGTCACACACACACACACAAATCTAAAACCTAGATCCATTAAAGTACTGTGGAGAGATATGAGGAATATGGTTAATGGATCTGTAGTCTCTGCTAAGGAATGACACTCAGCAGCAGGATATTTCAGGGACAGGAGTGGCTGTAGGTGGTCTAGGAGAGTTCAGCCTGGGACACTGGACCCTATTAGCTCAGCCTGTCACTGGTCTCAGGAGCCTCAGGCTGACCTGCATCCTCCAAATCCCATTGTACCCAGCCCATGTGGTGGTCTCTGGTATTGATCTTTCTATCTGCTGGTAAACCAACTGTTGGGTTTTGGATCATGTACCCTACAAATCTGAGTCCATGTTCTGGGGGTGGGGACCCATTCATAAATAGGACTTTTTGAGGATATTATTATTAGCTAAGGTGTGGCCAAATTAAATCAGGGTAGTTTTAATCTGCATGACTGGAGGTCTTACAAAAGAAGTTTGGATGCAGTTAAGTCAGTGAAGACACAGGAAGAAGCCAGAAGTCAGCAGAATCCAGAGGAGCAGACACAAGGAGAGCCCCCATGTAATGAAGACTGAGATGCAAGCCAAGTAACCCCAAGGATTCCCAGCACCAGAATGCTACAGAACTTGGGGAGAAAGTATGGTTTTGGTGACACCTTTGGTTATCCTTTTAAAAAAGACTCTTCCTCAGCTCCCACTCCAGGGTGGGGGAGGTACCAACCCAGTCTGAAGGTCTGAGTGCAGCCCTCAGGTGCGTGCTGCAGATGGAGAGAGGGGCAGAGCCCCTCCAGGGGCTGATGTGGGGAGCAGGCCCAAGCTGGCCAATAGAGGAGGATGGGAGGGAAAGGAGAAAGCCAGAGACTTTTGAAACTTTAGCTTCTGAAACTGTGACCATAAATTCCTGTTGTAAAGCCAACCATTGAGTGGTATTTGTCATAGCCATCATGGGCAAACTAAGACACCAACTTCCCCCCAGCCTGTGTCCTTCCTGCTCTAGAGTGTGATAGGGCTTCTGAGACCCTTACAGTAATCCCAGGTTTTTCCCTCTAAAATGTATTGAAGGGATATCTTTAGGATTTTTCAGATGGTCTCCAGATCATGCCAGGAGGAACCCTGACCTTCTAGAGGAAGAGGGAGACCTGGGGGCAGTGAGCAGTCATCCTGAGGGGCCTTGGACCTTGGAGGAAAGCCTGGAATTTGAAAATGGGAGGGGCCATGACATCACCACACGCACCTGTTAAATTTCACGAGAGGAAACAGAGGCCCTGAGGGCTCAGGTTATCTGCCCATCCTCTTACAGCCGCCAAGTGGCCTGCACCCAGGAATAGCTCTTTCCATGCCGCTGCTCTGTACTCCTGCCTTCAAAAGCTTAAAATCAGTCACATACAAACCGGCGAAGGGAGGTGTAGAGTGATTGCACATTTTGCAGCACATTAGAATCACCTGGAGAGCTTTAAAAAAAATCTGGATACCCAGGCTGCACCTCAGAACAGTTAAATCCCAATGTCTCAGGTGAGATGGAGGCCAGTGGGGATACCTGACCCAGGGCAGGAAACCTGACTCCTCCATGCCTGGAGATGGGGAAGTGTAGGCGTGATTTGGAGAGTCCACTCCAGTTCTGGACCCCTGTGGCCTGTGATCCTGTGCTGTGGGCAGAGGAGTGGTTGGAGGCTGCTTGCTGCCTGGGCTTCTTAGAGCCATTTTGCAGCAGGGGCTGGACCTACCAGAGATTTCTGAAGGTCTATGAACACTTTCTGCATCTGGAGGAGCTGAGCCTGTGCCCAAGCTCTCTCGAGACAAGCATTTAAAAATAAACACCCTTACTGCTTGGCAACAGGGCAGGGGGGACGGAATTCCAGGAAACCTCTCCCTGCCTCTGGGAACACTGACAGTGCCTCTCAAGAAGCAGATACATGCTCTGCTTTGATGAAAATGACATTGGATAATTTAAACATTGGTTTAAATGTTATTTTGTCGGGTAAAAAAATTCCAGTATTTCACAATTAAAAGCATATAGTAAGGTCTTAGAGGCCTAAGTACTTAGATGATTTATAAATTGTTTAAAAAGGTATTGATAAGAATAAAAGCTAAGGTTCAATGTTTTTACGTTTTTATTTTCCTAAATTTTACGTTGTAGTATAAAATGGAGACACATCTATATATGGCTGTCACTTACTTCTTGGTGATGATTCTGCTACAACTTTGGAGGAATTGTGACACTTGTTTAGGAGGTGTTATCAGGGGAGTTCAGCCCTTGACCAGCCAACAGTGGTCAAGTGGACCCGGGAGTCCTCCACCCACTTCTCCCACGTTTGCATCTGGGGCTTGGACTTTCCTGAGATTCAAAATTCTGGGCCCTTCTGATTTCTTTAGCCATCACTAGTCTTCTTTCTAGGAATGTGAGGAACGAAATCATCTGACTTGAGAGCTCTCATTTTATAATTACGTATTACTTATATATATTACATTAACAAAATATACTACTTGTGAAATGAGCATTCAAAAAGATAAAACAAAAAACCCAAATGAGCTAGTGAATGTAAAGCACTGAGTACAGGGAAGGTACAGGCTGGGGAAAAGCCTAGCCTTTTTCCTTTCATCCCAGTTGAGAAGTGCAGGCCCAGAAAGGGACGTGAGCGAAGGGTACGCGGGAATTTGTGCCGTCACCTGCCCTGGAGGGTTATTAGTCTTCCTGCTTCTCCTTCCAAGGAGCTGTGGTGCACTGGGGGAAGGACCTGCTAGAGATGCTTGTTTTGCAAACCCTTTGAAACATTTTAAAAGTAGAAAGTGGGTGATATTGACAGAAATTGTTCCCGACCTTTTTTCACCTGAGACTTTATAAATATCCCATTGTTTTTCAGCAGCTCATCGCCCACTGTGTGGTTGATGCCGAATTATTTACCCAAAGCCCTATTGACTGGCATGTATGCGCTTGCAATTTTTCACTATGTGGAACCCCAAGATGAATTCAATTGCATATGTATGTTTATTCTTGTATTTCCTGTAAGATTTCACTCCTTAAAACAAGTCTTCTTAAATGGAGTAAGTGGGTAGGGTTTTTTTTTTTTACATTTATATTGCTAGATATTGGGAAACTGTCCTCTCAAGTTCAACCAATCCCCACTTCAGTAAATGAGGCTGCATTTCCTCTCACCTACACCGACATTGGGCATCAAGACAGAAATTCAACACTGTCAGCCCTTACTCCTAGTTTAGGCTCGGTTCTCCTGCCTGAGAACCAAGCCAGAGTTTGAGGTGGAAGGTCTACTTCAGAGAAGAGGGAAGGACACTCTCCCCTCAAGGCGAGGGGGCCAATGTGGTCTGGAGAACACATCTGGAATGACGGGACAGGACCTTCTGAGAGGGGAACCTACGTGAATATTCTACAGACATACACCGTGATTCACGGGCTGTAATACAGGCTTTGCCATGTAGGACTGAGTCTGAAGTCTGGTCCCTTCTGACCAGGTGACCTACGTGACCTGGGGCCAGGGTTAATGCTTCAGGTCACTCACCTGGAAGACCGGGATGAAATACCTGTGTTGTGGGTCTGGGTAAAGAAGGAATAAGATACGACTCTGTGACACAGATAAAATCTCTTAAACATAATACTGGATTAAAAAGTAAATCACAGAAGCTTTTATGTGATATGAAAAAAGTTTAGAAATTGGCAGTACTAACTGATACATTTTAGGAATATCTTTATTGAGGGCAAGAGAAAATTGACACAAACTTCAGGAAAGTAACTTTGGTGAGGGGCAAGGTGATGGGAGTGGAGAGGGAACTGATTAAATCCTTCTCCCCTGTTCTACTTACCGAGGTGACAGCTACACGAGCGTTGGTTTCACGGTCCCTTCAAGTACACAAATGCTTTATCCACATATGTGTGTTTTACAAAAAATAAAGAAAGAGAACCACTCTTTTGAGGAACTTCAGGAGTGAAGAATTATCAGGGAAACACTTCAAATGTGTTAAGAAATATTAGTTTTATTTAACCAGTTTTCACAGCTGAATATTTAATCCTATAAAAAACTTTACAGATTGTACAGTTTATATATAGTTCAAACGACTGAACAAAAAAAGTAGGTCCCACAAATGCAAAAATACTGTACCAATCGAATTCAAGGTCGAGGCAGATTTACACATTATACAGCTCTCCATGTGGCCAGGGAGGCGGTCAGTTCTAAGTATAAACTTCAAAACTGTACAAAAATAAGGTTTTGATTTTATTTCATTCTTCATACATTCAATATGATTGCAAGCTCAGAAGCCTAACTAATAATAGGCACCTGGAGCCAGGAAGCAGTCACCACTCCTGGAAGGAATGCACAATGTCTGTTTACACAGGTCTCTTGTGGACACCGTTTGTCTTCAGGATATTGAGTAGACATTGAAAGCATAGACAAAGAACATTAGATGCCTAACAGAAGGTAGTTTTTTTTCTTCTTTGAAAGGAGTTTCTGCATTTAATAGTGTGCCAAAAGAATTTTAACTTATTAAATAAAATATATTCTAAGTGAACCTAAAAATTACATTTATAAACATAAAAATACTTTTTTTTTTGGTGTAATACAATTATATCTGCAAATAGAAAACCAAAACTGTATATAAAGTCGTATTTCTCACCCAGCAACACGAAGCACTTATGTAGTTATTTTCCAAAAGGGTCAGAAAAACTATTTAAAAACCCACTAAGACTAACTTATAACTTAGCTATTCATACTTAAGCTATTCAGTGATTCACTAATACTGCAAAACAAGCTTTCTTCTAGAGAGACAGTGGTTCTTCATGTGTAACTGGGTAAGAACTGGACATATGAAGAAAAGGAAGGGGGAAAACAATTGATTTCTTAGTATGAATCGCAAGCACTGAGTATGCTCGCCAGTGGGTTTTTCATCAGAAATATTTATCCTAAAAGGTATGCCTCACTTTTTATTTAAAATTTCTCACATCTGAGGTATTTATACCTTCTTGAAGGCAGAGGCAATCTCTCAGCTCTTTCTATATGGTCATTTGGGGCAGGGAAGGTTGAGTCTGGCTAATACCACCCCCCCCCTTTAGATTTTGTGTTCCCAAAGAAAAAAAAGTGGAAAACAAACATCATTCCAGACTTTCCTGCCACCCCAAAACAGCAAAACACAATTCTTCTCCTTTTTATACAGTACTAGCCAAAGGGAACAAAAATTAGAGCTCCAAAGAGCAGTCTAGTGCTCACTATTATTCTTGTAGACTCGTGGATAAAACTATAAAATAATGATGTGTGGACAGAGGAGCTTTGTAGTTATTTATTTAAAGTTACAGTACTTAAAAACTCCTTGGTAATAAATAGCTTGGATGGTTCCAGTCCTGGTTCCAAGCGTGAGCTAAGGGTAAACTTGTTTCGGGCTGTGAGGATGCATTAATGGAGCCGCAGTTCCAGTGTCCCGTGGGAGACGCCCCGCCACTCAGAACTCGTCGATCTTGCGCTGCAGGTATTTCAGCATGGAGTCCATTCCTTGGGCCGAGCCCCAGATCTTCTTCAGCACTTCGCACTCCCTCTCGTTGGCCTGCTCCAGCTCCACCTTCATGTTACAGCGCACGAGGGCTTTGGATTCCTCCAGCACCTGGACCGGACAGAGCCATTAGCCAGAGCGCCGCGAGGAGCGCCACCTCCACTTCTCACCAGTCAGAGCTGAGCAAGGATTCTCTGTTAAAAAAGCTACCAGACATTTTCCCACAAGACATTCCCGGCTTAATTTAGGTATAAAGTATACCTCTCGCTAGACAACAGGTGAGCTCTTAGCGTCAAAACGGCTGTTAGACTATTTCACATACAGACTGCGTCATCTGCGCCCCCCACCTCCCCGGGCAGGAACACCAGCCTCTGCCTGGGTGCTACCACTGGAGCCCACGTGGACCCCAACAGACCCCGGATCTTGAGGTACAAGGGACCCCCCTGAAGGCCTGTTGAAGGGGTTTATTAACCACAATTTAATTTAAATACCAGGAGTGGTTGTGTGTGGGTCTGGGATAGTTTAGAGGGATGATGGGTCAGGCAATAGTCAACATTTCATCATACAATTTGCTAAATGCAATTATGATGGCAGATGATATATTATCTAGCCCATTTATTGAACAAAAATTTAGGTCCACTGTGGGGTAAAAAAAAGAAACATTATGTGAAAGGGCTTTGAGAACACTGCAGAACTATATAAATGTTAGGTTCTTTCTACAGGCATCTGTAGAACATTTTAAGTTACTAAATGTCAGACTGAAATGCCTGATTAATACCCATTGCTTTGATTCTTGGGAACTGCAAAGGGAGAACAAGATAAGAAGATATGAAGCAGGGACTGTCAATTAACTTCTATCAGTACTATCCACCAAGATGGCTCTGCAGAGAGCAAACGTTAAGTGTTTAGGAAATACTATTATCTATGTGAGCTCCCTGGAGGAAAAGATTGCATTATTTTAAAAAAAAAAAGTATGTAAGAAAGCAAAATTGGACTTACAAGTGGATTGCACGAGGCAAGCTCCTTAATTCGAACCATGACTTCCTGGGTGAATGTCCCTGGCCAAAACACCTGGGAGACCAGTCCTTTGCCACAGGCCTCCTGTGCAGTCAGCTTCCGTCCACTGAGTAACATTTCATTCGCCTGCAAGAAAGGATTCATGGGGCTGTGAAATGGGATGGGGAGGTGAGCAGAGAACCCCGGCTCAAGAGAGTCATTCCTCAAAGACCCAAACCAAGGACCTGCTTGTGAAAATGCCTGCCTGGCTGGGCCTCTGCTCTGCAACCTCTCATTGATCAGAAGCATACTTTGGAGGTCACCTTTATCACCGGCATATAAGATAAACTTCAGATGGAAACTGTTGGGAATAGTGACATGTTTCTTTGTCAGATATCTCCCCTTCTGTCCTCATCTCAACATCTCTGAGCTGTCAATTGAATGATGTAGAATACATATATATTGTGCTGGGATGTTAAAAGTAATCAAAGAACCAGGATACAGTTAAAGTAAATTGCATCATATATATGTATATAATTTCTTTAAAAACAGAAACACGTTAGCAATCTCCATTGAGTAACATGAAATAACTGGTCAGACTGCAACAGTGTCTTTGGACTGGTGCATTTTATTAACATGCCGGTGATAAGGTGACCTCCATTCAAGGTGGGGTTGCTTACTGAACCCTTTAACAGGGAACCATTTTGGAAAAAGCTTTAGAGGAACCAGAACCAATTGAGCCCACACAGCCAGAGACCTTTGGAGCAGAAGGAAAATGCCCCCGGGAAGCCTTATAAAACGAGGAGAGAAAGCTATCAGACAGTCGCCAGCTGAGAGAGAAACCCTGAACTTTATCGGCCCTTTCTTTGGAGTTAAGGTATCATCTATAGATGCCTTAATTTGGATACTTCCATGGCCTTAGAACTATAAACTTTCAACTTAATAAATTCCCTTTTATAAAAGCCGTTCTGTTTCTGGTATATTGCAATTCTAGCAGCTTCATCAAACTAAAACATATACTTAACCTTTCTGAAGCCATCAACAGTCAGGAAGGAGACTTGACCCCCTGAACCTTCCAGGGCTCATGGAAAATAAGCTCTTGGTAGGCAACTCCCTTCTTCAAGATCACTGTTGAGGAAAGGCCCTGAGACGTGAAGTATGTCTGCCCATGACAGTGCCCATCTACTTCTGCACATGCAACTGAGACAGTTTGCTGCATGTGGGGTACGTGGCTCAGCAAGCCACGCAGGTAAAAAGGCCAGCAAGGCTATGATTCACTGCCCTTCCAGCATAGGCAGAGATGGAAAAACGGGGCTGGGAAAGAAAGAGGCTATTATCTGAACTAAGTCTTAGGCACAGTCATGATGTTCTACAAAAACCCTTGAACCCTTGAACAGTCCCTTTCCAGTGAAAAGAAGACCTAGAAATAAACACTGGATTTAGAGATCTGACTTAACCTTACTGTGTTACCTGTCAAGATAGTTCTTCTGAAGCCACACCCAATGACAGGGGCACCTGATGGTAGGATTCAGCGGTCAGCCGTCGGGGCACTGGAGAATTTCCATCTCCCAGCTCAGTCTCTTCCCTCTCAAAGTACAGTGCCACAACATCACAGTCAAACTGCCCGAGTTTAGGATGAAGCATGTTCTCAAGCCCACCTGAACCACAGCCCTTGCTGGGTGGGGGAGGCCCCAGCCCACCTGGATGGGTAAGTGTGAAGGACAGGCACTCAGGGGGGAAGCCGCCTCGGCCCTCAGCATCACGCCTACCATGTGGAGGTCATGCTCCATCTTGACCACTGTTATCTCGCCTCTCAGACCTGGTGCCCACTGGGCTGGGGGGGTGATGGCGCTAATACCCATAGAACATCCTCTCTCCAGAGCCCGATTAACTCCACCAGCCTCCATCAGAGGCCCCTTTCATTTCCTCTTGATTACTGATGGTTGGATGTACAGGACAACTGAGGGCATTTCTGAATCGACCCAACTGTATGAATGACAGAACCAACTCTAGCTTTTTAAGGCTTTCTCACTGAAGCACAGTGATAGTTGAAATTTTTAACAACTCCCCCAGAGAACCTCTTTTGCTGCTCAGATGTGGCCTCTCTTTCTAAGCCAGCTCAACAGGTGAACACACTGCCCTCCCTCCTACGTCAGACATGTCTCCCAGGGGTATGAATCTCCTGGTCCAAAAGGGGGATGAGAGAAATGAGACAAAATAAAGTTTCAGTGGCTGAGACCCAGCTCAACAGGTGAACACACTGCCCTCCCTCCTACGTGAGACATGTCTCCCAGGGGTGTGAATCTCCTGGACCAAAAGGGGGAAGAGAGAAATGAGACAAAATAAAGTTTCAGTGGCTAAGAGATTTCAAACAGAGTTGAGAGGTTATCCTGGAGGTTATTCTTATGCATTATACAGATATCCCTTTTTAGTCTATGCTGTACTGGAGTGAGAAGAGAGAACTACCTGAAACTGTTGAGCTGTGTTGCAGTAGCCTTGATTCTTAAGGATGATTATATAAAGATATAACGTTTACAATGTGATTGTGTCATCGTGAAAACCTTGTGTCTGATGCTCCTTATATCCAGGTTATGGACAGATGAGTAAAAAATATGGATTAAAAATACATAAAAAAATAATGGGGGATAAAGGGTAAAATAAATTGGGCAGATGGAAACTCTAGTGGTCAATGAAAGGGAAGGGTATGGTATGCATTAAGTTTTTTCTTTTTTATTCTTATTTCTTTCTCTGGAGTGATGCAAACATTCTAAAAACTGATCACGGTGATGAATACACAACTATGGGATGATACTGTGAGCCATCGATTGTATACCATGTATACAGAATGTATGTATGTGAAGATTTCTCTTTAAAAGAAATTTAGAAAAAGATTTGAAACAATAGGCACAGAATAAATAAAGGAAAACAGTCCCTTGGTGAGATTGGCGGGATTATATGCATTCAGAAATTTGAATATGCGTGTTTTCATATGCTCGATTTCCAGTAGTTTTAAAATTTGGTCTTGAACTTCTATCCAAACACAGACTGGCAAAGATACAGTCATTTGAGAAATGTGTTCACTGTCATCTTGTTTCAAGACGGCAAAGTGAGTGACAGACTAGACAGAGATGAGGTGAGGTAATCCCTGCCATTTAAAAAGTTATTGTGGGGCAGTATGATGGTGGCTCAGTGGCAGAATTCTCACCTGCCATGCCAAAGACCCAGGTTCGATTTCTGGTGCCTGCTCTTGTAAAAAAAAAAAAAAAGTTATTGTGTAATAAGCCAGACAAACTGCTGGGGTCGAAGTGAAACAGAGACTCTCTTTTCGTTGGGTGGTGCAGAACCAGGGCCAACTTGAGCTGAAGTGGAAATGCGGCATTTCACAACTTACAGTGGCAACCATAGCAGCAGCCGTTGCCTGTCCCTCTGACTCGGTCAGCCCTAACCTCCCCAGAAGGGCACCTCTCATCTGTGAAGTCACGGAAATGTACCAGCCATTTGCTGGGCAGTTTTGAGCATCACACACATGTAAGACTCTGAGCACTGCGTTTACAAACGAAGCCTTCCATCTTGTTGAATGAGGCTGTCCTTTCATGTGTCCCTCGATGGTGGCCCATTAGAATGTCTATTACGTGTGAACCCACTTTGCCGAGTGCTGGCTCACAAAGACAGGCTTGAGGGAGCGAAGGGAGCTGCATCTCTGCAGAGCCTAGGACCCAGGAGAGCATCCAGAGCAAGCCGTCCACAAATGTTTACTGGACGCGAGGAGTGTTAAACTGAACAGAAGCCCACTTCCAGCACTAACGAAGCTAACTGACACTGTCTGTGAGGCACTGAGCTCTAGAGATCTCTCTCTCTTCCTGTAGCAGACTCTATAAAAAAGGACGGCTCGTGGGGCTTGTTTTATCTACATGTTCTTTTTATCCTGGTGCTCCGACCCCTTTAGCTTCTTCTTCTTGCAGAGGTTATCCACACATGGAATCAGGAAAGTGAAACTTGTCCTCATCTGCCCTCGGGCTGCCGCAAGCTCAACCACATCCAAACGCATGAAAGAAATGACATCATTTTGGTCGTCACTTTCAGGTTTGTCACAAGACAATTTACCACAATGACTAGTATTCACTTCATGCACAGACGTTTTAGTCAAATACTCTGTTCAAAAGTTCAGAGTCTACAGTCTGAGAAGGCCAAGCCCTAAGTCTGTGCTGCACGATGCCACTCTAGTTCGGCCGACTCTGGGGTGGCTGTCCTCCGTGCTCTGAAAACCAAAACGTCTCCGACTTTGCCATGTGCCTCCTGGGGGCAAAGCTGCCTGAATTGAGGACTTTTGCCTTGCTGGCACCCACAGATTACAGGGAGAAACAAGAACCTGGCCTTCTGAGAATGTCCAGAGGGAAACCAACACTGAGCGAAGAGGAGGCACTATTTTAATGGCTTTACACTGCCTGTGGGTCCTTGCTGAGTGGTGAGCACCAAATTCTCCACCTCGTACTGGCATTCACACTAGGGCACCACCTCCAAAATGCTCTTGCCCGTGCTGTACCTAAGTGTCAACTCTGTGTAACGCTTTCCCCAGATCTGCCTTCCTGCATCTGCACCAGCATCCTGTGACTACTCAGGTCACACGATGCGGGAGGCCAAGCTCCCCAGCATTTCCACCAGTGGTATTGTAATAACTCAAAATGAGCATTAGATGGTTTCACTGACAATTCTTTCCAACCAAAATAGGGAGTAACTGTTAGGCAACAATCTATTTTTACAGTAGTAACCTAAAGCAAGCTTAAAATGATGCTACTGGCTGTGCCTGGGGCTGACAGCCGGGATCCCAACCTACTCAAGCTGCTTTGGCGATGGCAGCCACATGTCCAAAGAATCACCTAGGACAGCGCCTGGAAACTAGTACATCCGCCACCAGCCAATTTGTTCTAACGGGAGTATCACTGTGGGTAGGAGGTGGGGAGCCTGGGGACCCACCTGGGGCCTCCTGGCACTTCCTCATGCAGCGACATGGATAAATGGCCTGAGAAGGGTGCAGCGGCCAGGGCCTCAGAGCCCACAGCAACAGGCCACTCCACCAGGACAGCAGTGGGGGGAGCCAGAAGAGGAAGGGAGGACGAGGTCAGCTGGGACCCTGCGACCACAGGTGGCCAAGGAGGCCCGACAGCTAAATACAGTGTGGGATCCTAGGAGGGATGCTGGGCCAGAAAGGGGACGTCAGTGGGGAAAATGGCCAAATTTGAGTACAGTTTTTAGTTTATTGACTACTGTTGTGCTTGTGTAAATTTTCTGCATTTGATCATTGTGAGATGTTCACATTAGGGAAACCTGGGTGAAGAGTGTATGGGAACTCTACTACATTCGCAATAAGTAGAAACTTAATTCCAAAAACAAAACGCTTAAAATTTTTAAAAAAAAGCAAAATAAGAGAAAGATTATAAGAGGACATTCTATAAACCAAGACATGAAAAGCTGTGATTTCATGAATCAAGAATATGAGTTAATGGACGAGGCAAGAAATACCAATGAATGTAATGGAAAGTTCCCATGGAACGACACCCTGTATATGTTTAGAGACACAATAATGAAATTTGATTTCTTCAGGAAGGTTTCCAGAATGTGTATTCTCAAAAAAGGTACTCACGGAAGCTCCTCCCATAATCTTGGGAAACATAACCGTGGAGCAGCCATCAGGACTCTGCCCGAACGTTGTGTAGGGTGTCTGAAACCATGCCTTTTCGTTCGCCCAAACCACATCACAGAGAGGCAGGATGGAGGCTCCCAGTCCAATGGCAGGGCCATTCACTGCTACAATAATTGGCTTCTTGAACTGGATAAAAGTATTCACAAAGTTTCTAGAATGAAAAATAAATGGGGAATTACTCAAAACCTTGTATAGCAGAGCAACAGAGAAGTCTACTGTTGTAAATTCAATTTGCAGAGATGTAAACTTTGTGGAAACCATTAGAGTTGGGATTTGTTTATGGGTTCCTCCCAGAAACCATGGACCATAAGACGTATCTGCTGAGAGTTGTGAGGCTTTGATGATAACCTGGGCACTGTCCCATGTGCTTGAGTGGGCTGCTGCTATGGCACCTACTGCTCCCATATTTGCAGGTTGGCTCTTGGGCTCTAGAACCAATACATCCTGCCCGTCAACCTTCCTTCCCCTTGAGACCTACAGAGTCCAGTCCAACATTAAGGGCTTCGTGTGACCAGTCAAGATGCTGCTGCCCACAAGGGATACATCAAGACTGCCTGATACTGCATAAGAACCACTGGGTGTGGGTCTGGGCTTATTATGTCACCTTGGACAGCTCACTGATTATGTGGAAACTAGAGGTATTTCCTTCATACCGAACTAAACCAATTAACATAGTGAGTATAGACCCAAGAAGCTGACAGGCTGGTTTGAGATATGAGAGCAACAAGAGAAGAACAGACATGATGAGGTATGCGCCTGCTCATCATTTCGTAGGAGCATGGTATGACCGTGCAGGAGGTCTAAGGAGAGGAGACCTGGGGCATGGGCATGGCAGCCTTCATGGAGGAGGTGGACTTTTACAACACTGAGCCACGCTATTTTTGAAGACGTTATGATCAGGCTGGAAAAGTGAGCTGCTTTGCAGTTCAGGGTAGGCTTGGGGCCAAGCCCTACTGGGAACATGTATATTTCCTTCCCACTACTAGAATCTGATTTCACATTGGGAGATGGTTATTTTTATGATTTAACACAATGAAGAGGACAATATGCACTACATAAATACCAAGATGATTCAAAGTAAATACAAGATAATAAGAATAATAAGCTTTTTATCAGCTGGATTCTAAACCTGAGGCCCATCTTTAGCGAGGAAAATAATCTGGATGCTCTCACAATTTAGCAATTTAAAAGCTTGGGCAATCTGTTCCGAATCTTGAGTTGAGATTTTAGATAGCGTTCCCAAATTGTGGCCTGGTGGGGCACGTATTTTTTTGGAGCGGGGCAGTTTAGGGAGGCATGGAAGGGTGTGTGTGTGTGTGTGTGTGTGTGTGTGTGAGAGAGAGAGAGACATTAACAGGGGAAGGTTGGTAAATCTAGCAGCTTGCACCCCTAATTCCAGCTACTATTCTACCTGCAGCCAGCTCAGCAGGCTCCCCCAAGGTTTGCAAGATCTTTTCACTGAGCAAGAATTACCTCATTCAAATGAGTGAGGTGTGTGAAGACTTTCAAAATGAGCGCACCTGAGGCACTGTTAGAAAGATCACAGCGGGATTTAATGATTCAAAGAGAGACAGACAGCCTTTCACACAGATTCCTGAAATAAGTGAAGACAATCTACATTAAGGTACTTCAGTTCTGCTGCCTTTTGAGAATTCTGGGTCAATGCCACATGGAAAGATGTTTCCTAAGCTCAGTTTTGACTGCTGGTGGAAAGGTAACTGCCAAAGTAGCCTTCGTGACACAGAGCAGACGTTTTCAGGGACCCCTGAGAAGCTCTACTTTTATCTGTTTCCTATAAACAGGCTGCACACTGGAAATTGTTCCAATGCTAAAAACATCTGGAAACCATTGATGTGGTGGGAGATTAAAGTGAGAGGCATTATAAAAATCAGGGTGATAGAGAAATGTTAAAAGTGAACATTCCATCCTAGGCCAGGTTAAGTCCTGAAACCCAGAGGGCCCAGCCTCTCCAGAATGTCAACTAATTCCATCCCCTATCCCATACTGACAGTCCCTTCCAACGTGAAAAAATTACAATGGGCATAGCCCAAATACTTCTAAAGAGTGGGAGAAAGCTCAAAGGAGAAGGGGGAGTTATTAACAAGAGAAGACAGGATTTAACAAATGAGTATGACTGCTGAGTCATTATATTGATATTTCTTTTAGTCTCCAGTGTCTTGGAGCAGATAGAAGGAAAAACCTAAAATTGTGGAATTGCAACTCATACCAAACTCTGAAATCTGTTCTACGACCAATTGCTGCAGTGTGTTTTGAATTTTTTTGTATACATGTTATTTTACACACACACACACACAAATGCTTTGGGTACACGGGTGGTTCGGTGGTAGAATGCTTGCCTTCCATGTGGGAAACCCGGGTTCGATTCCTGGACCATGCACCACACGTCCCCAACACTCCCCCTCAAAAAAAAAAAATCAGTAAATGCTCCAGGTAGCAGTCCCACCCCACTCTGTTATGTTTCTATAAATGAAAAAAAATATGCTTCTAAAATAGATATTAGAAAAGGAAAACTTAATTTTAATCAACTGGAGAAACTTTTTGGAATCAAAATTAAAAAGACAATTTTATTTTGCCAGGATGATGACAAACTGCATGTTTAGTTTTACTTACTGAATTTGAGCAAAACCTTAATGAGAAACAGGAGGTTACATTCTGAGAAGGGCTGACTTAGCCAGCAGCCTCTGGAGTAGAAACCATTGTCCCACTGGATACATGGGGCCATCCTTGCGTGTGAAAGCTCTGAGATGCCAACAACGAGCATGGTCCTCAGAGAAACACATTTTCTCCAGGAGAAAAAGAAAGCTTGCATGGAACTGCTTTTCTGTTTAGTTGAAACTTCCCAGGGCCACAAGGCTTGGCCTCGTGAGCTGTGCACTGAGCCTCATGGAGGTGGGGAGCCAGAAAATGACCTGTCAGGAGTCTCTAGAAAGCCCCTCTGCTGCTCTCACTGGGAGTAAAGCAAGTGTATTTTAAAACTTATGCTTGAAATGCATGAAAGAGCTAATGAGTACAATGTTGCACACAGAATTTCAATCTCAATTTCCCTGGAATTCTTTGGAATGGTATGGCAGGGAGGGGAAGAGGTTACAATTCCCAGAAATTTTAGTTTAAAAAGAGTTATAACTAAACAAAATCAGGGTTCTATTCCATCCTTTGGAGAATGTTTACTAATGCACAGACATCATCACAAAGTTAGAAAATCACAGAGAACAGTAACTTAGGAATTGCTTGGGAAGAGCAAGGCAACAAGTATTGAAAGTTTTATTAGCAGTTCACTGTCGTTACTCAGCTTGCACTCCCCCTTCTCTTGGAAAAGGACCAAATGGGACAGGCTCGTGTCCTCGCTGCATGGTCTCCCCCTCTCTCTTCTTTCCCCAGATCCTCTGGCCTGCTCAGGGAATCATGGTCCCTGCCTCATCCCACTGTGGTAGAAAATGCCTCGCTGGGGAGAAGAGGCCCCTTGTCCTCCAGGCAGGTGCTGGGTACTGGAGACGTCAAAGGCACATGTTTTAAACCGACTTGCAATGCTGCCGATTTTATCACGAATGCATTGCACATTTTTATTACTATCAATCTGCAAATGGGTTATCACCAGCAATTCTGATAAAGGAATTAACTGCACTATGCACCTGACAATCCCACATCTGACCTCATCTTTTTACTGCCCGTTTTTCTCATGGAAACTTGCTGCAGTGAATTTCTTTACTTCAGTTTTAAAGAATTTGAAAACAAAACTGGACTATGCTGAAACAGACAGTAGACACCGTAAGAGCTTTATGTACATTAGCCAATGTTGTATGTAGAAAAAATAATTTAAATGCAAATGAGCAAGAGTAAAGGTTAAGTGAATCTAGTATAATTATTCTTCTGATCCTGGCAGGAGTATTTTAAAACAAACTCATAATGGACAAAACCATATTCATTTAAAGAAGAAACAAGTGGGTTTCCCTAAAGCATCCTTTGGCTTTTTACTAGAATACCAATTTGCTTCTTAAGCGGGGGACGGACATGGAGAGTGGAGACAGAATGGGCAAATAAGTGGAAGAAGAAACAGAAGTGGTAGCTGAAGAAAGCAAACGTCAACATTACCAAGAGTTCAACAAATGAGACCTCTGTTTAAATTTGCTTTGTCTGTCTTTCTCTGCTTTCTCTAATCCCAACAATTCAAGCCTTGGCCAGTGCCGATGGCTGCTCAACACTGCAGGGATGAGGAGACAGGCTTTAGAAGAGGAGCACGCAGCGAGGTCTACGAGGGAAAAGTAAGCCAAAACTCCAAGGGCAATGGCTGGTAAGTCCTGTCACTGAAATGCCCAAAAGTACAAATTTGGTGCCATCTTAGGGAAATACACAGTCAGTACATGAGGGACACAATTAGGGACTTATGTTTGAAAGCTGAAAGTTAAATTTGTGTAATCCATCCAGAAAGGATGGGATGGGTTAAGCACTAGGGATATCTACAAGTTGTCTTAGAGACACAGCCAATCCTTCATGGAATTGTGGGCATTTGTCAGGCACTTTAGTTTCCAACTGAATAACAAGATGCTCCTATCTAGATAGTATACTACAAATTTGAAATTATTTCGGAGATCAGAAAAGAAAAAATCTGATTATAAAAGTTTCAAACTATTTGTGAGAAAAAAGGCCTAAAAGAAAATAATGTTCCAAGGGATCAGAGACTAGGCAGATACCCCCTAAATACATGTATACCCTGTGAGAAAATAGGTTAATTTTGCCAACAGTTAAAAATGCCACAAAAAGCCAAAGGTGGGAGTATATAGGTAGTTAGTTCAGTGGCAGAATTCTCGCCTGCCATGTGGGAGACCCAGGTTCGAGTCCTGGCCCATGAGCTTCCCCCCACCAAATCAACAAATGGTGCTGCAATAAGAGGATAGTCACACGGAAAAAGAATGAAATGTGACCCCTGCCATACAGCATGCAGGAAAAAAAAAAAAGCCAAAGTCAACGCCCCATTGCCCCAAGGCGTGGGGGTCTAGGGCTCCTCCAGTGGGCAGCTTAGGACAGCGCAGACCAGAGCCAACCAGGGAGATGTGACCAGAGACAGGTGCAGGCCCACCTCAGACCCCACAGTCCTGACGTGCGCCTCTGGAATGGTTTAGGGGAACAGAACGCCCCATGCTCCCCAAGTCAGCCTTGAGGGGCTCAACCAAGCACAGCCCATCAGCTATCCAAAGAGGCTCAACTTCATTTTCTCCAAATATCTGGAGGCTTTGGAGAAAAGCCAACCAATTTTACAGCCAGTTTGCAAGTCTGCATCCCTTAAATTGCATTCTCCTCCTTCTATAAATGCCCAGGGCAAACACGGAGGTTCTAAGGGGACACTTAGCTATGTCTGTTAGAGAAGTGAGTAGGGAGAGAGAAATGGTCTTTCTGGTGGGTGTTTGGGCTTCACTCACTTTAAAGAAGATTGATCTCTGAAAAATCAGATACTTTTAATTATACATATGGTAATCAGCATAAATAATATCTGGATTTCTTAGAGCAGTCAGGATTAAGCTTTTCTGCACTGTTATGCTATAGCACTGGAAAATTCAACAACGGAAAAGATGGAAATATTTTAGTCACACATACTGTAAAACAACACACTATAATTCCATTATTTAACAGAACTAAAAATAAATCTATATTTATGTATTGAATACAGATTTGAAAATGATTAGAAAAAGGTTGGGGAAGATAAACAAATTAACAGTGGATAACTCTGGGTGGGAGCCAGAAAAGGGGAAATTTTACTTTTCTCCTTTTCTGTGTAGCTGGAACTGAAGACGAACTTCAACAACATATCTGCACTACTTGTATTAAAAATATATATTTCCCTGTGATGTTAAGGGAGTAGGCTTGTCTTGAAGCCTAGCCAATGTATTTATAAGTCAGGCAAATGGTAAGTTACATTTGGAGAAGAATGGATCTTTATTTCAGGGTTGAGGCAGAATAAACTCACAGCAGAGGAAACTCTGGCTATACATTACCGTATTTTCTCATCATGCGCACATCCACTAAGCACTACCTCGGTTTAAGCCAGCCTTGAAATCAGCTATCTGCCCCAGGCAAGCCATAATCTATGCCAGGTCCACAGAAAAGGCAGCTGACCTAAAGTTGCTGCTAGTGCCCCTCGGTGGAGGGTGATGTGTGCCATATTCACAAGGCCCGGGTAGGTTCTATTAGGGATTAGTATGCTCAAAAAACACACAAAACCCCCCACCGCACTAAAACAAACCCACCCACATCGACAGGTAAGATGGACCACTGACACACCTGATAGCTTCCGCCATCTTAGTGCTTTCTCTTTTTCTGTCGTCTGTTAGACGCCGGATGAAATAAATGAAGTCAAGCCCACAGCAGAAGACGCTGCCCACTGCGCTGAGCAGCACGAGCTTGCTGTCATCTGCTGCCGCTGTGTGCAGGGCGCTTTGCACTTCTTTCATTACCTGGAAGGACCAGAAGGAAAAATGGTAGAGTATTTTGGATACAGGCTCTAAAAGCATTTTAGTATTGGATAACCTAGAACTATAGAAATGCATCAACAGGCTGATATTGCTCCCCACATTCACCCTTAGATAATTGCTCATTTCCGGCATCCAGAGACAGGGAATGCCTGAGGCAGGGTGCGACTAACTATAAACACAGTATCATCAGAAAGACAGGTGGGCCTAAATTACCCTAATATTCCGTGCCAGCGCAGCTCTCGGTAGATACGGTGAGTTAAACATACTACAGCCGTTTGGTGTTTCCACAGTTTGGACAGCAGGTGGCACATTCAACCAATTCAAAGAAACCAGTTTGGTTCTCTGTTTTCTTTTTAGCCAGCTTACCATGCTTAGGACAGACGTTTCCAAAAAGTTTCGTGTATAGTGCAGTAAGTACAAGCACATTAGCATGGAGGGGTAGTTTTTCTAAAACTACCTTCTAGGGCACGAAACCATTTTTAAATGATCTCTCTGAAGCTTTTAAAATATAACCATCCAAGTAGGGAAGCAGAGGGACTGTGTTTCCTAAAGTACAGGACATTCTAAAAATGTCCTGGGGACCAGCTCTGACCTTGTTTTGTTACATGATGCTGGCCAGACACACAGACTTTCTGTAGTTTGGTTTTCTGTTCTGGAAGAAACTTGACTTAGCTGCTGACAAGTGGAAATAAACAACTATGAGAGCTTAAAGTTTTGGTAAAGTGTAGTTTAAGTTCAAATACTCCCAACTCTAGATCCTTCATAGAATTCGTTTTCAAGCTTTGTGACCACTAGTCTCCCACGGTCCCTGTGGCTCCTTTGAGACACATCAGCAATCAGTGTGATGAATGCACTGTAGTGGGAGGTTCTGCTCTGATGCTGAAGACTATCTAAAGCCTAGAAATAACATAAAACACGCTAAGTACGTGCAGAGACCCAGGGCATTTCATCTCACTGGAGCAAAGAACCCTTCAAGATATGTGATGGAAGCTAAGGAAAAGCACATGCACACACATTTTATATACAAACCAGGGAGCTCTCAAGGCTCCTGGGGACCCCACACCTTCCAAGTGATGAGCCCCTGGTTGGGAGACCAAAGGACAAAGACACAGCTACCTTCTTTATGACTCAGATCTCTGGTTTCCCATTACAGCCTTCGGGAGAGAAAATACCAACCAGGAGAATGAAGGTGGATACTTAACTTACGCCTGTCACCAGGGACAAAGCTGACAAGCTTCCCCTCTGTGCCCCACCTTCTGGAAAGCCTTGTGAAATGGTCCAGAAGGCGGGTTAGAAGGAGCACAAAGAAGAATGCCAATTCAGGAAAGGAGCACACAGCACAGAGCGCTAAATACCAACCATTGACAGAAAGGTGTCTCACCTCCGGATTTAGTGAATTATTCTCTGACGACTTTGTGGATAATAAGATGTGCGTGAACCCATCCTGCTTCCTGACGACAATGTCCCTGTATCGGTAGGCACTCTCTGTTTGCCTGACACTGAAACGCAACCGCTTGTCGAAGGGCTGGTCTCTTCTGTCATCAATAAATTTCCTTTTCCCGGCCGACACTCCAGTACCAGGTGCCTGTATGTTGGTTGTTCCATTGGCTGTTAACGCATCCATAAATGGAGATGTACCTGCCAAGAGTTGAAAATCATAGGGTCTGTGACGTCCCACTACCAATTCACTCTTTGGATTATGTAAAAAGCATCATTTAAAAATCCAGAGTTTAATGTATTAATGCAAGAACTGTTAAAAAAAACTAGAACCTTTTAAAAGTTACTTTTAAGGGCATTTGCTTTTCTTTGAAGTCTGACAAAGCAATCACACTCTTGCTTATATCGTGCCAAAAAAAAAAAAAAGATGGAAAGGAACTTACTGAAAAGCAGACGCAAACATCTGAGTCTTTTGAAGAATGGAATTTAAAAAGAATGGGTGGGCCTAAAGCAGAGTACCTATTCCAGGTTTGAGAAGTTGAAAGAAAAAAGGAAACTGATTCAAGAAAATACCTTAATTATTAGAGCCCAGGCCATTTGCCATTTTGTCAAAATTTCTTTTTCTGCATGTGAGATGGACTCATGTTAACACACCTGAAGAGACCCTGCTGTTCGCTGGCGATGAGGTGAAGAGGGGGCGTTGACCTCGGACCTCAAACGGCAGCCCCTGCTGTGTGACACTCTAAACCTCATGGGTCTTTCTTGGTTGGCTTGGAATGTGATTCTTCATGTGGGTCATTCAAGGGTCTTTGCTTTAATACTTTTTAAAACAGCCCTTTAAATGTCTGAAGACATCAATCCTCTCTCCCAATACACGGGCTGTCCTGCTAATTTTCTCTCCTGAGACATGGCTGCTCAGTGTAAGCATCATTGCCGTTTTTAAATCAGTCTTAATTAAGATGCAACCCCCTGAACTCAGTATTTATTACAAAAAATGTCAAGGGCTTCATTCAATACTTTACTGCAGTCACCAAGCTACGTCAGGGTAAAAATTCAAGTTTAAGGCAAGTAAATTATTTTCCCATCTATGTGAACTGTATATGTATCATCGAACCTGGTAATGAATGTACAGAGCCTTTGGTGGAGAAAAAAGGGAAAGAAACATAAACTAGATGAGGCTTTACTAATAAAATTTGCAATGCTAGAAGTGCCCTGAAGGGAAGACTACGAAGAATTATGAATCAGAAACATTTTCTCCAACGTGAAAGAAAATAAGCCAAAAGACTAATGGACAGAAATTTTACCAAATAATCTTCTTGGTGAAATAAACTGGACTTTCATTCCACTGATAGAAATAGTACTATGAATTTTAAACTTTGGGATTTCTTTTTTTGCATGAGCTGGCATCAGGAATCGAACCTGGGTCTCCGGCATGGCAGGTGAGAACTCTGCCTGCTGAGTACATTCGCACCACTCTCTGTGGGAGTTTTTAAAATTCAATTTCTTGAAACTTCTGAAGAGGTTATAATGTACATACATGTTTCAAGTTTCTGAAAACATAAAAAGACATACAGTAAAAGGTCTCCTGCCACCTTCTCCTATTTGCCTGGTGCCCCTCCCCTCACCTCTCCTGTACCCCAGTTAGTCACTGTGGTGGGTACACATGTATTCTTTGAATTCATGAATATACAAGTAAATATGAATATCTACTTCTTCTATATCAATCCCCCCTCCCTTTTTAAACACAAATGGGAGCATACTAGCGATAGTGCTTTATTATGTCTTGCTTTTATTCACTTGTCAGTATCTCCAAATTCTTTTTCTGCCAGGACGAGTCTTTTAATTCTTTTTTTAAGGCTGCACCATGAGTCTACTGTATGGACGGACTGTAATTTCATTTTACCGATCCACATTGGAATAAATAATATTTATTCATCTTTTGATATATTCATTTATAGATTGTCTATGTCAATGACATAGATCAAGAATTTGCATTGCAATATTTATCAAAAGATGAATAAAAATTCTTGATCTATGTCATTGACATAGACAATCTATAAATGAATATATCTTTAATAAATAAATCTATAGGATACATTCCTAGAAGCTGATTGAAGGTTATGCACCTTTTGAAAGAAACTGCCGAACTGTCTTCTTAAGGATTGTGACAGAAAGAGCATTTGGTAAGATGCTACCAGTAAGACATGGTATTGCCAAACCCTATCTTCTGAGGAGCCTAGCAGTGAGCCCTTCTTTTTCTTTTAATCTTTGACTTTGCTTCTTCTCTACCAGATCTTTATTATCTGTGTGCAAGCAAGTGGAGACAATCTCATTGACCAAATGAGATTGGATAACCCTCTCTCATCTGCTTCTCCTCTCACCCCCAGCACAGCCTCAAGTGACCTATACTTGTCTCTCCATTTGTCCCTGTCAACTATTCTTCCAACCTGGAGATAAAATCCACCTGGGCAGCATCCCTCTATAGGGGACACAGCATCCAGGGGTAAAAGTTTCCCTGGCAGTGTGGGAGATGACTCCCAGGGTTAAGTCTGGCCCTGGCACCAAGGAATCAACAATGCCATCCTGACCAAAAGGGGGAAAGAAGTGTAACAAATAAAGTATCAGTGGCTGAGAGAGTTCAAATAGAGTCAAGAGGCTACTCTGGAGGTCACTTTTATGCACATTTCAATTAGACATTACTATCAGTCATAACTTGCCAAACTCCAACCAAAACCATTCCAACCAATCCTAAAGAACACCTCGGGCAATATAAAAGATTCTACAAAGGTTTCATGCACTAGGATAACTTTCCAGAAGCCTACAACTTCCAGATAGATCCCTGGACCAGATAAGTCCTAAAACCTAGAGGGCCCAGCCTCTCCAGAACATCAGCTAGTTCCATCTTCCTACAGCATATTACTGAGAGCTCCTTCCAACATGGAAACGTTAGAATGGCTAAATACCCCTAAAGAGGGGGAAGAGGTCAAAGGTGATGGTGGAGTTATACAGAGGAGTAAGGTTTAATAAAGAGTATGATTGTTGAATCATTATATTGATATTTCTTTCAGTCTCCAGTATCTTAGAGCAGCTAGAAATAACTGAAAATTGTGGAATTGTAACCCATGCCAAACTTGAAATCTGTTCTACAACTAATTGTTGCTTTGTGCTTTGAAATTTATTGCTTTTAGGTATATATGTTATTTTTCACAAAAAAGAAAAAAAATCGATTGTGATGATAAAAAAATATTTATTCCTTCTAGCGTCCTATCTTCCGAAGCAGCTAGAAAGAAAAATCTGAGATGATGGTGGTAGCCCATGACAAACTCTGGGATCTGTCCTGTATTTAGTTGTTGAAGAGTGGACTGAAAACTATTGCTTTTTTCTTTCTTTGCTTTATATATTTTATTTTACAATAAAAAAGTTTAGAAAACATATCCACCTGGGCAGATAAAGCACAGAGTGAATGGATCACAGACTGTTCCAGGTGACTGTGAGGAAGGGTGTATCTGTCGGGGAGTTTGAAAAGGGAGTGTGTGGGTGGAGCACGGGGAGAGGCACCCCCAGGGCCAGAAGGCCAGAACCAGGCTGCCCCAAAGGAAGGAGAGGATGCAGTGGTGAGGAGGAAATGCCACAAGCTGCAGAGGGGGAGGGGATGAGCAAAGGGAGAGGGGGGAGATGAGAGGTTGCCAGTAACCCTAGGCAAGTGCTTCATCGTAGTGCTAAGAGTAGAAGCCTGACTGCAGGATGGATGACAGAGAGAGGAAAGCTGTGAAATGAAAAAAAGTAAATGTTCAAATTAAGAATTTGTTAAAATTCTGCTTTAAGGAACATGGAAATACTGCTGCAGGTGAAAGGATCCCAATACTTAAGTGATGGCTATCGTCACTTAAGAGAGAAAGAGAGATCACATAAAAAACAATTCTGTGCAGAGACAAGCAGAGAAGTCATGTGATTTGATGGTCAAGATGGATAAGGACAGACATGGGGATGTGCCTGCCTATGCAACCTGCAAACAGATGTTGACCAGGCAAAGGAGAGCTACTTGGGTCTCTAAGAGTTACTGAACCTGAATTTTACATTTATTATCAAAGCACAATAAGAACGGGAAGTCACGCTGGGTGCTGAGTAGCCGCCTCCCACCAGGAAGAAACCCACTGGCTTTTCACAGCCTCTTTTCTTTCTCTTTTTAAAAACCCACACTTTCCTTAAACTCTCCCAATATTTTTCCCAATAATACTCCTGGTAGTAACCATCCATGGAGGCAAGATTTCAGGACCTAGGGCCCGTGCAGCCTTTAGACATGGGCTTCAGAAAAAGCTCCACATTCTCTGAGGCAAGTGTCCTTGTGGCACTCTCTGTGGTTCTGCAAATTTAGAAATGGGTTGGTTTGGGCTCATGCTGATGAGACAGCTGTATATGATGGCCTGCAGCCTCCTGGCTAAAGCTGAGCTGGCTTACTAGTGCCTCTAAGGTACCTGCTGACTCCAGACCCCAGGGTTTCACCAGGTGACTGCCGGGACCCTCTGCTATCCACCTGCTGCAGGGCATGGGACACCTGCTCAGGTGGAGAGAACAGGACCAGGCTTTGGGACTGCAGGTGGCCAGCATGGGCTAGTACTGCTCACCCCACTCCTATCACCTGGGCCTCCTGCCCCTCTTTCACTGCAATGCACACTACCTTCTCTCACTATTCAGCTGTGTACCCACCTTGGAGTCTTTGCCCTTGCTTGTGCCCTCTGTCCAGAAAGCTCCTTCCTGAGAGCTTCAGATGACCTGTGTCTTCTGTTCACTTGGCATGCAGCTCAAATGGGCCTTTGACCAAGGCAGCTAATGCCAGCCCCTCCCCATTCACTGTTTCACATCACCCAGGTGTGTTTTCTTTGTAGTACTTCTCAGCAAAGTTATTTCTTTCTCATTTTATTTTTATTTATAATATTTATCGTCTGCTGGCTCCACTAAGGTCTGTGCCAGCAGGGTCCTGGTTTGTCTCACTCACTAATGCATCTCCAGGACTTGGAACACGTGGCAAATATTTACTGAATAAATGAATGGAAGGGACCCTAACCAGCTCCTTCACTTTATAAATGAGAGGTTAAGTGACCTGCCAAATGGCATGTAGCTAATTACTGCAAGCCAATCCAAGGAAAATACGCTCTACATTTTAGAGTAGAATCGACTGCTAATTATTCAACAAAAAGATGACTAATTCCAGGAAAAAAATATTCTGCACAACATAAACTGTTAAAATTCAGCGTGACTCACTGAGCTAACAACCCTTATGAAAATACAGGAGTGGAGGCTGCCTCCCTGACTGGTAGTTTCTTTAGGATGTGGATTCAGAGACTATGCAATGTGTTCCCAGGACTTGTTGGCATAACAATCAGTGAGGAAAATAAATGAGAGACTATTTTGCTGCATCTTCTAATATATATTTTTTCTTTTTACATGCTTGAAAGTAAAAAAGATACCTTCTAGCATGTATGATTAAGTTGTTAAAAAGATAACTGCTTTCCAAAGTATAGGTTTCTTGAAGAGAAATGTGACTTGAAAACTTCCAGCCATAACAGAGTATTAATAGTCTGGACTTCTTTGCCTGTCCCTGATAACTGGAAAACTGGACAAAATATAGAAACAACTGTTTTCAGGCAGTGGATCAGAGGCAGCAGCACAGGATACTGTGCTCAGAGTTAAGGGGACAGACAAGCTGAATCTAACAGCAGGCCTGGCCTTTGGCCTGGAGGTTCTCTAGAGAGAGAACGTAAAGACGGCCCAGTGAAACTACTGAACTGGGAACAGACTGGAGTGCCAGGCCCAGAAGGCTGTCCTTTGGGGGTAGGACCCTGGAGAGGAGGCAGCCACACAGAGAAAGATCCAAAACCGCAGAAGATTTCCTCAGGTACTGGTGGATACACAGTATGAAAATCTACAAGGCTGGGCCAAGAACAACTTTTGAGGAAAGAACAATTACTGAAGAGCTGTAAACTGAGTAATCCCCAGAGTTCACAGAGGGCCAGGAGACCAGACAGAGTGGAGACACTTTATTGAATACATGGGGCATTCAGTAGAGACCCCAGAAGAGGTACTAGTTTTGTACTAGAATACTGGATGCTCTAGAATGGCACTAACAGCTTAAAAACAAGCCCTGAAGGATCAAACTTATCTGCAATGAACTATTTCTTGCCAGAACAAATCTACCAAATCTTTAAAAGCAAACCAAAATACCCAGCACCCAAAAATGTAAATACGTGGCAACCAATCAAAAAGTACTAGACCAGTAAAGAAGCATGCAAATGGGACTCATCACCAACAGAAAGATTAGTAACCAGAAAGCAATCCAGAAATGACATGATGGACTAGCAGAAAAAGACATTTTTCAAATATACATAAAAAACTCAGTGTGTGTATTTAGATGACAAGCTGAATAAAATAAAGAAATTGAAAACTAGAAATAAAAATGTCACTGGATAGGATCAATATATTAGACATTAAAGAAAAAAGATCTGAGAATTTAAAGACAAAGCAATCAATTCCATCCTAAATGAAGCCTAGAGAGAAAAGAAAAACAGGAAAAAACAAAAAGCAGAGCCTGAATGCCCTGTGAGAGAACATTACGCACCCATGAGTAATCTGAATTCCAGAAAGGGGTGAGGTGTATAAAAATATTTGTAGAAATAATGGCTGACCTTTCTCCCTACGTGGGACATGACTCCTGCGGATGAGCCAGGCCCTGGCATGGTGGGACTGAGAAAGCCTTCTTGACCAAAAGGGCAAAGAAAAATGAAACAAAATAAAGTTTCAGTGGCTGAGGTTTTTTTAAACAGTCAAGAGGTTTTCTGGAGGTTATTCTTATGCATTATATAGACATTCCTTTTTTGTTTTTAGTGTATTCGAATAGCTAGAAGGAAATACCTGAAACTGTTGAACTGTATGTATTCTAGTAGCCTTGAGTCTTGGAGATGACTGTATAATTATATAACTTTTATGGTGTGGCTGTGTGATTGTGAAAACCTTGTGACTGATACTTCTTTTATCCAGTGTATGGACAGACGAGTAAGACAAAAAATAAATAATAAAGAAGAGGGGATAAGAAGTATGGGATGTTCTGGGTGTTCTTTATTATCTTTAATCTTATTTTTATTTTTGGAGTAATGAAACTTCAAAAATTGAGGGTAGTGATGAATAATACACAACTATATGGTGGTACTGTGAACCACTGACTGAACACTTTGGTATGGAAATATATATCTCAATATAATTGCATTAAAAAAAGAAATAATGGCTGAAAAATTTCCAAATTTGATGAAAACAATAATCCCACATGACAGCGTTTGAAAAAATAGATGCACGTTCCACAACCTCAGAGAAATGAATGAAATTGTCCATGCTCGGTTTATTACAGCTGTTTCTGAACTAGAATTTCTAGGATTTATAAAGCTTACCAAACAGAAGAGTGACCATGTGGCAAGACTAATATGGGGAGGCTGCTAGAAGGCATATGAGTGAAGCTAGAAGGAACGTGCTTAGTCTGAGAGAAAAAGAGCCCAGTCATATTTACAAACCAGTATAGGATTGAGCCTGTTTTGGAGAAAAATGTGTAATCTCCATGTGCTAACGCTAACTCCAAACAAGTATATATTAAAAGCCAAAGACATAACATTATGTTCTAACTCAAAGCTCTCCTAATTTCAAAAAGACATTACTAAATTATGATTCTTGAACATATGTAGTGTATAAATAATAAGATCCTTTACCTGGAGTATAAGTTAAAAAAATGCAAATTAAAATTTTTTTTAACAGGGCAAAAATTCAAGAACATCATTTAGCCAGTGTATATAGGCTATTCTGGCAGTTACATTCATTACTACAAACGCTTTCTTTCTTATAAGAAGCGTGAATGAAAAGAAACTAAGTATCTAAAAGAACAAAGCAGAAAAATAAGACTAAGTAGCACAAGAAGTAAAGGAGTAAAGACAAAAGCCCAAATACATGAATTTGTTTATATAAATCTAGGATCCGATGTTATGAAATCAACAAACTCTGCTACCCAGTAAAAGAGAGAAACCTGTGACAAATGTAAAATAAAGGAATACGCAAATGAAGCAAACTGGAAGAAACAGATCAAACATCACCTTCCTAACATGCTCTGTATTTCCTTGGCCAGATTATCCAGGAGGAACTTACTATTCAAGCAGTGCTCCACCCAAACCCCACTGCAAAGCTTCTGGACCCTGTTCCCCAGTTTTCCCAACTAGAAAGCACAGGTAAGGGTTAAGAACACAGTGGGCTTCCACAGCAAAGACCCCAACTAGACAGATTCTTCAACACCTGCCAAGAGAAAATGCCATGTGTTTGTCACTCCTCAGTGCTCAGCTGGTGCTGTGTTTTCTCTGCCCAATCCTTTTCCTTTGTTCCCAATGCTCTGGGCGATTTATTCAGCCCCACAGTTTTACAGATCATAGGCAAATCTTTATTTTGACTCAAAAATCTGTCTTTGGACCTTCAGGTTCACTTTCAACCTAATCATTTCCCTCCTTGTTTAAATGGACAACACCTACTGCCAAGGTACCTCAAACTCAATTCTACCAAATCTTGGTGTACTGGGGGAATTCAACCCTTGACCCATTAGGCCAGGATGCTGGCACAGACAGATCTTTCTTGGATATCCCTGACTGTTCACTCTGCAGCAAACGCCTGCTGAGGTGTAAGGCTGAGGGTACAAATGGAATCTGCCAACGCACATTGCCCCTAGACTCCCTGGTAGTCCCCTAATGGGCACCCCAATAGGACAGCAGCCCCATCCTGGGTTAGGGGCCCACTCCTCCAGCCAAGCATGAGGGAACGGGCCTGAGGACCTACCTGTGGCTCTGGATTTGGTGTTCGGAGACCCTTTTTACGTCACCACTGGGGCCTCCCAATGCTGTGCTTTGTGGGACACTGTTTTTAGTACATGTATTAGGAAAACCCTAGAAAAATTGCCATTTAAGACCCTGAGCTCCTTCATTATACATGTGTAACATAACCAAACTCATCATTAGTTAGAATGAACCTGTCCAGCTTCTGTGCACAACGACACCTTCCCTGACCTGCCCTCCCCGTTTGCTTGGCCATCATGGTGGATGACTCCACCCCATCCCCCACCACATGTTCCAGGACTAGGAACTGCTGCTTCTTCTGGACACAGATGGAGTCTTTCCCAGGGAAAAAACCGGGAGCGAGGTGAGCTGCCCTTGGTGGGTCCCATAAATGTGCTAGGAATGACAACCTTCCCCCAGACATCAGCCAACTGCCCAGGCAATGTTGCCACAGCCACCCTAAGCTCCGAATGCCCCAGCAGCATGTGTCCTACTTTGGTGGCTATAGCAATCCTTCCCGTGCCGGATCCTGCTTTTGTAATCATTTCAGAATAGTGGGTTACCTTACGCTTAGTCTCATCCTTCACTCTGGGGTTCTGTCTACTCCCCAAATTCAGAGGGGACAGGAAGAGGAGATGGTAGGTTCTTTCTCCCTGGTGGGTGGCTTCCCTAACTGCATGAGAGTTCACTGCAAACTGAAGTATGGAATGAATTCAATGGGACAAATCGGTATTTATTTTAACCAGAAGAAGACAGAAAACATTGCCTAGAGTTTGGGTGGTATGTTCAGTGTCCTGGGCCAGTACACTGTCCTTAGACTTCTGATGGCAGGTGGCATTCAAACAGCCTGAGAATGCTGTTCTAGGACCTACCTTCTCAAGTAAGGATCGGCGCTGTGTTCCTTCTGGTCAATTCCACTGGGCAGGCACCACATTGGGTTGGGCAGCTCCGGTACCTTTGTACCTTCAACTCCAGCACAGCATCTGACACTTGGGATGCATGTGCCAAATGAAGGAATCTGGAATTCATGCTCTCACCAATCAAATCTGCACACCTTCCCAACTTGCTGCCTCCTGCCAACATTATT
Source organism: Tamandua tetradactyla (assembly GCF_023851605.1). Classification (NCBI taxonomy): domain Eukaryota; kingdom Metazoa; phylum Chordata; class Mammalia; order Pilosa; family Myrmecophagidae; genus Tamandua; species Tamandua tetradactyla. Next base: position 7,211,066 of record NC_135351.1, on the reverse strand, counting down.
TTAACATCCCTGGCCCACAGCCACCCTGGGGTGCAAGTATGGGGGCGGGGGGCAGTAGACACTGAGCCACTGTCCTGATTTGGGCTCCATGTGGCCTTGTCTTCTGTCCACATTGGGTTCTGCATGGTCCTTCACTGTCCTTTATGCTGGCATCCAGGCTGGCTGAACCATACCTGAAGTCAGCTTTTGCATGTTTTTCTTGAATTGCCTGTTTTTTATGGGCATTTTCCCATAGCTTGACTCTTTTGAAAGCCCCATAGCTTCTCTGGTGCCTAGTTTTGCCTCTGCACATGGTCACTGGCCAACCCCCTGCCAAAGTAACTTTCCTCAAACCTTTTATTCAAATTCTCAACCTTACAGAAAGAACCCCCCAAAAGTGGCCTGTCCTCTGATGCCATCGTGATAAATCACTACATGCTCAGCATGGAGGAGAGCCTACCAGGCTAGGCATAGGGGCCTAAACTTCCATGGGTCTGCAGGGTTTCTGGCACAGAACTGGCCCTTGGAAAACATCCTGCAGATGATGCATCCTTAAAAAACAAAGGGAAACCTGAGAATGGAGGCCATGTAAAAGCCATTCTTAGTGCTAAAATGTACAAATAATTACTTGAAACCACTAAGTAGCTCATTCTGCTAGGAATATACCTCAGGCAGATGAATGGAAAATTGTGAAATGAAGTTAAAAACCAGAAAGACCTGTAAGAATAGGAAGCATTTGGAAAACCAACAGCAAAAAAAAAAAAAAAAAAAAAAAAAAAAAAGGTATACATTGTGACTTCTTTCAATTAAAATCATTCTGTTTAATAGCTAGCTTTTCAGAGAGGATCTATCTAAAAAATACTTGGTATGACAAGGAATGAAGAGACAAAAACAAAAGAAGCAATTAATGAGACTGTGTAGCTTTAAATCAACTCTAGGTAATTAATCGCAACTTCCTATAACCTAAACTAGATCAGCCTGATAAAAACACAGAATTACTAAGAGATATACAATGTTTATACTGATATGTCTGATGCAATCATTGCTCTCTGAAGCAGGGGCTCTCAGCCTTGACTGCACAACACAATAAAGTTTTTTTTTTTTTTTAATGCCTTTCATGTCCACTCATGGCCACCTGAATCAATTTTAGGGGTGTAGCACAGGCATCTGTTTCTCTATTTTTTTCTAAAAAGTTCTATTTTAGAGTAACTGTGCTGGCATCACTGGCACAGCATACTTGTGACCCAAAACTGAATATTCAGGGTGGCCCAAAACAAGAAGCTTGGGGCAAAAACCGAAATTAGAGGAAGGATCATTAAAGTCCAAACAATTACAACAGAGAAATGAGGAACTGAAGAAAAATGGAATATGTGATACTTAGAAGAAGTTAGGAATGTTGGGAAAATGGTGCTGAAACAAAGATGGGTATTAGAAATGCCCAAAGATGTTCAACAAAATTATTCCTCTCCAAGAAAGTAAATCGAAGAAGCTGGTAGAAATAACGGAACAAAACAGGAGAGAAAGCATTCAGGATCTGGGAGGTGAGGACACATTGATTTTCTCTTTGAAAAATATGTTCAGGGAAATGTGCTCACAATTTTATAGTTAAATACTCGAACTGGAAATAGTCTAATAGCTGGTTCTTGTATTGTTTATATTTACAATTTTTTCATGATGACATCATTCAAGAAAGTACAAATTTTCACATTCTGATTAATCATCTTTGCTCAGAACTTACTACCCATTCTGTGACAAATCTGCCCTGACCTCTTTTCTTATCCTTTACCAACAGAGACAGAGGAAATCCCAGCAACTGACCACACTGGGTGTTTCTGAGCAAGGTCATCAGAAGTGGGTGGAGACACTGAGGCTGAGGGGTCCACAGCTGATATCCGGGGCTCCATTGAGTGTGCGGGAATGCCACTGAATCCTGCCTTGCACAATGGACACCCAAGGTCCAGAGAGCTTAGGTTACCAAGGGGGCATAAAACTCGGACCACATCAGGGCCCATTAGTGCTGCACAAACGCTCTCCCCAGCACACTCAGTGGCTCCCCCAAGGGCTGACCACCTGTGGTGGTGCTGTAAGGCTACACCTCATATGGAAAGCCCAACATCAAAAAGTAAATCACCTAAGTCAGGAGTGATTCATGACAAGACATGGTTTCAAGGAGTTAGGGCCATCTCTGGGAAATGTTGGTTAGAATGTCTTGGAGTTGGGATTTTAAATGGCTCCTCTGCAAATAGGCAGGGCACAGTAAACATTTGCTGACTGTGGACTGTAAGAAATAAAATGTGCTGCACCAGGGTCCTGTGCCACTGGCGAAGAACCAGAGGTGGCGAGATGACCGTGTATTCAGGGCTATGAAGATCCTTTGCAAGCAGCAACCAGGATGGAAAAGAACAGGCTGAAGGTAGCCTTTTAAAAGGTTATATATAGCAAGTTAAAAAGAATCTGGATTTAATGCTGGAAGCAATGGAGAAATTCAAGGGGACCAACAGTGCATCTGTCCAACCAAAAATTGAGCCCAAGGTAAGAAGATTGTGGAAGATCTTCCAAGGACCACAAAATTTGCTCTTAACGATTAAATATACACACATATATGTATATGTATATAGGCATAAATCAAGGGCTATTGTTAACTCCCAATGCATGTCTAGTTGCTTATGGAATTTTAAGGGCTGTAAACTGGGGTCCTCATGCTACTTCTGGCATCCACCTGGGGGGAAGGGCAGAAGGGGCTGGCTGTTCACATCAGGAAGAAAACCACTGGGGGGTTACCAGCCATGGGTGTGGTTACCACAGGCAGAGTGATAAATTAGTACTTAGTCACCCAGCTTCCCAGTCTTGAACTAGGTGCATGTGTAACATGCCTTCCTGCACCTGTGAGTCTATCCTTCCATAACCACCTTAGGCTGTAACTGACATCATTTATTACCTTTACCTGCAAACAGGATGGACGTCTCCTGTTTTCAGAAGGACTGCTTAGGGATGCATCATGCTACCAATGCCATGAAACACAGACACATACACATACACACACAACTTAAGAACAGATGTGTCATTGGATTAATAAACTGCCTTGGACATTTCCCTTTGGCTACTCCTGCTCTTACACAGGGCTGCTGAGGGCCTCCCTTCTGCCATAAGAGGCTCTTTCTCTGCGGCATCTTCACCTGCTCACAGGGCACACCTGGGAGGCCTGGAAGTTGGTCTCCATCCTCCTGGGGAAGTCTGTAGTCTCTGTCCTTCAGAAAATTTCAGCCCAGTGGAGTCTGGTCTGCCCAGCCCTAAACCCACTTACTTAATTCTTCCACAAACCACAGTGATTCTTCTTGAGTGTTGTTGCATAGAGAAACATAGACCTCTAAAGTGAGCCCCTATCCAGGAGGTCAAAAGCCACACAACTCATCCTGCCCATCAGGAGAGAAAACCCGTCCATTCATGACAAACATCTCAACTCTGTCACTTACCCTGTAACTCCTGGGTGAGGGGCACTATAATATCTTAGAAACTACATAATCTTAATTTTGTAAGTTTTCATATTCAATATTTCCTAAATTAGCTGAAGTGTGCTTAATAATTACAATGGAACTCTTAGAGAAGATCTGATTTATGGACTTTGATTACTTCCACTTCCTGGCTAAATTTCTTCACTTAGTCTTTCTGGATGGGGGAGTAGGGGAGACAAGAATGAAAGATCCAGAGGTGTGCATATAATTAAAGATAAACTGCATAAGAAATTGTAGCCAGTTTTAAGGCTTTTCTGGTATGGAGACAAAACTCTTAGAAAACGTGACTTGTTTCTCTTTTTATGACCAAGGATTGCTCTCTTCTGGGTAACCTCAGTTCTCATGGGGGAATGCAGGCTGGCTCACTTACTGGGTGGTGGTACCCCCCTGCTTCCCATGGGGGAGGACCCAAGCCTCATCAAGCTGGCATCTCTGGGATGAGCACTGGGTCCCATCTGAAAGACACTTGGAGCTTGTGGAATGACATTTTGACAGTGGGAGAATAAAAAGCATTTGAAGATTCTGTTCTTCGGAGAACACAAACACTCCAATTAGGGATGTCATCTAAGTCATGCAAACATTCACAATCAGTTGAGGGCACCACCAGAAAAACTCAAACATCCTACTGGGGTTACAGGTCAACACGCGACAATTACTACATGTTGAAGAACTGTCAGTTTTAATCTTCATTTTGAGTTGGCCGAGATCCTTTGAGAGTATTAATCCCTATGGAGATTTGGATTACTAAATCTAGAAAGCCCACTGAGTCTTTAGGGGACCAAAGGAAATCTCAGTGTCCGTCTTAAGTCAGTTCTTCAAATTGTACACAGCAATAAGGCAGTTACAAAGCCATCAGCAATAGCCAGCATCTTAGAGTACAAGTTAAGGATACCAAGGACATCAGTATCCTTAAAAATGAAGTGCATTATTGGAGGGAGTTACTAGAAAACTTTATTAAAACATGATCAGTCTTTAACTATGGATGCAACTTCAAGGTATTTAATTTAGTTTTACCTTTGAGAAAGAAAAACAAAAGAATTACTGGCAATATAGATCCCACTCTTCTAACTAAGCATAGAGGATTGAGTCCTAAGATAAATTTGACATGACAGACTGTTAGTACTTCAGCATATTTTATCTCCTCATTTATGCCTTTGAAAATAAGTCAAATACTAGAGAGAAAAATAATTAACTTATGGATAATCTGAATGCTGCAATGTCACCTTCCAGTAGCAAAAAGGGAACAGAAGATAATCAGACTCACCCTCCCTTTAGAGATGAGACTAAAGAAGGCTTAACAAGAGAAACAAGGACAAATGAAAATATATGAATGATAATACTAACTCTCTACGAAGTAGAATTCCCCCACAGTGGGATCTTATTGATAAGTTAAAAAAAATTTTACTCCCTAAAAATGATTCTACCTTATTTGACACAGGACTGAATTCTCAATACATTTCTTCCTAACACTAATTCTCTTAATAATACTTAACTTGGCTTTTAGAACCAACCAGCTTTTGCTTCTTTTTTTTCTTATTATGATAGCAATTCAACCAATTACAATCTAATTCTGCACTATTCTGCTAACAGTGCATGGTTATTAATTTCAAACCCTATATATTAACCCTCCCATCCAACTTCACGTCACTCTGTTCAAACAGAATGATGCTCCGTTTATTCATCATAACTCTGTTCTCAAATGTTATTGCAATGTTCATCCAGACAGAGCCTGATGTCAGTGTGGGTAATTGACCATGGAAGGGGAGAATGGACCACTGAAGCCACAGAAGGCAAAGGCTCCCGGAGGGGCAGGCACTGGTGACAATGGAGATAGCACTACTACAGGTGAACATCATCCCTGTCGGCGGTTCCTCAGAGCAGGCCCTTTATTTAGGTCTGGGGTGTGCAGAGGTTAATGCAAGACTGGAAGCCGGATGAACAAAAAAGATTCTAAGAGAAAAAAAACAAACCAATTAATGAAGAAGGCAACCTGGTATTTTTGAGACCCAAGAGAAATTTCTCCTATGGGCATTTACCAAAAAATCAAGAAGTCATCATGAAGAGACACATAACCATCCCCAATCCAGAAGGAAAGGAAGGCCAAAATAAAGCCCGAGGACTCTACCTAACATGTGGACCACAACTCAAGATGATCCCCGAAGTAATGGTTTCCCAGGCATTTCCCCTGTATGCCGAGTTGTTTGTTCCCAGAAACAAAATTGTACAGTATGGTGCCTCAAACATCAGATTGCCCTGGGCCTACAGGAGGCTGAGCATGATTTAGAGGGCATGCCTGGTAAATGGGACAAATGCTACAATGTTTCTTGGACCTATGAAGCACTGTAAGAAAATGGGGATGTTGTGAATTTACTTTTTCTAAAGTAAATTTTACTTTTTCTAAAGTTCCTCACAAACTGTTTTCTAGAAACAGGTTGTGAGGAACAGAGAGAGCTGCCGCTATCCTCTCAGAGCATGGCTGCTTGCCTAGATAAAGGTTATCAGATCTTGCCACCCTGCTAGGTATGACTTTGTTGGCCATTCAATTAATTTTCAGATTATGTGAAAAAGGTCCTAATTTAATCCAGAATGAATTTTCATTTTCAAAGTAATTGTGACCTTTCATTTAGCCTTTACTTTTCATTCTTTTTGGTCAGATTTCCTCATTTCACATTTACAGGAAATACAGATTTTATTTTACATAAAATGAATCTTAAAGTTTTAAAAATCTGATATTAAGTATTTTCTCCTAAAACAGAAGGATACAAACAGGTAATCTGTCCCTAAAAGATGGTAACTCCAAATGTTTGCAACTCCATTTTCTCAATGGGATTAATTTTTGCATATTAGAGATTTGTAACAATCAAGTCAATCATTCTAATACTGAAGGAAATGCATAACTCTATCAAATTCACAAAACAAACAAACAAACAACAACAACAAAACAAAGCCTCTAACATCAGGGCCATGAACAGTATATATATACATATATATACACCATAGAGAAAAAAGTGGCAAAAAGTTATCTGGAGGGCAGTTTGGCAACTTGCATCAGAAATCTTTAAAAAAAGACACTTGTGACAAATCCACAACTAGGATTTTATCCTAAACAAATAACAATGATGTCCAATAGGCTTTGGCCAAAAGGAAGTTCTTGTAGCCTGTCTGCAGTACGGAATTTGCTATAATTAGGGAGAACTGTGTATGGCTGAATGACAGAAGCTCTAGGTGATTTCGGAGCCAAGCGTGGCCCTGCCCACTAACTACACAGCCTGGCTCAAGGGCCAGCTCTTCACCTACTCTCCCCAGCCTCACGGCTGACGCATTTCCCTGTCAACCAGCCAGGAGATGAGTCCACTTTTCACTGTCTTCCCAGATACCACAGAACAGCTGCCAGACTTTTATTGCTGTCGTAACATATCCCTAGGCTTGAGCATCAGCTAACCACCTAAGAGAAGTTTTGTATGTAGGCCATGAGGCTGGTGGTGCAAAGGCCAAACAAGACCCTGTCCTAAGAAACTGTTTCAGAAACTTTTACAGTTACAAACCAATTTTGAAAACCCCACTCTATCATGGGAACAAAAAAATGAATAGCTTGAAATCCAGAGAACAGGACTGTCCACAGCTACAAAGTCCTCTTAAAAACCTTAAGCCCTGGGGGGAAGGGCAGCAAACTCTGTTGGCTCCTAAGTGCTGAGGGAAGGAGAGTGTCGGGTGAGAAACCCTTCCTCTCCCTGAGAAGGCTCTACCCAGAAGGGCCTCTAATATCAGGGCCATGAAGAGTCTATACACTATAGAGAAAAAAGTGGCAAAAAGTTTTCTGGAGGGAAGCTTGGCAACTTGCATCAGAAATCTTAAAACAGGACCTAACACTGGACCAGAATAAACAAAGCACCGCCCTGCTCCCACCCTCTACACCTTCCTTCGGCATGCCACCAGTCCTGTAAGAATGGAATCAAAAGCAGCAGAAGGCTAGGGGTAGGGGGTCGGGGGCAAGCCCACAGGAACAGCTGATGATGGTGGAGCACAAACATGCTTCCAGCAACTTCAAGCTCCTACCATAAGCACAAAGCTTCTTAAGAGGAATTTCAACCTCCTAGTATACTGATGGTAACCAGAGCAGAAACAAAACCCAGACTCAGCTGAACTCCTGACAAAAATGAGTGAGTCATAAATATTATCTACTTCAAGTCTCTCTTGTTCTATTCAAGATGTCCTGCATTCAATAAAAAATTGTTAAATATACACACAAAAGAGGCAAGGAAAAAGAAAATCAACCAACTCCTTGTCAAGAAATAAAGCAATTGACAGAACCAGGCTCAGGAATGATCTAGGTGATAGTACTACCAGATGGTGACATTAGAATAACTATGATATATGTTAAAGGATCTACTGGAAAAGGTAGATGACCCGAATGAAGAGAAGGAATATTTCAGTAGAGAAAGAAACTGTAAGAAAGAGACAAGTGTCAAAGCTAGGATAAAAACAGGGTATCAGAGATGAGTTCCTTCAACAGGCTTAACACAGTAGACTTGACTAAGCAGAGAAAAGAATCGATGAACTTAAAGACAGATCAACAGAATACCCAAACTCAAAACAAAAAACCAAAAATACACAACACTAAAACAGAACAGAGCATCTAATCACAAATTCAAGGAATTCAGAGAACTCTAGGCAGAAATGAAAATACCTCCTCGTAGATAAATCATAAACTGCTGAAAATCAAAGATAAAGAGGAAGTACCAGATGAAAAAGACAGAATACATAAAGAAGAACAAAGAATGATAGTACAGAAAGAAAACAATTATCAACGCAGAATTCTATACCCAGCAAAAATATATTTAAAAAACAAAAGCTGAGAGAATCTACTGCTCTAAGAACATACTTAACAAATTTGTCCTGAATATGCAGAGAACACTGTATCTAACAACTGCAGAATACATAAGATCTACATGTTTAGAAATTAAGCAGTATTTTTCTAAATAATCTGTGGAAGGGGGATCATAAAGGAAATAAGAACATTGTTTAAAGAAACTAAGTAAAAACATGCTGATCAAAACCTGTAGGATACAATCAAAGTTCTGCCAAATGGGAAATTTATAATCCTAAATGTGTGCTTAAAAAAACAAGGCTGAAAATCAATGAGCTAAATACCTATCACAAAAAATGCGAAAATCAGCAAATTACATCCAAAGATATCAGAATGGAAGTAATAAAGGCAGAAATTAATGACATGAAAAACTTCAAAACAGATAAAAAAAAGAATGACAAAAAGCTTCTTAGAAAACCTAGCAAAACTGATACTACCCTGTGTTAGATGGATGAAAGGGGAAAAGGGAAGCAGAAATAACCAATATCAGGTATGTAAAAGTAGATATCTCTACGGAATCTACAGAAACATCAAAAAGATAACAATATTATGACCAATTTTATTCAAATAAATTAGAAAATTTAGATGAAATTACTAGAAACATACAACATATCAAAACGGACATATAGAAAAATAAAATCTAAATGGGAAGTGATATATCAATGAAAATGATGTAGACTTTGTAATTTCCTTGACTCTGGTACAGAGACTGACCTTTGCTATGAAAACATGACTAGATTACTTGCTGCAGAACAGACAGGAGCCACCCCAGGTGTTTCAGCTGAGGTCACTCAAGACCAGAATCAGCCAGTCCCGGATCTGCGAGGAAGGCAGCTAAGATTCCAACTGCCAATTCAACCCCCCAGAGGAGTGAATAATAAATGTTACAAGCCACTGAGGTTTGAGATTGTTTGTTACACAGCATTATTATGTTGATAAATATACTCTTAAGTGTTTTAAAACATATAAAAATACAACATTGTTCTTATTGTTGAAATGCTGAAAGCTTTTCCTCAGAAATTTGGACAAAGATAGCAATAAACAAAAAAGCAAAAAATGAAAAGTTAAAAGCTACTGTTTATCAATAACATCAAAAATTATAAAACACGTTTGTGACTTGTAAAGATGCCAACTGTCCTTACATGATTAGACTGACTGCAATCCTAATTAAAATTCTTGTAGGTTTCTTCCTGGGTAGTAGAAACAGTGAAGTGATTCTAAAAGCAAATAGGCATGCAAAGGGCCAGGAGTAGCCAAGACACTGCTGAAAAACAATGTAGAAGGACTTTCTCCACCAGCAATGAAGACCTAAAGATACCATAATTAAAAGATAGTCTAAAACTTGATTGTTACTCTCAAACACACATGCACATACACACTCATGGACATGCTACTTTGAGGGAAAATACAAATCTAAATGTGAAAATTTCTTAGAAGATAGTTTAAAACTCTCCTGTGAAGCCATTAGGCCCTGGCCTTTTCTTTGTAGGAAGATTTCTGATGAATAATTCAATCTCTTTACTTGTGATTGGTTTGTTGAGATCTTCTTTTTCTTCCTGAGTCAGTGTAGCTTGTGCATATTTCCAGGAATTTGTCCATTTCATTTAAGTTGTCTGGTTTGTTGGCATATATTGTTCATAGTATCATCTTATGATTTCTTTTATTTCTTCAAGGTCTGTGGTGATGTACCCTTTCTCATTTCTGATTTTATTTGCATTCTCTCTTTTTTTTTTTGTCAGTCTTGCTAGTGGCGCATCAATTTTACTGATTTTCTCAAAGAATCAACTTTCGGTTTTATTGATATTTCTGTTGTTCTTTTGTTCTCCCATTCATTTAATTCTTCTTTAATCTTTGTTATTTTTCTTCATATATTTGCTTTGGGGTTAGTTTGCTGTTCTTTCTCAAGTTCCTCCATGTGAGCAGTTAAGTCCTCCATTTTTGCTCTCTCTTGTTTTTAATATAGGCATTTAGGGTAATAAATTTCCCTTTCAGCACAGGCTTTGCCACATCCCATAATTTTTGATATGTTGTATTCTTGCTTCCATTCATCTCCAGATAACTACTGATTTCACTAGCAATTTCTTCTTTGACCCACTGTTGTTTAAGAGTGTGTTATTTAATCTCCAGATGTGTAAAAGTTCTGCTTCTTTGGAGGTTATTGAGATCCAGCTTTATTCCATTGTGGTCAGAGAAAGTGCTTTGAATAATTTCAATGTTTTTAAATATATAGACCTGTTTTGTGCCCCAGCGTATGATCCTGGAGAATGTTCCATGAGCACTAGAAAAGAATGTATATCCTGATGTTTTGAGGTATAATGACATATATATGTCTATTAGGCCTAATTCATTGTATCAAGTTGTTTAACTTCTCTATTTCCTTGTTGATCTTCC